>NC_141772.1:13589500-14228000 GCF_051362555.1 Lingula anatina | reverse complement strand
TTCTATTCTTCCAAATACAGCCCCTACCACTTTAAGCACTTGTTCAGCTGGGCAACTAATGGTCTTCGTTTCATCTTGGCAAATGATTGAGCGTAAAGGTGGATCTAAAAGATTGATGCATGACTGATACGTTGAATGTAGTACCAAGTAAATCGTTTTAACTGTGAGAACCCATGTGACTCTGCATCTCTCGCCTGCCAGGCAGGGTTACATGCGCAAATATGAACAATGACAAACAATATACCCAGAGTGATATTTCAGGCGATATTTTCACCTTTGCAGTACTGACCGGTTAACCCTCCAACTCCTCCCCCTACCTCATTTTCACAGTCACTTGTTGACCGAAAATCTCTACTGCAAGCAGACCGAGAATTGCTTTTATAGAGGGCACTAAAGGACCCAGTCCTAATTCTTGTCTTTCTTATAATAAGAATTCTAAACATTACTCAGGAATGACCCGATCAATCTTTAACGCTAATATTTTACTGTGATACTATTTTGCAGGCAGCTTAAATGCAATGCTTTTAATATAATTGTTAATACTGGCTTCAGTCATTAACAAATAGATTTACATTTATGCCTTATTTGATCTAAAACATTAATGTACATGAAGTAATAAACTATTACAGCAGAAGCTTCAAAGACAGCGGGTCCTATGATATCTTTCTCATCATTCTTTCCTTTGCTATTTGATATAGGCCTACTCACCGGGACAGGGGCAATCATAGTAAAGGCAAATATCCAAGACATCAAGGTCCGAAAGCACCATTGCTGGAATTATTGCTTGTGTGGTTTTCGAAGTTATAGTCTTTGAACCATTGCTGGCTGCGTAGGTCGAGTAGTGCACTCTGCTGGTATAATCGTAAGGTGTATCCAGGGTGACGCTTTCTGCTTTTAGACCAAAGTTTATCTCAATGCCTTTATCTTTAAAAAGAAAATGTGAACCATATTAGAGGTTGGGTTCATATGTTTTTGATATACGGGATAAATATATAAAATTGATTATATTTATGATATTTTACCTAAAGCTAATCATAAATTTCATAAATGTTTAAAAAAATTCATAATAAAAAAAGACAAAACTTGGAGAGAGAGACCGCGGCCGATTGTAGCGCGTTTTGTACAGCAGCAGGATCTAAAGCTTGTGAAAGATAACGCTCGCCTCCTTAAAGGACAATAATCATATAAAAATCCATTTCTCGAATTCTGAAGATCCAGCACTTAATCTATACACTACAGTTATGTTTTAATCGATCCCCGTCATTTAAAAATTATAAAAACAATCTATTAGTAGACAAAAAGCGTTTTAGTAAACCTCACCTCAATATGCATAAACGAAGCAACAGATCTAGGTCACGTGGTACTGTGACGACAATCACGATAAAGGTCTATGAGACTCAACTGAGCTGCATGGTGCGTACTGTACAGACGGAGAAGTTAAGGAAAGTTGTGTTGAACGGAGTTGAGGAATTTTCGTTATGCCTCGGTGTGTTGCCGTGGGATTCACCAAAATTGCAGCTCTCTGTGACAATCTTTCTTTGTCTGTGACGGTCTTCCGTGACTTACTAACTTCGGTGACAATAGTTGCGATGCTCTAGATCATGGTCACCTCAGGTGGTTTAGATCATATCAAGAGCTGGTAGTCTTTCAGATTAACTGTCATCAGTTGGCAAACTTACTGATTGCTGATGCATTTTAAATGCATTGTAGTTGACCAAAAGCTCGTTTACCACAGACCTGTTAATTATGCACCGCTGCACTTCCCAACCCAGGTAATAACAGGTATCAAAATCGTCTTGGTGGGCTTTCATATTTTTCAAAATATCTCATTTATTTCATGGGGTGATTTTATTGGTATTTGTAAATGACGTTTAATATCAATATTTAAACAACTGAGTTCAAACACCGTCGCGAACATTAATAAAAGTAATTACTCTCAGGGTAACTTGAAGCATGCGTATGCCCAGGCATTACTTCCGTGGAAGAAAACGTGTTGAAGAACAAACAGAAAAAAAGCGGTATATTAAAGAAAAAAATAGGAACTTATGTACTAAAATGGTTCGTAATCCTAATTCGTTTATGCTTTGAGGATTTGTTTCTGAATGTTATTTCATCTGAAGTATAAAATAATTTAAAAGATTTATGATTTTATACCTTGAAATACAAGTTCTGCGTCTGTACACAAAACTTTTTGCAAATTTGTATGCTTTGTCAAACCCAAAAACATGTAGCAGATCAAGGTAAAAGAGCATTGTTTGCTATAAGTAGCATGGGAAAAATCATTACTTGAATGTTTACTAAATGTGCAGTTTTACATACGTGAGTATAAAAAATAAAAAAATTCCAAGCACGCACAGCAAAATGTAGACTAACGCAAAACATCAAGAACAGCGCAATCTCAGCAAATGTGCCCCATATAGTAGCTTAATTTCCATTAATAATAAAATCATCATTTAAGTCAAAAATTTTCTGTCGATTTAATAAATGTTCTAATTTATCCAGAACGGTATATTTATTTAAGAGGAGGCTAACTGAAATATAGTTTTATTATTTGTTTATTTTGTATTTGAAAATTGCCCATGTCACCCTGTTAATTAGAAGGTCTAAGCTGGATCAAGTCCGTGCTAAAATTCCTATGAAGCTGTGCAGGAAAAATTCTTCCTTTGTTTCTCTAGCTCCTCAATAAACCCGGTGTTCAGATTTTATCTAGTACCCCCAGGTCTGCGGGAGCTTCTCTTTGAAACTAAAGCACAGGTAGATTTTTACCTGAGATAAATATCGCCAGCCATTTAACCCTCTAATTAAGAGGTAAAGGAAGTTCCAGTTAGATGGATGATTAAGATGGGACTTGTAAAGGTAACGGGCATCGTTTACCTCAGTTTAAGAAAAGTATCCAAGACGGAGTGTCAGCGGTTTAATAAAATTAATTGAATTTCACAAATAACATGGCCCTCATATGCAATAATCCACAGTACCCTTTACTCATTCAAATGCAGTGTTTTATACAACTTGGGATAACCATAATTAAATGCTCGTTAAAGAATTGACTAGACGGGAATGGTTTTACACAGCTTCATGAGGATTTAGATCCCTCGGGTAAGAGATTTGACTGAGTATTAACTTTTATCAGAAGCCAGAGAAGTCATCTTACAGGTAGACAATGCAGCTCAGTTTGACAGCTAAGCACGCTCTGTTCTCCAGTGGCTCGATTGTCGTCATCGGACCACGTGACCACGTAGCTCATTAACTCCCAGGCCGAGCAAATAGGACGTTTTTTAAAGCCAAAAATTTACAAAATGAGCTTTTAATTTGTGTATTTGGATAAAGATATCGTTAGTTGGGCATGTTTTCTGAAGAATATGTTCCGTTGAGGCCATTCTGACGGTATGAAGCAAATCCTTTAAGGGAAAACCGTTCAGTATTAACGAACAGTTCCCTCCAGCGACAGAGGAGAGGCGCCGTATACTGTATCCGATTCAAAGACAGATGAAGGCAGAAGGACGCAGGACAACCATGGTAAGAGATAAACTCTATGTTGACGGACATCTATTTAATGGACAGTACCATCCCCAGGAGGATCCACGCAATGGAAATCCACGCAGCATACCTCAGAATACGGAACCACAGCCACGCCCTGCAACCCAGAGATCCACGGATCACGGACAAGCCCCCCAAAGCGCGCCAACATATAGCGACGTTACGCGTTTTGTAACAAGACTTTTTCAACCGCGTGAGGGACGACAGCGAATGGAAGACTCTCTGCATTCCGATGGAGTTAATACTAGTGAACAAGAATAAATTGATTTAATATCAAAGAAACATATGTATATTTTTTCTTCAAGTAATGACAGAACTAAGAACGGCCACCCTGAATTGCAGGGGACTAGGATGTGTGGAGAAAAGAAAAGATGTGTTTGATTACTTAAGAAAAAAGCAATATTCGCTAATATGTTTACAAGATACGCATTTCACGGAAAGCCAAAAAAATACAATAAGAAGTTGTTGGGGTTTTGAGATTTATTTAAGCCCAGCCAGGTCAAATGCTCGAGGCGTGGCGATATTGTTTAAAAATACTTTTGAGTATAAAGTGTTAACAAGTAAATGTGATGCTATTGGAAATATTCTTATTTTAGAAATTTTACTGTTTGAGAAATTTAATTTGCTGCTAATTAATATATATGGTCCAAACAAGGACACGCCAGAATTTTATGAGTATATTGATCAGTGTATAATTAACTCAGATTATGATTTTTTGTTGATTACAGGTGATTGGAACCTTGTACAGGAGCCAGAATTAGATTGTTATAATTATAGGTTTGTGAATAATCCTAGAGCCAGAGAGAAGGTACTTGGGATAAAAGCTAAACACAACTTAAATGATCCCTGGAGATTAAAACATGGTAAAGCGAAAAGGTATACATGTAGGGCTAGCAATCCAGTTAAAAAAGCTAGACTCGACTTCTTTTTAATTTCATCTGAATTACTCAATATGATTGAAAACATTGCAATCAAGCCAGGATATAGAACAGACCATGCTATAGTAGAAATGACTGTGAAATTCACTTCTTTTAAACGCGGTAAAGGCTTTTGGAAACATAATAACCTACTTCTTAAAGATAAAGAGTATAGAGATCTAGTATGTAAAGTAATTAATGAAACAAAAATGCAATATGCGGCCACTCCCTTTTTAAGAGCTGTGCCAAATATTGACGATGAGATACTATCGTTTATTATTGACGACCAGCGGTTTTTTTGAGCAACTTCTTTTAAATATAGGGGGACATTCTATATCCTATGCATCGGCAAAGAAAAGAGAGAGGGGGAAGGCTGAGGATGATTTAATAGAAAAAATAAGTAAACTGGAAAATCAAAATAATGAAAATATTGATGAATTAGCGTAATATAAAAGAGACTTAGAGGAACTTAGAAAAGAAAAACTAAAGGGAAATATAGTACGCTCCCGCGTTAGGTGGGTCGAATATGGCGAAAAACCTAGTAAATATTTTTGTGCCTTGGAAAAAAAGGAACTATATTAATAAAACAGTAACAAAGGTGCGGAATAACGAAAATAAAATAGTAACAGACCAGACAGAGATTCTTTCTGAAATTCAAAATTACTTTAAACAGCTTTATGCATCTAAAGATGTCATTCTCGAAAAGGTAGATCTTGAAGTTACTTTAAAAGACTTGAAGGTCAATAAAATTAACAAAACTATTTCACAAAGACTGGAAGGAGAGATTACATATAATGAAACTAGCGCTGCCCTTCGGGCTATGAAAAATGATAAAACTCCCGGTCCAGGTGGATTCACGAATGAGTTTTTCAAATTCTTTTGGACAAATTTAGGAGTTTATTTTGTACAATCAATTAATCATGGATTATACAGGGGCGAATTCTCTATTACACAAAGACAGGGAATTGTAAATATACTTCCTAAACCAAACAAACCACGAGATTATCTAAAAAACTGGAGACCAATCACGCTACTAAATGTAACCTATAAGATCATATCCAGTTGTATAGCAAATAGAATAAAACCGATCCTCCCAGAAATATTGCATGAGAACCAAAAAGGATTTTTGTCAGGTAGATTTATCGGGGAGAGTACAAGAATAACTTACGACATAATTGAGGCCTGTAAAAATTATAATATACCTGGAATGATTCTTCTCATTGATTTTGAAAAAGCATTCGATTCGATTTCATGGAGGTTTATTTATCAAGTTCTAAAGTACTTCAATTTTGGCCATGATCTCATACGATGGGTAAAAACAATGAACCAAAATGTTAACCTTTGCGTTATTCAGAACGGCATTTTTTCTACCTTCTTTAAGATAGGGCGCGGATGCAGGCAAGGAGATCCCGTCTCACCATATTTATTTAATCTATGTGCAGAAATTATGGCCATTTTGTTAAGAAATAATACAAACATTAAAGGAATTCGTATCAGAGAAAAAGAATATCTCCTGTCTCAGTACGCAGATGACATGGTGATATATCTTGATGGCACGGAAAATAGCTTGAAAAGCACTCTCGATCTATTAGAACAATATTTCAAATTTTCAGGCTTAAAACCTAACATAGAAAAAACAAAAGCAATTTGGGTCGGACTTAAACGCGGTTCAGACGATGTTCTTTGCCCCGAATATAATTTGTAGTGGACAAATAGCAATTTTGTGGCCTTAGGTATAACACTTAATGCAAATTTGGAAAATATTGAAGACTTAAATTACTCGGATAGACTACTGGAAGTTGAAAAGGAAATAACGTGTTGGAATAGGAGAAATTTAACCCCTTTGGGAAAAATTACAGTAGTGAAAACCCTACTTTTATCCAAATTTACTCACTTATTTATTTCCTTACCTAAACCAAAAGATGAAACGATAAAGAGATTGGAAAACGCGCTTTTTAAATTTATGACGAAAAATGACACAGATTGGGTTAGACTTATGATAGATACACAAAATATTAATATAAGTCGACTTATTGATCGGGGAGACTTATACTTGGTTAGGTGTGCGGAAAATATGACCAATTATTTTTGGAAAGAAATCGTTCTTTATCTTGCGGAGTTTAAAAGAGATATCTCAAGTTCAGATACTTTGAAAGATATTTTGAAAAAGCCTATATGGAATTGTTCAGAGGTGAGGGTGGATAATAATGATATTTATTTCAAGTCTTGGAATGACAGGGGTGTAAATATAGTAAATGACCCGTTTGAAAATAGTGGAAAACCGCATTCTTTCGAATCATTTACTTCCCAGTATGACATTAAATGTCCGTTTACATTATTTCTCGGAGTTAAGACTGCAATAACACAACGGTGGCCACAGCTAAGGGAAGAAAACGTCAAATTGGCGCTACCCTACAGACCTAATTTATAGAAATAATCTGTAAATAATCTAAAGGATCGCGGTCAATATATGACATACTGATTAGTAATGAGTATTGTAAACCGGCATCTGAGGCTAAATGGGAGATGAAAATAAATATTGATGAAAATTTAGACTGGACTATGATAAATAAAAATATATTCTACTTTACGAAAGATACGACTTTAAGATGGTTTCAATATAGAATAGTACATAGAATTATTGCAACAAATGAATTTCTTAAAAGAATTAAGGTTAAAGATAGCTCATTGTGTTCTTTCTGTGAAAAGGAAAATGAAAGCATTGAACATTTGTTCTTTTATTGTGATTTGGTCCAACCGCTATGGGAAGATTAAAAAAACTTGATAAATGAGAAAGCACTTTTGAATATTAATTTTTCTTTAACAGATATATTGTTTTTGAAAAACGATACAAAATGTGCAGCCATTAATATACTCATACTGGTAACGAAGTATTATATATATGGAAAAAGAATGAATGAAAAAAGATTAGATTTTAAATGTCTACAAAATAAACTAAAAAACTATTTCGAAATGGAAAAATACATGTATATAAGTAATGGAAAATATGTAGAATATACTGAACGATGGAATTTGTTGGGTAACGTGTTTCAGTGACCTCCTCACATTGTGTTTATTTCCCACTGTATATATTTTATGTATGTTAACGAAATGCTGGATTATGATTGATATTTCTGATATTATTGACAATAAAAAAAAAAAAAAAACTTGGAACACACACACATACACACACACACAAAAATAATAATCATAAATAAATAAATGAATAATAAGAAAAGAAATTTCATACCCAGAACACCTGTCATCAAGATCTTGATAGATTTAGGAGAATTAAAGATTTAATTTTGTAAGCATTATTGATGTAATGTCCCAGAACACCTGTAACCAGGGATCTGGTTGCTGCAACTGCAGCACACACGTGTGCGCGCACACACACACGCACACACACACACACACACACTGATAAGCATGGGTGTATGTTTGTGTGAGTGTGTTTGTTCAAGAAAGATAAATATATAGTACTGGTTAGCATTACAGAACAAGAAAAACATAGGAAAAAGTCCAGGAATAACGAAGCTGAGTGGAGCAACACCTACATTATTCTATCAACAAACTCTGAACCGTGTACCAAAAACTAAAAATTAATTAGATACATTACAACATGGTTTGCATATAGCACGTTTAGACGAAGAATTACCGTAGTGGACACATAGGCCTATGAAGAAAAGCAAACATGCAAGTCGACTGGCTGACCGACAGACATGCGAGCGGATGAGTGACCAGATAGACAAGCTATCAGACAATTATGTTATTAACCTTAATATGTAAATATACTTGATTTCTTTTACCATCAAATATGCTCCTATTGATATTCTCCTTGTGAATATTCACGTAGTTATCCCTGTCTGGTCTTTGATGCTCGTGAAGGAAACCAATGGCATGCATCATTTCGTGTATGGCTGTAGAGGCGCCATTCTTGGTGCACCCTGGCATCAGTGTCAACTTTTGCACATCACCAGTTCTGCCAACATAGCTTTGACAGCTAAAGACACAATACAATTCATTAATACACTGAGGGGTCTAGTTATGAATATATTGTGTTAATCGATGTTCAACAATTTGTAAAGGCCTACGTTTGGTGTGTGTGTGTGTGTGTGTGTGTGTGTGTGAGTGTGCGCAAACAGGGAATTATATCGTAGACGATTTAATTCCCTGGTGTGTTTGTGTGTGAGAGAGAGAGAGAGAGAGAGAGAGACTTACACAGTGCCCGTCGTATTTGCTGGTTGTACGGCTGTAATATTTATATAACCTTTTTCTGTTTCGGGTATCCCTTCTATCCATCTTATACAAGTCTTTGTTTCATACTCTTTAATGGCGTCACGTATTCTCTCTTCTCCCACTTTAGCTTCAATGAAAAATGAATGTAGATAACAATGTTAACCGTCCGGATAGGTAAATGAAATACTTGCACATATATGGTGTATTCATAATTTATTGCTGTACGCATAAAACCTTGATTGTATATGTCTTCTGCATTTGTACAGATTGTTATGTATTTTAGGTCAGAGGCCTATAACTACAACGAATAAACTCATCATCATCATCATTATTCTAAAACACTGAAATTTTTCTCCGTTACAAAGAAACCGAACACACACACACACACACACACACACACACACACATAAAAAAGACGTTGAATGGTTATATGAACATGGAGCAAGAAAAATATGTCAGTTTGAAACAATCCTTAACACGGAAAGTAGTTTTAAAATGTAAGCACGCCAAACTTACTCACACTCGCGTCTATGACGTATGGCACCTTAGCGTTATCCCATCGACTTCTGTTTGGATCGACCGATCTGGGTTCCCTAATAACCTACATAAATATGTGATAAATTTTTCAATCATTTTCAAACTTATTTTCTGGTTATATTAGTTAAGTTTAGACCACTTGTGATCATAACAACTGCGTGATATTGGCACTTTAATACTTTCACTTTGGTTGAAATGAAAACTATCTAAGCTAATTATGCCTAAACAGAGATGCCTTCATCCAAAATGAACTGTGCCTTTTTCTTGTTGCACTTTTATTAATGTTAAGCATTGTATATATTTCGAAATATGTGATACTTCATATTCATATTTATAGATGAAATTAAGAAAACTTGTTCTGAAAAGAATCGTAATTATTATTTCTTTATCAGCAATCTACTTGAATAGTTGTTAAATCAAAAACGTAGTTCCATTACCTTGTATATAATGTCCTTGTGGAAGACTGAAAGTAATTATCATAACACATTATCATCTTCCCGTACTTAATTGTTCCTCATACTGACCTAACGTAAATACAACGTAGATCTTCAGTTTATCAAAGTACCACTAGGTTCTTTAGCGTCCAAGATAAGGGGAGCGAGACTGAATATTGGTTATTCATCATATACATCTGGGTTGCGAAGAATTAATTAAATACTCATCTTCACATTCATTTTGCACTAGAGAGACATGCACATTTATAATATTATAGTGAATAAATTTTAATAAAATCTACTATTTATTTCAAGCTGATATCAAGTTAAACGTACGGAAATTTAATGATTTTGTTTTTGTCAAATAAAGTTATCCAGTGAAAATTTTACGTTTATTTGCTTAAAACATTTGTTACACATGACTTCGTCACAATAACTGTAAACTTATCAACAGCATGTTTATTTTTTTTCTCTTGATCCTGCAATGTGTACCCTTTCAAGAGAAAAAGTAAATTCAAAGCATTATTATTATTATTATTATTATTATTATTATTATCATTAATTGCTATAACCTGGTTATCGTGGAGGTATGGATTAGATATTAACGAAACCCATTATTCTGTAAAAATTGAAACATTGTTTCAGAGTAAAATCTGGGTCGCTTGGACAGAATCTGCATGAGAGAATTTGTATCCTGATCCCAAACCACACCAATCTATTTTGACATAACGTTATTCTATACCATCACCATCATGTAACCAGCTGATAACGTCGTGAAAACGTTATTTGTTATTTGGATTAATCCTTAATAGGCCTATTTTTAATAATCACACGTTGGTGCAAGGAAGGACACAACGCGTTCGAGCAGGCTGCTCCACGCCTCCAACAGCTCCATACGTTTACAAGGGGAAGTGTTAAGCCAAATTGTTGAGTCTTGTAATAAACTTGTTATGGGATCGTATACATGGGATTGTGAAGCATTTTCTTTCTGTGACAAGCTTGAAAAGCTAAACGTGTTGTTCAGCAGCTCCACGCGTTAAAGATTTCCACACCTATAGCAGCTCCATATGTTTAGCAGCCTCACGCGCTTAGCAGGGGGAAGTGCTCAGCCAATGTGCTTAGCTTGTGATAGACTTGTTATAGAATCATATGCCGGTGTAGCTAAACACATAGCTAAACGTGTAACACTGCCAACGTGTCTAGCTTTTTCTTCTGTGAAACGCTTGAAAAGCTATTAGTAGGCTTGTTAAGGGGGGAAAACGCTGCATTTTATAGTACAAATGTCTAAGTTGGCATAAATGTTCCTTGGGCCAAAAGAAAATTTTTCATCCAAAGAGACACGCTCTATCGATGCATGAATTAGCATAAATTATGCAAATTAGGTGCCAAAATATATAACATTTCATATTTCCATCAATTTTTGATCTAGAAACATGTATAGATTATCAAACTTGACTAAATTAGGGACAAGGAACCCATTTTTGAAGTTATGGAAGCAATTGGTGGCCAGGCCCCTAACTCGTTGCCAACCTGGATCCGCCTCTGCTCACCTTACCTTATAATTGATGGGCAAGCACTGACAATTTCACTGGGAAAGCCTGACAATGCAGTAACCTTTGGTAGTTTGGCTGACACGTACGTAAGAGTAGTTCTGAAGGCAGGTTCTAACTATCAGCAGATTGACCAGTGTTTGACAGATACAGGGAAGAAAAATTAAAAGGTGCTACTCGGACACGATTCACAAAGTCAGTGCTACCCATCAGACAAGATATCTGATTTATCACATTCCCTGACCCTGAGAACATAGGTGTAGACACTTCATTTGTCATGTTTGCTTGCCTAGTTACAGAGATACAGAAGTAAACCGGTTTTTCAGTAATAGCGATCCTAATTTGCATATTTAGGAAAATTGCGTAAATCTAATTATAACAGAAACATCTTAATAATGTTCCTCGACACTGAAAATATAAATAAAGACACTTCATTTGTCATATTCGCCTGTCTAGTTCCAGAGATATTGCAGAAAAAGGGAAATCTGGCGGCCATTTTGTTTTTTGCAAATTAGACCGTTAAAAACGCAAATTTTCGCTGGGGAACCGGGTAAATCGGATTCAGCATTCCAAAATTATGCTAATAAGCCTGGTTCCCAACTTTTACCCCAAAATGCCACTTGCCTCTTATGTAGAGCCTTTTTTCAAAAATCTCTCTAGACTAGCTAATCAATTTTCCTTGATATGTGTTATCAGTGTTGCATATTTGCTAAAAAAGAAAAAAAAACAGCATAACTTTGTAAAAATTGTCCGATGAAGCTGATTTTCGAACTCGAACTGTATTTTAGTAAGATTGATCACTCCTGTAAGTTTCAAGAAAATAGGTTTTCCGTGAAATGTGTCATCAGTGTTGCACATATGCTGAAAAAAGCAAAAAAAACTTATTAAATGATGGCCAGATCATGCTGATTGTCGAATTTGACCTGCATATAGTCATCAGTTCTGTAAATCTCAAACCTAAAGGTAAAATGGTTTTCCACTAATCGTGTTATCGGTGTTGCATATAGGCTGAAAAAAATGAAAACTGCATAACAAAAATTGGCCCGATCATGCTGATTTTCGAGCTTGATCGGCGTATTATGAATTATCATTAGTTCTGTAAGTTTCGAGCCCAAAAGTAAATTATGTTATCGTGTTATCGATGAAAGTGCACTGCGACAGCGACGACTGACGCAGGTGTCGGCTATATGTACAGGCACATCTGTGTCTGTACATAAAAAGACAAATCATTGTACAGCGGTCGTGGTTCGGTGCGATTCTGTTGTCAGTTGCGAACTACTTCCTGGTTTTCACAAGGTCCTTCAAGGATCCTAAAACATGGACACATCAGATTACATACATGCATAAATTCCACATGACAACGATTTGGAAGGAATTATTTTCCCTTGATGTTTTTTTGCCGATGCAGCATATATTTTAAAACAAATTGACTGCAAACTAAGCACGATTTTACACCTTCAAGTATACATGTAGTAAGACGTTTTCATATCATGTACGTATTATTTCTACAAGTATTTTCTGCCTAAAATACCAAAAGAAAAAACATTATCTCACTATGTTGTGGGGAAAACTGCTTTTTTCTCTGAGCCCATTCACCTCCAGCTAAAATCCGGTTCACCTCCAGCTAAAAATGACTACTCAGGTTCACGTCTTACAACACTTGACGTCACTTTTGGCACAATCCTGTCTCCCCCGATACCTTCTAATATTAATATATGTTCATTAATATTATTAGCTTGTTACTAACGTAATTCACTTCCGTAGCAACGGTTGCTAAGCAACACATTGGATTTTTTGGCACTGCCCTTGTAAATGATCATCATAGTCCAAGAAAGAGAGCAGCAAAGAAAGGAGGAGGTCGAAGAAATAAGTGGAAAACAATAGGCAAAACTGACGTACGCCGTCAGTACGTCACCGCTAGCGTGTGAGGTGAGTGTGAAGCAAAAGTGACGCAAAAGGGAACTACTTTCAACGTACTATGCATTTTCTCCGTTAGTGGTGAGCGCGGGCCACGTACGCAGGTAGCAGTACAAACTCTAAAATGAATACAATTTCCACGGCCATCGCACATTGCAATTAGCACCCCTGCTTGATATTTCAAAAAAAGACAAATCTCACGTGGCCCCTGCGCAAGGCAAGGCAGACTTGTGCCTTTCTATTGATACCTTTCCTCTGCCTCTACAAGCTCCACGGCCTCCATGCACTCAAAATTCGTGGGGGAAGTACGGTCCTAAAATCCATGCGTGCGCGTTGTGCTCGAGACATAAAGTGTGCATTTAGGAGCAGATGAAGAAACTGTATATATTTTTAAATAAAAAGGGCGCTAAAAATGCACTATATATTGCAAATGAGATATTACAAAGCCTAAACTATGGCAAAGTTTTATTAAGAGTCGTAAGGTGATAAAAATGTGGAAATGACTGGTAACTAACTTTGAACATGCTGCCTTCCGGTATCAGCGGTAATGTTTTTTGATCAAATATGTGTAAATTTCACACAATTGTTTCAACATACTGGATTAAAAGTGTGAATATCTTGCTCAAAAGTATAGTTCCTGACCAGTTATATAGATTTACCTTATTAAATTGACTTACGCGCATTAAAATGTTTGTTGCCTAGCAACTGTGGCTTAGGTTAATTTGGGTTTTAATGGCCTTAAGATAGTCTACTGATAGTTTTGATGTCCTAAAACCTAATTACCAGCCTTTCTTAATCATGTAAACTGGACAATAAAGGTCTAGCAACGGTCTAGCAACTTCCCTAGCAACGGTTGCTATTTTTGGCACTACCCTTGAAAATGGTCAGCATTTATCAAATAAAATTGTGTGTGTGTGCTTGCGTGCGTGTGCTTTTCACAAATATCTGTAATCTACCCTGTACTTCACATATACTTACCCGGGTCCCCAGATCCCGGTTCAGGTAGTGCCGGATCGTCAAAATCAATGGCATAGGCCAAGGCAAATTGCAGTATGATCGCAGGTAGAAGGAACACTTGTCGTAGCGACATGGCAATAACAGTTTCCAGAAACAAACTCAGGCCGTGAACTTGATAATCGTTATAAGAGTTATTAGAAAATGAACAACTCGCTTATTGAACTTCGTTACATATTCACTGCATTTTTAAATAGCTGCTGTGTGTATGGTTGTGACATAGGTCACTGTGCAGATGTAGGGAGAAATGGAGAGAGGAGGAGTTGAACTGTTTCTAGAGTTTGCCACGTGTGCTTAATGCAAATTTTAACCAATAATTTCTCCAATTGTAATTTGACATACGCCCCGTTGGTCGAAAGAGGTCATGTCATAGTTCATACTGCCGACGGCAACCGATGGTTAAAGAGATTTCTTTTTGGTGAAAATGATACGGGCAAAAAGAAAAGTAATTTCATTTCATTTCCGACTGTCGCCACGCTGCTGGTAAAGGTAGGCGAGTCTTAGACCCTATCCCCATACCTAAGTCGATCTAGCAGGATCGACCCATCTCCGAGGGCTTTTTTGCTAAATTGCATTCAGCTTCAGGGGATCTGATGTCTGGCATGCCTACTGAAGCTGTTTGGGGGTAATTAACTAACGTTTAGCAGCTTCAGAGAAAACAGTCCATAGTTAGTAAAATTAATAATTTTTCAGAAGACCTTTCACAATCTGAAAGTAACAAACCGCTATTCCTCTTCAAGCGCGATTGTTCAATGTCATTCCCATATACATTTTAGTTGAACTGTTAGTATGAAACTGTGCATAATGATGATGATAAACACAATAGGAAAGATTTATCAACTGTTAAAGCGTGACTTTCTCTCTGTATACTGATCTCGACAAGTTACTGAATTGCCAATCCTAGTATTACGACTGAAACAGAGTCTCCTGTTTCACGGGGTCCGGTATCCCCTAATTTGTACATCTAAGCCCCGTAAAAAATCTTGACCAGAGGTATAACTGCGAATGTCTAGTGACAATCTCTCTACGGTACAGGGTACCTTCAGATATGGTTTGCACCAAAATTGTCGTCTGGGTGTACATTAGATTAACTCGAGGTCTGCATTGATATCACATTCATATTTACAAATTCAGAACAGTGAACTAACTAGTCCGAGGGTCAAATATGGCCGACCCACTTGAATACTTCCCCACGGAATCTATTCAGTGTCTATTAGTGGATTTGACGACACGCTTAGTAGGGGGTCGTCATATTTGACCCTCGGACTAGTTAGTCCACTGTTCTGAGTGCGACCTAACACTTAACTTGGTTTAAATGAGTTGGAGTTGTGGTGGTACCTGCCATAAAAATATGCCCTGAAGGGTCATATCTGAGTAGCAGAGTATCGACGGGAAGATGGGTAATTCAATAAAGGTATCTACCCCCCCCCCCTTCCCGGTCAAGGACATGCACAACTTTCCGAAAACCCTTTTATCATGCCCCTTGGATTTTTTCAGTGTAGTAACGTACCAGAGGTAAGGTACATGCGCCCGAACAGGGGGAAATTTTATGTTTTAACATACATGTAAATAGGCCTTTACCTTAAAAGGCTATCCCTTGATGTCAAATGTCTATATTTCGTAGTTGACACCCTGGGTTAAGAATGCTTTCCTACGACTATCTAAAATAAAAATAAGAAAGGCACTTGAATCTGTTTATTAAAATACATATCCTGTGCTAATAAGATATGATTGACCACAATTGTCATAATTATAGCACAGATTTATACTTTCCTCATCAATATTTTAAGAGCGTCGTGGCGCATATCGTATTACGCCTTAGAAAATCAAAACGAAGGGATCCACGTTCTATCTTGACTTAACTCAATTACTCAAACATCAGTGGTGTAGGAAGGCTGCCAGCTCTCTACGATGGTAAAGGAATACGGGGGAGGGGTGGAGAGTGAGGTAAACGTGTCACTTCCTGTCTTTCAAAGCTGTACACGTTTTCATCTTTTGCAGTCGCTTTAAAATGTCAAGGTGTATAACAGCCAGGGTGTATTGACGAACTTAAAATAAATTAAGATCTTCCCCCTCTATTCCTGTCTATTTGTGATAAGCATTGTTGTTTGTATTTGCCACCATATGAATGTCCCCACGCCATTTTGAAACTATATTGAAAACTAAGATTGAAAATAGCAAGAACAATTAAGTGAAAAAATGGGTAAAATTACTCTTTATATGACATTTAAAGATTTATAGACAAGCATGGGTCTTCAAACTACCAACATCTTTTAATAATTAACCTTATAACAAAGCTACGTGTATCCTCTACCAGGGCCACAGATTGTTTTTTCACTAGATAATCGCAGATATGTCCTCTGGCTAATTCTTGGCACATGTCTCCATTTCTCGCGTTGAAGAAAAGTGCACAAAATAAATCTGCGTCGCTGGTAGATGTATGAAAAAGCTAATCAATAACATGTGTTCATCTACATCTTAAGAGAGGAATAGCCTCATACCGCAGTTTTTACAAGCAAACGTTGAGTCGCAGTAGTACCTAAAGGGTGCCGAAGCTTGGGGGTGGGGGTTGTATGTGTGTATGAAAGATTCTTCAATTTGTATGTTGAATTAATATTGTTTTGTGTGACTTGAGGGCTTGAGGGATTGATCACTGCATAATTTAAGCTCAGAACTATACTATATACCTCTATAGCATATCATAATACGCCCTTGAAGATTAAGATGGAAGAATTCACAATCTACGCACTTTGACTTACATCAATTATTCAAATATCCTTTATATAGAGCAGATTAATAGTTTTGTGCAGGAAAAGGGGAGGGGGGGCAAACTAGTCTTAAACTGTTTTCCAAAGAACTTGCGACTTTGAAAAAGGCATTTTAGACACGTTCATGTAGTTATTGAATAATATGCAGACCAGACATCTGAAATAACAACCACCACCTACGGCAAGTGTCTCAGGTCCAACCACAGGCAGAAATTGATTGGTGTAAATATTACCTAAAATATAGTGATTTCATATAATATTTAGAAAAATGAACGGATACCAAGCCCAAAGTCACTCTGCAGTTGATGCGGCGATTTCGTGCTTATACTTATGAATTTACCTGACATAACAAATTTATGAAATTTGTAACAATCTGTTGAATATCAGTCTAAGGTGGACGGACATTACAGAATAATAATGATAATAATAATAATAAATAATTAAAATAAAATAAAATATGTTTTCAGAATTTCTGTAATTAAAATTGTCTGAATCCTAGAAAGTTGCATTTACTGCGTATTTGCATCAGCTATTATTTTGTTATACGAGCGAGTCAAAGCAGAAAATGCAGTAAAAAACAGAAAGACGTATACTTTGATGTAAAGTTCAATCTTTTAATTTTATAGCATGTCATCCAAATTAAAATATGCCGGCAGGAAGCAGAAAAACCGAATAATTGCATAACATTTAAACGCAAATAACGGCAGACACGCTCCAGTTCACACTGCCAACTGTAAATTTTACATTGCCAAGATTTTCAGTTACACAATGTACATTATTAAATAAAAAAAACCCGTCTTTTTTTTTTACAATTAATCTTAGCTAAATTTCCTCTCTTTATGTGACCTGTATTTTTAATTTGAAACAAGTCTTGATTTTGTATACGTGTCAATTTTTTTTCATAAGCTTATTTTATACCTGTGACAATCGTAGGGTAATAAAGTAGGATCAGGTAATATTTGTACCGGCGGAAACGAAATAATAAGAGGGGGAGGGCAACCTCCACCAGAATCGCAGAGATCGGGGTTTTTTTTCTTTTTTTTTCTTACAAGGCACACACACGGATGTACATGTAGCCACACATTTCTGTTCCGCCCAGCTAGTAGTTTTTTTTTTTTTAATTTGCATTTCATCACCCAGAGAGCCAGTCCCAATAGAGAGTAAGAGAAGAGATTCATTTGACTTTGATACAAATGCCAACTCGAACATTCAGCAATTTCTCTTCTGTAAGATGATTAAATTTTGTATTGCCCGCTTATCACTTGTTCGTTTGGTGAACGTAAAAAGCGCAAAGGATGACCTCCTTTTTAACACTGGTGTTTTAACTTGGGGCATACCTGTATTATTCGTTTCCAGAGAGAGAGAGAGAGAGAGAGAGAGAGAGAGAGAGAGAGAGAGAGGGGGGGGGGCGTTCATCTTCACGAGTACCCGTTTCTATAAACGATGATTTCTCTTATGTTTATTATTAATGTATTTTTTACCAACTATTTGATCGTTTGATTTAACGAAAAAGTACATAATAGTGTTTTTTTTATTATGTACCAATATTTTAATTTGTGAGATGTTATTAAATTCAGAAGAAGAGCGAGAGAAAAAGAGAGAGGGGGGAATTCACCCTTTAAGACATTGACAGTACAACACCAAAAAATTCAATTCGGCAACATTTATTCATAATTTGAACAGAGTGAAACAAAGCAAAGAAATGCGATAGTCAATTATTTTCTTGTTGTCGTGTGTGTTTGTAAGATAGCTTTGATTGTGTCTGTATGCAAGTGGAGTTAAATGAATCGTGTCGCCAGGTGCTGCTACTCAGAAACGTGCCACCTTGTTTGCAAACCCCACTGGTTATTATTTAATTATATAACACCGCCTTAATTATGGTAATAAAATAATACCAAATAGATAAAATACACCCTGTATATGTCTTCTTTCGAGAGTTTAAAGTAATTTAAAACTCCGTTGCTGATTAATGGATAATTTGTTAAACAATCAAAAATTTCTGAATGTTGTACACGAAAAATCGCAGTGATGTCGCGAAGATTCCTAATTTGAACAGGTTGAAACAAAGCAAAGAAATGCGATAGTCAATTATTTTCTTGTTGTCGTGTGTGTTTGCAAGATAGCTTTGATTGTGTCTGTATGCAAGTGGAGTTAAATGAATCGTGTTGCCGGGTGCTACTCCACAGTAACGTGCCACCTTATTTGCAAACCCCACTGGTTATCATTATATTATATAACACCGCCTTAATAATAATAATACTAAAAATAATACCAGAAAGTGTCAAACAATCAAAAGTTTTGAATCTTGTGCACGAAAGATCGCAGTGATGTCGAGAAGATGCTGCAGTAAAGCCCCACATATATTTTCGTCATCCGTAATCGTATGGTCCGTTGTCTCCAATTCTGAAACAGTTGGGGTTTTATATATATTAAACAGTTTTTTTGTTCGCACTTTATGCATAATTACTAATTTACTGAAGGTTAAGTACTTCTATAAGCATGCTACAAAAGTATTGGTATGGCAAAAACACTGTACCAGAGCTATGAAATGTATAAGTAAATTTACAAGTAAAAGTTAAAAAAAAAAAAATATTATTGTAATTGCATATGAACATAAATGCATTAAAAAGCGAACATAACACTAAACCGAAGACAAATACCTCAATCCCTTGGCTGGATGGATCTGGTTCTACTACATGAGCAGAGGAGCCCATGGAGGCACGTTTGCGAGATTGGTTTCATCGTTAGCAGCAACCCCATCGTAATCACCGCATATTCCCCTAATGTTCTCGCAATAATCTGGGTATATCTGGACAACTACGGTGCGAAGGCGAACAAACACGGAGACTCTGATATCCCAAGCAATAGTGCAGTGAGCGGCCACATAAGTCCTCGGTTTGTCGCAACCAGGAATGTTGGGGAAGCTGAACGTGTTCACCACTACTGCAGGATTCACTCCGAAATTTATTGGCCAGAATATACCAGCTGGAGGCAGTTTATTGTTCCACGCAGCAGGGTACGCCTGAAGAACGCCACCGATCTGCAATGGCAGTATAAAGATATTAGAGAAGTAAATGTTTTATGAATGGACTCATCGTTAGATGAGATGTTGGGAGGGTAGAGGGCAGCAGGGGCGTAACCAGACCTTTTAAAATTGTACGCACAGATTTTGAAAATTCCCAGGTACAATTATATTCCGTGAAATATACACTGAATTTATGGAGAATAATATCATGGTTGGCTAAAAAAATTGTACGCACGGTGCATCCGTGCGTATGCCTGGTTACGCCCCTGGGCAGGACAGATTTAGTTCTCTTTGTGTTCTAACCACTCCTGGCACCATGCCTCCATGCCTTAACAGTTGAAACAGTTCTTTTTGTTTGTGGCGATCAACTCTTCTTTCTTATAATATTGGTTTTAAAGTGCTGCTGTAAACGTACCCACTACCAGGACAGTTATTATTCTGTGGACATTTTGCTCACAGTAGGCCTACAGAGTTTAACCATCTATTTAACCAGAGACATATCTGTGAACATCTATGTAACGCAGTTGGTAGCAAGATGAGCTTTTACATAACATTTAGTAATTAAAACTTCTGTGTAATAGACCAATGCCACACCTGGCTTCCTGTGAATATATTAGTCACACCGCTGTCATCTCTATTTTTATCTCGGATTTTCTGCAAGAGCAATTCCAAGTGATTATCCTTTAATCTCTCAAAGGTACAGAGAAATCTTAAGCTATCTTGAAAGTCGGTGTTGGACGGTGCTACCTTAACTGAAGATGCAATTGTGACCATCGAGCCTTATGAGATTATACATTCGAAGGGCCGCACACGTATTATAGTAAGCGCCCAGTATTATGTTTATTAATCATCAATTACGGGTGAAAGTATTGTTTTATCAACGAGCGTAATATAGAATAGAAGTTTAAGGCCAAGTAGCCAGTATAACTAGTAACTGTTTATATAAAGAGAATTATCCTGTCACCATCAGGCACGGTAAACAGTGACCTCACCCTCAAAATTCAGTATAAAGGGCGTCCCGATTTCTACACCGGAGAACTAACGCTAGACCGATCCCAGGGACGTCAGAGTGACCAGCAACGACGAGAGCACGAGAGGGAGACTGAGGACTGAGGACGGCCGGGTCAATCAGAGCCTAGATCGAGGGAACGATTGGGTCACTGTCTTACCGTAGCGCTGTGCCTACCTGAGCTAGATGTCCCTGTATATGTAACGGGTTAAAGTAATAAACTGTATTAATAGGGAAACCTATCTTAGACTGTTGTGTCATTCTTACGAACCTCGCGCACACGCCAAACAACCGCACCGGCCCCGTTACAAAAGTGGTGGAGAAACCTGTTGTTTCCAGACCTCCCTGCCTGTTTCAGATGTCAGCGAGGCCAGAGAACTATTGGTCAACGCCTTCCGCAAATACCAGGCTTCGAACGTCAGGTAAGAAAGTGTCGTTAACAGCACTTAAACAGTCGTTCCCCACACCTCGTGAACCCAACTCACCAACGTCTACCTCCCGTTCCCGCTCCTCGTCTCCAGACCTATCAAGCCTTTTTCAACCACAGCCAACAACCAGCGGTAAAACAACTACCGACAACCCTGTTGATCCGCCAACAATTTCAATTGAAGCTCCTCAACCACCTTCAGAGCAAGATTTAGAATCAGCTGCTACGTCAGATACAGAAAGTGATAGAGACTCGACAACTTCCGTCACCTCGTTATCTTCCGCTCCGTCAACCCCTCCTCCGCCCACCTACGATATGTCGTCAGATTTAAGCTTGTTGCCTGAAAAATTCCACGGCACTCAAAATGAGGACCCTGATCGTTGGTTGTCGCACTTTATGAACTATGCAAAGTTTAAAGGCTTAACAGACGCACAACAACGTTCATCGTTTCCTCTACTTCTTCGAAACGCTGCCCTAGATTGGTTTGATACGCTCTCTGACGATGAGAAAAACACTATGGACAACATCGCTGATTCCTTCAAAACTAGATTCCAGCCGACAGCGAGTTCAAAGTGGGCTACTGTTTCTAGCTTATTTCAGCGTTGCCAGAAACCGTCACAGGCAGTACAAGACTACATTGCTGAGGTACGTAGGGAAGCCCAAAAAGTAAAATTACCGGATGAGCAAACTATACAGGCCATTCTTCATGGCCTACTGCCTGAGATTCGACCGTTCGTGGCACAGCACGAGCCTAAAACCTTTGAAGATCTAATCGCTCGCGCTCGACAGGCCGAAACAGCGGTTCAACCCTCAGCTTCCGCTGCGACTTTAACAGCCCTGGGTACACAGCTGACTGAAATCAACAACAAAATCTCTCAGTTAGCCACGCCGCAGCCCAACTCCGCACAGTTGAACCCTATACATGTTCCAAATGACAGACCAAGACCTTCAGAGTACCGATCAGCGCCCCACCCCGGTGTTCCTTTCCGCGACTACGAGTTACGCCCACGTGTTCCTCAAGCGCAGCGAAATCAGACGATGCCTCCACGTTTTCAACGTCAACAGACACGCCAATGGAATCAACGCTATAATAACCAGAAACGGACTCCATGTTCTGGTTGCGGTGGTGAGTTTCATTTACGTAGATTCTGTCCTGCTTTTCATTTAACATGTAGAAATTGCGGTAAAGTTGGTCATTTGGCGAAAGTGTGTAGGTCATCTAAGAAACAATGACGAGTAGAGTCGCAAGAACAGGCTGGATCTATTGGTACGATATCGGAAAAATCTTTACAAAATTCTCTTTTTATTACAATCAAAAACAAAAAGTTCAATGGTCTTCTTGACACTGGCGCTAGCATCAGTTGTGTTTCCAAACAAACGTTTCAAACTTTAGGCATTCCTTTTTCTGATCTTGCCCCTCCCTCTAAAATTACAACAGTAAGTGGAGTGAGTGGCGACGCGCAAACAATTTTGGGCCTTGCATGTCTCAAATTTTTCATCGGTAAAGTGGAATATACCCATACTTTTTGCGTTGTTCCAATATTACCCCGACCTTTTATTATTGGCTTGGATTTTCTGCATGACCATAGTGCAGTGATTGATTTACAAACACATGAATTGACTCTACGCGATCCCGATAGCACGGTATGTTTGACGATTTCAGACAATTTAGGACTTGCTAGATCAAAATCAACTGTGACCGTGGAGCCTTTCACGGAACGGTTAGTGCAAGTTCAGGTTTCCCGCATACGTCCTGACAAAGGTGGCTCGACGCTTGTTCTTTTAGAACCGTCCTCAAATTTGAATACTATTTTAGGTGCCTCTACCATCAATACCTTGACTAACAGTCACTGTCATTACCGCGTTGCTAACACTACGCCTTATAGTTATACAATCTATGCAAACTCCATTGTGGCTAAAGTGTCACGCATAAGCGCAGGTAATTTGCACCACCTTGACTTCACTCCCACTCAGCCCCCTACCATTAAACCGATCAGTGAGGAAGATAAGAAAGCGGCCTTAGAACTTAAAATCCCCTTTGAGTTATCTCATCTCACATCTGATCAACAGGACCAATTATTGTCACTCATAGGTAGCAATAGAGATGTGTTTGCTACAAATTTGTCTGAAATAGGTCATGTGCCCGTTTACAAACATACTATTGATACCGGTGATCATCCCCCAATCACCCAAAGGTTTTATAGAACAACTCCTCAAGCAAAAGCTGAAATTGATCGCCAGATAAATGAAATGTTGCATCATGATATCATTGAACCTTCCACCTCTCCTTGGTCTTCACCTGTTATTTTGGTACGCAAGAAACAAGGTGACTTTCGATTTGCAATTGATTATCGGAAATTGAATGCTGTTACTAAATCAATAAGCTTTCCTCTTCCACGGTTAGAGGACATTTTTGACTCGATAGCTGATTCCAAGGCAACTTACTTTTCCTTAGTTGACATCAATACAGCATTTTGGACCATAGCGTTATCAGACGACTCTAAAGAAAAATCATCGTTTGTCACGCATAGTGGTCAATATCAGTTCAAACGTTTACCGTTTGGGCTGAAAAATGCTCCAGCAAGCTATCAATATCTAGTGAGTAACATATTTCGAAACATGAATTGGAAAAATGTCATCATTTACATCGATGATATTCTTTGTTTTTCAAAAACATTCGAAGATCACCTGGCACATCTGCAAGAAATGTTTCACATTTTGAGACAGGCAAACCTGAAGTTAAAGCCCTCTAAATGTTCATTTTGTGTCCCAAAAGTTTTGTATCTTGGACATAATTTATCTCGAGATGGTATACAGGTAGATTCTTCAAAGACAGAAGCAGTTCAGTCCTTTCCTACCCCCACTAATGTCAAACAAGTCCGTAGTTTCTTGGGCTTAACGACATGGTATCGCCGTTTTATCAAAGGGTACAGCCATATTGCAAAGCCTTTAAACAGTTTACTGCATAAAGAAGTAAAATTTCAGTGGACCAAGGAATGCGACACTGCTTTCAAAACGCTAAAACAGGCGTTAGTAAACCCTCCAATTCTCAAATTTCCCGACATGTCAAAACCCTTTATTTTGACAACAGATGCCTCTGGGCATTCACTCGGATACATCCTGGGTCAGTTAGATGATAAGGGACGTGAATGTGCAATTAGTTACGGTGGCCGATCTTTATCGGCGTCTGAACAACTGTACCCGATTACACAACTTGAGTGTCTAGCAGTCGTAGAAGGTGTTAAAGCTTTCCACGTTTATCTGTCTAGTCAACCTTTTACGATCTATACCGATCACCAAGCACTTAAATGGCTAAAGCAAATCAAACATTCTTCACCCCGTTTGATCAGATGGGCTCTTGCTCTGCAGGAATACGATTATACAATCGTACACCGTGCAGGTAATAAAAATCCCGCTGACGCATTGTCACGGCGCACTTACCAAAATTCTGAGCCTATTCAAGCTATTACGGCCATGTCTTCGGTTGACTCAACACGAGAAATTGACACAAAATTTGTTCATGATATGGGCCCCACGAAAACAGATGCTCCAGTTCACATTATTCAACATATCATTGCCACCTCAGAGCCTGATGTTTTCACCATTCTTCCCTCTGTGGAAAAAGAACAATTATCCCAATTGGCCCAAATGCAACGACAATGTGATGACTTCAAACATATCATTGCATATTTGCTAAATGGCACTCTCCCAGATGACGCCAAATTGGCGAGAAAGACAATTTACGAATCTGATCAATACATTATGGATAAGGACCTCCTTTTTCATATTTATCAACCTCGTTCTAGAACGTCCGGCACAGAACGAAATATCATACGCCAATTAGCGGTGCCCACTCAATACAGAGATGACGTTTTACAGGCCTACCATGATAGCCTAGCGTCTGGCGCTCACTTTGCGTTTGACAGAAGTTATCAGTTGATCAGAAACAGATTCTATTGGCCCCGCATGTATACTGAAATACTTCAGTATGTTAAAACATGCGACTCATGTCAAAAGGCAAAACGTCACCATGGCCAAAGACCCGCTCCTCTTCAGCCACTCCCAATAACAGGTGTATGGGACAGACTTCACATGGACATATTAGTTATGCCCAAATCACGTGAAGGTTACAAGTACATTCTTTTACTTGTCTGTTCTTTTTCGGCTTGGCCTGAAGCTTTTCCATTAAAGACCCAGACAGCAGAGGAAGTAGCTCGAATTCTTTACTCTGAGATTTTTTGTAGATATGGAGCACCCAAGGTCATAGTCACTGACCGCGGACGTAATTTTACGTCCCTGCTGGTACAGACACTGAGTGAGTTATTTCATGTCAAAAGGGCGTTAACAAGCAGTTTTCACCCTGCCAGCAACAGTGCTGTAGAGAGACAAAATTCCGCGCTAGCCCAATCAATTAGAATATATTGCAATCAAAATCAAGACGATTGGCCACAGATTCTCCCAGGGGTACTCATGGCATTACGTGCTACACCTGCAACGCAGTCTACTGAATTTTCACCGTTCTATTTGATGTACGGAAAAGAAATGAATACTCCGCTGGAGTCACTTTTAAAACCTCCAGATTCCTTACCTAAATCAGTAGAAGACTATATAGAAAATATTCAGAAAAACTTGGAGTTAGCACGTCAAATAGCCCATGACAACAGAACGCAAGCGCAACAGAAATATACGCGCTTATATGATCGCACGGCAGCCCCTCCCGCCTTTCACATAGGTGACAGAGTCTTACTAAAATGGTCACGTGTCAAGAAGGGCCGAAGCCCTAAACTGACGGCTAAATTTGTAGGTCCTTACTATATTACAGATCGTGTCTCTAGTTACACATTCAAGTTACGCGACTGTAGCACAAACAAACTTCACCCGTCACCTGTACATGCGAACAGACTGAAATTGTATCACGACCCTGAAGACCGTCCGCTTAGACCACAAGCTCCTTTACCAGAGCCTGTTCACGACGAAAATGAATTACCACAAAACGATTCGAACCCCCCTGAAGCTCAAAACGTTACACCCCCTACTGAGCAACAACAAATTGTCCCAGATCCAGATGAATGGTTTGAAGTCGAGAAACTTCTCAAATGCAAACCCATTAGAGGTGTTAAGCATTATTTGGTGAAATGGAAAGGCGATTACCCTCCATCATGGGAGCCTCATTCCAACGTTTCTCAAGCTTTGATACGGGAATTTCATGTTAACAAAACGCTTCAAGGCAAACCACGTAAAAGATGAATTCATTCGAAATAATTAATATTCATAAAGTCGGCGTCACGTGTTCCCATTGATTACACGTCTACGATATATTCTAGTATGTTTCACCAAGAAATTTCTATCGTATCAACCCAGATATTCAGTATCAATGTTTTATATACTGACACGTACGGACACCCAATGTCATTTGTACGACAGCGAAATCCACACACATAATAAAATTAAGATTCGACAGCGCTTATCAATTATGTCAATCATCGTGCATATGTTATGACCGGTCATACAATACTACGCGAAGTAACCGATTGCAATAACCATCTCATCAGGGTACCTCCTTTCTTTACTTTAAACTCTTTTTTTTCTCTCTTCAACAGATGAGATGGATATATGCAACGGCAATGCTTCGACATATGCGACATTCAAGGAATTAATGAAGTCACTACGACTTTTGTCCGTGGTGCTAGTCATCGGCATGATCACAGTCAGCCAGACTATTGCACTCAACCTCGACAGTGACGTCATCCATAGAGTCAACTATGGCACAGTATTTACTCCTATTGGTAAAATCTTGCCAAATGTGGAATATTGGTCTCATACTTATGAATTAGTAATACCCGACTTTAGCGTTAAAAACCACCCAATTCATCTTTGTAGATCTGGAGAAGTTTGTAATTTATATCGTTCAGGTTTAAAGACGGCTAGAAGCATCCGAAGCGACATTATGAAGTCAATGCATGATATGTCTCAAGTAATCGACCCTCTACTTTCAAATTTAAATGTGGAGAAAATTTCGGCAAAATCTAGATCTAAACGCAGCATATTTCCATTCGTTGCTGAAATCAGTAAATCAATTTTTGGCACCGCAAGTAATAAAGATCTCAAAAATTTAGCATCTCACGTAGCTCAAATTGCAGAAAATCAGCAAAAGCTTATTACTCAACTGTCTTCAACTAATTCTAATTATGAGTCGCTATTGTCTGTCTTAGATGATAGGGTAGACAAGGCGATGGATATCTCTGAAGCATTATACAATGAGACGAGAATGATAGCGACGGAAGTATCACAAAATTTGGCAGCAATTAACCTTAATGCAAAAATGTACAATTTACAATCGCATGAACTGTTAACAGCAATTCAGTTATATTCTCATATGGTTAAGTATCAAACAGCTATTATTCAGTTAGCGCAAGGTTTATTGAGTCCACTAATTTTACCTCCACAACTTATACAAGAAACTATAACTTTTATTCAGTCGAAACTTAAGGAACAAGCCCCGACTTCAACTTTGATTCACACCACTCCAAATTTCTACTATAAGCATCCACATTTCGTTACAGCCTTCCACAATCAGTCACTCTTCATTAGACTAAAATTTCCCATAACGACTTACCCTCATGCGCTCACCGCGTACTCAGTCACAACGTATCCGGTCCCTCTCCAGCGTAAGTCTCTCCATGGTACTTTAATCAAACTACCATCCATTTTTGCCATTTCCGATGATGAGACTCACTATTCCATCCTCACGCATAAAGACTGGTCGTTATGTCGAGGCACATTCCACAAATCTTGTCCACAATATCCAATTTTGATTCCTGTTAGTTTTGAGAGCTGTGTTAGCAGTCTTTTCCTAAACTTACGCCCAAAAATATTAGAAAATTGCAATTTTACATTTCAACAGAATGCCGTTTCCTCTTCCGCACACTTCATTACCAAAGACACCATATTATTCACCAACGTGGACGTCATAATGCTACATTGCTCCCATACCAAGACGTCCCATATCTCCAATTGTCATCATTGTGTCGTGCACCTACCCTATCACTGCACAATTAATACTAAGATAGCCTATTTTCCGGAACGTTTATATAATTGTCATAATTTTTCTTTTGATGAAACCGTCAAATACCCCTTTAACCTCATTGCTCTACAACACTTGTTTGCGGAAGAGCGCATTAACGATCTCATGGGAGATACCTTGTTATCTAAGCCTCCTTCCTTAACCATTCCGAAAATCAAGATTCTTCACAATAAAATTGATTCTATCATCGCCTCCGAACGGACTGACCATTTAAATTTCAAACGCATCATGTCTGCGGTAAAACGGAAGCAACCAATTTACCATTCAATAGCAGACACACTTCCCGACAGTCAGCAATCTGACGACCTTACACCCCTTATCCCTTATATCGCTGTTGGTCTATCGGCTTTTAACATTCTCTTTACCGCCTTTTTATCTTATAAATTTGCTAAACTGTCTGTTATCATAACCTCGCTTCAAAACATTGTCTCTGTTCGTGGTTTTAATCTAACCTTTGAAGCCACCGCACTTCCGACTACTTTTGAAATTGATTCCCCAATTTTTGTATTACCCTACATCACCGAATCAGTTGTTATTTTGCTGCTTTTCGTTATAATTGCCATTCTCATTTTTCGCAAATCCTACGGACATAGACCTGTCCTGGCCTTACAGATTTCAACGTTAGATGATGCTGTTGTTTTGCCTGTTATGCACCTTCAGGGTAGTGTAACGGACTGGAAAGCACACACACCCACATTATTCGATAATTTTGAGATCCATGGTTGTATTTATCCCATGTTGCACATAGATTGGAACGGTATCTGTCTTTCTAATGACGAAATTGATCAATCGATTACTCTTTTCAATCCGATTCCCTTAAAATACTGCCAAACTTATAAGTTGAAAAAGATGTTTGCTCAGCCATTCTTTGCACATTTAATTATTCAGCAGTGCAGTTGGCTATACAAGCTGGATATCATGCCTGTTGAAGTTTTTGTTTAATATAGTTCCTCCGAAAAAAAAAAAAAAAAGCCGACCTCTTGCGACACTGTTCATGCATTGATGAGAATTTCAGGACAGAATTCTTGAATGAAGCTCACTCCTTTGTTATGATTAATGTTTTAATATTTTATCTTTAGAGATAGACATATTTACTCATCTTAATATTCATTTCTTGATAATTACTCAAAATATATCAATTATTTTAGCAGTCAACTTATTTGTATACTACTCTCATAATAATTTTCGTTATAAGATATCATTATGCGGTAGCAAGATGAGCTTTTACATAACATTTAGTAATTAAAACTTCTGTGTAATAGACCAATGCCACACCTGGCTTCCTGTGAATATATTAGTCACACCGCTGTCATCTCTATTTTTATCTCGGATTTTCTGCAAGAGCAATTCCAAGTGATTATCCTTTAATCTCTCAAAGGTACAGAGAAATCTTAAGCTATCTTGAAAGTCGGTGTTGGACGGTGCTACCTTAACTGAAGATGCAATTGTGACCATCGAGCCTTATGAGATTATACATTCGAAGGGCCGCACACGTATTATAGTAAGCGCCCAGTATTATGTTTATTAATCATCAATTACGGGTGAAAGTATTGTTTTATCAACGAGCGTAATATAGAATAGAAGTTTAAGGCCAAGTAGCCAGTATAACTAGTAACTGTTTATATAAAGAGAATTATCCTGTCACCATCAGGCACGGTAAACAGTGACCTCACCCTCAAAATTCAGTATAAAGGGCGTCCCGATTTCTACACCGGAGAACTAACGCTAGACCGATCCCAGGGACGTCAGAGTGACCAGCAACGACGAGAGCACGAGAGGGAGACTGAGGACTGAGGACGGCCGGGTCAATCAGAGCCTAGATCGAGGGAACGATTGGGTCACTGTCTTACCGTAGCGCTGTGCCTACCTGAGCTAGATGTCCCTGTATATGTAACGGGTTAAAGTAATAAACTGTATTAATAGGGAAACCTATCTTAGACTGTTGTGTCATTCTTACGAACCTCGCGCACACGCCAAACAACCGCACCGGCCCCGTTACATCTAGTTAAAAAATAATCTTTGGTCCTGGCTGAGAGAACAGTATACGTTTGTTTGATTACTGGGCCCCAAACGTACTGTAATCAGCTTTTACAGAAAGTATATTCCTTAACTTAGCAGTGAGAGAGTAGTCGTGGTTCTTTTTGTTTCTTTTCTCTACGCCAAATATAATTCAATTTTATTAAAAATTTCCCCCTTGCATTTTTTTACTATGGTACTTCGTCCTCCTTTAGATATGGTACACTTACCACGCTCACAGGCTACTATGACCTTATTCAAAATAAGCTGATCCGCAAAATAACGGTTCTGAGGGCTAAATATGGCCGACCAACTTAAAAGCGATGTTCTTAATTCCCTAATGGTCCCCGTCTCCACGTGCGTCTTCGCTGCAGGGGCCTAGCAATTAAACCTCAGGGCCGAGAATTAATCCGTTTAATGGCCCGTGTGGAGGCGGGGAGACAATCACAGGATTTAGGCGGCATTCTTTTGAGTAATTGAGCCGCTGGAGGGTCGTCCCCCCTTTCCTATCCTGCTGATAACATTCTTACAAATGATGCAATTTGGTAAATGAAGCATTTTGCAGATTGGTTTTCTTAAGGTCCCGAAGTTCTGAGGAACAGGAAAAATAAGCGATTTGGTTATGGCAGAAGAATATAGGTTAAATGTCCTTTGCTTCCAAATGAAAAATAAGAAGAAAGCTTTTTTCCAGTGGATTGATTTGAAAAAAAAAAAGCTATCATACAGTTAAAGCATCCAGCGATACTTAGGTCCCATTCAGAAAAGGGGACTAAGTAGTCCGAGGGTCAAATATGGCGATCCACTACAAAACTTGTCGTCTAATCCGCTAATAGACACTGAAAAGATATCCCGTGGGGAAGTATTCAAGTGGGTCGCCATATTTGACCCCCGGACCAGCTAGTCCCCTATTCTGAATGGGGCCTTAGTGATTATGTCAATGTCGACTTACATAGGTTTCAGGAGCGTCTGTGTTTCCAGGGGGGTTAAAGTTAAAGTCTACTACATTGCCATTGCACCCAAACCTAACTGCACTGATGTATGTACGTGGTCCACCCTCGTAAAGGGCATGCTTGATCCACACGTACCACCAATTATTGAAGCCGGACGCCAAATTTCCGATATTACCTATAGGGGCATTAAAGGGGAACTTCCTTCCATCGCATGTGATAAAATGTGGTTCTCCTTTCCCGCCGCAGGTACACAGACCCAACTTAGCTGGTTTAAAAAAAAGTAGACCAGTAATTTAATTTTCGTTGATTGAAAAAAGATTGAAGTACATCGATTTAAAAAAAACAAAAACAAATTAATAAACAGGCAAAAGTAAAATAGATATATATGGGCGGCACGTACGTGATAATAAAGATTGATAGATAAAATTGAAGATAAAAGGTTCCTTGAACGAAATTGTAATTTGGAGATCCTGGTTATGGTTTGCCGAAGTATCCACTGCATGAAAAATCAGCTTTTATATATCCTGAAAGGCGATCAAAAGGCCTCCTTTTATTCACCTTCTCACACCTTTCCTAGACCTTTCGTTTTTTTAGGAAAGGTGTAAAAGACGATCTTTTAAATGACTTTTGTATAAGTGAAAAGGTATACAAATGGCCCACTTTTCTTCACCTTTTCTCTACTCAAAAGTTTAACTTTCATAAACCTTTTGCTGCAAAAAGACGATCTTTTGCTTGAAGAAAAGGTATTCTCAAGTTCATCATTCATCAACTTTTTGCATGCTAAAAGACATATGAAAGACCCACTTTTCTCTACCTTTTCCTGCTAAAAAGTCCAACTTTCAGATGCCTTTTGTGCAACTTTTCAGATACAAAAGATAACCTTTTCAAACCTTTTTATTTAAGAAAAGATTGCATTTTTCCTTCTTTTGTTACGTATTTTAATGTAATATTTATTGCCGCGATTTAATAATATATTGATAAACAGAACAACACATGGTATAAATTTTAATAATTTATTCCATTATAACATTTTTGTGCAGGTTGCGCTTGTCTTTTGAAAGTTTTTTGATAATCCAAGGACATTTGATTTTTTGTTTTGATTATCCAAGAAAGGCCCAGGAAATGTTCTCTAAATGTACTTTCAGCCAGATCCACTAGTCCTACTATATATGCATAACTTCCCGCTCTCCTGGGAGTAGTTTTCCTGGAATCGTCTGTCAAGAGAACACTTTGCCTGCCCAAATCTTTGTCTTTTGCTTCCTGAAAAATAGGATGCATGTAATGATAAATGCTGTTTTGGGTAACAGTTCATTTTAATGCTAATCAAATATGATGAAAACAATGGCAACTTTTATGATGTTAGAAGTATTTTCAAACTATGGACTTAAAGCCATCAAAAGTCTTAAAAGAGAGATTTTACAAGGTTTAAACATGCTTCTATAATAGTACCTCCTTCCTTTTTTTCCATATTTTTTGTTTCAGCTCATCCAGTCCTTTTGCTTGTTTTAGAACATCCTCCTACTTTTCAGAACTGTAGTATCTTTTAATGGCACCTGGTAAATAGATAAAAAGAGTGAATTATTTGAGTGTAATATCATGCGAAAAGTTTTCAATTAGGGCAATATGAATAATGAAATAGCTACAAGTAATGATGAAAATATGCATTCATGATTACTGCTAGGCAACTTGATTGGGCTTTGTACAGAACTTATATAGGCTCCTGTATTACATACCCCATTCTTCTCTTCCAATTTTTTTGCCTTAGTCCATCCACTTTGCTTGTTTTATATGCTGTTCAGACAGCCTGTCTTTTAATAGCATCTGAAAAAGAAATAGATATTTTAAGATAGTGAATTATTTTAGTGTAATGTCATACAAACAGTTTTCATTAATGAAAATATGAATGCTGAAATAACTACATGCAATGATGAAGATATTCATGATTACTGCTTAAGGTTCATACAGCAACATAAAAGCAAATTGAATGACTTCTGAGGCTCTAAATCAATAACTTTTCAATAACTCAATGCATCTTACTGTCATTTTTAAGTTTGCATACAAAAGAGGTGCATCATTCACACAAACTTTGTATTTTAATGATAATGAAACATGAGAAAAAAAATGACAGATTAAAAAGGGCATTCCCCCAGCATGTCTACATTCAGGTTAAAAACAAGGTTTGAAATAATCATTCGACAAATTTCTAACTGATCAAATCCCAGAATTTTTTAGGGAAAATGATAAATACAAGCCCTTTGTAAGGCTAATAACAATTTCAAGTACTTTTAATGTCATAAACAGACTGAATACATGTACAAGGGGCAATATATACTAGATTCAAGCACTTAAAGTGCTGTATGAACCCTGCGAGTGAACCAGTGCATTGATTATATAACCCTGCCTGGAATTTAGGTCAAGGAATGTAGGTCGACTCTATGGGATTAATACAGGCCAGTTATATACATGTACAGAATCTTTACTTGTACGCGGGGCCGTACTTTGACGTAAACTTTTTGCAGTGTTCTAATAAATAGGACAGAGTGTTCGATTAACAATTGTTTCACGATCGTGATAATCTTTTTTCAGCACGGTCTGTTCTCCGTGCATAAAACCCATCTTGGGCGTCAGTGACACGGTTGTTTGTTCCCTTATTATGACTGAGTGATTCAAATGTTATATTAGACCTACCTGATGCATTTACTCATTCTCTTCATCCTCATCAGTTAAAATATCGCCGCAACAAATGCCATCTTGCAAAGAAGTCGACCATAATCAATACGGTGGCTTGGAAATTATCTTCTGTGACCGGCCTACACAGACTTACAGTCCGCGCATTTTCAACCGCCTGGCCTTGCGCATGCGCAGATAGTCTGTAATGGGATATCTTTCGCGCCGATTCTCTAGCATTGACCTATAACGCAGTATTAATGGCAGAAAAGCTCGCACGGCAACCTTTAACTTCGTGTTTTACTCAAGACTAAAACAGCAAGAGACAATTATATAGATCACTATAGACACGGGGCAGACGGTCATCGTTTTACAAGGTAGGTGATATAGTGATTTCAGTTTTGTTCGCACAGTGTATGTTTAACACAAATTATAGCAAAGCATACTTCTGGGATTAAAGCGGGAATCTTTCTCGACGCACTGCATGTTGCAGGGTAATTTGGCCGTCTCTCGAGAAAGGATCGAGTTAAACTGAGTTTCATTGGGCTTGGCCTTTGTCTGTTCTAACGTTTGACCTGTTACTCACTGTGAATTTTGGAAATATATGTGCACGTCCACGATACGGGGTAACAACAAGGGGTTGTCATTTTTAAAAGTGTTAGAATATTCCCATGTGTTGGATTACAAGGGGGTGCTTTAATGTGAAAGGGGATGGATTCGACTTAGACCCCATTTCCAGAGATTAGATCGATCTACTTTAGATCGACCTAACTCCCTGGGGGTTCACGCTAAATAGCTGTCAGCCGAGCGGACACGAAAGTTAATTACCCCCTTACAGCTTGTAGTAGGCAGGACGGACATTTAAGCCGGATTATCTGACAGTAATCTAGTGAGACTCCCTGCGGGGAGAGATCGATCTAAAAGCTCTGGGAATACAGCCTTATACAACCGAAAATGACACTATTTAAAACAGCTGCACATTATAGAAAAGAATTAAGTTCTCAGAAAAATATTGTCATGTGTTTTTGTCATGTCTCTATTATTCAGTATGTCTTTTCTTTTATAAAGGAATTGGGCGTCACAACGATGAAAAAGCAGTGCCTGTCGTCACAAGAAAATAGATGAACATCTTAAAGAAGGCAGCATTCCTGTGCTCCTGTTATACATGAATTCCCAGTCTGCAGCTACAATAGAAATTGTTAACCTACGTGTATAACCTCATTGTGTTTACCTCAGACCCCCTCTCCATCAGATTTATGGAATTAAACATGCTAAAATGGTAAAGGGGAGACTGACTCGCTCTGAGCAAGAGAATAAGTAAACAGTTATGTATGGTTGATAATTTTCCTCTGATATTAAGATTAACTACAGAAGTGTAAGCAAGATGAATGAAGGATATGCAAACAGTCTGTCAGTAATATAACCAGTTCCAATACAAACAAATTCCAATTGCATAGCTGATTACTACCTATCCAACTTCGGTTAAATATTTCCATCATGCCCAGGGCCTTACTATTAGGGATTATGTAAAAGGTAAAACTTGCTCTCTGGAGTCTAAAACACATAATAACAATTTTAGAGTGGTTTTATCCTTAGAAACGATCCCCTGGTCAGGCAAACTATGGAGAGGTGACCTCTGACATTTATTGTAATTATAATTTTTGACTTGATACAATCAATGCTAATACTGACATAACTGCAAATAACAAAGTTAGTGATGAGAGATCCTATAACCTTTTTTGTCAAGGAGGGGTGGTTTTCTGTTAAGAGACGAGCCTCTAGCCAGGCAAATTATGGAGAGGTGACCTCAAACACTTTTTGAACTTGGTGCAATCAATGCTAAAATCCTGACATTACTGAAAATAACAAAGTTAGTGACGAGAGATCCTATTGCCTTTTTTGTCGAGGAGGGGTGGTTTTCTGTTTAGAGACGAGCCTCTAGCCAGGCAAATTATGGAGAGGTGGCCTCAAACACTATTTTGACTTGGTGCAATCAATGCTAAAATCCTGACATTACTGAAAATAACAAAGTTAGTGACGAGAGATCCTATTGCCTTTTTTGTCGAGGAGGGGTGGTTTTCTGTTTAGAGATGAGCCTCTAGCCAGGCAAATTATGGAGAGGTGACCTCAAACACTATTTTGACTTGGTGCAATCAATGCTAAAATCCTGACATTACTGAAAATAACAAAGTTAGTGACGAGAGATCCTATTGCCTTTTTGGTCGAGGAGGGGTGGTTTTCTGTTTAGAGACGAGCCTCTAGCCAGGCAAATTATGGAGAGGTGACCTCAAACACTATTTTGACTTGGTGCAATCAATGCTATAATCCTGACATAATTAGCTACTGTCCAGAAGCATGGAGATCATTTCCTGTGAAAGTAATTATCTAGGCAAATATGGAGATGTGACCTCTGACATATAATTTTTTATTTGCTGTATTTAAACCCTGACAATATTGGAATAAAAATATAGTTACTTTCGATTCTGAAAGTTGTTTGTCGTTTAAAGCGTCAAAATTACATGTCTACCTCAAGTGAAATTCGGTGAACACTTCTTCTACTGCTCTGAATGCTATATATTTATACATAAACTCCAGCCAATGCAAGATTGCATAATTTTTTCTCCGAAATGCAAATCACCATATTCAATCTATCAGTTAAATACTTTAATCAAAGTGCAAAACATTTCATCATGCAAACAATTTGCAAAAGTATTCGCTTTTTCCATAATGCGCTTAATGTAAGATACGGAATTAAGTCCTGTACATAAAATAAATAGTATACATACAAAAGATCACCACGCATTATTATAAAATTAGTCTTAAGCTTTCAGAAAATAAAAGTTAACAAAATGAGACCTTTCCAGTTAACAAAAGCTGGAATGTAAGGTGGCCTTTCGCAGTGTAAAAGGTGATAGTTGAACTTTTGAAAACTGAAAGTTAATGAAAATGTGAATGACGGTCTTTCCGAGACGTAAAAGTTGATAAAAAGATGACCTTTTACAAATGAATGGTGAAAGATGACCTTTTCGTCAGGAAAGGATGATGAAAGATGAGGGATCATCTTTCGATAACATTTTGTAGATGAATGAAAGGCGATAAAAGGTGTTTTTTCATGCAGTGATCGCGGTGACGGTCTGTTATAACGTTCTTGTCAACTAATAACTTTAGATTGTTATATGAAGTGAATGTAATAATGATAGCTCCCAGATGGCTCTGAGTTTGGGCAATCTGCGTGGAATAAAATGCATTCAGACAACCGGACATTCATGCGAACATTGTACAATTATACCTATTCTGAATATGTATATATGTATATATGTATATATACACTTTCCACAAAATCACAAAATATCTGTAATCTACTGTTAATATACTTACCAGCACATGCAGCCGGTGGGACCGGCAGAAATGGGGCAAGTCCCGGGTCAGGTAATCTCGGATCGTCGAATTCAATGGCAGAGGCCAAGGCAAATTGCAGTATGATCGCGCCTAGAAAGAACCCTTGAAGCGACATGGCAATAACAATTTCAAGAAAAAATCTCAGGCCGTGCACTTGATAATCGTGGAGTTTTTATAAAATGGGCAACTCTCTTACTGAGCTTCGTTACATAAATTCTTTCTTTTTTAAATAGCTGTGATGTGTATGGTTGTGAGATTTGTGACGTAAAAGATGTAGGGATAATTAGAGAGAGGAGGAGTTGAACTGTTTTCAGAGTTTGCCACGTGCTCTTAATGCAAAGTTTAACCAATAATTTTACCAATTGTAATTTGACATACGCCCCGTTGGTCGAAAGAGGCTATGTCATAGTTCATACTGCCGACGACAACTGATGGTTAAAGAGGTTTCTTTTTCTGGAAAATGATGCGGGTAAAAAGAGACGTAATTTCATTTTATCTTCTGCTGTCGCAACACTGCTGGTAGAGGTAGGCGACTTTTAGACCCTACCCACATACCTAAGATAGATCGATCTATACCCAAAACGTACCAAGAGGGTCAAACATGGCCGGCCACGGAATATAGTCAGTGTCTATTAGCGGATTAGACGGCAAGCTTAGTAGTGGGTCGCCAAATTTGGCCCTCGGACTAGTTAGTCCACTGTTCTGAGCACAGCCTAACACGTAACTTGGTTTAAAGGAGTTCGGGTTGTGGAGGCACCTGCCATAGAAAATATGACCTGAAGGGTCATATCTGAGTAGCAGAATATCGACGGGAAGAAGGGTAAAATATTTTTTTTTAATAAAGGGTAACTACCCCCCCCCCCCCCCCCCCCCCCCCCCCCCCCCCCCCCCCCCCCCCGTCAAGTACATGCACATGTATATTTGTGTGTAACTTTCCGAAACCCTTTTATCATGCCCCTTATTATGACCAAGTGCAGTTGAATTTGTTCAGTGTGGTAACCTATCTAATGTAGGGTACGTGCGCCCAATCTAGGGGGATTTTGTTTTAACATAAATAACCTTTAAAGGTTATCTCTTTATATCAAATGTTTTTTTTTTTTTGTGTTTGCCATGCATAGGCCTACTACTACCTGTATATTTCGTAGATTCCACCCTGGGTTAAGACGGCTTTGCTACGACTCCCTAAAAAACGAAAGACTCGTATCTGTTTAGTAAAATACAATTCTTGTGCTTATAAGGTATGGTCGACCAAAATTGGCATAACTGTATCACAGGCTTATACTTTCCGCATCAATATTTCAAGAGCGTCACTTTAATCCATTATTCAGTTATTAGTGGTGAAGACAGGCTGCCAGCTCTCTACGAAGGCAAAGGAAAAGGAGGGGTGTAAACGTATCACTTCCTGTTTCCCAAAGCTGTACACGTTTTCAACTTTTGCAGCCGCTTTAAAATGTTGGTCTTTCTTCTCTTAGTTATATTAAAAACTAACACTAAAATCAGCAAGAGCGTTAAAGTAGAAAATGGATGAAAATACTCTTTATGATGTTCAAAGATTTATAGATAAACATGGAACTTCAAATTACTAAGAAGTTATTATAATTAACCTTATGACAAAGCTTCGTGTACCCTTTACCAAGGACACAGATGGATTTTTTTCACAAGATATTCGCAGATTCTCTAGCTAATTCTTGCACATATCTCCATTTCTCGCGTTGGAGAAAAGTGCACAAACTAAATCTGCGTCGCTGATAGATGTATGAAAAAGCTAATCAATAACATGTGTTCATCTATATCATAAGAGAGGAGAGGTCCATCTTTGGTCCCGCTTATCTGAATCGTAGTGAATACCCGTACTATGCCACCGTGCACAAACGTTCCATTAACTCTGGCGATGTCGAGAAATTGTTGAATACGTGCTAATGCCATTTTACTGCTTTTGATTTCCGACCGCAGCCTTTACAAGCAAACGCTGATAGTGGTGCCTAAATGGTACCGAAGCTTGGAGGGGGGGGGGGGGTTGTGTGGCATATCCCGACGATAAAAGATACTTCGATTTGTATGTTGGAGCTATATCATTTTTGTGTGACTAAGGCTTGAGGGATTAATCATTGCATAATTTAAGCCCAGAACTGTACTGTATACATCTATAACTCAAGTGTTACCACGCATATCATAATACGCCCTTGAAGATATAAGATGGAAGAATTCACAATCTACGCACCTTGACTTACATCAATTATTCAAATATCCGTGATAAAGAGCAGATTTGTAGTTTTGTGAAGGAAAGGGGAGAGGGGGGAAAACTAGTCTTAAACTGTTCTCCAAAGCACTGGCGACTTTGAAATAGGCATTTTAGACACAACCAACAGCATTGTTCTAAGGTATGAAACACTGTCTTATGAACAAAATGGTATGAGGAATGCTTAATGATTTTATCAAAAGGTAAGTGAGAAATAATATAGAACTACTGTCAAGCTAAGTTATGTCTAAAACCCACTTAACCCTCAATCACCTTTCAGGGGCCTCGCAGGCCCGGACCCATGTATCTTTTGCTCTCTCTTCGTTCGCATGAGGTTTTGAGCCTGGTCCTTTCATGTAATCCTCAGGCAACTTATACCCCATCAATGGATTAATAATTAGTTTTGAAATAATTTACACCATATGTAGAAATTAACTTTTCCAAAAGTTAGTCCCATTTCCTGGAAACCGGGCCTCTGAGGTCCGGTCCCTTGATAATTTTACTTCCACATGGGATAAATAAGTCTATGTAACCTCAAATATCTTTGCTATCAAATGCTTTACACAAGCAATATCATGTGTGCTATGACTATCAGTATGGTCAATGAAATCTGCCTGTGAAAGATTCAAGACCTGGAGGAATTATTATTTATGAGTAACCAGTCACCTTGGTCACCTGATATGCAGATATCAGTTTAAATCTATCATTATTACATACCTGATAGACTGCGCTACCTTTGCGAAACTTTCCATTTTGAGGAAAAAAAAAAGATTTTTCCGCATGTTCCATACACAGTGTATACTCACCCAGGTGGAGGTAAAGCGAGCAAAGGACCGTTGTAACATGAAAATCTGACTCCCATGAAAATCTGACTCCCCCAGTCAGATTTTCATAATGAAAATCTGACTCCCCCCATGAAAATTTGACTCCTTCTCCACAAAACTTCATAAATCTTATTTTATTTGAGTATATGACTGTGATCTTGTAGTATGTAAAATGGAGGATACATTGGCACTTTTTTTTAGTTTGCAGGTGAAAATTTTCATGAATAATAAGAAAATTAAAAATGTGCACTTTACCGCCCATTGTCTCCCTTATGAAAAAGCTATTTATTTGATATTGGATGATCATTTCTACATCTTTCCTTTAAATTTACTTTATAAAGATTATATTGGAAATATTTGAAAGTTGGATGGTAAAGTATTGGGTGAAAAAACTAAAAAAAAAAAAAAAACATGAAAAATAAGAAAATTAAAAATGTGCATTTTATCACCCAGTGACTCCCCTGTGAAAAAGCTATCTATCTAATATTTGATGATCGTTTCAAAATCTTTACTTTTACTTTATAAAGATTATATTGGAAATATTTGAAAGTTGGATGGTAAAGTATTGGGTGAAAAAACTAAAAAAAAAAAAAAAAAAAACATGAAAAATAAGAAAATTAAAAATGTGCATTTTATCACCCAATAACTCCCCTATAAAAAGCTATTTAATATTTGATGATCATTTCAACACCTTTCTTTAACTTTTACTTTATGAAGATCATATTGGAAATATTTGAAAGCCTATAGGGAGTCAAAATCCTATGGGTACAAGAATGCAAATTTATTATCCATTTAAAATCATCAGTCCCCATTTTTCATTCAGCTTTGGGAAAAATGAGAAAAACAACAGCAAATATAATTGGAGTCAATGGGGTCCAAATCCCATGCATATGAAAATGAAGAATTTAGTAAATTATTTTCACCCAGAATTTTACCATTCCAACTTTCAATTATTTTCAATATATTCTTCATAAAGTATCCTAAAAGAAAAGATGTCAGAATGATCATCAAATATCAAATAAATAGCTTTTTCATAGGGGATTCCTTGGGTGGTAAAATACAAATCTTTAATTTTTTTTTTTTCATGAAAAGTTTTACCTGCAAACTTTTTTTTTTTTTTGGGGGGGGGGGGGGGGGAATCAAAATTTCATAGGGGGAGTCACATTTTCATTATGAAAATCTGACTGTGGAGTCGCATTTTAGGGGAGTCAGATTTTCATGGTACACCGGGCCTCCGAGGCCCGGTTTCAGGGTTTACGTAGGGTTCCATTTCCTTGTGGATGAGGGTTAATATAGCAGTTACAGAATAATAAAATCCAATGAAAACTTGCTGCTTTATTTCAAAAAGTCATTTTTATTCACCATACAAAATGCTGCCTGTAGGGATGTGAACATTACAATTATGAAGTATGTCATAACATTAACAAAGCATTTTTTTCAAAGTATATAATTATTTTACACCCATGTTCATTTATTTGGTAATATGATAACATAAACGGACAGATCAGAAATCTGAAATAACGTTCAAAACCTAAGGTGAAAACCGAGACGGAGCAAAAGCAGTCTGAAATAAATAGAATCACATACAAAATAATTAAAAAAATGAAGCATGCAGATAACAAACCCCATGCAACACTTTAATTATTTAACCTGTAGGTGGTAATCTATTAAAGTGTAATGTCATGATGAAATAACTGACATTTGAAAGTAAAATAACTAACAATCTGTAAAATATCACAGTCTAAGACTGAAACTATATGACAAAGTATTAATTCTGCATCATAAGAATATTTACAAATTTTACATCGGTAAAAGACGCACTTCATGCAGATTGGTTAAATTTCTATGAGCTCAAAATGAAGGAAAAAATGTTTAATAAAACTGATTAATTGTAAATAAATCATGCTATCATACTGCAGTAAAAATTCAACAGCAGACACCTTAGATGGAAACCATCAAGACCAATAAAGTTAAAAGTGGAGAAAAAATTACTCTTGATGATGTTTAAAAAGGTTACAAATAACCATGGAGCTTCAACCCATGACCTTACCCCAAAACTAGGTCAATAAAAATGTGTCCATTCACTAATATTTTTTAAAATGCCAGAGAATCTGCGTATAACAATAGACATTTGCAATGGTTTAATTTTTACATAGGTAATCTACCCTTGATATTTTCATCAATTGATTATCTAATTTATAAATCTATTTAAAAAGATGTCTAGAAAAACAAACTTATAGTGATTTTGATCATAATACATTCGTTTTCATGTATTTCATATTGTAATTTCACAATCAAGAAACCACTGTGCCTAATAATTTAATTTAAAAAACTTTTAAAAAGGTATTTGCTCTTAAATTCAGTTCCCCATATTTTAGGGATTAAACAGTTAGCGGGCTCGGTTTTCCTTGCCAGTTTCTCCAGGTTGCTTTCCCCAAAACTCATCACGTCTGCTCCGAGCCCTTTCTAGTACTTCAGATGCTAGAGAGCAGCTTGATGCCAGAGATCTTGTTGAAGTGGATAAAGTATCATCATCTTGTTTTTTCCATTCACCCAGTCTTTCTTGTGCTTCTAATTTTAGGAAATAAAAAATTTAATAAATTACAATGTCTAATTTTTTTAAAGGTTAATATATTAAAATATTCTCCTTGCATATTTAAAGGTGCATTTGAAGTGAGCTGGCATGTCAAATTTCTGCGCAATACCTGACGAAATGACCTTAAAGACAAACCAAAAAGCATTGCTTCATATTAAAAAAAAAAAAGAAACATCAGAACTGATATTTTCTGCAATTGCTGTGTGTGCTGTATATATGTCCCTTGTCAGTTTCCGTTAAGTTTGCAATTTGAACACTTTTTTTTATGAATGATGGATTAATTTAATTTATTACTTGGCACTTCTAATAAATTTAAGTCTTATTAAGCCTTATAGAAGTGTTTTATATGCACTAAAGGGAGTTCAACCTCACTTTACAATTATGTAACTTTAGGATTTATACAGAAACTATCAAAATAATAAATATAAAAAATGTGTGTGTGTGTGTGTCGGAAATGAATAAAAATAGTCCAACTTATAATTCCTATGAAAAAAGGGAAACAACTAAAACATAGAACCCAGAAGAATGCTTCAAGTTGGCATGCAATACTACAACATTGTCAACTCTTGGTCATTATCCAAATATTCAAATATTGCTAGCCAGTGCATGAAAATGTCAATACATACAATTTTGAAAATGTATTTTGAATGTATTCTAATCTCCTTTTCTTCTTTATAAAAATCATCACAAATTTGAGAACTAAACATGTATCATTCAACATATAGTAGTGCAACAACATTATACAACAACAACAATAATTATAATAATAAAAAATAATAATAATCCCCCATCACTCACTCAGTGCTTCTAGAGTTGGTTTGGCATATGTCTTCCCCATCTGTTCAGGGATAGGAGACGGATAGTTTGGCGGCTGCTGAGGCTGACGTTTCTGAGGCATGGCTGTCATAGGACGCCCATGCATAGATCCAGAGTTGGGGCGATCTCTTCTGGCTGGGAAACAAAATTTCAAGGAATACGAGCATGAAACATTTGAAATATAATTTTTAATTAATGACAAGGAGCAGAAATGCCTCTTTAATTGGAATCAGACAAAATCGTTCTTGTCCATTTCATTTTTCTTGCTGCTGAAAATGTGTTCCAAGTGGACTTATAATTAAAAAAGTGACAACAATCCTAAAGATGGATTATCTTGAGAAAATTATGGAATGATAAAATATGCATGACCAATCAGTGCCAACTGTTTCTCACGCAGAAATAAAAAAGGTATATAATTAATGGTCTACTGCAAACAACCCAGTCTTGGTAGGATACAAAAGGTCATATTCCATATCCTTATATCAAGTTATATGCATTCTTTTTTCCCCCCTTACCTTTGCTTGGTTGTGGACTGTGAACATATTTGGTCTCCATGCCTTTATCGTAGCTGACGCTGTCGTCAATAAGCATGTGGCTGTCGCGGGTTGGCATACCAAAGGTGGGAGAGGAGCCCTTAACAGCTGGCGGCTAGATTGGATGAACAAAACTTATATATAAATATATATATATAGATATATATCCTGATACTAAGAAAGGACTTCACATATACATGATATACTGGCCTATTACCAAAATGGAAGGAGGTAAATTTGCTTAGAAAAATATACATTGTGATAAAAATATGCACAAGATTACAAAATAACTTCCACTCCAAATTAAAAAGTGACTTAAGTTTAACCTTAATTAAGTGCCTACATTGCTCCCACCCCACTCTACAAATTATAGAGTCCCCATTAGTTTCTTTTACTTAAAAAAACAGTTTTAACAACCACAACAAACACATCCAGAAAAGAAGAAGAAGAAGAACTGTTTCTATTACCTGGATACAAGAGCCTTGTGAGGAAGCAGGGAGGGTGGACAGTGGCACACTTAGACTTTTATGAGGCAAAGACACAGCACTCTGATTAGTATACACAGAAGGCATGGAGGCAGCAGTGGGGGCTGAAGTGGTCTGACTGCTTGACCATCCAGTTCTGATAGTGGACGATCCCGCCACAGCTTGACTGGTAGCTTGCTCTGTGGACGTTGGGTAGCTGTGCAGTAAGCTGTACACTGAATCGCGTGCTGAATGTGATGCAGAAGCAGTTGCAGTGACAAGAGTTGGCACGCTGTGACTATGGGGGACATTAATGCACCCATGCTCTTGACTTTCTTCTGTGGCAGAAACGGGTGCAGAAGTTGTCCTTCTTGTTGGGGCATCTTTTTGCCAGTGAGCCCGTGAAGAGGGTAAAGATCCCTGTTGTTCATGAGCTCTCTTTTCACCCAAGACCCTTCCTCTGTCTTTATCATCTGTATCAGCTGACCGAGATGACTGATGAAATGGCACCTGACTGGATACTAGGGTTGTTGTCCTGCTTCCACTGGTTGGATAGGAATAATAGGCACTCTCTGTGGTGGTCTTAGAACTCGACTTCCTACAGGTCATTTGGTCAGCGGTCATATTTTCAGAAGATGTTTTAGGGTGTTTTTGGCCTGGCTGTTGGTCAGTAGTGGCATCATATTGACATTCCTGGTCCCTTTGACCGTTCTCGTCCACTGCACTGACCATCCCCTCGTCATCGCTCACGCCACAGCTGCAACGTCTTGGTTTGTTCTTGGTCAGAGACTGGGTTTCATAACTATGGTGCCTGACCTGGACTGAGGCATCATGACCACCAGTTACATTATTGCTGGTTTCAGCAGTGTGGTGCACATCACTCTGCGGTGGCAGCAATGGGGCATTTCTCTGAGAGCAAGCAGCTGTATGTCGAGGGTGAGAAGCATCGGCAGAAATAATAGGAACAGAATGCGGCTTGGAAGAGGAAGAGGAAGAAGGTGGTAACACACGACTAGTACTAGCGCCACACGAACAACTTACTCCTTCCTTCCGTGGAGGTTGGTTGGACATTGTACTGCTGCTGCTGGTGCTACTGCTGACACGGCGACCCCTGCTGGGTTGAGATTGAGGCTGTGACTTTTGACTTTGTGGGGGTGTTTTTCTTGGAGTTCTCTTTCTAGGAGGAGGTGAGGTCAGGAGTGCCCCGCCCACTGCGGGTGTTGTGCGATCCAAGTGATGTCGTTGTACATTAGATTGTCTGGCAGAAGAGAAGAGGAATTCAAAAAGTGATAAAATATATCAATAAATTAAGATCATTGGGTTATATATTGATCCACCAAATTCAAAATGTAGAGGGTTTTCTTTTGACTTTGAATAGGCTGCCTTAAGAGACTGGTTTTATATGATTCAAATACCATTAAAATGCCTTGTTACACAGCAAATTTGTTCATAAATGACAGCAACAGACATAAACACTAAAATATTGACTATTCCAATTACTTTTCAGTTTGGTAAACCACATATGCATTAATCACAGCAAATAGGTATAATTATAGTTATAACCCTCATCATTTCAGCCTACCTCTGAACCTGTTCCACTCTGAGCCGTGGAGTAGGAATTCTACCTTCATCATCATCATCGTCTGCCCCAAGGGTACCTTCATTGTCAGACATTGAGCCTGACGTTAGCGTACCCTCTGGACTTGCTATTGACCCAATTCTGAATGAAAAAATTACAGCCAAACATTATCAGTTACATTGTGTGCTAAGCTTAGACTGCTAAACTCAGATAGATGACTATGTTAAATAGATTTTGCCATGTCAGTCTTCGAACATTTTAGTGAACCTAAAGAAAGTGAATGTAATGAAAATATTTTTGAAGATGTTGAGATTATAGCAGTATGAATTCTATTTTTCACCTAATAAAAATAAGGATAAAAGCTATTTGCTGTTCTTTGTCGTGTTCTTCCAACACTTGAATATATTTTTGTTATGACTTTCTGTAACTGACCACTGTTTTAAATTATTAGGTCTACAAATATAACTACTCTGAAGACATCTTCTAACTAGCTTAGCTTGCATGTGGGATCTCTTCTTACCCTGAAGCTCTCTCATCTTCTTCACTCTTCTCCCACGCTAATTTTCTTCTGACTGGTTCAGATCCCTGAGGTGGGGGAGGTCGAGGAGGAGGAGCAGCTCTCTTGGACTCTCGAGGTTGCTCATTCTCTTTGTTTTCTTTTCTCCTACGGACAGAGCAAAATAAATGAATGTCAATTATAATGTGCCTCCACACATCTGCAGTGGTCATTGTTAAAGACTATAATTATAGCACATAATTCTTTTGAAGAACATTTTTGAGTTTCAATCAAAAAATGAAATAAATAAACAAGTAAATGAAAAAAGAAAAAAGAACTAAGATCCTTTCAAAAGTATCACACAACTAGCTCTCCTCTCTCTCTCTCACACACACACACACACACATGCATTTATCACAACAACCCGACCCCCCCCCCACCCCCCAACACACACACACCAATCTCTTGCCTTTCTTTTCTGTTTTCTCTCTCAACTTCTTAACAACTTTAATCCTTCCACCATACCTGTGCTTCTTAGCTGGCTGTTCCAGAGACAGTGCAGACAGGGTGCTGCTCTCGCTGACCTGATCCCACAGCTCTGCCTGCTGGGCCAGCAATTGTGCTAGGTGTTCCCTGGAGAAATGTGTTCCCTGCGCTCTCTTCCTGTACTCCTCCGCCTTCTTCCTCAGTTCTACGACCTCAGCAAACCAGTTGGCGCCAGGGGAGGGGGGAGGAGGTTGCTGTCCGGCCTCTGCGTCCGATTCGTTTTCCTGCAAGAAGCATATTTTGCTCATCATTCAAGGTTTTAGTCTTTTTGCCATAATAATGATGTGTCTTGAGTGTGTCAGATTCTGGTTCGAGTCATGGCAAAGTCTAAACCCCTTTGACACTATTAAAAATCACAACATATTCTTTACTGGCACATCAAAAAATAAATTAATACATAAATAATAATAAAAATAATAAAAGGCAAAGAACTGATTTTGACCCATCATAACATAATAATAATCCAATCATTTAAATAAAAATATGGTCCTGTCAAGACTTGCACCCTTACCTTTACTTAACATTATATATTAGTGATTATAATCCATAAATATAGCCCTTCCAAGATTTGCACCCCTACCTTTACTGGCATGATATGAGGAGGGTTAGCGCCTCTCCAGGCTCCATCCTCATAGGTATATTTCCATGGGGGCCTGAAATTGCTGTGGTACTCTGAACGATAATTTCTGAAATTATGAACACAGAAAAGTAATATCGATAAATTTTAAATGCTGGTAAATTATGTTTAGGTATATTTCCATGGAGGCCTGAAATTGCTATGGTAGTCTCAACAATAGTTTTTAAAATTATGAATACAGAAAAGTAAGATCACTAAATCTTAAATTCTGGTACATAGGTTATAGTTTAGTTAACATTTCTGAAGTTGAAAAAATAAAAAAAGATTCCTTCACAAATGTACACAACAAAACTGAATGAATTAAGAAATAAGTGATTTAAAGTAAATAAACAATTTCATTGTCTTTTCCACTAAGGAAAATGATCTTGCTGTCAGTTTAAGACCTTCAAACAATAAACTTAATAATAATAATAATTATAATCAAATCTTACCTGTATTTTCCATGTGGGAAAAATATCCTCTGTGGGTTGAGTGACTCTTTGACCAGTCTCTTGTCATCAGGAGAGGTGACCTGGTGAATCCCAGCAGGAGGACGCTTGTCAGGACTTAACCGGAGTTCTGGAACAAGATATAATTGCAGAAAATATGTTAAAGGCTGTGAGAAATTGGAGATGAAGGAGTGACTTGAATAGAAAATTTAGCATACAAATATAACCTATTTTCAACTTGTTGAATATAAACCTAATAATCTAAACTAAGCTATTTGAAAAACCTCTTAATTGTCTTTTTTGTCTGATATGAAAATAAATATCAAATACTTCACCTAGTATATAATGTAAATTATATATAAAGAAAAATGTTCCATACCTGCTTCACTTTTACTTCTCTTCATCTACAATGATAAAAAATCAGAATTTCATTATCAATGCATTTTCTTTAGTTTCTAACAAATCAGTTACAAAGAATTTTTTAAAAATATGCCAAATAGGATCACCATACAGTGATTTAAATTCATTATATATAGGGGCTCTCCACCACACTCACTATGAACATAGTAATATATATGCAAGCAAAACATCTGGAGAGCCGCATTTTGTCTATATAAACTGGGTGCTTGAATATTTAAGGCTTCAGCTGGTATATCCACTCGCTAGTGTCATATGTAAATTTATTCCTATAAAACTTAACATTCAATATTACAAATTGATAATAATAGAAATTCATAATATTTTATTTAAAAATCTAAAACACACTGTTTATCATATGTATAGTCACCAGTCTTAAAAATCTGGCACATTGTGTCTGCCATTTCATGGCATACTATGTCAAATAGCAAATTTCAAATTACTCAATCAACAACAAAAAAGAAAAGCACAATTTTTAGTAGTAAGACTATACCTTGTGTTTCTTTCTTCCTCCCTCCGGTCCATTCTCACTCTTCTTTGGTTCCACTGGTTTGTAAAAGTCTGTCCAGGGTTTGAACTGGTTGTTGTATTCTGTTGTGCGTGGAATGTTATCACTCTTGTAAGGGGGAAGATCCATACTACTGTTGTATACAACCTAAATAACCAAATATACTGTATGATGAGAAAAGTATAATGTTTTTCACCAAAGGTTGTACATTTTGAACTAAGACTGAAGATGTTTTTATTCTTTGAAACCAAAACTACCATGATAATTATTTAAAAAACCTAACGTTCTAGATAAAAAATTTTACATTTGAAAAAAAAAAAAGATTTATGATAACAATAACATTTAATGTTTCCCCCACACTTTTAGAGTGGCAGATTCTATCAAATATCTATAGAAATACATATGACATTATCAATCCTAACAATAACACCAACTTAAGCTATTTCCTGAGAGTACCACTGGGCCTCCTACCTGTTCAGCTTGCAGTAATGGCACAGACTCCACAGGTTTCTTCCAGCTGAACTCTTTCTGGTATTCAGAGACCCTCTTTGGGTTCTTCGGCCTGGGTGGCGGTACCCCTGCTCTGTACTTCATGGCATAATCCGGCTGAAATCAGGAGTAATGGTAAAGGGATAATTAATTTCAGGACAGAGAAATTGCTTAAACAATGTTTCAGAGATCTGTGATTTTTTTTGTAGAACTAACAGACCATAATGATAATTAAATTGACCTTAAATCTCTAAAATAAAACTAAGAATCACTCATGTCACTCTTCATTGTTGGCTTAAACCAAGTGAGCTATTGCATAAATTTCTTACAATTTTAATGTATTGCTGGTAGGAATTTATTTCCTTAAAATGTAAATAAAACTGAGCCAAATTACAGGAACTAACAGTCAATAAATATTAACCACATTTATTTTTAAAGATATAGTTGTTTTATAAAAAATGAAGAATTATTTTATCCATTCTTGTACTATCACTTCTAAATATCAGCACTTCTTTTTATTCTCTGCTTTTCTCCCCTTTTTCCCCCATAATCACTTACAGGAACCTCCTGTCCAGAATCAGCAACCCCTTTCTCCATATCAGTCTGCACAAATTCGTTCATCATTCCTTCCCTCCTTTCCCTCAGTGGCTCTTTCTTTCCAGTATCAATCTGGACTTTTGGTGGGGGCGGTCTTTGCGGTGGTGGGGGTTTGGATTTCGTGGGTGGCGGCGGTGGTGGTGCAGATTTTATTGCTGGAGCAGGTGGCACCCTTGGTTTCCCTGTGTCAACATTGACCTTGGGTGCTGGGGCTGGCCCAGGCTCGTCTGAACTGGTGCCATTTTTAAGTCTGGCAGCTTGTCTTTTTCCTCCAACCTAGGATATAGAATGTGCTAATTCACAGACTCGTATTCTATTCTATGACACTATTATATGAACCTAATTGTAGGGAAAGTTTGCTTGGTTTATCCCACGTAGTACTAATCACCTATAACTTACTTGTGCGGTTTAAGAAATATGCAGGAATGTTACTACTAAACTGATCCTTTCCCTTTTCAATTATGTAATATGAATTTTCCTGAAAAATGTTTTAAAAAAGAATTTTTTCCAAAAAAATGTTTTATGGTAATATTTGAAGTTGATTCAAATGATTTGAAAAGTCAGTAGGCACCTTGTAAAAAAGTACATTATCATTAGCATCATTATTAATGTCTTAGACCCATACTTCCTTAAAAACCATGAAATATTTGAAAGCAAGAAATATGTATATTTAAAATAATCACTAAAACAAAACCAATACAGCAATACTAGTAGTATACATTCCCCAACATTCTCTTACATTGAAAGTCTTTGCCAAGGCCTTTCGTCGATCATTTTTCAAGTTCCTGTACTTAATGCTTTGACCAAACTTGGTCTGATCACCTATCAGCGTGTACTCGTCTTCTACCCGCTGCCCTGACGACTCATACTCTCCATTGATGTATTTAGTGGTGGCTGTGGTTGTGAGAGGGATGGGCTTCTTCTTTCTCTGCAGCGGTGGTTCTGTGGGTATGCCGTACATGCCCCCACCTGGGTGAAAAACAGCATGTAAGGTACCTATGTATGTACGGATATTGGTGAAAATGTGTACAATACAAAGCAAAGCACAATCCCAGCATATTAATATTATGCAAAGAGAAATCATTTTATAAGATGGCATTGTTTTCTTTCCTTTAAAAATCTTGATCAGGGAGATTGATGTTAACTTAATTTTTGTGATAAAAGCATTTTCATGGTGTAGATTACCCAGGTAAGCATTCTAAAGCGAATATGAATTTTGTCAACAGTGATCTGTGATCCTTAGATGGAACATGGTTATGTGACTTGGATGCATAATTTTTTGGTTGTAATCTTTAACTCAATACTTGAAACAGTAGTCAATACAATTACAAAAATACTAGAACATAAACAAAAAGCAAAAACTATAATGCATCTAAAAAATCTACAAAAATACTATATGCAGCACAAATGTACTAGTAAGCCATTTCCCCCTTTGCCTTACTAAGCGAGGTGGGCTGTCCTGCTGGAGGCGCCATCTGTTCTTTTGTGGGTGAGAAGGAAGCACTCTTTGGCGAACTCAACCACGTGAACTTCCTTTGGTATTCTGATGAAGGCTTATAGGAAAAGAGGGAAATAGAGTCAGGGAAATAATAACAGAGATAATTCAAACAAATAAGCTAATGAGAAAAACCAAAAAACACCTCAGAATAACAAATAAGCTAATGAGAAAAACCAAAAAACACCTCAGAATAACACTACTTGTACCTGGGAAAAAAAAAAAAAAAAGAGAAAAAATATACACACACAGAAGCTATCAGGGCAGCTAAGGTTGGAGCTATAAAAAAGAAAAAAATCATACATATTACACAAAACAATGACGGCAAAGCAACCAACGCATCACCAGGGTCATGGCAAAGGCAATAAGCACAGCCCACGCCTATCTCACTTCAAATGACACCATGCACTAACACTGGACCAAAATATCCATCCATACTGTACTGACCTAATAAAATTAGTGTTGTTCACTGTAAACCATTAATATTAGTTGTATCCAATTTTTCAACAAAAGTTCAGCTAGGGGGTATTAATAGTAGTACCGCAGGGGGCGGGGGGGGGGGGAGGCTTTTTAAGGAAGGATGGGGTTGGTGCTTCCCTCTTTTAAAAAAAAAGGATGGGAAGATGCTACTGTTGGGACTGCCTATGATATTCACAATACCAATGGTTTATTTTGCAAACTGAAATTGGCCATGTAATGAGTATGGAAGATATGTTAGTGCCATATAATAAGAATACTCAGATGAAGACCTACTGTACTGGCCCAAGTCTGCAGAGGATAAGCCTGCTACAGGTTGAAGTTGTTCTTTTGTTGGTGTTGCACCATGGTATGAATCATTCCATTTAAAACTACGCCTGTACTCAGAATCAGTCTGGAAACAAAAATAGTATGTCATATGGATCAGTTAGAGTCAACAATCAAGGAACTTAAGGAGCTCTGGAGGTTCCTATGGCCTAGAGATCAACAGACATACTGGTAGTTAGGAGGTGATAGCCCTGTATATGCTTTGCATCTTTCATATCTTGTTGCTGCTAGAAAAACAAGTGACAAATATAATGGTAATCAAAATATTGATATTCCATTAAGAAATGGGAATGTGTGATATGCTTACCCGTATCAAAATGTAATCAGTTTTCATTATATATGGTAGAAAACGTCATAGCACAGACTGGTAATACTACTGCATGTAATAATAGTGCTACTAGTAATATAATAATACATGCACTCCTACAAGTATTATTGTATTAAAATAGACACATTCAATAACTTTCCACTAAGATACGTGTCCCTCATACATTGCTTTTGTTGCTTAATCTAAATCTAGGGCAGTCATGGAATGACAGTTGTCAATGTAGCTGTCAACGTCACCAGCATTGCATAGGCTAGCACTGAACAAGTACATTTAGAAGGCAATGCCACAGCCGGCATTCGCGTTAAACCTGAGTAAAAATATTAAAATCCAAACCTTAAAACGAACTGGCATCGTTGCGATCCTTTCTTAGCACTCAGCAGGTTATTCTATGTGTGCATTTGGCTTTCGCTTACACCGGTGTCATTTAATCGACTGCAAACAACTAAGGGAACAACAACAGTAACATAAACTAACATTTAAAGCGTCTTTCCGGTCGCGCATGCGTCTTTTGTAGAATTTGGTATCCGTCGCGGTTAGATTTGAATTATCAAATACAAAATAAGAGATGTAAAGTGGAAAAAAATGAAGTTTGTACATTTTTTAATAGTTTGTTAAAGCATAATCAAGTAATTTTATTATTGATGGCAATTATTCTAAAAAGTCGGCTTGGGATTGACCGTGTCTTGATGGCATGTGACCCAGTTCATGTTGACCTACAATTTATTTCCGGTTGTAACCCTTTCGAGTACTAAGTAGGTAAGTGTTACCGCTGGAAGTCCGTAGTTTAACTGTCCGTGTTTTGATAACTCCATCGACAATTTCTGGGGGTTTTCAATTTTGATAGGGCAGTTACTTATTCAAGAGGTGAGTTAAATTACAACTTTATTCTTACCTGAGTGAATGTCTGGCCGCGTAAAACTTTTGAAAAAGTTTATAAAAAGTTACTGTGTTTTGATAAAGTTGTAATGCAATTACGTGCCAGTGCCATGAGCACAGAGCGTAGGTGGGCGAATCAATCTTACATTGTTTATCATGGTGATTTACGAAAAATAGGTGTGAATCATACCGCGTGGAATAAAGTCATTCACGTTTTACACAGGTTTGACAAGTTATTGCTCTCAGCAAAGTTGTTCGTCTCAACTTGCTCATCACCATTTAGCGTAACACTTTTGCATTTATCCTGTTTTTTCAGAGAAGAGGAGGACTTACTTAACAAACGTGTTTGTCTGCAGGATTTGTCCTTAATAGATATAGGATGTGGAACTTAACAAGACCTTCTGGGAAATCAGGATATTGGTGAAATGGAATCAAGTGCTGGGAAGTGATTCATGCAATCAACAGGTGTCAGACACAGTCGGCTCAAACCCATTGATCAATAGAAGCCACAAATCTCCAGTTCATTTTATGACATTATTGAAAAGCATTTAGATAAAGGTTATTGCCTGTTGTTCACTAATCTGGTAATACCATATCGTAAGTGAAGTAAGTACATAACAGTGAACTCATTGAAGTCTCATGCTAACATTGTTGTCAGTCCAGTGAGGAAATTCAAGCTGGATGGGACATTGTTACAGAGAATATTTCAGTTTTGTGCCTATGGATTAGGAGGCAACAGAGGCATATTACCTGCAGCTGTGGATTAGAACATCATTATTTTTTGTCACAGAAAAGTTCATCAGAAAGACGATGGGTTTTGCATTCCTGAAAGTGAGGACAGTATTTTTTGCAGTATTTGTCACTGGCATACAAAGCACTTTTGGATATGTCTCTATGCCTTTCCCTACCTACAATCCCAGTATTGTGGAGAGAACAAAATATGACCATCTAACGCAAGTTGCTGTTAATCAGGAAAATGGCCACGTCTTCGTTGGTGGTAAAAACCAAGTGTATCAACTGGATAAAGATTTGAGACTGCTGCACAATATCACCACGGGTCCCGTGTTGGACAATGTCTTGTGTTCACCTTCTGCAAGTTGCAATTTCAGAAAAAATGTGGTGGATAATTATAATAAGATTTTGGAGATTGATCCTGTCAATAAAGTCCTTCTGTATTGTGGCAGCACACACCAAGGATTGTGTGCGGTCGGTTCGTTGAAGAACATTTCACAGCGATCGCTCCTCAGAGGGAACTCGACGCTGAATTATGTAGGGGGCAAGAAGAGCGCTATTGCTTTTTTCGGGAGCCGCCCGACAAATTTTTCCCACTACTGTGAAGGGAGTGTTGTGTACACTGGTGTGTCTTACGATGACAGACCTTCCGAATTCCTCCCCAAGTCAATCTCCACAAGATGTCTGAGAGCAGAAAAAGAATCATACGATATGAAATATCTTTATGAGCATGCCGAGTACAATGTCTTTTCAGCCATTGATATTGCCAGTGAATACAAAAGTACTTTCCGAGTGAAATATATTTACAACTTTGAGGACCAAGGATTTACGTATTTTCTCATCGTTCAACCAGAAGGGCTAAATAAGCACAAATATAACACTAGGCTAGCAAGGGTATGTCAAAATGATCTGGGGTATTATTCCTACACTGAGATGCCCTTGGAATGTGGGTATATCGAACCTTACAACATTGCCACGGCAGCCTACTTTGGAGTGGCTGGATCAGACTTGGGTAGCTCAGCCTATATACAATTTGAGGCAAACGAGAAAGTTTTATTTGTGACTTTTGGGAAGAGTCATCCGGGCAGCGCGTCTCCAGATCCCATGTCAGGTTCGGCTGTGTGCGTGTTTAAAATGGCCGATGTCATGATGGGGTTTACGCAGACTCAACGAGACTGTTACGAGGGAAGACAAGAAGATGCCAGCATTATGAAGTGGTTCATTCCTACAGCGTCAAGTTGTGAGGTAAGGTTGACAGAACTACTCTTCATTAGAATTCGGTATAATTTTGATAGTGAATATAAAATAAAGTGCGATATTTTCATGTCTGGTGTACAATGCACCTTTTCTCCATGTACTAGTAGGCAGATGATTTGCAGTTAAGTTACGCTGTCAGTTACAAATTGGAGAAATTTTACAGATGTGTTAGGTATGAAATAACCATTGACTAATAACGTACTATTTATTTTCTGAAGACATCAGATAACACTTTTCAGTCTAGAGCGATTTTACAATGTTGTATCAGGCTTCCAGTGTCTTTTGTCACTTTTATACAGACTTTTTTGCTTATGCTGAAAATATATATTCCATTTCTCTGTGCGTATTTTGTGTTTGTGTGTGTGCTTGTGTGTAAATGTGTGTTTATAATTGTAACTTGGATTGTTTTAATATACTAGATATGCAATGATAGCTCTTGTTAATTCAAATGTTATTTATAGATTGATGCTCAATAAGATTGTGGGTAATTGGCTTTGATTAATTAAGAAACTGAGTTGCAGTTGTATTAATTTCTTGAAATGAAAAAAAAAAAAAAACTTAGATCTGTGAGATGTTACCATGTCCTTCTAGTAAACTTGCAGAAAATAAAACAGAATCTCATTCACTTGTGCAATAAAAGACTTATAACAACTGAACTAGAAAAATGAGTATCTTAACAACATTATTTGGGTTATGATCAATGGATGTCCTGAGGCAGTTGCTGATGATATTCTGTTGTTCAGTTAGTTGCAAGTGAATTATTCTTGGTCTTTCTGTACTGTTCTGTGTTACATGACAAAAGACTGGCCTATCCTTCACATATCTCACCTATTGTAACAATATCAAATATCGCACCACAGGTGTCTATAGGTCACATGTACCTGTATGTATTATATATAATGAATGTGATTTGGTTTTCAGTGAAGTCTTCTATGCAGTTTGACTACAAACAGCTTTAGTTTTTTTTTTATTATTTAAAATGCATGTATGATTAATATTTATAATTTATTATCAAATGTGTGTCTGGTTATTATAATTGTTTAGGTATTCATAACTGAGAAGTGAACTTGCGCAGTCATGAATCTTAGTGTGTCAAGAGACATATCCTTAATAACTGTGATGAAATCTGAGAAAAACTTTTCCGCTTTGTTATTATGTTATTGTAATGTGGATGAAGACATTTCAGTCGTCATTGAATCTTGGCTATTAGTCTTATTTTTTTTTGTTGTGTATGATGAAATTATCCTAGAATGCACCAAGTTTGGACAAAGCTTATGGGTTAAATTAAGCTTAAAAGCATTGCAAAATTATTTACTGGTACTCTACTATAGACTTAATTTTGCAATGTGGCAAAAATTACCCCAGGGCCTCTGTTCAAAATGAGGAAAAGCTGTGGTTAGACATAAGGTCCTGTTACTCTACACCAGGATTTCCCCCTTTCCCACTTATTTCTTTAAATTTTTCATTAAGGAAGGTTAAATTTGGGGTTTTTGGTTTTCCGTGTCAGTAAGCAGGTTCCTGTAAATTTATTGTTACTTATGAATAAACTGATTTTTTTATAATAAATATTTTTGTCAAGTGGAACATGAAAAATGTAGTGTGTATGTGAAAGAGTATGCTTATAATATCTCTTCTTCTTATCTATACTTTCCCACACAACTATTTAGATTAATGTTATTTAGTTTTCAAATTCTTGAATTGATCATATTTGTATAAGATTAGTTTAGAAGTGTATTTCAAACATGATTTGTGAACAAATGTGCAGCAAAAATTATTTTTGCCCTCTGCATTCCCATAGTGTGTAAGTGGTAATAGTAATTCTTTCCAATACATATTTTTACTAGGCAATTTACTATTGAAAAAAAAAAGCTTATTTGAAAAAAAAATATGAATATCTAAAAATGAAGAAAAAAAGTTGAATAAAAAGATTTTTTAAAATATTAGATATGAGGCGTAGTTTGCTGTCATTTGAAATTTTTAATAATTATTAATTCCTTTTAAATATTTACAAGACCTGTTTAAATTCTTCTTACAGAGATCAGACTTGGTGACTGTGAACGACCATTTTTGCGGAAAACAAGACAATGTGGCCATTCAGGGATCGGAACCCATATATGGAGAAATATTATTTAAAATTTCCAACACTGTACTTACTGCAGTGGCCATCACCACTTACCAGACTCACACAGTAGCAATCATTGGGACCAATGATGGACGCATTATGAAGGTATGATTTGAATTAAAGGGGATAAACTTCTCTTTGGTCTCAGGATAATATTTACTTTTTGCTATGAAACTACTTACTGTATTAGCTTTTTACTGTAAAAGTAAAATTGTTTTACTGCTGATTATTTTATTTATTTAAGTGAAATAGTAATACATTTTGTTAAATATTTGGATCATGTCTATTACCTACTTGGACTGTTTTGATTTCTCTGGAAATATGTTCAGTACTGTGTGAAATTCCACTGAAAGATTCCATTCTGTTGAGAATGACACACAGGCAGATGTCACAGCCTAAAAAGCCATAAAAGTACAGCTTTTAGTGCCAGCTACTATGCCGTATTTACTTTGCAAATTTGTAGTATCAATCACAAGTCAAATATTTACTCTGTTTGTTTGGTGTGGAGATGAACTAGAACTGGACACAGTATCACCACCCCATTTCGTGAAATTGGAAGATGTGCTTTGTCTAAGGCAGTTTTTCTCTGTAACTGTCAATTTTTTTTGTCAAAAATTTACACCACCGACTACTCTGCCTCTTGTTTACATTTGAAACTGTTAGTGTTCTTTGTCAAGTGACAAATATATTACCTGATGTAAAACAATCAACAACATCGGTAACTCTAACTGGTTACATTGTCAAAGTTGTCTCCATTTTATCATTTTTTGGAGGCATATCTTTTAAATGATTCTTTGTCATATGTCTTAATGTCTACATTTAACATTTGTTATAAGACATAAGTTGTTTCTTTAATTATATTGTAGGCAATTCTTAATGGCACAGAAAATGTGAAACCATACATGAATGTGTCGCTGAGTGAAGATGCAGGGATCGCAATAGAGAAAGACATGGAGTTCGACCCAGAGAGGAAGAATTTGTACATTATGGCAGGTCCCAAGGTAAGTTCTTCCTACTTGTTTTCCAGCCCCCCCCCCCCCCTCAAAAAATTATTTTTTTACAGTCTTTATTTCCAATACTTTTGTCATAATTTGCAATATTTGAATGCAGTAGTCTTCATTCCTCTAAAAAACTGTTTTTGTCTATGTGAGCATACATTATATAGCAAGTCGTAGTGTGTTTGGTTCAAATCTAGTCCTCTAGAGGCATTTGTATCCTGGATTGAAAAAAACTTGTGCTTGGCACCTAATAGTTTTCTCGCAAAAGAGAAAGACAGAGAGAGAGCGAAAGAGAGAGAGAAAGGGGTTCTAGGAAGATAAGGTGAAACCACATACTAGTAGGACATTCGCCAGCTACAACTGAAGCAGCTGATAGGAGTATTTGGCCACCAGAGATTGGCAGTAGGCAGTTGTTTATGCTGGTTTCACCTGTCATTTTCAATTAAATTGTGCATGAAATTCTTGTCAAAACTGAATAGATTTAGGGTGGTTGATCTGCTGGGCTTTTGAGTGTATTAAATAGCTGGCATTTCTGATATTTTGTTATTATCTTGAATGCCTTGATGCTGACTTGCTGTGACTCAAATATTTTGTACTTTTTATAAAGGTTATAATTAACTCCCAGGGATGGAATTTGCAGGAGCTATTTTCTTTTATAATAGTACAAGGTAGTGGAAAAGTGAAAATATATTTTAAACAAGAAAAATGATATATGCACCCTTGAGTCAGATATTTCTTTTAACTGCATAAAAAAAAATCATGTAAAAGTGATGTTTGTTTATCTCTGTACAATTAAAAGATGTTTGTAAGTATTCTTCTTTCAAATATCAGTTAATGAATAAATGCAAAGAAAGATAAAGTTAGCCCAAAACCTGCTTCTTTATGTTAAAGATGTCAACTGTGTGAGTTGAGAGAGACACACTCAAGTTAAGACGTCTTCTAGACAAGCCCTCAAGCTGTTATCTTTAAGTGGCTCCTCACTTTATCAGAAGGCAACTACTTCAGGTATTACATCACTGGCTCTCTGAGTTAATGGAATGAAAGGAAGTGGTCTTGTTTTAATAAAACTAAAACAAGCTTCTAGTCTAAACTTTGAGATCAATTACAATTAAATACCCGTCATCAGAGGTGTCAATTCTGGAAATATAGCTATGTTTTGGTCATCTGAGCTAGTTGTCCACAGAGATTGAACAATTTCACAGGCAATTGGACCCCATGTTTTGTTGAAACAAGAAGGGATGGCTGTGTGTTTGGTTGGAATACCAGCACTCTGCTTAGTAAGCAGGGAAAGTAGCCATATCCTCACTTTATGTAATTTCTTCTGAAACCATGACTGGTTTTCCAAACAAATGATGTGTCAGTTCAAATTTGACCAGTATTTGAGATATACTGAAGAAGACTTATTTTGGTTTTCTTACCTACTGAAATACAATAGGGTGTTTTCTGAAAAGCACTGCCACTTAGATTGCATGCTTCCTAAGAACAAATGGCTTTCTGATTCCAACATGATTTATAACCAGAAAAAAAACCTGACTGATCAACATTTTCATGAAAAGAATACATACAGTGAAGTTTAAGGTATCAGAGATGTCAATTTTATGTTTAGTTTTAATTTTGGAGATTGTTCTTTTCAGAGTCACATAATTGACATAATTATGATTCAGAAAAGCACCATATGTAAAAGATTGCTCATGATGACTTCAGAATTACAGATTCAGAGATTTGGACAAAGAAAAAGTGCATGCAGCGGTTTAGTCAAGACAAATTTTAACTTGCACAGATTTTATGGGCTTAATTTTATGATCAAGTCTTAACAGTAAAGAATGGACGTGGAAATTAAGTGCCCTAGTTTACTCAAGAGTGTTATTAGCTTTTACTCATTTTTTTTTCAGTAGTCTTCATAATTCACGATCAAACGAATGACATGTAACCAAAAATTTTTTCGTAAACTCTGAAACTCCGGGTCTGCCGTTGGCAACAGAAAGGAAGCTGGGTCGGTAGCGGAGGCAGATAACTGTTGCAGTTTACCACATTAAATGTGACAAAAGAGGAGAATAAATGCTCATAAATCCACACTTTAAGACCCATTGTCAACCTTTGAGTTCCTGCCATTGAAGATTGATAGTTATTTGTTCCTTACAGCTGCTGTACTTGTTCTGAAAGTTTTTAAATGAAATGCTGAGCAAATGACACATCGTCATTTATTAGGTAAAAAAAAATCTATTTAAATAGTAATGGATCATGGAGATTTAACATGTGATTCGCATGTACTTGTGTGTAGGTTTGACGTAATGTCTTTCTCTTATAATGATTTCCCATGAAAGGCTTAGTGCAACTTTGAAAAAAAAAGGAAAGAAAAAACATGGCCTTTTAGATTCTTTGTATGGGTATGAAGTAGAAAGGCACTTGACTACTACCTTGGCATCACACTGAATTTAGAAAGAAATAAACTTACAGATTAAACCATTGTGTGCCAGCTTATACAATTTACTTGTCTACATGCTTAAGTACCTTTTATTTTATTGCTTTAATTTTACTGCATCATAAAGAAAAGTATTATACAAGGTTAACCACAGTTATGTTGTATGCAATGCAGTATGCAATGCATAGATTGTGAATCCCATTATTGAAGTTATAATTAAAAGGGTAATGCAGAAGAAAAATTCTGAAGAAAAATCTTCAGTGTGTTGATAATTTTTCATAAGTTATACAGGGTTCCAATCTTTTCTTTGGATGTTTAGCTAAAATGGTTTGTCAGTTCAGAGAAGGGCACACCAGTTACAATGTGACCTGTATTCTGGACTCATGAATCCTAAGGGCAGCAGGCAACCCTGCTTTTGATGGATGGTGACTGAAAGAAGGTCCACATTTGTTTGTAATAAGCTTGATTTTTTTCCCCATTTAACCTTTCTTCAGTAGCATGGTATGCCTTGCACAAGGCCATGTATGGGGAAAGTGCAACTTTGGGTCACTTAGTGTTTTGGCCTTATTTTTGTCCTTTTGGAAACAATTTTTTTAGGTTTTAAATTTAATTTAGACTAACACCAAGTTGGGAATTTGGTGAATATTTGCAAACACTATTGTTGTCTGATGGAAAACTTACATGAGATGACTGAAAGATATGTCTCGACAGAATATAAACTATATACAAATCCTTTAAAGAAAAGATCAACAGTTGAAAGATTAGTGACTTCAGTTGACTGAAATGTCACAATTTTTGTACTTTGCCTCTGCAAAAAGTGCAGTTGAATGTCTTGGTTCTTTCTTAATATTGTTCACGGCTGTGACCAGATTTCTGAAGCTTGAAGGAAATTGCTCTCATTTCCTCTGAGACTTACACAAAAACTACTGAACTGGAAAATGCTTCTTGACTCCAACTTTCTTTCAAATCCATGGGAGGGTAGGGGATTTGATAATTTTTTTTCCTCTTTCATTTAAGGATTTCAGGAGGATCCAGCTGTTTTAAGATCCGCTTTTAAAAATTGTGACTGGCTACTGGATGATTTGCTTGTCTAATAAAAATGAAAGGCTTGGCTGTGAAAATATGTCTCCAAGATGCTCAATTTAATGTGTAACTTGAAGCTCATTGCACCCCAGTGGCAGTGAGCTAATTTGTCTGCGCTTTGCCAAGTTAAAGTGACTGAGTTGGCTGGGCCTAGTTTTTCATAGGTTTTTTACTGCCTCTTCCAAATTTCAGCTGCCTGTTTGAAGAGAGTCTGCTGGCCCATCTTCACATATAGATGTTTATTTCAAATTGACTTATCGTACTAACTTGTGAACTTGTAAATGGCTGAAATAAATGATATTAAAAGCACAACATGTAAATATATATATAACCCCATTTTGACAAGGTTGAAAAATCTTTTAACTTATGCTCATTTAAGCATGTGGAACTCACCAAATAAAACAGCCTTATAAATTCATATTGAATTTTCGACATATTTAGAAAAGCAAGCAGATTTATGGAGAGACATGCACACTCTTAGAACAAAGTACTTTGATGAAATTGAAGAAGCAGAACTCTTTAGTGGCATTTCAGTATTGAGTGTGCCGGACAGAAATTATTCCCATTTTAGTGTATGTAACATACTTGCATGCACATGTGCACCTACATGATGTGCACGCACACGCACACACACACACACACACACACACACACATACTACAGCAAACTCCTTTTGTAAAACTCAGAATGCAGAACTCTTAAGTCGTACTCTTCTCCATTGTAGCCCACATTCCCCAGTAGCACATTGTCCACAAGGACACAGCCTGCCTGTATTCAACTTGAACTCACATGAAATCAGTCAGTTTATGCATTTAGGTGTAAGGTACAAGGAGAACAGTGTACTAATATAGCAGGAGACATGGTTAAATACTAATTATCACAGCAGCAGCCTACAGGACATGTCCAATAACTTTCCTCAGGGGACCTTGTCCTGGCATGACTTTCTTTTTTCCCTTCTCTTTTTAATTTTTTTCTTTTTAAGCAATACCTTCTGCTGCACACATTGTTGTTGACTTCTTTTCTTCTTAAATCATATTTTTAACCAATATCATTATATTTGTACATATTGATGTATTTCATGGCATTGTACAAACAAATCACCAACATAGGATACATTGTTAGTTAATTTATGTCAGCTTTATTAAAGCTTGATATCAAAGCAGACTGTGGGAAGGATTTGTAATCACAGACAGCCGGCCCATAGCCAGCAATTTCAGAGGGGGGGGGGGGAGTGTTCTTTTTCTGATTTCTCTGAATACACTTTAACAAGAATCCCCAAAAGAGTTGGATAGATCAAGCCGATACGATGTTTGAAGCTGAAGGCGGTCGATTAGCTTCAGATGTTAAAAAAGCTTTCATCACACTGTCCCGACTTGAGTAGAAAGGTGTCTTGGAACAGCTCTTCTCACAAACATTGACTGTGATATGCCTGTCATTTGTGTTAACCATGGAACCCGCATGTCTATATTCCTTTGCACATTTTGTCTACATTTTCATACTACAGATGTAGTTAGTAAAATAAGAGAGTTTATGTGCCAGCAGTTTTTTCATCAGATTTACACATATACAAACGTCCATGTTTGCATTCCTTACATGTAACTTAATATGAAATAAGGGGTTTGTGCACTACGCTGCCTTGTTATTTGAAGAAAAAAACTAGTTGCATGGCACGAACACCAAAGATCACAGATGTTTGCTTACTCCTGTCAAAACAAGAGGTTTGTGATAGCTTGAACTTTTGGCCCGTTTCTTGTCTGTCAGGCTTCTTCAGAGATTGCAGAGCATTGAGATATCCAGGTATTATTAAACCGGTGGAAGAAGTCACTGCTAAAAAGGCATAAGAGCCTGGACATTTTAGAATACTAGCTAATGTTGACTACCCAAGTTTTACAACAAATTAAAACTGCCTGAGTTTGAGAATGCATTTGTGTTCTGTTTAAATTTATGTTGAAATCATTTACTTTTCATAAAGTGACATGTTGAATGTCCATATTCAAATTATAGGAGAGAGAGGGAGAGAGAAAGGGAGAACTTATATGGCAAAAAGGCAAGGGAGAATTTCTAAAATATGACAGTCTCTCCAGGGTCGCTTGTATTTCACAGGCTAGCCTGGATCCAAATTTAAACCCTGGACAATAAACTGAACTTTTACATTCAAGAACAACACCAACCCTAGGGGAAAGTCTTCGATTTCAGCTTGAACTTAGAGAGGCACGCAGTCGCAAATAAACATACCTGCACCCATGAATAGAGACCAAACATTCCATAGTTTTTACTCAAGAAAGGGTGAGGCATTGCCCTGGGTTTCTTAGTTTTACCAGTGACCTTGGTTCCTCAGTCATAGAATGCTGTAAAGGAAACTCAGTTTGAGACATAGTTTTTTAACTTTGAAACTCAGGGTGGAAGCAGGACTTGGCAGTCGGTCTAATCCAATATACACTGCAGCTGTTTGCCTGCAATTAAATTCTCGCTTCAGTATTATATTCCTTAGCACAATACTCTACCTGCTTGATTATTTTGTTAGCCCACTTTACGATTCTAAATCCTTCCCCGATACCAACAGAGGGAGAGATAAACGCATTCCGGGTCGAGTGTAGTTTATTAAGAATAATCTCAAAGACCCACAACATATTAATGTCAGTATTGACGGAAAGGTAAACAATTTATTTTGCTATCAGGTTTAACAGGCAGGTAATGTTAGAAGACCACCTGATAAGTTTTACGGCTCAGCTAGCCGTTGGCATGGGAAGAAAAATATCCAAAAAATTTCTCTCCTACCTGTGTGATAAGCTTCTAGAAGTTCTACCTTTGGTGGAGCTTTTTTTAGGAAGGACAGTGTTCTCGAGTAATATTCAATGTTTGTCTTTCAAAGTTCCAGTTTTTCTTTTCTTCGCAACTTTATTGAGGGGCATGCCATGCATGCATTCAAACAAAAAGACAAACTGGTCAAAAATGGAAGAAAGGGAGCTGCCCTTGCAAGATAAAACTTCTGGTTTAATATTTGAATAAGCGTTTTAGTATTTTTTTACAAACTCATGGACAAAATTTGGTTGTTAACTGTACCTATTTTTATTGCTTTAAATTACTGCTAAAACTCAGGAAGAAAAATACGATGCAGTAACTCCAAATATTCTGAAAATTTCCTTCGTAGGAGGTAGTGGAGAGGAACAGGTTTTGAAAAAATGGGCAGATCTAAATTTAGGATTCCTTAACAGATCTTTCCAAGAGTTCTTGAAGAAATGCAGACACCTGTTGTGGACACCAGGAGGAGGATAAAACATTCTCTTGGAAAATCACATACCACTTTTATGCTGAAAGCGTATTTCTTCCCTGATTGTAAAAAATTGTCCTTTATTTTATTGTTATGCTTGGGATAGTTTTTTTAGGGGGGGAGGGGGGGAGGTGCTGTGGATGATCTGTTTTATAGTCTCACCCCCTATTTTTTGTGAAAGCAGTGGTAAAAGACCTTTTCTACAATAATGGGTTTTTACTTGTGTCATTACAGTGTAGTGTACATGGAAGATTGTGTATGTGCACCTGTATATGTGTTTACTAGTATTGCTGTCCCCCCCCCCTCCCCCCCCCCCCCCCCCCCCCCCCATTTTCAAAGAAAATTAAGAAAAGAGAAATTGCATTAGATATACACTGGCAATACATAGGTATATATGATAATAATAATAATTAATAATAATATATGACTGAAATGAAAGTTTGGAAATTGAAAATGATTAAGCTTAGAAGAACCTCTGTCCTCAATCTCAGTCATTCAGTTGCAGTTTACATACAGATTTTCAGATTTTGGTCTTTGTCAGAGTGGTGATACTTTCAGGGATATGCAAAGTCATACCAAGGCTGAGAGAAATTTAGTCAGGTGACCAGTTTCCATGATTCATCAGGAAGTGATCACATCTTTTTCATGGACACTTAATCAAAACTGTCTTGACAAACTGTGGAACATTATTTTCTTAGATAATAGGTTGGATGTCTAAGATAATATCATCTTTTGTATGTTTTCACTTTATAAAAGTACATATTTTTGATGTCTATCTTCAGCATTAAATAAGATTATATCAAACTACAGCTTTCATAAGTTATTCAAAAAACTAAAAACAGTAAGTCTGTGTCTCAGTTGGGGGGGGGAAAGTTGAAAAAATGAGAAAATCTCATTTTCGCACAAGTTTGCATCAATATGAACAAGTTACTAGCTTTTGGAATACCTTTTTCTGAGCTTAACCGTAGGACATTTTGCATTAGGTGTTGAATTCGGTTGGTGTGATCTCCACAGATGCTGCAGTAAAACTTAATAGGTGGCTCGATTGGGAGAAAATGATGTATGGGGGCAAAAACTGTATGCGCCTTTTCACTTTAATATCCTTTGAAAGAGTCTCCATAGCAAAATAGGAGGACTTTTCCCACACTGGGGCACATCTGAAAGTCATTACTGGAAAATAAACAGATTCATTTCTGAAGACACAAATGTGGTCCAGATTAAAAGAAAAAAAATATACCAGGGTTTTGTGAGGTGGCAGGCTTCTGATGTTATGTGCTGATGATTTGGAGAGCTTGTGGAAAATGTTGGCTTTAAATCAGATTGAGATATAGGATTTCATATTACACTTTATATGCTAAACCAATGAAGATTTTTTATAAAAAGGAAAAAAATTAGGTAAAATCCATTTAGAACATAATTATGGATAACCATGAAACTAATAACAGATCTGAATTACATGTTGGTTACTTATATTTATGTAAATATTGTAAATATTATTGTACAAATTATTTCCCTTGCACCAAATACCTGATGATAGAAAAAAAAGTATAAAGTGTTGAATATAAAGTTTCTAAGTACATCTTTGGGAGTTTTGAAAAGTTGAAGCTCTGTATGCTTCTTATTGCTTATGATGTGCAGTCATGCATATACACATACATGTGTGAGTGTGTGCATGTGTGTAAAAATAGGGCTCTCGAATTCTCTAATCTGCTGATCTGACATCCACTTGGACTTTTTGTGGGTAACTACTTAGTGATAGGATGTAAAGTAGGTTTACATAATTTGACATTTTAATGCAGTATATAACACATAGTTGTGGTGTCATGTTTCTACTCTATCACATCATTATGTACTAGAATGCTGAAGAAAATCTGTATATATATGGGTGCTCTAAAGTCCCGATTGATGGTGATATGCTTTTAGTGAACTATCAGGCTGTTTATCAAGTACTGGTCAAGGAAGAGAGAGTAACCTTGCTTCATTAGGTGTTGTCCAAGCGTGAGCTGCTGCTGTCACTTGCTATTCAGTTTACAGACAAACTGACCGACAGTGCAGAGATAACATCCTTGAGTCGAGTTGACCACATGTTAAACTCGTAACTGGTGAAACGGATGTGAATTTCATTATTTTGAAAAAAAAAAAGATGATAATGACCAAGCCCTATTGGAAAACTATTTTGTGAACTTACTCAGTGCTTCCATGTGTCAACCAATTTATTAAAAGTAAAAACAAACTTAATGGTAGGGGTTTTTGGAAAGGCCTGGGATATCCCAGATGCGACCCAGCGGCGCACTGCTTAGTATATCAACAATTACTAATTTGACATATTTGTGTTCCACGATGTAGGGCACTAAGAGAAACGACCTTTTTCATAATCTATTACACAAGTGACATGTTTTTCCTAAAGGCCCCATGTTTATGTATGTGTCTAAGAGAAATAGCCAGTGGTTGTTGGTATAATGCAATTGTTTGTTGTTAACCAGCAGGAAAACATGTCGAGAAAATATGTCGTCTATATAAGAGGGACACTGGGTGTGAGTTATTACAACCTGGAAATCTGTTAAGATTAACAGTGAAATTGGCTCATACCTATAATGTGCTTTCAATTAAGGTGCATTAATGCACTGTTGTATTGGAAGTCTAAGATTGATAAACCAATAGATACTGCATGGTGTGCTGCATTCAACCTGTTGATTTCACAGACAAACGGGTGTCTGGGTCAGCATAAAAATGAAAACTGATTCTTAAATTCATTGATATGGGAAAAAGTTAATACTTTGCTGATAGCAAGAAAATCAAATGTGTATGTTGGTGTTGATAATATTTTGGATTATAATAGTAGTGCAGCTTTAAAGAAAAACACTGAATATGCACTGAAAAAGTTGAAATGGGTTGGATGGCATATTTATGTGTTTGTGGCCATAATTTCATTATTCTAGAATGTGCATTGACCATTGGCATATTAGTTAAAAAAATTTAAAGTAGTAGAAAGTGGGCCATTTTTAAATTCATAACATGGCACAAAAATTACTTCGTGAAGTTAAAAGTGTTTCCAATTATAAAAGTGAGCATTTCAAACAGGTACAATTATCAGCCTTCAAAGAATGAAAATTAATAAACAATGTGTGCCCAAACAGAATAAAACCGTAAACAAGAGGAAATAACAAGCAGAAAAAAGTGATAAACGTTTCAAATGTGAAAATGAACGAATACAGCATGTCTTAATGTCCTAAACAAACGGAAAAAAGGCACCACAGCTGCTTCTGGAACTTGTGCAATATAATCACTGCTACCTGTAGGAATGAAAGGGATATTTGTTACAGCTGAGAACTCCCCTGTGAAGAATTAATTAACCAATCAAGCCCTCATCTCCTGTCTGGCATGCTAACTGGCGTGATATATTCTTGTGGTAATGGGAGATGGCCATCCAGCAGGAGCTCCCAATGGTCAATTTGTGCCCAGTGGGCTGATTCTGGCAAGTCTGGCTGGCCACTTGGTGGGTTTGCTGGGAACTGGGCTATTGTTTTAGGGCAAAGCGACAGGATTTTATTTTTTTCCGAAGGTTTTGACATTTTGATCCCAATGCAGATGATGATGATGATGAAGCATGTTCATTCATTTTAACCCTTTGGCATCACTTTAATAAATACTTGTAAATACTTGATGGATAGAAAATTTACAAATTCAGACATATCTTACCTTACAAATGTTTACCTAAAAAAAAAAACTGAATGCACTACTGTAACAGCAGATTGCAATTTTATCAGTTGAACTACATATGCAGAAGGGAAAATGCCAATTGATTTAGGTCACTTTATCTCTGTGTTTGTATTGTTGAATGAAGATATTTTTCAACAGATAATCTGGGTTTCTATTGCCCTTCTGGCACACACATTAGATTTGACTTTTGCAGACTGTTGGTAGAGTTAGGGTTTGATAAAATTTGGTATCGCTCATGATTATTCCAGTGATGAAGGTTGAAATGTTAAATGTTCTAAGTGTAGCAAGCCTTTTGAAGGCACATTCTAAGCAGCTTTTCCCTCGATAAGTCCTTTACCCATAGATCACGAAACCGCAGACTCTCCAGCCGAGTAATTTCATCTAAAATCTGGAACTTAATTCCCAAGCCTCTTTTGGGTTTTCCCACAGCTTAGTAACTTAATGGCCCAGAGAAATAATACATGGCGGTCAGGTAACGCAAGGTGGATGTACCCCATTATGACGCTATACAAAGGGGGAGCTATTGACTTCAATTTTGCCCTCTTCATTCAGGACTATTTTCCACTCAATTTTTGATTGACAGGATTTGGGAGTTAATAAGCGCTGGTCTTTTTTTTTCACCCTGGTTCAGTGGGTTCTGTCTGACCTGGGAAGGCGATGAACACATTAAATCGTGATGCGATGCTGCTACTGTTTTGCCCAGGTGTTCAGTGGGAGAAGGTATTATGTAATGCATTGAGGTGAAAGGGGTTTTAAGAAAGAGACAGAGTGGGTTGGAGAGGCACTGATATAGAGGTCCTATATGAAATACTGCTGTGGATCCATTTCCCACCAGAAAAGAATCTTATAAACACTTTCAGGCCCGTAGCCAGCAATTTCAAAAGGGGGGTTCTTTTTCTGAAAAAGTGGACCTTTTCTCATGAAATCTTTGTGTACCTAGATGAAATTTTACCGAAAGGGGACCTTTTTCTGAGCAAAAAAATGGGGGTTCTTTCCAATCCCCCCTGGCTACAGGCCTGCCATGTGAAATTATATTGAAATTATATATCATAGAAAGTAATGCAATGAACAGCCACTCTCTGGGTTAGTTATGATTGATATGCCAAGACATTTTAAGTTGTGTCAAGTTCTTATCTTCATAATACAGGGTGGAAAAACTTGAGTCCAGGGTCACATTGCCCGCCACACCTGTTGGGTGGTTGACCCTTGGTCTGTGACCAGTTAATCTCCTCTTAATCACCTGCAGTTCCACTTGGCTGTCCCTTTGGTCATCATGGTCAGTTGGACACCTCTTTAACACCTGGATACACTGTTCACAGGTACAGACCACTTCAATACCTGCTGGACCATTCAACGGTTACCTGGGACCCCTGGATGATTAAAGACTATGTGCTGAAAAAAAAAAAAAAAACGTAGGCCTGTAGTCAATGGAGGGGGGGGGGGGGGGATCTCTTTCTGGAAAAAAAAAAAAAAAAAACTTGACCTTGTTTATACCCCTTAAGTTGACCCAGCTAAAGAAATGGTATAAAATCTAGATCAAGTCAACCTTTTTTTCTGGCCAAAAGGGTGGTTTTTAAACTTCCCTTCCCTGACCCCCGCTCCTTATAGAGCTTGTATACATGGGTCTTTCAGACTTCACCATAATCCCCCACCCCCACCCATAAAATATGTATGGGTATTATGACATATACAAACAGTATAAAAAATAAACAGAGGAAATAAACCAAGAGTCAGTAAAATAAGCTCAGTCTGCTCAAAAGTTTTGTTGGCTTTGATTTTTGAAAATGAGTCTGGATATTTCCTTCTACTTGGATTAAAAATATGATGAAACTTTTTTATGCTTATAATTTAATTTATGGGATTTTTGTTTGTTTGTTTTTGATAGATTGTAGTCTCTTGACATACAAGTTATTTGATGCCAGCAAGAAAAAATTAAAAGGAAGTACGCAATAAGCAAATAAAAATGATGGAAATGATTTTTTTCAAGTTTTATCAGTTATGAAGGCTTTGTAGACTTGTGTTAGCTCAAACAGATTTGGCAAAAAAAAAAAAAAAAAGATTAAGAAAAGAACTTTGCTTGAGAAGGAAACAAAGAGTAGCCGAGTTTTTGTCAGTTTTGCAACTTGAATTTTAAAATTGAACACAAGGTGGTTCACTTATACGCTATTATAAGAGTCAGGGAAGCTTTATTCAGCTATGTGTGGTATCTTCTTTAAACTGTTGCTACTTCACTTTTGAGAACAATTTCCTTGGCCCAAAAAGAGTTCTCATGATAAACTCTTATTTCTTCAATTAAACTTCTTGTTAAGGGTTGAGGATGTGGAAAATTTGCCGCTGACCTTATTTTCAGGGTCGTGCAACTTTAAGAGACCGCTGGGGTCGCCAACAATGGGTAAGAGGGAATTATCAGTATCAGGTTTCAGCCTCAGAATTATTGTGCAATTAGAAATGATTTTTATTTCGATCAAGTACAAATGGGTGTCTCTGTGGTGAGGCGACATTGCATGTGAAGGCTGGGTAAACATGTGACAGCTTTTGAGAAAACAGTACAGTCGGTTCAGACAAGGGCTTCTTTTGACTGTTGTTGTCACCAAAGTTGCTGTAACGTCAGATAAAAGACAGTTGATGGAGGTGTGATCTCTGCAATAAAAAGTGCAATGTACCTGTAATCAACCTAAGCCTGAAAATTGATCTAAATTTTTAGACCAAAATGTCCACTGTGACCCCAAGAAAATTGGTGATACAAGTAGTCCTATTAAGTGGAATATTGGGCCTTTCTTTATAACAGAAAAAAAAAAAGACATGCCAATTGTTTCTGATCAGTAATTTTGATAGTGAAATGCTGTGACTTTAAACATGAACTGAAGTAAAAGTTTAGACCTATTTACGAGAAAAGGTTATTTTGTTAAACTGGTCCCTGGAACTAGCTGAAGAAGGAAGAAGGTATTTTCAGTTGTTCATTAGGTGGGGTGCTGCTTGGCTGGCAACTTTATGATCAATACAGTTAAATCACGTGGAAACTAGAAAATATATTTATTCCCCATGAGAATGCATCCAAAATAAAAAATGAGCTAGCTGAAGGGATCTAGGCACTTTGGCAGTTGTTCATGTTTTGTGTGATCTCTTATAAGATCAGTGGTCTGTAAAACGACGCAGGGATATCCTTTTGTTAACGTTTTCATCCACCAAATCCTGCTGGCACTAAACCAGATTTATTCATAAATTGTGATAGCTTTGATGGATATAAAAAAGAAAATAAACAACAAAAAACGAAGGAAAAAGTTTAACATACTGAAAAGAATATGAAGCATTCACCATATAAAATAAATATTTACAGAAGGTAACTTGTTTCACTTAAAAAATGTATTGGTGTAGCTACATTGAAAATATGTCTGAAGTCAAATGATTTCAAGTAAATTATTCAAGACCTATAGTGGATACTGGACTGAGCTGGGCTCTGGTAATCTATCCTGTTATTGTCAAGTTATCCTTGCCTGAAAGAAGCTCAGAAACAATCACATTATCCCTTAAGTCACTAACGGTAAAATTAATTTTAAAAAACTTTAGGGGTCAGTTTTATGTCTTGATTTAGTTAAGCCAGAACAAAAATTCTACTGAAAATTTGTTATCAAGAAAACACTCATTGCATGAGCCCAGGAAATGAGATTAGGAAATAAAATGGCTGCCAAAATTATATGGGAAGTTTTTTTGCCAAAACACTGATTTACTGTTATATATTACAACCAGACATGCTGCTCTGAGTTTCGTAGATGCCTTAAAAACAAGCTTGGGGCTTTAATTAAGTTTGAACATTATTTATTTGAAGGAAAAAAGGGGAAATAGTGGGAGTAGATAAATTTCTACAATTGCTCTGTTATTAATTGGTTGCATACAGTCTTGTGTGGGTGCCTGCTATTATAGTGTACTTTGGTTTGTTTATGGCCCAGATTTCCTGTGGTGTACATTATTTGGTAGCTACATTGATGCATATAACAGACTTGAGATTTAATTTGCCCCCCCCCCCCCCTCCCCCTCAAAACCCCCTTCTGTCCCTGTATAGTCCCTGTATAATAATTTACTTATTCATTTCTGGGATCTCTCTCTCTCTCTCTCTCTCTCTCTCTCTCTCTCTCTCTCTCTCTCTCTCTCTCTTAAAATTCTGACTTTATATGCTAAATTATTGGTTACTGAAGGGTCTTTAATAAATAACTTTACAATGTTCTATACTATCAAGTAAATGCATAAGTGTTTCACGGAAAACCTGAGATTCCGACGCATGCTCATTAGAGATCTTTTATAAAGTTGTGTCTTATTATGTGAACAACCACCACTTCTGATTTTTGCACCAGTTTCAGTGAGAGACTAGGTTAAACTAGAATTTAGAATAATTTTTAATCAGATTTGTCAGCTGAATTGGCTGTTAAAAGTGCCAGTTATGTTTCCGTAATGCATATTGACACCAGTGTCTAGAAGTTAATTGCAAGAGAATTGTTTTCAGCACCAATTGCCAGTTGTCACTGCTACTTTCTATTTGACTTGACACTAGTTGTACAATGATAGAATGACAGAATAAAATTGAAATTTTGGCTATGAAGAAACATTTGCAAACCCATCCCTGTGTTAAGGATCAGGCCTTAAAAATGGATTAGGAGTTTGCGAACTTGGGCCTCAGATTTGTGACCAAATTTATGACTCAAGCCACAAATTAAGTACCTGAACACAAAATTAGTAGCCATGAGCACATCATTATAATTAGGACACAGAAACCACTCTGGTGCTGTGTTGGTGCCTACTAATTTCACATTGGGGTACTTAATTCGTGTCTTGAGTTGTTAATTTGGACATTTTTACTCCCAAATCTAAGGTTTGTGCTAGCATAGTATGGCAAATATTATTTATGTGGCCTGAGGATGATGGAGTAGCAGTTTTCATGGTGATGCTGATCTAGCTCTGTTTGACTTCCTTGATACTCGGGGTAATTGTCACCTCCATTAAATGCCAATGAAAGAAGACGTTTGATCGACATTGAAGCAAAGGATATAAAAAAGTCATTTTGTTACGAAAGAACATTTGCTAACGAAAATATTTCATCTCACTCTTTGCCAAGAATTAAGGAAATACGCCCTTGCCACTTGAACACATAAATTTGAAACACAACTGCCCCCAAAACATGATGTCATTTTGTCCTCCCTGCTAGAGTTACACACCAAATGAGCACTAACAGCCAAAACTAATTCGTGTATTTAAAGTATGCTAATTGTGTGTTTTAAAATTTCCCCAAGTCAGATCTCCTGTGTCTACATACCCTGCATCATCCTTATAGAGATATTCTGTGATTATACTTGGTGTTTTCAATGGTAGGAATTGTTATTTCAAAGATACCGTATTTTAAGTTATAATTTCTTAAATTTAGAACTTTGAGTGGTAGCAACAAAATTTTTAAAAAAGGCTACTCTTTAGATCTATTCTGTGCAGTAAAAGCACCATAAATGCTATTTGAAAATATAATTTTGTGATAATAAAATCATGTATTTTAAAGTTTGATTTTGTAGAATTGACAAGCAACAAGATGTGACAGGGATAATTATCAATCCCAATCCAAACGAAATCTTATTTATAGATGAAATATATTTTAGTATTTGGTATTTTTGTTGTTGAAGATAAAATTGGTGATTTTTATGTTGATGTTTTAATGTTGATGAAATTTCACCGATTTAAACTGGCTCTATTTCCATATGTTTGTGATAAGTGGGCTTTCATGAATTGCGTGGCAATGGCGGAGAAAATGGGAGTGTCTTTTTGGGGGTGGTTAACCCTTAAATCTAGACCACTTTGGGTGATAATACAAAAAGATATTAACCACAAGCAATCCTGTTTGTAAAGTTTCCCAAAATTGTGAATTAGAGTGCACTGGAGCAGCCATGGAAGATAAGGGTCAGGTGGTTTGTGACACCTACTGCTTTTAGGCTCCATAGTGTACATGTTAGAATTTTTTCTTTTTTTTTTCATTTTTTTTCACCCTCCTAATTTCCTTCTCATTGTCCCATTTTACCACTGACTTGAAGTCACATGCATATCTTAGTGTTGGGGGCATAGATAGATTGAACAAAATAGGACTTATCATTTTCGATGTTTTAATAAGGTTTTATGTAGGCTATCACTGACTAGGCAGTAATATGGGCAAAAACATTTTTTGTCTTCATTTTTAAGGATTTTGTACATTGTTATTTATGTTTATTTTATCAAATTAGGATAGCAGATATCATTGGACTTACTCCCATTTTTGTGTCTGATGATGCATGTGGAAATTACATTAAAAAAGATAGATTTCAGCTCATTTTATAGGGAAGGTCAACATTTTTCCATCAGCCATCTCCACACAGTAGCCTGTGTTTGAACATATTTTTATGTTTATGTTTGTCCCTGGTTAGGTTTTTATACAAGGAAGTCTCTTATAATTGCACTATTTGAATTCATCATGGGTGTGGTGTGACTGGCCCAGATATTTTCTTTGAAGTTGTCCCAGGCATAAGGCAAGACCTGTCAGAATGTCAGAGAAAGAATGTAGAATGGAAAATTATTGCTTTGGTCCTATGTCCTTATTGCATTTGGCAGTGAATGTGGGTTGCATTAAGTCAAAACTAACACTGGCTGTCTTAAACTTTAATATTTATCATATTGTATACTTGTAACATGGTAAACTGCAGTGTAAGGACACAATATCTGTACAGTAGTAGGTACTGTTCATATGTAGCAACAAACTTGGTATTGGGACTGTATGGAATAGTTTATATTGTGCTGCCATCTATAGGGACTTGTTTTCATTATGTTGGACTTGAATGCTTGATACTTATCTTGTGTCACCCACTTAAATCCTTTATATTAATGCCATATATTGATTAATGTTTTTCAGGTTCAGCTGTTTAAAGGAAAATAGATTTGATTTTCTCCTTGGACAATGTCCCTTCCTATCCATAATAATAATAATAATAATAATAATAATAATAATAATAATAAGGTATAAATAAATCAATCATATATTAAATCTGATTGCTCCTGTTATTTTCCAGATCACAAAATTCCCCCTAGAGTCTTGTAAGGTGTACAACGAATGTTCAGAATGCGTGACAGCTTCAGATCCTCTGAATTGTGGGTGGTGTGCCAACGAATTGGGGCAAGGCGAGTGCAAGATGAGGCAAGAGTGCTTCAAGAGATGGACCAAGGATAGCTGTGCACCGCTCATCTATTCTGTAAGAACATTTGATATCTTAATCAGAAAATTGCTCATAGTAATAATTTTAAAATTTTAAAACATTTCACCTGCATGTTTCATTATGGTGACAATTTTACAATGTGGGTTATTACATAGAATTTAATTTATCTTTTGAATCCTTTGTTTTTTTTCTGTTTTTTTTTTTTTTTTTTTTTTTTTTTTGTCAGTTGTTTTATTGAATCATTATACAAGCATTGCACCTTCTCATCCGCTCTTTTAGCATGACATTGACCCTTACCAAGCATGTAAAATGAAAACATGAATTACTTGTAAAAAATACATGGTAAAACATATTTGTGAGATTTAATGCCATATTGAAAGTTTGTCTTCTTTGACTTTCTATCATGGAGAAAAATTGCCAGGTGGGTTGATTTTTTTTATGGACAATTAATCATTGATAAAAAATGTCCACTCCACAGGTCACCCCACAAACTGGACCTGTCCAAGGTGGTACACAAATGACCATACAGGGGCGGGATTTTGGCTCCAATCAGAGCCAGGCAGTGGTGGAAGTGAAGATTGCCGACACAACGTGTAATGTCACTTACAAGGATTCCTCAAGGTGAGGGGAAACTTGCAACCTTGGGGTCAAAGGTCACTGGAATGTCTGAGCTCTTTTATCAATATTTCTCGGCCATCGCCTGTGAATTGGTGAAATTATAATTAAAGATAATGGCAGAGGCATGCTGATGAAAGAGGAGAGTTTGCAGAGGCCTCTGATTTTTTTTTTTTGATAATCTGTCTTAGACCCCATTCCCATAGACACATTATCTCTACATAGATTGATCCAACTCCACAAAGATTTTTGCTGAGTGCGTGCCTCTTCCTGTGGTTAAGTAAAATACAGGAGAGCTGGTGATTGTTCAAGTACATTGTAAACAAGAGGAGGGATGTCATTCAGTCAAGCTGATTGCACTTAGCAAGAGTCCCTGCAGAGTTAGATCAACTTACACATACTGATAGTGTACATACATACATCTGCAATCGAAAGCATCAATTTAGTGGAAGAAATCAAAATGTATCTCTGAATTCTGTTTTTTTCCCCAGAATTCTGTGCACCACTGGTGTCTCGGCCAAAGGAGAAATAGATAGAGAAGTGTATGTTCGAGTTGTTGATAGAACAAAGACAATTGTCAAGTATCTGATCGAAGGCCAGGCGCGTTCGCAGCATGTCTTTGCATACAAGGTAAGACCTGTGTGAGGTGTAATTAGACTTAAATTTACATTACTGTCATAGTGCCCATAACCTTGTAAGTATGTTGTTAATATTTGTAAATCTTTCTGTTCAGAAGTTTTATATCATTCATGAAAAAAAAATTCTTGGGGGCAGGGGGAGGCATTTTTGTATTTAAACAAACTGTCTTTAGACTTTGATGTGAAGCAATGCTGACAGCACCTATTCATTGGGTTCCACATTGAGTATGCCCCCATTCAACTCTGCTTTTTTTCCAGTTGGATATGCATATTTACTTGGAATTGAATAGTAAACATAAGACAAAAAAACCTAACAGAAATTAAAGATTTGAAATGTACAAGCTTGCAAGTATATATGGGTTCACTGAAGACAGTTGCACAGAATTTTTAATGTGACACCTAAATAATTAGGCTCTTATTTACCAAATTTACATGAACAATGTATACTTACAAAGTGGTTTATCAGATTTATAATTTATGATTTGAACTGCATTTAATTATTTGTTGTGATATGCCCTAATTGCATGGCTATCTTAGTGGAGATTTAAATTTAGTTATTTTACTTGTGTTGCTTTTGAGGAATTGTTTTGGTTTTTTTAAAACTGGTGGTCAGTTTAATGTTTTATGATTATACTAGAAATTGTTTGTAATGATATTAATTTTGATTTTATTTGTCATAATTCTCTTGTTTTGTTGTGTCCTTTCTTCTGAATCGTTTCAATATTCAAAAGCATCCAGGACAAAGTATTGTACATGCTTCAAAAGGCATATAATCAACACTTCAGGTTTGTTTTTTGGATATAAAAAAGTTTTAAAAGCAAAAAAGAAAAAAAAAGGAGACAGTACATAATTGTACCCCCTTTGCATTTTGGTTGTTTTAACATTTCATTCCTGCCCTTTTAACAAGCTCTCACTATCCAAAGTGTAACAAGATTGAAACACTCCCTTCTCATCTGACACTGAAGATATGCAAAAAATGAAAGCACTTAAAACAAAAAAACAAATTAAAAAAATACCATCTACTTTTAAAATAAAAATTGCAACTCTAACACATGGAAGTAAAAAAAATTACACTGCTTACCATAGAAAATATTGAAACGATTCCTAGTTGTAAAAGTCTCGCTTTTGCTGTTGTTTTGTTTAGCAACCTTCCGTTTCCTCACTTACTCCCAAATATGGGCCCCAATCTGGTGGTACCGATATTTTGATCAAGGGAAGGAATTTGAACATAGGATCTCGGCAGGCGGTCACAGTGGCAAACCTGCCATGTGTTATACACAGGTACTGGTCAAGACAAACTGAAGTCTACGTTTTTCATGGTTCTGATTTTGGTGTTATTCCATAGAAGGAGGCATGCAGGGCTTTGGCTGTTTTGGGAAAGGATGCCTTTTTTACTTTATAAAAGATTTTCATGTCCTATGATTTTATGAATATATAAGTACATTTTCATAACTAATTTTATGCCATATGTCGAAGACAGTTGAAATGCTTGAAATATTACAGAGGATCAAAGTATCAAAATTAACTTCAAAAAAATTTTATTTCCTTTGTCAATTTTTTATGAGTGTTTTGTCATTTATATTTGTATTTTGGTTATATATGTGACATGTTATCTTTGCAGTAGTAAATTTTGTCACATAGCTTTAGAATAACATTTTTCCATGAATAAAAATTTCATTACTTTGCTAGTCAAATTAATTTGAAAGATATTAAGTCAGTTTCTTTTTCATTTTAAAGTCTTGTGGGGCTTATTTCACATTATGGTAAGATTAAAAGCACACAAAAGCTTAAAAAACCTATTTTAAAAACCATTTACTATGAAATTTGCATGTAATGTCCAGTTTATAAATTAATAAGAATGCATTGGATCTTTTATCTTAGCACGCTGTCAGATAGCATTAAGTGCACCACCACAGCTTGGAACATGACTGTCATGTACAAGTACATCAGGCGCTACCTGGTGAGGAGAAAACGTGACATTGGCAGTGGCCGCCTTGAGGTCTTCATAGATGGCGCTGTGTTGAGTGATAGAAACTTGCGCTATACTTATAAAGAAGATCCGACCATAACGTCTATTTCACCAAGATTAAGTACCTTAAGGTGAATATGATAAAACATGATTCGGAGCATGATTTTGGTTTTTTTAAAACTGGTGGTCAGTTTAATGTTTTATGATTATACTAGAAATTGTTTGTAATGATATTAATTTTGATTTTATTTGTCATAATTCTCTTGTTTTGTTGTGTCCTTTCTTCTGAATCGTTTCAATATTCAAAAGCATCCAGGACAAAGTATTGTACATGCTTCAAAAGGCATATAATCAACACTTTTTGATTGTAAGAATATTAATTTGTTTTAAAAAAATAACTGAAAGAATGATTTTATGATTAACTTAAAGGTAAGTTTCATTAAAAAAATAATTTGTTTGAAAATAAATAGCAAACTTGACAGTTTAATTCATTATCTTCATCATCTAACCTTAAAGCTCTAGGAATTTTTTCATTTTTCTTTTTCTGTACTAGCGGCGGCACCACAATAACAGTACGTGGTACCTACCTGAACGTGGTGGCAAATCCAAGAATGGGATTGTCCCTGCCACAGAAAACCACCACTGCACCATTCGTAAGTGTATCAGTATGCTTTTGTAATAAAGTTGTGAAGATTTTTAAACATTTGTTTTTTATCCTTTGAAATGCTTCATTTTGTCTTTAATTGCTGCCTTATGCAGAGGTCATATATTTTGAAAAATCAATGATGTGGAAGGCACATAATCACCTGTTCAACTGCAAATAATGTTGTATGTGTACTGAAACATAGTTAAAATCATTTATGTGCAACTCAAAGTGATATCATGATTTTTATAGCATATTTTAACATGAATTAAAACTTTGAAATTTTTAAATTGAAAGTTTGAAGAAATGGTTCAACAATGACAAGAAAAGCAATACAACATTCACTTGGGCGTTTACTTGCAGGCATGTGTAGCTGCAAACGATGGCCTCAGTATGAAATGTGTGACCCCAAATGTCACCCATCTCATCGCAATCGCACCAACACCAGCCAGACCTACTACGGCCGATATTTGGTTTCTAATGGATGGAGTGAGTAAATTGCGGAATTTCTCCCAGACTCATCCGAAACTGAGCCCTCTGCAGATATACCCTGATCCAGTCTACACTGCATTCAAGGACAGCCCCAATCCATTTTACATTGATGATGAGCAGATTAAGATAAATGTAAGTGGTAATCTTGTAAATCACCATGTTAGATGTATCAATTTTTTTCTTACATTTGCCATTGTGTTAATGCATTTTAAGCCTTGTAAAAATCTAAATTGCGTATTATGATAGGAGTTATGTTAATCATAAGCGTGTTTGTCATTTTGAGCTATGAAGAACTAATGTACTTGTTTTCAAGGGGTGTTTTTCGGTTACCAGTGTGTAAATGCATTTCTAGCTTTATAAAACTTGTCAAGTCTGTAACAGTTGTATTCATTAGTGTGGAAAGGGGCAATTAATCCAGAATCTCTTTTTTCACATCAGGGCAAGTATCTTCATCTGGTCCACAACATTGGTGACGTAAGTGTGACTATTGGATCAGCGCCATGCACCGTGACCGCCCTTGAGTCCAGCTACTTGTTATGTAAACCAGGCAATAAGCCAGCACAGGTTGGCCCCAATGAACCTCTTTATCCAGTCAAGGTACGTATTTTGTTAATAGTAAGGTCACGGCAATTTTTAGGGAGCCCTGGTATGTTTTGTGGAAAAAAAAAGGACCCATGCTTTCCAACCTGGTGTTGTGTGTTGACCTAGTGGAGATGATCCCTGTTTTACTGTTGAAGACTAAAATAAGTGCCAAGTTGAAAAAGTGTTAGAAACCCTTACATGTGTGGACAGGGAATTGGTTATTTTATTACATGTTCAGTATTTTCAGAGAAAAGGAATCAAACACCAACATAGTTTTAATGTGCACTTTAAAAAAAAAATTACTAGTACAAGATATGGTAGCATTTAAGCAAGTTTGGTCATTATTTCTGAACTGTGTATTTTCAACAGGTGACAGTGGGCAACTTAAAGTTCAACATCGGTTCTCTGCGATACATGCAAGTGTCCAGCTCCATCATGGTGGTGGGCATTGGGGCCGGAGCCGGGTGTGCCTTTGTGGTCATCATTCTGGCATCTGTCCTGTTCTACCTAAAGAGAGCTAAAAAGGGGCCCTTCAAGCCGAAACCGACCCCCGAGCCCCTGGTGCGCTATACTGCCAACCCGCACAGGAATGGTGATAATGGACATTTGAGAGTCCACAGGCAGGGCAGTAATGACAATGGTCAGTTGTTTTGGACCACCAATCATTTATGAATAATGATCATATCTTTGAAGAGTCTTTTGTGAGAATTGTTTCAAGTGAATTGTTAAAATATCTTTAAGGTGTTTACCCAGAAATAGGATTTCCAGTAAAGCCATGATCAGTTTTTGTGTTTGTCATATTAAGTTACTCATAATTATATATTTATATATTTTTGTTTTTTTTAACCGAATAATAACAATAAATATTACCACATTTCAGAATACAGCCCATTACAAGGAGCAAGAAGGCGAGGGGTCATCACGTCACGTCGGCGAGGTGGTCGAGGTTCAGATGAGTATGGGGTGGACGGTGAAACGTTACTTCTCATCCAGGACTCTCATCTTCTCATTGAGAGGGATAATTTGATATTAGGAGAAAAAATTGGACAAGGTATGATCTAGTTGTAGGAATGTGCCATGGAATTTAGACTCTTGTAAAAACTTTTTTTGGTTGTTTCAATTATCAGTTTGTGAACTGAACTGATCTAGCTGTCAGTGAATTGTGCATGTTGATATTACATTTGTTAAAGAAATGAGTTTGAAGCATATCTAGCAAATATTTAGTAAAAAGTATTTTAGCCAATATTCATTGCTTTCAATTTACATATTAACAGTAAGGTCACTTGTGTGTGTACATGTGCATTTGTGTGTGCTGCGTGTGTTAGATTGTACAAGCACATGCAACAGTAACTTTTACACCACAGTTTAACCCATTATTTCTGATACTTCTTTCTTTTTGTACAAAGTAAGTCATCTGCATTATTATTTTACTTTAGGTCACTTTGGAACAGTGTTCAAGGGCTATCTGACGGTCAAAGGACAGAAGGAAGAAATGCTAATGGCAGTGAAAACATTGCACAAAGAATTTAAAATTAGTGAGTTAATTTTGAACTGTTTATGGTGTTTGTTATGAGTATGAATTCATATGTGTTGTTTTTTTTTTGTTAGGTGGTAGTTATGATATGTTTAATTTAACTTGATATATTGTAAAAAAGGGAAAAAGATTTTAGTCTGTACCATTAGTTAAGTTGTTTGTGAGCTAAATAAATATCTTGTTGAGCTCAATTTGAAGTAATGTGATAAAAAAAAATACAATCCAAATATATCTCAAATACATTTCTTTTAAATCAATCCAGGCAGCATTCAGACTTTTACCCATTTAATTCCCTTTATTCATTAAGATTATGAAAACTCTGAAGATGATCGGAAGAAGTTCTTGAAGGAAGCGCTGATCATGAAGGACTTCAACCACTGTAACATACTGCAGCTGGTGGGGATATGTATGGACACTGACAACACCCCTTTGGTAGTGCTGCCTTTCATGAAACATGGAGACCTGTTGTCTTACATTAGGAACGAGGGCCATGTAAGTGGAAAGCCAGGAAGGACAAGTTTGAAATAGTGTCTCTGTTGATATTATTACAAATGATGTTTGTTTGAATGTGAGAACTGTGCTTTTTGATGTATTGCTATCTAAAGGATAAGTGCGTGTGTGTGTGTGTGTGTGTGTGTGTGTGTGTGTGCTAAAGAGAGAAAAAGAGAGAGAGAAAATGTGTGGATGTGTGTGTCTGTGAATTCATGTGTGTCTGTTGTTGTTTGTGCCTTTCCCCTCACCAATGGCCAGTAAGCATGCCTGTTCTATGTTCCAAAGCAGATAACATTATTGATAGCCAATCACAAAGCAGCTAACATTTTGACCCACCTATCACAGAGGATATAACATTGTGATGTTTTTTTTCTCTTTCCAGATGCCCACAGTCCGTGACCTGATCCTGTTTGCCATACAGATAGCCAGGGGGATGGCTTACCTGGCAGAACTGAAGTTTGTCCACAGAGACCTGGCAGCTAGGAACTGCATGTAGGTTGCCACCCCCCACCCTCCCCAAGTCCTAAATTTGGACAAAAAAAGAGAAGGAAATAATTTTATAAAAAAAGACATAACATATTTTCTCCCTAACTCTTAAATTTGCAAAAAAAAAAAAAAAAAAAAAGGGAAATTGTTTTTTAATTTTATAAAAAGGAGACATAAAATCTTTTCTCCCTAACTCCTAAATTTGCAAAAAAAGGAAATTGTTTCTTAATTTTGTAAAAAAAAGAGACATGGCATCTTTTCTCCCCTGGACCCCAATCCCTAACTTTGCAACAATAAAAAAGACAGGGTCTTTTTTTAATTTTATAAAAAAGAGACATAACATATTTTCTACCCACATCAATCACAACTGAATCATTGATGTGAGCCCCAAAAGTTAGAGAGTATTAGAAGATAGAAGCAGGTCCTTGTCATGTTACAGGCATGGGGACTTGGTTTATTTTCTTACCATTATAAACAATAATGTTTATGATGTTTAGGTTGGATGATGGGATGCACGTCAAAGTTGCAGACTTTGGGCTCTCAAGAGATATCTACGAGCACGATTACTACAGTAGTGAGGATAAAAAAGCAAAACTCCCAGTGAAATGGATGGCACCAGAGAGCATGGAGAAAAATATATACAACTCCAAAACAGATGTGGTAAGTATTCTAGTCTACAAATTACATTTATTTATTTATTTTGTTCTTGTATGGGCTATAATCTTATAATCTTTCAGTGAGGAAGACGCAAAATAAGCCAGATTATGAATTATTTGAAAGACACAGTTTAAATGTTTGGGGAAGTTTTAATATTGCCTTAATTGGTAAAAGATACATGCATTAATGTTTTCACACAGGCATACAAACACATGCAGTGGTGCATAGCCTGGCCTATTTTGTAGATGCTAACAAAAATAGTGTGGTGAAATGGAGGTTAAAATCAAGAGTATGTTTATGAGTTATTATACAACATGAACAGATGAACATATGTTTTTGAATTATTATAGAATATAAAGAGATAAGGCGACATAGAGAAATATATCATCGAAGAAAATGATTGCATTTTTCCCCCTCTCTTTTCAGTGGTCATACGGTGTTGTACTGTGGGAACTGATGACCAGGGGGGTCACTCCATACCCTGATGTGGACAACTGGGATATCCTCAGATATCTTAAATCTAACAGAAGATTACTGCAGCCAGAGTACTGTCCAGATATGCTGTGAGTACCCCCCCCCCCCCTTCATCCTCTCTCTCTTAAAACTTTTTCTCAATAAAACTTTCTTGGTTGAAGCCAAGCCAAGAGCCCTGTTAATTAGAAAGAATTAAGATTTTTATTCTAGAGTAGTTCTAATTTCTTGATTTTTATTTCCTATTTATCAGGTACAGGGTAATGCACCACTGCTGGGCAGCTGTCCCTAAGGATCGGCCCACTTTCCAGGAGCTTGTTGAAGCAGTCAGCAGCGTAATAACTACTTTAGAGCAAGGCCAAAATCGTGTCAACTTAGATGACATATATGTCAACGTCCCTCACGATCAAGGATATTTGATGCCAAATGAGTCGTCCGGTTCCAGGATGACCGTGGTATGATCAAAATGAAAAAGAAGAAGAAGAAAAAAATCAGATCCCAGTCTAAAAAATTATGCAACATCATTGTCTAGAATGAATTTCAGATCAGGAGTATATATTACATATATGCAACTGGGCCAAATGCTAGCTTCACCAAAGCCTCAGATTCTTAAAATGATCAGTGTTTAAAGAAAACTTTAATGACTTTGGAGGCAGTATGTCCTCAAATCTGAAGCCTTGGTTAAAGGTATCCAGTATGTATTTTTGCACCAGTCTATTTTGACATTGCCAAACTGTTTATTGAAGATGTTATGCGTCAACACTAGAGATGTGACTGTGAAAGAAACCATGAAGGCATTGCCGGAGATTTGCATTGGCAAGGGATTCGACAACAGCAGATTACTGACCTTTTAGTTTTGTGTACTTATTTTGATATGTCAGATACGTGACTCCAAATATTGGGGGGATGCTTTTCCTGTTTGAGTACAAGCTTATTTCTTAATGCGTAAGTTGCACTGTTTTGAACACTGCATTAGATGAAATTGTGCTGTTCCACAGTATATTTTATCTCTATTACATCCCAAATGCTTCATAAAAATTTTTACAACCTAAATTCTAACCACCTAAAGTAGATAGACTCAGTGTCAAGGTAAAATGTTATTCTCCTGCTTCTGTTTCTTTAAATTGCTTTGGATAAAAAATGAACAAAGAAATAGAGTTATGAGGGAAAAGAATAAAATAACTGTTAAAATTCCTAAAGAAGGCTTTATAGATATAGAGATCTTATGAAAATATGCTGTAGAGATTATAAGCTTGAACTTGCAGTAAAAAGTTATGCAAAATGTAGATAGCAGAATTAAGTATAGGCAAATTGCAGCCGCGCAAAGAGTGGTGGTTTCCAATGGAAAGTATTCCATTTTTAATGTGATATTGGAAAAAAAAACATGTTGCCATGAAGTGTTACATTGTCAAAAGCATGAATTTCAAAGGATTTTAATATCATTATTATTTCTGTGTATCTGATTGTAATTTTTGGCAGTATTTGACAATGGTAAAATACGTATGGATTCTGCATCAACAATTTGGTGCCATGCTGTGCATTTTAACAATATGACTAAGGGCTTACATTGCACATTTCAATATTTTGAAATGTCAGTTCCTTTTGTAATATATTTTATGCCTTTTAAAGATGGTAGACTGTATTTTTATAGAATTATTTTAAGAATGTACACATGCACACAATGGCGCACTTAAAAGTTATGTGTGCCATATTTACAGACATAAAAGCGGACTCCAATATGGCAGCCAATTCCAAAATGGCTCTGTCATGACTCCGTAATCTGCATTGCCATCTGTACATAATCTTTTAAATTTTTAGTCAAATTAAAAATTGCATTTGCTGTTTTTTATAAGTTGCAAAATCACCTTGTTTTGTTCTTATTTCATAGTTTTCTTAGGTTATTTGATTTAAATGTTCTTTGAATATACATGGATACTGCTGCAAGCCATAAAAGGGCAGGCAGCCAAGACGAAATAAGCGAATATTGAAAAACATTACTATGTGATTTTAAGTTAGAAGAAGCAATGGTTTGCTTTAGTTCTTTTGTTGAGTAATATATTTAATATAACTATGTGATGCAATAGAATGCACACATAACATAGCTACAGCTTACAGAGCTTATGTAAAAATCAAACTAAAACAAAATTGGCTAGGTTTTATTGCATATTTTTTTAAAACAGAACTTATCAGCCAGAAACATCATTAGAATCTCTTTTTTTTACTCTTCTTAACTTACATATTTGTCTTGCAGGTGTCATATTGTTTATATCTGGGACAATGCTCGATGCCATTTTTTTAATTGCTCTAGTTTTTTTCTAATAGTAAGAGGGCACAATAGATATATTGTGCACCACAATTTGATATATCCTTGGTGTATTGCTAATGCTTACAAATTGTACATGTGATGTTTATTTTAATTGTCTTTTTGTATTAGAATTCAACATATATATATTTTAGGGCTAAGAGATATCAATGTGTAGAACAGAAATGTTTTTTAAAATATAGACAACATTTGGGTTCGCCTGTGCCTTAAAGTTCGATAGCAATACCTGTATATATTAGTTTTTAACATGCAATGTGGTTGTAAATAAAGGCTAGCAACTGTTTATGGAATGAGACTGAGACTGCCAAGTGGAGAGTGTAATAATATGCAATATGTGTATATTTTGTGTTGTACTGTATATGAGATCTGCAAATCCTATTTGTGCCAATATTTGTGTATTTTTTCACTGAACTACAACATGTTTTGATGTTTGAAAGTGATACTAGTTTGCTCACGTACTTCCACGTTTCTGCTCTTGTGAATATTCCCGCCACGTAATGAAACTATTTGATATACATAGTATTATATGTGTTTTACCTGGCATTTTGGCAATAATTAATGTACTTGGCTAGTTATGTCTTTGCATTATATGACAATTTTAACCCATGCTTGTAGCTTAAATATGAATGTACAACTTGTTGACTGTGGAATGGCTATATAACAGTCAAACATTGTATATTTATATTAGATTTCCAGTCTTCAGAACCATTATACTCCCTAAACTTCAGCTTTTGCATGTATGTAAAGGTTGAGCATTGCTTTAGGTAAACAGCAATTTATGTTTTTATGGCTGTGCAAATATGATGGCCCAGGGGTCTTCCAAGCTTTTCATATTTGAGGTCAAAACGGTTGAACCTCTTTTTTACCTACTTTTTGGGACCAATTCACAGCATATGTGTTGACTGATGTATTTAAGGATTTCTATTTCTATACTAAGGCATCTTTGTTTATGATATAAGCCTGCATTTAAAGATGTACTTATGAAAAACATAAGAATTGACAAAATTTGTAAAATTATACAATCATTGTCGATATTTATCGGAAGACCCATTAGTAATAAATCTATGAAAACCGAGGCTGTTTGTTTTAAGGTTCTTCATTGAGTGATAACTACTATGCATGCGCATGGTATGGTAAATGTCCTATGGTTGACTAATATCGTCGTCATAGCGTAAAGCACTATTTGAGGTTTTGAATGCTATTAAACAAATCTAAGTGAAAGCCAAGCATGTCCCAACAATCATTTTCAAGCACTCTGGTCCGTACTACAGTTTTAGTTCCTTTTAAATGCCAGAGCGTGGAAAACTAGAGAAGAAACGGAAACGAGAACTTTGGGAAACCTGTTCTAAATTAACATTCTTCGACAATCAGAATAGCACCAGTATTATCTATGTAGGTCATTGAACGGATTGAGGGAGGACAGAATTTAAATTTTAGGTCACTGATGTGTTTATCGCTAAAATTTCCAACGAGAGTGACGGAGCTGCAATAATGGCGCGTTTCTTTTTGATATTATCGCTGATTGCTTTGGGATTTAGCAGTAAGGTAGGTGTCAACAAAATTATACAATTTCCTGAGATTCTCTTCATGTCTTTTGTTAATATAACATTGCTTGATTTTGCTTAATGTACACACTAAGGTGGGTGGGTGGGTTGGGGGGGGGGGGATCTACCAAACACCGACTTTTGTACTCCCGCTCACGCTTTTCATAAATCTGTGATACGTGAATAGGGGAATGGTGGACAAGAGATGAACAAAACAAGGTACAAATAATAATAATAATGACAGTAGAAATAACAAAAGAAAAAAAATTGTTCACAAATTCTCATCGAAAAAAGTAAGAGGTTCTTGGAGTCCTTCACTGTGACTAAGTAGATGTAATCTGTGTCTGAATGCATTACATTTGTTACCCAGGCATTTGGATTGCAAGACATTCCACTTGTCAACATCGATGACTTCAGAAAGTACGCAGAGAGTAATCTATCCAACGAAACCCGAGAATATATACAGATCGGAGGCACAGAGTTAACCACATACAGGGAAAATATGGAGGCTTTCAAACGCTACAGATTAAGGCCCCGCTATTTGGCGAGAGATGTCAGCACCATCGATACTTCTACGACGCTTCTTGGGCGTCCAGTGGCATCTCCTATCGGTACTATGACAACGCAGTCAGTGACTATATAGTATCAAACAGTAACTTGTTAACGCCTTTCAGTGGCCTTTCATACATTATGTAAGATTGCCGGGGTTGGTGTGCAGGATTCGATCCAGAGAAAATAGAACGTAGATAGATACTCTGTATAGTTTATATCCCCTCCCCCCCCCCCTGCACTCATTGCCCAGTGTCATTTTCATATAATTCAATCCAATAAAACATGAACTGCTTACCAAAGTCCATCACTATATAACGCCATTATAATAAACAAGGGGCATTGGGGCAGTAAGTCACTCGGGTCGGGTATATATTGAATGTGGAATTATTTTCCTTATTTTTTTTTTACAGAGAATTCCATCCTATACGTATAATAATGTAAACATCATTTGCTTGTCACTATCATTTACGTTGAAACTGTTTTTGTCTTCATAAGGTATTTGCCCGATGTCCTACCAGAATTTATTTCATCCCATGGGGGAGATCGCCACAGCCTTGGCTGCGAAAAACATGAATCGTCAAATGATATTAGCCGCTAGTTCGTCAACCGCCTTAGAAAACGTCGTCAATGAGACTAACGTGGAACTTTGGCAACAAATTTACATCTTAAGACCATTGAACCTTACTTCACAGTGGGTGAAACGTGCTGAGAATGCTGGTAAGGTAACTGAAATGTCAACTAGTGTATTTCTAAGACGCAAATCATTGTTATAAACTATATATTGTATATATATTCCACATGAAGTAGGACAGACTAACTAGTCTGTGGATCAAATATGGTCGACCCACTTGAAATTTTCCCAAACCGAGTCCGAATCCAGTGTTCATTAAGGGATTACGTGGCAAGCTTTCAAGTGGTTGTGCTGACACCAAATGCTGTTGCAAGAGCAGTACTAGTGTTACAAAATGGTTTAAGATTACTGATATTGAGACGAAGTTTTGTTCTCTCAAAAGAGGCATTTAAACATCAATTTTTTTTTGTTAAATATCAATCATGAATAATTGGCATCTTTGGTGTTATAGGTGCGCGTGCCATTGTGGTAACTATAGACCGCCAAGGCCCGCCAATCACGTACGCCATAATGCGCGGGCTTCTAAATAAGACTGGCTGGCAAAGACCAAATGCACCCACTGATTCCTACAAGAGCAGAAGTGCCGCCACGTGGGACGACATCACGTGGTTGAAAAGTATTACAAAGTTGCCGATTGTGATAAAAGGAGTGCTGAATGGCGAAGATGCATCAAATGCCGTGGAAAGAGGGGCCAGCGCTATTATCGTGTCTAATCACGGTGGGAGGTGAGCAAACGTGCCGATTGCTTGAGGCCATGTGTAACGCTTCGTTTCTCTCTGTTTGTCTGTTTTTGTCTGTCTGTCTTGGTTTAGTGTAGAACTTGGCCTTAGTTTTGAGTGTTGTGAGAACATTGTCTTAAACTGAAATATTGGTATTCCATTTTAAGGGTGCTGGATGGTGTTCCAGCGACTCTGGAGGTTCTGCCAGAGGTGATTCAAGCCGTGAGAGGGCGCTGTGAAGTGTATCTAGACAGCGGTGTTAGAACTGGCCGGGACGTTTTCACTGCTTTGGCGCTAGGTAGGCAGGCAACAACGCCATTTAGTGTGTTAACTTTTTACTATTTTGTAATCTTTTGATTTATTTTATTTTTGTGAAATACTATCGAAACTGTACATTTCACTCATTGAGCAAGAATCAACATTGAATAAGGGACATCGAGGTAATCTCTCTCTCTCAATTTATAGGAATGTACAAATATACGCAGTCAAAAATTTTTAAAAAGTCATTAAAATGATCTTAAACTCATTTTGTATTGGCAAATGGCAATTGTGCGCAAAAACACAGTTCGTTATAGTTAGTTTTGGTGAATGCATATTAGAAGAAAGAAGCATATCATTTGTGGGTTTACCGTTGTAATTACTTGATAAATCTGCACCAGATCGTTATATATTATCTCATAGTGTTGTATCCAGGTGATTCGGGAAAGTTTTATCAAATGCCCCTAACATGGATGCCATGTAGATTCCTGAAATCTTTTTACTTGTTGGTAAATCTACTTGTGTCATGAAGAGATGAAACAAAAAAGGTACGTAAAATATTATGTGTCTTATTCGATAATTTGTATGGCATTTTCACTATTTAGGTGCACGAGCTGTATTTGTTGGTCGACCAGTTTTGTACGGGTTGACCTACGATGGAGAACAAGGGGTGACGGAAGTGCTGCGATTACTCTCGAACGAATTTACGTCTGTCATGGCATTAACAGGTTCTTTTGTCAAATGCATTACATTGATGAATTTTCAATTGATGCAATTTTTTTTAATTTATCAGTAAGTCTTGTTATAAGGCACCGATTGCATAACGCCTTAATAGTTACCCTTTCTTTGAGTATATTTTGTTTTTAAATGAGTTTTTCGTTCTACAGACTACACAATAGTGGACTTGCTTATGATCTTGTTGTAAAACATTTAATTGTGTTATTATTTTCAAATTGGGATAAAATTAAATTTACAGATGGTCCTTAGTATGCACAAACTAGACTTGCAAAAATATTTATTTTAATTCGCTTTTTTCGATCCAGGTTGCACTCGAGTGTCTGAAATCAACTCAAGCTACGTCACAAAGCATCAGGATTTCTACAGTGACCGGTGCTCGCCCAGCATTGCAGCCATGAAGACCAGTGCCAGCATTCGAGTACAAACATTTGCTGGCAGGCTCTTGGTTATGGTCATTGTGTTAGCTACAGCATTGCACTGAGTATACTAACTTAGAATACATGTTTTAAGCAACATTCACTTCTGACAAAACAAACACTTCCCAATCAGCCATACGCTTTAATAGTGAGATCTCCGTGTTAAGAAATTGAACACGTTTTAAGACTTTGTAAAAACCAGAAATCACTACATCATACATGCATGGATGGCACAACGCTTGAGTACGTAAGACCTGCAAACTGAGGAGCCAGTTTCAAAATTATTCACCCGAATGCCAAATAAAGACGTACCAGGGCCGTTATCCTCACCCCGCGTCAACAACTTATGACGGTCTTTACTAACTTTAGCATAGGAATGCAAGACGTATGACGGGCGTAGGACTAGTTTACAGCTCGAGTTCGGGTAGTGGTAGTTTATATTCACAATGTTTTTATAACTGTTAATTTGTGTTGAAATGTGTTTTGATTAGAAAATCACATCTGAATCGCGTCAATGGCACACACACTTTGCACCACTGTACCATAACACTCTTTTATTGCAGTTTTTTTTTCTTTCTACTTCCTATATGTAGGCTTCTGTTCAATAATGGAACAAGGGTGCATAATGCACATACTACAGAAAACGCGCCACTAGACGTGACCCAGAGTGTCAATTTTACGTGAAAAAAAAAAAGAAAAAAAATGATCGATATTGACAGTTATTACATGTATAACTGTAACTACTCTTCAGCACAAGGAGACACGGGTTAGAGGACGGATTTACACTTCTTCATACTTGTGCCAACTGAACTCGCGGGCAAGGTGCTATAGCCAAAATGTAAAAGCATTAAATTTAAAACAAATCACTGGTTTATCAACAATATAATAAATCTAATGAGATTTCTTGGAAATATTTCTTTACGAAAAATTCGTTACAATACCACGTGGCTCTCTGTGGTACCAATATACAGGGTGGTCCATGAAAAACGACAGTCAAATTGACTACCTTTAAGGTTTCCAATTTCTGCAGAATTTGCAAGGGTAAAATGGTCATCCTTATGGAAAAAGAAAGTTGGAAATATCTTAATTGCATCAAAATTGTAAAATATGTCGTTTTTTATGGACCACCCTGTGTAAAGGAATAAATGGCACTTAATCATAATGACTCATTTTGATTCAATTATACAATCATTAACTGTGTTGCAAGGCGAGGTCGTCTCTACTAATGCAGATCGAAAACAAGGTGAGAACAATATGCACAGTGATTATGTCTTGCATGAACTCACTTATACATGCATAATGAATTCAAATCCACTCCTGAGTGGGATTTTGTGACAGACTACAAAATCCCTTCCCTCACGGCGTGCTCTCATTATGAATAATTTAGATATTAATTTTTTCAAATGTAAGGCAAATTAGTCCCAGTATATTTAGACTTTATTAAAATTAAAATGTTCATTAAAAAAAACAAAAAATTATCAATCTTATGACATGCACAAGAGAGCAAGACATCAATGCGCCTTAGTCCCAGAGTCTGCGACTTGTTACAACACCGCATGTAGCGATGATGCACTTGGAATGTATTTAAGACGAAATCAAGACGCGTTCCAGGCAAAATGAAGCATTTCAAAACATATGATCATGAAGAACCTCTTGTATTGTATTGGTCTTGCATGGTCTTTACGCCGAGACTTCTAGAAAAAAAGGGGGTTAAAATCGCAAGGGTTTCCTTTAACGTCTAAGAAATACCCATCGAAAGTTTTCCATATCAGACGTGATCAAGGAAGGAACTTTTTTTTTTTTTTTTTTTTTTTTTTTTTTTTTTTTTTTTTTTTTTGTGGGGAGGAACTTGTCATACCACTTCAACGTAAACCTGCAAGTGTCCGGCACTACATGTATATGCGTATCAACCGAGTTTATTGTATGTGAACGTGGGGGTCTATTCCCGATGTTAGTCTCTCTATCCCGGTGATAATCAAGGAAGGACAAGTCACTGATTTTTCCGAAAAGTTATTTATTCCGTCAATGAAACAATTGATAATACACTTTAAAAGCCTGGTGAGCAACTGCCTAGAAAGTAGCTCATTCATTCAGTGCCCTGCTGTTCAGCGTTGGCGATCATGTCTCTCCACACATCTCGGTCCCGCTTGGCTCTCAGCAAGTCAACTGTCGTCTCCAGTCCCATCCAGGATACCAGACCGTCTGTGATTTTTTCCCGTTGTCTTCCGCGGCTTCTTTTCCCATTGATTTTGGCTGTAGTGGTCAAATGCTCAAGACCACCATTCCTCATAATGTGGCCGAAAATTTTTGCTTGTCGTTTTCTAATTTTGTTAAAGAGCGATCTTTTGGCGTCTGCATCTTTCAACACATTTGTATTTGTTTTTCTATCAGTCCAAGGTATGTGCATCATTCGAATGTAAAACCACATTTCCGTTGCTTCGATTTTCTTCTTCATTTGTTTACTTAGGGTCCAAGCTTCGCATCCATACATAAGAATAGGTTCGATGTAACATTGTAAAACTTTCTTTCTCGTGATAATTGATAGATGTTTGTTGGTTAAAACTGATTTCATTTTTTGAAAAGCTGCCTTTGCTTGAGCAATCCTTGATTTTATTTCCGTGTCGCTGCGCCCATCGGCTGCAATGCGAGTTCCTAGGTATTTAAAAAAAGGGTTTGTTTTAGTTCTGTTCCGTTTGTGTAAATTTTACAGTTAGCTATTTCTTTCTTTCGGCTAACTACCATTACTTCCGTCTTCTTGCTGTTTAACTCTTCACTGTAGAGAGAGAACAGATCAGGAGACAGTACACACCCTTGCCGGACGCCCCTTTTAATTTTTTGGAATGAGTTTAAGTCGTTATCGACCCGCATAGCAGCTTTCTGTTCCCAATATAAGTTTTTGATAATTCTAATATCCTTTCCGTCCAGGTTTAAATGCTCGAGTTGTTTCAATAATTCACAGTGCGTCACCCTGTCGAAAGCTTTAGTGTAGTCTATGAAGCAGAGGTATACCTCTTTTTGCATTTCCAAAGACCTTTCTAACAGTGTTCGTAGTATATATATTGCATTTGTCGTGCCTTTTCATTCGACAAAGCCACATTGCTCTTTTGCTATCTCAGGCTGAATTCGGTTTCTTGCTCTCATAATAATTACTGTAAGGAGAATTTTAGTTACATGGCTCATAAGACTAATCGTTCTGTGGAGCTCGCATTCAATGGCACCGGGTTTCTTCGGGAGGGCAATAAACACCGATTTGTATAAATCTTTTGGAATCCTGCCAGAGTTGTAAATATCGTTTAAAAGATCTGTAAGAGTTTTGATGCCAAAAGAGCCGAGGGCTTCTAGGTGTTCGATTGAGATATCATCTGGGCCTGTAGCTTTGCCTTTCTTCATTCTTTCCATTGCTTTCCTAACCTCATCTTGCATAATTGAGGGACCTTCAAAGTTGTTCTTTACTGTAAAATTTTCGTCTCTGGAATCGTCCTCAAAGAGGTCCTGGATGTATTCCGCCCAGCGATTAAGTATGCCTTCTTTGTCCATGATTACAGTGTCATCTTTAGCGTTTAAACAGCCTGTCGCCGTACATGTTCTTTTTCTTCCCGTTATTTCTTCAACGTTTTTGTGTAGAATCTGAGAGTCAAACCTTTGTTGAATATCAATTTCTCTGCATTTATCTTCCAGCCATTCTTCCTTTGCTTTGTTACATTTTGTTTTGATTTCATGATTCAGTTTTTTATATTCAGCTTTGTTGTTCTCTGCTTCTCTTCGTTTGTCCATTAGAGTAAGAATTTCCTCTGTCATCCAGGTTTGTTTTGCTTCTGTTTTCTTTTTAAGTATTTCTTTTTCTGCTGCTTCTGTTATACACATTTTTAAATTTTCCCAATTCTGCTCGATTTCGTTGGACCATTCTAGACTTTCAAACTTATTTTCGACCGCTACACGATATTTTTCCCGGAGAGTTGAATCGCACTTCAGGTGTGCAAGGTCCAGCCTTATTTTTCGTTTGCCTCTTTGAATAATTTTTAAAGGGATAATAACTCTTCGTATGATATCTTTATTTTACAATAAAAACATTGTGAACAACTCATAGAAATATAATATATTCTGTTGTACCAGAAAAAACAGCAGTTATAGCTATTATTCTGATATCTGAGCTTGTCTTCAGATCACGTGACTTCCATTGATGGCTGTACTCTGTTAAAATCTCTTAAGAGATTTTAACAAAAAACCAAACTTTTTAGAAAAAAAACAGGGACTAACTTAGAATGTGAAAATGGATTCATTAAGCATTGGTAAGTATGGGAAAATTGTTGTTTACTCCAGGAAAATTCATTTTTTGGCCAAAACGAAGAGTTATTATCCCTTTAATTTGAGCCTTAATTTCGCCATTACCAGTCTGTGATCTGTATAACAATCTGCTCCGGGATAGCTACTTGAAATTAATAGCTTGAAGATCACTGCAGCCGGCACTAAGATAATTCCACACGAAGAACTGTAAATGAAGTAGTGAATAAGTAAGTAGTAAGTAAGTGAGTAAGTAAGCAAGTAGTTAAAAGAGAGCCAGTGGTCTCTTTTTATACCCTTTTGACTACCACGCCCAAACGATAGCCAAACCCCAATTTTCACGTGATGTGTCTTATGTACACTCTATTTCCAAATTTCCTTCTACAGTGCCGCCGGAATCTCCCCTTACCAAATGGCCGTATGGTTTCCCAACCCTGCCCCACATGGTCAAACAATAGAGGCCGTATGATAATTACAGGGTAGGGGAATCCCCAAGCAATCCTTATCAGACACCCAAATTAGTCGGTTTAACGAACACGGTCTGCCCCTTCTTAATTGCCTCTCTTAAGGTTTCTATTATAGCTGATGCATAGAGATTGCTATCGACACGAGCAAACAATACCGGGTTATATATCAACTGCAACAGAAGACTCGAGTAAAGGCAAGTCGAATATTAGAACAAAAGTCTGAAAAACAAATCAGGCTTAGTTTTAAAACACGTATAACAATTTTATTTGATTATAATAAGTCACGATCAACAAAAGCGTAGTTAAAATGGAAAATTTTAAATAGCTAATACATCAAATAAATATCAATGTCTCATCGCCTTTATTACATGTGTTTCTAGTGTAGTAGCCTGATACACGACCTTCTCTCTCAATTACCGCTGGAATAACCTTCTTTAGTGTAATATTTATTACACTTTTCTGCGTTAATATTTTCCCATGCTTCTCTAATGCCGTCAACAAATTGTTCCCTCGTGGTAGGCTTAGCACGCGTACGCAGGTGATGTTTGATTTCAGCCCATACGTTTTCAATAGGGTTAAGGTCGGGGCTTTCTGGAGGGGTGCGAAACCAATTAATACCGTGTTGCTCAATAAATGCAGCAGCAACTCGGCTGGTATGTTTGCTGTCGTTGTCCTGCTGAAACTTGTGGCCGTCTGGGAACATATCACGTATCGCTGGGATCAGGGCCTCACCTAATACATCTGTGTAAAAGTCCGCGTTCATTACACCACTGGCGCAGGTCAACCTTTGAAATACGTCCACTTCGTGGCTTATCGGCAATATTAAACAAAAATTTGAGTGTTGATTTATACCGTTTACTTGGCAGCTGACACGATGGCATGGAAATCAGTGACATAAACATGTCATATTAAACAAAATACTTTTTGGCCGTTTAGGAAGTCCAGATACACAAACAATCCTGTTGACACGTGACCAGTTGATTAGTTTGGATTAAAGAGTGTCATCGCAATGTTAACATTAATTTTAGACGACGCGTGTCACACAGTATTGATTATGTAATAGTCAGGGCTTAATCACTGTGTTTACCCAGCATGAATAAAGCTAACCTGAACTGATTGTTAATTAATGTGAGATGACACGTGCCAACCAGTGAAGTTAGCCCGAGAGATTGTAATCCAGCTTTTTAAATTAATTTCTTTTGATGCTTTTAAGTATGAAGAAGGCCTTTGGTTAAGTTTGGGCTTTAGATCGCCACCTCCATTTCCAAGTCCATGTGTGACACCGCCGCCTCCTCCTCCTTTCCCAAGCCTCTGTGCGACACCCTTACCGTTGAGGTCTACATGCACAACTTTACCGCCACCGGTCACGTACACAGTTCCTACTTTGTGTCCTACAAAATCAAGGAATTCGTCTTTCGGCCGGCCACCTCTCGCCTTGTCAAATAAAGAAATATTCGAAATTCGACAACGGGCCAGTTCACCAGGCAACTTATGCGTTCAGTTGATGGGAAGGTTGTTTACGATTGATGAACGAATACGAAAGGACAGAAATGTTACGGGTGTAGATGGGCGAGATCCTATATGCAAATATAGACTGAACTATATTAAAGATATGGCTAACAAAATGTTTATCACTGAAACAACTGACAAGTCTTTTTGGAAAAAATGCATTTCGTCTATGAACAAAGCTAATAGAAATATAAGGACATACTATAAAAATAATTTCAATCTTGTTAATAATATGTATATAGTAAAGACAGTTTGAAGCATAATAAATATTACATGTACAAGTACGAGTAGTGTTTTATTTGATCTTTAATTAATTCATAAATTCATTTATTAAACTCTATGTAAATTCAATCAATCCATAGCTACAATGTACACGAAAATTGCTGTCATCACCGAATCCTTTTGGTAAAGCGACTTTTAAAAATCACTGTTGGCAAGTTCTTATACTTAAAATCTCCGTATCAGAGTAGAGTGATCAAAGTAGAGTGAAGCCACCGCGCATTAAAGGTCAATTAACGCTTGGACGAACACTTAATTGCGACCACGCTCACCTTCGATCTTTATCTCAGCGAGCTAGGGTTAGGCTCTTTTGTTGGCAGAAATTTTGTCACGATAATTGCCCGACGGGCAGGGTATGGAACTATTGTTAACAGAAACCAAACAGCGAATGGATGACAATGTTATTTCCATAGTTACCGAGCCAGGTCGTCCGCACAACCCGCAGCAACCCGGAGGGTAAGTAAGGGGAGATTCCGGCGGCACTGTAGCAGCTTACCTTCTGTACCTCTTGGAGTTGCCTCTTTCTAGCTTTCTTTGGCCCGTACTGTAAACCAATCCATCTTTACTATTATGTATCACTGAACATATGATGTCCATTGCAGGATCCACCACAGCAATACCCTGGTTTGTATGAAAGATCAGGTGATAACCTGATACTTAAAACCTAAGCTATATCACCCACACACCTGAGAAATCAATCATGTTAAATTCTCCCTCAGAAAGGAATACAAGTTGATTAATAAAATCTTTACTGTTTTTTTTTTTTTTTTTTTTTTTTTTTGTAAGTATTGACATTAAATTCTTTTAAAAATAACACGCATAAATAAAATCAGTATAATATGTGTATGCACTTTATTACCTCCCAAGAGTGAGAAACTATGTACTTCCACTTGGCGCACATGCCTCATGTCAGTTAAGACGTTTCAATAATAATAAGGTATGACTTTTCAATCTGATGTTCAGAAGAGTCATAGGAATCTCCAGCAACACTTAATTGGCACTTCAAACGAAGACACCACTACTGAAGCTGCTAGGGGGTAATTAATTATCGTTCAGTAGGCGTTCCAGCCATCTAAGCTGCTTAAGCTAAAGGCAATTTAGCGAAAAAACCCTCGGAGTTGGATCGATCCTGTAAGATTGATCTAGGTATGGGAACCCAGTCAAATATTTAAAGTAAGGTCAAGAGTAGAGGGTTCGCGACGCGTGGTCACGGGTCAAGGAAATTAATCCTTCAAGCCGATGGCCAGTCAGGAATAGAATTCTTGATGAATACCGATGTTACTCTGTGAAGAGAGAGATATGCATTAACGTACTCCATTGGTGTTTGTCGCTAATACACCACACAGTGACAAAATTACCACCACAGTAACAGAGCTGCAACGATGTCGAGTTTTCTTTTGATGTTTTTGCTGATTACTTTGGAGTTCAGCAGTAAGGTAAGAAGCAACAGTTATCCACATTCCTGATATTCTCTTCATGTTTTTTATACTATAGCTGTATTTTGCTTTATGTATAGTGTACGCTCCGGATTGGGAAAGTGACTGTCCGAACAAACAGCCTCTGTTTACATTTTTTGTTAAATACACAATTATTAGTCACAGACACAGGAAACGAAGACTTGGTGTAGGCTAGTAAACAGTATTAAATATGTAGGTTTCAAGGGAGGATCCAGGAATATTTGAAGGGGGGGGGGGGGCGGAACAACAGGTCTCGGATGCAAAGCCGACCATAGGCCCCGTGGCGTGAAGTTTGGAGGGTAAACGGTGCCCATTAGTACGGTTTAGAACTATGATTCAGCTAGCCAACATTCTAATTTCAAGAGGGGAATATTGGTGTGATATATTTTTCAGAAACCGAAGGGGGAGTCGGGACCCCACTGAACCCCCTCTAAATCCGGCACTGGGTTTTTTCATGCGAAAAATAGATAACCTGGGACTTAATTTTGACTAGATGCAGCACAATAATAATAATAATTACTATACATTGTTTTTCTTTTCAATGCACCTCATATTACAAGTATATTCACTACACAATTAAAAATTCCTAAAAATAAAATTATTAAAAATCGTACAAACTTTGAAAAATAAATTAGACAAATTAAACGGATGCGAAGAGAAGACTTTTGAATGCGGTGAGAAGGCTTTTAGATTATTGATAGACATTAGAGAGACTAAGAGAGACTTAAAGGGCCACTGCATGGATTTGCCTGCCAAAATGGATTTTCTCGAGGGAATAAGCAACTTTTTCGTACTCATGAATCATTTACCTATCCCTCCCTGCATTTGGATTCAACCTTTAATTAAATCTATAAAAGTTGATTTCGTATAAAATGACTGGCCCGTCACTTAAATATCAGCATCAGGTACGCTTCACAAAAATATTTAAGGAATCCAGTCGTTGTAAACGTGTATGTAAGATTTATAAGAAGCAGTGGATGGCAAAAATAAGCATTGGGGGATATTCAAACCCATGGAGTGTATCTTTCGTTACAGATTGCCAAGTGTCTGAATGCACCATAGGCCTATTTGTTATTCAGGTTCGTGGTGGAATATCGCAAGCCACCCCCCTTGTCAACGTCGATGATTTCAGAAAGTACGCAGAGAGTAATCTATCCAACGAAACCCGAGAATATATGCAGAGCGGCGGCACAGAATTGACCACATACAGGGAAAATATGGAGGCTTTCAAACGCTACAGATTAAGGCCCCGCTATATGGCGAGAGATGTCAGCACCATTGATACTTCTACGACGCTTCTGGGGCGTCCAGTGGCATCTCCTATCGGTACGGTATTTTTTAACCGAGATGAGGATGTTATCGTCTTTCCTTTTAAATTTTGTGTACAGGATTCATGAAAAAAGATGGGTCTGAAATATTCTATAACAGTTATATTAGTATCAGTAATTCACCGACCGGCAATTGCAAATCCGGTAAGGTGTGTGTGTGTGTGTGTGAGTGTGTGTGTGCGTGCGTGTGTGTGTGTGTGTGGGGGGGGGTCCCCTTTTCTCTCCAGAAAGAGAACAGCACAATCGAACCTAGACAAAAACACGGAGTTTACAACTACTATGCCCTGTACAATATTGTAAAATTATCCTCGCTTTCCTCAAAAAATATCTTGTCCTTTTGCCTAAACTTAGCAAATTTGAAATTCTTATTGTAGATCTACTGTACGTAATTATTATTGTTCATTTGATACAATTCTCCCCTATACTTTTTATAAAGTGTTAAGAAATATTTTTACTCTCATTTTACGTTCTTATTAATATTTACGACCCTTTTTTTCTTCAAAAGGGATTTGTCCGACGTCCTTTCAGAAGTTATTTCATCCTATGGGTGAGATTGCCACAGCCTTTGCTGCGAAAAATATGAACCTCCAAATGATACTAGGCGGTGCTTCATCAACCACTATAGAAACGGTCGTCAATGAGACTAACGCTGAACTTTGGCAACAAATCTACATCTTAAGACCATTGAACCTTACTTCACAGTGGGTGAAACGTGCCGAGAATGCTGGTAAGTCTACCGAAATATATTTGAAATGCATCAGTTTATTTATAAGGCCACGTTCGCAACCAGTTGATCCACGGACTAACTGGTCAACGGAACAACTGTAGCCAGACCCACTTGAAAGCGAGCCGAATATTAAATGCTGGAATGGTGCGCGTGGGATGCAGGAATCCATCGAAAAAGTGCGCGCCATATTTGTTTGTGAACGCGACCTAAGTCGTGTCTGTTACACCAATACAAAGAGTAGTTCAGCATTATAAAGAATTACATATGTATACCCGTGGATCCTTTTCTCTTTCTTATGACCCAATTTACATTGAGCGTTACTCATATAGTTGAGGGGGGGGGGGGGGGGTAATCTCTTTCACAAGTTCGCTTCCATCTATTAAAACTAATCAAAATTAATCCGGCTGTGTCGAGTGACTGTCTTACGTAATACCCGGAAAACAACGAATAATGACGATCATCGAAGTTGAAACTGATTTCTTCCACTTCAAGTTAACACGTCCATATTTATAACCATGTTGACGATTCTGAGACTGAATGCGATCTCAAGGACAGAGTTATAAAGACAACTGACATAAGGCATTATTATTATTATTATTTGTTTAACAGGACATTTGAGTAAAAAGGTAACATATATGTTTTTATTGCATTTCATAATATATCGTGAATAGGTGCAAATGCCATTGTGGTAACTGTAGACCGTCCGTACAAGGTCGTCACGTGGGCCGCAATGCGTGGACTTTTGAATATGGGCCATTGGTCGTTGCCCAATGCGCCCACTAACACATTCAAGAGCAGAGGCGCCGCCACGTGGGACGACATCACGTGGTTGAAAAGTATTACAAAGTTGCCGATTGTAATAAAAGGGGTGCTGAATGGTGGAGATGCATCAAATGCCGTGGAAAGAGGGGCCAGCGCTATTATAGTGTCTAATCACGGTGGAAGGTGAGAGTTGTGCAGGTGTTGTTTGTGTGAGAACATGTCTGCTGACGCGTGTGCCACTGCCTTTCTGTACTGTGATCTACTGTCTGTCTTTCTGTCTGTCGTTGGATAAGAGCAGAGCTTGGTATTAGTTCTAAATCTAATAAGATATGTTGAAATATTATATTGATATTCCATTTTAAGGGTGCTGGATGGTGTTCCAGCGACTTTGGAGGTTCTGCCTGAGGTGATTCAAGCCGTGAGAGGGCGCTGTGAAGTGTATCTAGACAGTGGTGTTAGAACTGGCCGGGACGTTTTCACCGCCTTGGCTCTAGGTAGGCTAGCACGAAATTCATGAGTTAATACTCCCATTGACGAATTTGACATCTACACTGGTAACTCTGCCAGTTTATATCAGAGTCGTCAATAGGAGTGCTAGTGCATGGATTTCGTGCTATAGGTAGGCAGGAAACAACGCCCAATTCCATTTTCAGAGTTCATTTTATCGGTTGTGCTCTTTAAAAAATATCGACGTAAAATCACACTAAGCTGCGAGAAAAATTCAATTTCCAAGCAAAAGTTAACAGTAAGGACAATAACTAATACATGTAGGTAGACCTATTAAAATCTGACTTCCTTTTTTCTTTATAGCCCCCTCATCTCTAAAGCAAACAAACAAAAATGTATTTTGTGGGAATGTGCAAAGATAAGCTGTTCAGATGTTATTTATTTCATAAGAACGATGTTCATAATGAAGTTCTAGCTTCTGACACATTGGAGTAAGAACATGCATTGCAATTTCCCAATTTCCATTAATTTGGTGAATGCATATGGGTTTATAATAGTGTTGTAATTAGTTGATAAATCTGGAATCATTATTATCTCACGGGTTCATATCCAACAGGTAATACATGTTGGTTTAAGGAAGTCTATATTCATATCTTAATAGTTTGAAATACAACTATAACATGGGTGTCATGGGTGCCTCTTCCTCTTTGTATAAGCCTCTAATTTATTGGTAAATCTGAACTTGTTTCACGAGGATGTATTGCAAAAAAGTAAGTAGAATTATGATGTGTCCTATTCGATAATTTGTATGGTATTTTTCATCATTTAGGTGCACGTGCTGTATTTGTTGGTCGACCAGTTTTGTACGGGTTGACCTACAATGGAGAGCAAGGGGTGACGGAAGTGCTGCGTCTACTCTCGAACGAATTTACGTCTGTCATGGCATTAACAGGTTCTTATGTCAAATGCATAACACTGATGTATCTTTAATTAACGCAAAAATGTGTCAAATCATCAAGAATTCATGTTGTTCGCGGTAGATTGCGAACGCCTGGAAAGTTACTAAATCTTGATTTGATTCGTTATTTAATTTTTTTCATACTCTTGACTACAGTGAATTAGTGAGGAAGTATGTCCATTGCTGGTTTTTAATCTTGTTGTAAAACAGTTGATTGTGTTTTTACTTTCAAATTGCAGTATACCGATTTTTACAGGTGGGCCTTCATGTGCATGAAGTAATCATGGAAACAACTTATTAATCTTCATTTCTTAATTTTCACCCAGGTTGCACACGGCTGTCTGAAATCAACTCAAGCTACGTCACAAGGCACCAGGATTTCTACAGTGACCGATACTCGCCCAGTATTGCGGCCATACAGACCAGTGCCAGCATTCGCGTTGAAACATTTGCCATAAGTCTCGCGGTTAAGGTCATCGTGTGCGTTGCGGCATGGTACTGAGAACATCAGTTGGAATGTTCTGATCCACATTGTGTTAGTTGCGACGTGATCCTGAGCACAATACTTGGAAAGTGCTGGTCATTATTGTGGTAGTTGCGCTATTATGTCACTGAACACAACGCTTGGGATGTGCTCTTCAATATTCACTTCAAAAACGAGTGGTTTTATTTTAATGGTTTACGAATGTTTAACATTGAAAGTGGCCCCAATTTCTTTCTAGCTAAGTATTACCATGATTTAAACAGTGGAATTATTATTAAATTAATTTTTATATTCTAGCATGCATGCGCGCACGCACGCACACGCACACACATACACACGACTTTGTAGGTTTTTTTTCGAAAAAAATTAACTCCTGGTCCATTTATACATGTGTTTGTGTATGTAGATGCGGTTTGGAGAATTGGTTATATTGAAATATTAAAACTCCTTATAATTATAAAGACTTTAAAAGAACTTGCAGTTCCGCAGCGATCGTTTATTTGAAAGAGGATCAAGGTCCTGCGTCAGAAATTGCTCGTTTGGAAAAATGTCAGGAGAAAGAAATTACGAGCTATAACTCTGTCCTGGCTTTGCGGCAGCTACCATGTGCCACTGGGTGATATTAAAATTAAAACAAATGTATACTTCAAAAATAAACACGTTTGATAACAGGTAAATTGTAAACCTGCAAATTGTTAGGGTTAGTTTGCAACTTATGAAAGGCTTGACTCCCACTTGTGTTTTCCCGATGAATCAATTTGGATTTCCGGGGAAAAAGGAAAGAATTCTTGAACTAACTATCACAAAAATGAGGCTAAGAGATAAAATAAGAATTTATTCAGCCGAATAATTAAAAAAATGGAACGTTTAACACCCTTCTGGCACAGTGATCAGAATATTAATGTATGTTTATAGACACAGTTACTGTCTTTACACACAGTATTTCTATTTTTCTGAGTATACGTCCTAATTTTCTCCCCGGTGTCACGATAATGCTTATAATTATAAACCATGGAGGGAGGCCTTTATTACATAACTGATGTGCATGAACAACAGTGTATGTATCTCGTCCTGAAAAATCGTCAAACTACCTGATTATATATAAAATGTTTAGAAACTAAATGTCCACATGTTATAGTAAAATGTATTCAATTGCCAACCTTCGACATATCCACCGTTTCATTACAGATTTCAGATCAACCTCAGTTTGTTTTTCCACTGGTTTGTCCACAATCTGACTGCAAACAGACACCCATGTATGCAATTACAGGTGCTCAAGTGAGAATACGATATCTTTAATAGCTATATCACCATAGCTATTAGTATATTACATAACGACATTGTCACCGAAAAAGATAGAGATTAACAAGAAATGGAGCACAAGACATGTGGAAATAGCATGGGCAATTAGGAACCGAACGTTTTTATCAAATAAAAATTTCAGCAGCTGCTTTGTTTTCTTTAAAACGGCTCAGGAAGCTCTCCAATGAAAAAAAGGTGTTTAAACACTCCATTTTCTGATGTCTTTTTAATTACGAGCTACCATCAGAGTTATTGTTTCATAATATTTTATATTCGTATGCTGGATTCAATTGCACTCAGTAATGGATACTTGTTTGCGTGCGCGTTCTAGTCTGTGCTATTACAATTTTTATACTTGCGTAAGCTTTTCTGAGCCAGTAGGTCACCCTGACTTTGATTTCCTCTCTTAGTTTTCATGAAGGTGTTGACAATACCTGGTAGTTCTGTTTTGTTTTGTAGTGCACAATGAAGACCTACTGACAAGAGAAAGGTTTTGACTAATATACTGCTCAAAAGAAGTTAAGGAACACATTGGAAATGCAGACATTTATAAAGGACGTTCACTGTCCAAAAACTGTGAACGTATAAATAATAATTGGCAATATCGCTTTCCCATGCAGGCGCGCGCGCACACACACACACACACACACACACACACACACACACACACACGACTTTGTAGGGATTTTCGATAAAAATCGATAAAAAATTGACTCCTGGTCCATTTATAGATGTGTTTGGGTATGTATAGATGTGGTTTGGAGAATTCGTTATATTGAAATATTAAAACTCCTTATAAAAGAACTTGGCACTTATGCATGCAGCGATCGTTTATTCGAAACAACATTAAGGTCCAGCGTCGGAAATTGCTCGTTTGGAAAAAAAGTCAAAATTACGAGCTATAACTGTGTCCTCGCCTTGAGACAGCTACCATGTGCCACTGGGTGATATTAAAATGTATTCTCCCTGGTGTCATGATTATGCTTATAATTATAAACCATGGAGGGAGGCCTTTATTACATAACTGATGTGCCTGAACAACAGTGTATGTATCTCGTCCTGAAAAATCGTCAAACTACCTGATTATATATAAAATGTTTAGAAACTAAATGTCCACATGTTATAGTAAAATGTATTCAGTTGCCAACCTTCGACATATTCACCGTTTCATTACAGATTTCAGATCAATCTCAGTTTGTTTTGCACTGGTTTGTCCACAATCTGACTGCAATCAGACAACCATGTATACAATTACAGGTACTCAAGTGAGAATACGATATCTCTAATAGCTATATCACCATAGCTATTAATATATTACATAACCACATTGTCACCGAAAAAGATAGAGATTAACAAGAAATGGAGGACAAGACGAAGAAATAACATGGGCAATTAAGAACCGATGTGTTCTTATCGAATAAAGAATTTCAGCAGCTGCTTTGTTTTCGTTCACACAGCTCAGGAAGCTCTCCAATGAATAAAAAAGTGTTTAAACACTCCATTTTCTGATGTCTTTTTAATAACCAGCTACCATCAGAGTTATTGTTTTATAATATTTTTATATCCGTATGATGGATTCAATTGCACCCAGTAATGAATACTTGTTTTTGTGTGCGTTCTATGCTATACTATTACAAGTTTTATACTTCCGTAAGCTTTTCTGAGCCAGTAGGTCACCCTGACTTTGATTTGATAAGTGGTCATAAAGGTGTTGACAATATCTGGCAGTTCTGCTTTGTATTATAGCGCACAACGAAGACCTACTGACAAGAGAAAGGTTTTGACTAATATACTGCTCAAAAGAAGTTAGGGAACACATTTGAAAAGCACACATTTAAAAAGAAGGTTCACTGTCCAATAAATTTAAACGTATAAACAGTAATTGTCAATAATCGCTTTGCATTTTGTTTGGACTTTACTATTGGACTTTACTATTGGACTTATTGTGCAAAAGAGCATAAAAGCGAAGGGATAAAAAGCGCCTCCCCATAGAGTAATTAATGTTTAAATCGACTCTCACGATAGCTAATCACATGGGTGATTGCAAGCATACTATCTATTTATCAGATACCCAATTTTTACCCGGGTATAACACCAGGAATTTAAGAATCCAAATAATTTTACCCAATTTTTATGTATTCTAGCCCCAAAATAATCATAATTGATATCTTTAACAATTTTTGTTGCAACACAGTTCATGTAGAAATGTCGGTCAATACAGAATGATGACGTAGTCTTAGAATTGCTTACTTTATAAACAGTAGGACATGGTTCAATCTTAAGCAACTTAAATAACGGGTGGCCCTAAACTTCTTTTGAGCGGTATATATTTAGCCTGGGTCACACTGCTCTTGCAACTTCTTGGCAAACCCTTGACATGAATACCTCCGACATTAAATGTTTGTCCCAGTTTCTTTTTCTTAAAAGTTTGCCTTTTTTTAACAATCCCTTTTAGCGATTATTTCAGAGGGAAGCAATCTAATGGAAGTCACGTGGCCCTATGGCAAGCACACTTTCCCGAGTTGTTGAAATAACCGCCTTTTTGGTGGTAAAATAGAATTAGTAATATTTCTATGAACTGCTTACAATGTATTTATTGTGAAATATGGATATCATACACAGGATTGTTATTCCTTTAACTGAACCAAGAGACACCTGCCTTAAAAACAACGATTTTACAGTACAAAGACAAAGTAAAACTAATAAGTGCTCGTGTGAATTAAAACAGAGTATAGGTACAACATGCTAAGTCCTAAGTTTTCTCCCAATTGTCGGTGTCGTTGTAATACTCATAATTATAAACTTTTTGACATAATTAATGTACCTGGAACAGCATTGTATGTATCTTTTTCTGAAAGATCGTCACACTTCTCGATTATAAGTAAACAGTTTAGAAAATAAATGTCCACAGGATATAGTAAACTGCATTCAATTGCAAACCTTCTACAAATCAATCAATCTCAGTAAATCTTCCTCTGATATATCCACAATCTGACTGCAATCAGACACCCTTCTTATTCCTAATGCCTATTTGCAAATATCGCACGTTAAAACATACTTGTACGACTACATGTATATAATTACATGTGCTCAAGTGAAGGCTATATCACTATTGTTATTAGTTTACTACCTAACGACATTGTCACAAAAATACAGATAAACAAGAAATGGAGGGCAAGACGTGTGAAATAGCATGGACATCGAAGAACAGGAGTGTTTTTAGAAGAATTTCATCGGCTGCTAGTGACTTAAAGTGACTCCATTTTTTTCAATCACCAGCTACCACCAGAGTTATTGCCTTATAATAGTTTTATTTCCATATGATGGATTCAACTGCACCCAGCAATGAATTCTTGTTTTTGTGCGTGTTTAGTAAAATATAAGAAAGAGGAAAACTGCGTAATTATAGAAAACTACATATTTAAAAACAACTACGCCGGAAGTTACGCTTTCATAATATGCCATGTAAATGAACCCATTATTTCTTTAAAAGTATTGTACGTGACATTAATCAAACTCCACTCAAATTACAATACATTACAATGCAATGCAATGCAATGCAATACAATAGATATAAAATGTGAGAAACTGTTCATTTTAATTACGCACCAATAAAGCATGAGTAAATACTAGTTACATTTACTAGTCACCCACTGTATACGACATACAAAGGTAATTATATATTATGGCGCGGCTTTTTTCAGCCAGTAGTTCACCCTGACATCGAATTCCTCTCTTAGTTTTCTCAAAGGTGTTGACAATATCTCAATATGCTCAAGCGAGAATAGAATAGACTATATCACTATAGTTACTAGTATATTACATAATGACATTAACATAAAAAAAGATACAGATGAACAAGAGACAAGACATGTGGAAACAACATGGACAATTAAGGACCGAAGTGTCTTAATCCAATGAGAAATTTCATCAGCTGCTTTGTTTAATTTGAACACAGCTGAGGAAGCTCTCCAATGTATTGAAGAGTGTTTAAACACCTCACTTTCTGATGTTTTTTAATGACCAGCTCCCATCAGAAGTATTGTCTTATATTTTTTATATCCGTATGTTGGGATCACCTGCACTTAGCAATGAACTCTAGTTTTTGTGCGTGTTCTAGTTAAATTAAAGACAGTGAAAAACTGCATAATTAAATAAATCAAATACACCTATGCCTTGACTTAGAACAATACATTTAAAATAAAAACACGATACAATACAATAGATAATAAAATTTTAAAATAATAATGCAACCATTAAACATGACTTAGTACTAGTTACAACTACTGGCTGTACACTGTATGCGATATACAACAGTAATTATATCGAGGTGCAGAAAGGTTCTGACAAATATATTGCTCAAAAGAAGTTATTGAATACTAAGAAAAGCAGACATGTGTGAGATAATACACTGTCACCAGAGCGATATATGCCATGAACACCTCTCGCTGGCGCTCGAGGTGTTATGGCATTTATCGCGAAAGGGTGACAGTGTATTATTTGACATACATATCGAGAAAAAATACAGTCATTTCATCCTAAAACACCCTTAAAACCGAATAAAGTGACCCTATATCAGAAATGTTATATGGAATAAACTCGTCCACGTGCGCGGGTCATCTCCCGCCAAATTCTCACGTAATGTCTGACCAGTTTGGTCAATTTTCGCTAAATGCTTGTTGTGGAAGTTCAACTCGCTTGAACAGTTTTTAATCAACCGTCGACACTGACCATGAGCGTCTCAGTTGAGCCACACCTAGCTGGGGAGCTGCAGAAAAAAAGGTCCCAAGACAAATCCACTTCTTTTTAGCGACATTTCTGATAAACAAGGAGCGTCGGACTGGAATATTGTCAAATTAATTTTTCACAAGTGCAAAGTAGAAAGAAATTTACGTTTTTGTGATATTTCTGACAACGAGGCAGTTTCGGAATATAGTCAAGGTCAGTCGGATGTTTATTACAAGTCCACAAGTCCAGGAGAAATGATTCTACGTTTTAGTGACATTTTTTACTACATGTACGAGGCGGTTTCGGAATATACATGTGCTGGTTTTCAGAGCATTTATGTGCTACATGTAATTGCAAGTTCAAAGGGGGAATAGATTTGATTTTTACCGATATTTCTGATAAATAGGAAGAATGAACAACTTAAAAACAAAAGGTAAATAACACAACCGTCGTTACAAAGTTATAGATTTACAAATATTTTTTTTGTATGCACTTGTGGTTTAAATGTAAAATGATTCCCGTTTTCAACCCATACCCATATGATATGTAATAAAATGATTAACAATAATTGTTGAACGTGAAAAGTTTATGTTTTAACATTAAAATTTTTAAGAGCGTGAGAGATTTTGAATTTGTCTAGGTGTATAACGCAAGCAAAGTCGCTATGCTCTTGATGCCAAGAAGGTTACATATAAAGCTTTGTCTTCGGCTTTCAGCATTTTAGAAACCTGGACTGATTTAACCAATATGTAGTCGTGAAATTCTAGACTACATCGAGGTTAAATCCGAGTTTTCCGAGAGATGCTACGCAGAAATGTCGAGTGAACCGAGATAACTCTGGGTAGCGGCTCGAGGTTTCCCTCTATCTTCACTGAAGCTTGTCTGAATAGACAGGCTTCAGTGATCAGCATATCGCCACGGTCACATAACATCCCTAGGTATGTATTAAAAAAGAACGTTCAATGTTATAAAACTTAAAACGTAAAAATAATAGATGCCAACAATCGCTCTAAAGGTACATACGAACCGAGCATCGCTGGAGCGTGGATTCCCAGTAACACATGTAAACCACTTCTACTCTACTTCTACTGATCACTCGATCAGCCATAAAAGACCTTTAGACTGCTCCTTTCTTTAAATTTTTGGTTGTAAATTTAACCTACTTTCGTGACCTACTTTCCTGCCCCATTAAGCACAGCTTAGAATGCCAGCAGAAAAATCAGTTCAAACATCATTTTCAGGTAAAATTAAACAATGCCTTTTGGTAATTCTCTTAGTTATACTACTTGAAACTATATGCTGGCATCTGGTTGGTTTTTGTGACAAAAAATTGACTTTGTATGCATCTTTAAAGAATGTTGCTTTTTGTTGACTTTACTATCAGTTATCATCATGCAAATGTTTACTACCCTTAAAAGCCAGAAGTCTACTTTTGCTGGTATGAATTGAAAAAGAGAATTTGCTAGATGAATGGGATCCCAAATAATTCGTGTTGTTGTTTTCTCCGTTGTCTATTATGATATAATCCAGTTGGGGAGAAAGTGTAGTGTATGCTGCGTTAATGGGCTTTCGATGATGTTGAAGAGATGCGTGATCGAGGTATAGATCTTCGACGTTTGAAGTGGGGTTTAACGAAGATAATCATTCACACCATTATCTTGTAGTACACCTATGTTTCTAAATGATATGGAAAGTAAAAAGCTTATTCAGAAAGTATAAAAGTGACTAATATCACGCTTGTACTTTGTTTTTTAAACCTTTCTCAAAAATATTTGGTTGAAAAACTGTCAGACGTTTCCTAACCAAACACTACATGTGTATGGCATATGAAAAGTAGAAGAAATTTGAATTGCCACTCTCTTATAGTTCCAGTAGTTGAGCAAAGCGAAGCTCCTTGAGCATTTTGTGTTTCATAAAAAACAAATTCAGTAGAATAAGAATAATAAATATCCATAACACTGACAGTGGAACTTACATCAGTCAGTTGCACGGGAAGGACGCTACAATGTACATTGTATTTCCAGTTTTTTTTTGCATTTTAACCGATCTGTTATATAATTTGAAAATAATTCAGTGGCTGAAGAAAAGACCATAAACAGGAATTATAATAATCAATTCAATATATTTTCTTTTCCATTTCAGCACTCTTAAGAGATTATTACAAAATAAATAAATAAATAAAATAAATAAATAAATAAATAAATAATAATAATTCTTGACTCTTGAATTCTTAACGGATTCACTAACCCCTGGTAATGTACGGGAAATTGTCTTTTATCCCATGTATCCTATTTTCACCACAATGAACAGTTGTTATCCAATTGTACGCATCTCGAACCATTTGCATTATCATGAAGGAAGCAACAAAAACAGGAAAGCGCACGAAAGGCAGTCGCGTGCGTATAGTTGTTCGACTAAGTGTTTTAAAATACACACGTTTGATAACAGGTACAATTTAAGCCTGCCTATTGTTAGTGATAGATTGCTACTTGTGAACGTTTGACACCTACTTGTTATATTTCTGAATGAACCGATTAGGGTTTGGGGGAAATAGGAAGTACTTAGAGTTTTATAATCCAAACTATCACGAAAATGAGAGATAAGAGATACATGTACCAGTAATTTATTAAGCCTATATAAAATTTAAAAACAATGTAGGTATGAAAAATTGTTTTCCTTTGAGTGCAAAAAAAAAATAAAAAAAAAAAAAATTAATAAATAAAATAATTAAATAAATAATAATAATAATAAAATTAACAACTAAACCTGAAATATTTATAAAAGTGGAATAAAATTTTTATACTGTGTAGGATTTAAATCCACTTTAAAAAACGTTTACTGCCCTTAAAAGTCAGAATCAAGTCTACTATTGCTGATAAGAATTTAAAAAGAAACTTCGCCGGGTGGATCTCCATTATTCGTTTTGTTGTTTTCTCCATCCATTTTGTCTTTAATAATTTCAGCCACTTGGGGGAGAAAGTGTAGTGTATGCTGTGTTTATGGGCTTGCGATAATGTGAAAAGAGATGCGTGAAGTAAACGAAGTAACTACAGGACGAAGCAATCTAATGGAAGTCACGTGGCTCGATGGCAAGCACACTTTCCAGAATAATTGCGATAATAAACCGCCGTTTCGTGGTAAAATAGAATATGGTATATTTCTATAATCTGTTTACAATGAGTTTATTGTGAAATATGGAACTCATACAGAGGGTTGTTATCCCTTTAACTGAACCAAGAGACACATCCCTTAAAAACAACGATTGCACAGTACAAAGTCAAGGTAAAACTAATAAGTACTCGTGAGAATAAAAGTATAATATGCTGTAAGGTAATTGCAGTTAAAATATATATATATATTTGAAATAACCATTGGCTGGTCCTGTATGGTGATCAACGTCTATATATTTGCAGGTGGGTGACAACAGTAATGTACCAACTGTGTAAATAGTGCGCTATGTCACACGGGGGACCCATACGTAAAAAAGGATTCGCGGTTTATTGCTCGCGTAAGCAGTGATTCATTTTCATCCACGCGCGCAATCAAGAGTGTCATCGAATGTTTAATGCCCTTCTGACACAGTGATCAGAATATGAATGTATGTATGTACATAGACAGCCACTGTCTGTATTTACGTTTTCTATATTTCTGAGTGTACATCATAAAATTCCCCCAACTGTCGGTGTCGTGGTAATACTCGTACATGTAATGATAAACCATGAAGGGAGGCCTTCATTACATAACTGATGTGCCTGGAAGACCGTTACACTACCCGATTAAATTTAAATGTTGAGAAACTAATTGTCCACAGGTTATAGTAAAGGCCCCGTCTCACTTATTTGGAATCGGCAGGAATCGAGCAGAACCAGCCAAAATGAAGAATTTTCGAAATTCGTACTGCATTCGGGAAAAAATTCAAATTGACCTACATTTTTGTAAGAATGCTGTTGAAATAATCAGAATGTGCTTGAATCCGCCTGGAATGATTAATGCACATTTCGGCTGTGTTAGCTCTCAAATGCAGCTGGAATGTAGTACGAGTGTAGTTCGATTTCTGGCTGAAATAGGATTTCGGCAGTCATCGAGATGCATTCGAGTTGCATTTCGGCTCATTCTAGCAGGATCTGAAGTGTCTTGCCATTTCGGTTCTCCCTCGAACGCGATCAGAATGTTTCGAATGCTGTTGGAATGCCCTAAGAATATCTAGAATGCACTCATAGTGCAGTTAGAATACACTTAGAATGCCATTCGATATCTCTCCACTTGGAATGCACTTCAAAAGTTTTGAGTAAGAATGGGTAAAGATATTCGGAATGCACTCAGATATTTTATAATGCTCTTCGAATATCCAGGAACGTACAAAGAATTGTCTTTCCGGCGGCATTCTTGCTCATTCCGCCTTTATGTTGACGGGGCCTTAAATGCATTCAATTGCCAACCTTTGACGAACCGACCGTTTCATAACAGATTTCAGATCAATTTCAGTTTGTTTTCCACTAGTTTGTCCATAATCCGACTGCAATCAGACAACCATGTATGCAATTACAGGTGATCAAGTGAGAATACGATATCACAAATAGCTATATCATTATAGCTGTTAGTTTATTACATAACGACATTGTTACAGAAAAAGATACAGATAAACAAGATATGGGAAATGTCTGACAAGACGTGGATAAAACACGGGTAATTAAGAACCGAAGTGTTTTTAATTAAGAAAAAATTGCATCGGCTCTTTGTTTCCTTTGAACATACGGAAGCTCTCCAATGAATATAAAGTGTTTTTAAACATTATCGTTTAAATTTTATTAAAATTATATTAAAATACTCTATTTTCTGATTTCTTTTTAAATACCAGCTACCAATGGAGTTATTGTCTTATAATACTTTTTATCCGTATGATGGATTCAAATGCACTCGGTAATGAGAATGCTTGTTTTATATGCGTTCTATTATAAACTATTACAAATTTAATACGTGCGTATAGCTTTTCTGAGCCAGTAGGTCACCCTGACCTTGATTTCCTCTCTTAGTTTTCATAAAGGTGTTGTCAATACAGAATGATGACTTTGTCTCATAATTACTAATTCTACAAACAGTAGGCACATGGTTCAATCTAAAGCAACTTAAATAACGGGTGGTCCTAAACTTCGTATGAGCAGTATTTATTTATTTATTCTCTTAAGAGATTATTACAGAGGAAAGTCATCTAATGGAAGTCACTTGGCCCGATGGCAAGCATACCTACCAGAATAGTTGCAATGACCGCTGTTTTGGTGGTAGAATAAAATCTGTTATATTTCTATGAGCTGCTTTCAATGTGTCTATTGTGAAATATGGATCACATACGCAGATTCGTTATCCCTTTAGCTGAACCAATAAACCTGAGCCTTTCAAACAACGATTGCACAGTACAAAGACAAAATAAAAATAATAAGTGCTCGTGAGAATTAAAAAAAGTATAGGTACAACATGCTATATAAAGTATTTCTATATATCTTAGTGTACATCCTAAGTTTTCTCCCAATTGTCGGTGTCGTGGTAATACTCATAATTATAAACCGTGAAAGGAGGCTTTTTTGACATAACAGTGTGAAGTGTATGTATTTTGTCCTGAAATATCGTCACACTATTACACATAAATAGTTGAGAAACTAAATGTCCACGGGGTATGATAAAATGTATTCAATTGCCAAACTTCGAAAAATCCGCTGTTTTATAATAAATCTCAGATCGATCCCAGCTAGGCTTACACTGTTTTGTCCACAATCTGACTGTAATCACACACATGCAATTACAGGTGATCAAGTGAGAATACGATAGGGTATATCACTATACCAGTAGCTACTTGTATATTACATAACGACATGCGAAAACGGCATGGGCAATTAAAGAGCGAAGTGTTTTTATCCAATGAAGAATTTCATCCGCTGCTGTGTTTTCTTTGAACACAGCTGAGGAAGCTCTCCAATGAATAAAAAAGTGTTTAAACGCCCAATTTCCTGATATCTTTTTAATTACCAGATACCATCAGAGTTATTGTCTATTGTTATTTAATAATACTTATATTTTCATATGGTAGATTAAACTCAGTAATGAATTCCTGCTTTGTGCGTTTTCTACATTATTAAAAAACTAGATATTTAAAACAACTACGCTTTCATGAAATGCCCTCCACTTGTGACCATGCATATGAATCCATTTTGTCCTTAAAATATTGGACGTGATATTTTGTAAATAAGTGCTGCGGTGACTAAGCATATTACATGTATATTTATAATTAAAAGAAAAGCAATATCGTACAATACAATAGCTAATAATATGTAAGAAACTGTTCATATTAATTACGCACCAATAAAGCATGACTTAGTACACGTTACAACTACTCGTTGTCCACTGTATGCCCCAACAGAATAACAGTAATATAATATAATATAATATAATATAATATAATATAATATAATATAATATAATATAATAACAGTAATAACAACTGTATAACAACAGTAATTATATCGAGGAGCAGCCGAGATATCATTTGCTTTTGTATGTGGCATACAGTGTACGGCCAGTAGCTGTAATTGACATATCCAACGGCTGCCGCTTCTAACAACACGATGGAATTGCAACTATATTTCGCTTACACGCTCGCCTGTATTTTCATACATTTTGATGCGTCCATTCCCATTCTTTTGTACGAAGCTCCAACCGTGGGGTAAACTAATTACAACAACGTCTACGGGAGCAAATCTTGGCTGCGTCTCGATATAATTACACTCTTGTATGTGGTATGCAGTGGACGACTCGTGTTGTAACTACTACATATTTCTAAATTATGAATCACACTCAATAAGGTGTTAGCCCTTGGTTGATAGCAAAGCAATGCTTATCTCTTATTACTTATGGATCAAATTTTCTTCCATTTGATCATATAAATATAGCCTTATTTGAAACAACGGCACATGAAGTGTAGCTTGCCTTTTTTTACTTTTTCCTTAAAAAATATAAGATATGAGCGCTAAATCAATCATGCTAGTGCTTCACGTTAATATACACTTGATCAATTTTTTTCTGTGCGTAAGCTTTTCTGAACCAGTAGGTCACCCTGACAGTGATCACCCTAAATACAATACCTGGCAGTAATTTTTTGTCTTGTAGCGTACAAGCAAGACCTACTGGTTCCAGAAAGATTCTGACAAATATATTGCTCAAAAGAAGTTTGGGAACGCTTTTGAAAAGCAGACAGTGAAAAGAACGTTCACTGTTCAATATCTTAGAAAGTATAACTACTTTGTCAACAATCGCTTTAAAGAAAGGGTTCATTTTGTTTGGACTTTATCATTATGCAAATGAGCATAAAAAGAAAGGCGTCAGTAAATAAATAAATAAGAAAAGAAAAACATTTTACAGCTGTAAGAGTCTTCCGTTTCATGCTTGTCTTCCTCTGGAAACCACACTTTCGCCTCTCCTTAGAGTAATTAATGTCTGAAGCGACCAAAGAACGTGTCAGTTAAAGCTCTTGCAGAGTGATTCTCACGATAGCTATTCACGTGGGTGTTTGCAACCAGGACCCCTATTTTTGCCCGGGTTTAACCAGAATTTGGGTGGCCAAATAATACTCATTTTTAAGTATGCCCCATTTCAGCCCGAAAATAATTATAATTAAGACATTTAACTAGTGCAAAGTTTATATTTATTGTAACACAGTTAAAGTAGAAATGTCATCCATACATAATGATGACTTGCTCATTTGAAATACAGTAGGCATGGTTCAATCTTAAGCATCTGAAAAGCTTGTGTTCCTTAACTTCTTTTGAGCAGTATACACGGTAAATAAGACCCCATTCCCACAGATTTTAGATCGATCTATCCCTGTGGGGAGTCTCACTAGATTACTGTCAGCTTAGCCGGCTTAAGCGTCTGTCCCGCCTACTAAAAGCTGTAAGGGGGTAATTAACTATGGTGCGCGCTCGGCTGACTGCAATTTAGCGTGAACCCCCAGGGAGTTAGGTCGATCTAAATCTAAATCTCTGGATCGATCTAAATCTCTGGAATGCACCCTAAGATAAACGTTGAAAAACATCTCCCGTTGGGGTACTTTTGCAAATATGCATTATCAACATAAGTTGCCCCATACCCTGCAGCTGAACAGTTCTATTCTATACCCATTTTTAATATACCTTTCCATAGATAATATCGCAAATTATGCGATGTTAACCCATTTCCGTTAGTCGTGTGTGCATGTCTATTTGGTTACATGCCTATACGTCCCCGCACCGATACTCCCCCGCACCGGTACATCCCCGCACCAATACTTCCCCTCACCGATACTCCCCCACAATTACAGATATACTGAGGGGGAGTATCGGTACGGGGAAGTATCGGTGCGGGGGAGTATCGGTGCAGGGATGTACCGGTGCAGGGATGTATCGGTGTGGGGTCGTATCGATGAGCATAATACAAAAAATTACTAAGGGGGGATTATCGGTGCGGGGGAGTAACGGTGCGGGGGAGTATCGACATGACCCCGTCTATTTCCGGTAGCGCGACTGCTTGTCGGAAATTGCAGAAGGCAACAGGCATGACAAATTTAGCGCATACTCGTCTTTATCTGTGAATGGGAGGCCCTCCCAGACACCCTAACACAACTGTATGTTAGAAGCCTTTTGTGAACCTCTTAACTTATGGTACCTGAAAAGGATGAGGATACCTGATGGCCTGGCTCCCCCTCTTTAGAACGCGAAGTGCTTGGTAGGACTGGAATTTCTATGCTGGGTCCTGGTTCTGCCCCCGGTCTCACCGCGTTGTTTTTCATACACCTCCCAGTTAATATATTCTTATAGGCATGTCTGTAGTTCTTATTGGTAAACCCGTAGATGATAGGATTCACAACGAAGGTGCACATGAACAAAAGGGTGGCGGCTTCACTACCATTCCTCGACTGCAGCTTCTTGGTCATGATTTCCATCACGGTGGTGGGCACCAGGAGAATGTTGTAAGCCAGAAAACACATTCCGAACATTTTAGCAATTCGTATGTTCATGCGAAACTTCTGAGCCTGCTGATGCTGAGCCTGATTGATTTCCAGGAGTCCCTTCTTGTTCTTGTACGCTGAGTACATAATGTGGGCGTAACAGTAGATCATGGTGAAAGTCGGAATGCCCCATGCCAAAGCCTTGCTGATGAATCGAAACGCTTTGCTATTGGACGTCAGCATACTACAACGACATTCTATGGGGTCAAATCCCATCTCTCCACCAACTCCAAACATAACAGGAAGGTGGATCACAAAGGGGAACGCATAGCTGATAACCACAAAAACCCCATTGATTAGCTTGCTGTTCAGCATCATGGTAGTGCGGAACCACAAGGGCCATACAATAGCACAGTAGCGTTGAATGGTGATGAATCCAAGGATGAGGCAAGAAGCGCTGAATACTACCCAGCCTGTGAAACCTAACAGAGCACACGCCCTGTCGCCCAATCCCCACTGGCATGTCACGTGAGTGTATATGTAGGGGACGAGGACAAGTGAAGACACTGGGCCGTTTGTAATACTCAGGGCGATGATAAGGACATTGCTGTTCTTGTGAAGTTTAGTGGTCATCAAGACAGCGCATATTACTAAAAAGTTCCCCAAAAAGGCAAAGACAACTACTGGTATCGTTAAGTAGCCCCAAACACGCATCGGTATCTGGTATACTTCATTGGTGTTATTGTTGTTGTCATAGAAACGGTTGAAGTCGAGGTCAGGGTCGTATGTTTTGTCGAGGCCGAGGTCATATGTCAAGTTGATATCAAGACCAATTGTGACGTCCTCCAATTTGGTGGAATTGAGGAGGTCCATATCTGTAAAAGAATAAAGCCACTAAGATATTTGAAGCTGTTCAGTAATATTTTGAATGTGACTGAAAATAAAAGAACGCCAACTTCTGTTTCACTGAAGAAAGGAGAAGCATAAAGTTATGGATAAAGATAATAACCGTGTTGTTGTCGTTTTGTGATAGTCTCATGTTTAACATGCGATCTTTAAGAGGAACATTCGAAACTTTCAATATTAACAACTAAACAATACCCCTGTATATGGTTCCAACGTTATTCCACACTAAAATGGCATGTTTTTCTATTGCAAAATCTCGAAAAAATATCCAGAAAGACGAAGAAAATTAGAATTAAACACCTGTCACAATAACAAGTGCGTTCTTCGAGTTTGATGTAATTAGGGCTACGTAGTCTCTTTATAAGAACTGAGTGCAATTAATGTGTCTCCTCATACTTTTTTGGAAGCTGGTTAAAGAAGGCTTCAGAATCATTTATCAGGTCGTCAGTACCAATCATTAAAAAGAATGACTCCATCGTGCTGCAGTATCGTGGGACCAGTTGCCTTACCGAGGCACCCAGATTTGTCTGGTACCTTAGAACCTTACAAATGCAATGGGTTATGGGTAAGTTTGTTCAATATCTTCAGCATTCCATTAATTCTAATTCAAAAACTTTCAGGTAAATGGAGGTGGTTGCTTTCATACAGTAGTTACGTCCCTTATAACTAAGGTAATAATTCATGAAAATTGAAATGTTTATACACCCATAGTTGTTCGTTGTTTTACACTTGTAATGCCAATACGTTTTAAATTATATTTTGTTTGGGAATAAATTGCTTCTGACTGAAAAATTACTAATTGGTTGCCATTTGGAAAATAACGACCATTATGGGTAAAGAAAAATAATGCTAAAATATCTCATCAGTTTTTGTTCATTATATTAGTTGTCCAGTCACAAAGGTAAAACTGGGAAATTAATTTTTAATTATAATCATCTGACAAATACTCGTAGTAGAGACTTTATTTCCAGAACAGAGGCGGACCCAAGATTTCTGCCAGGATGTTGCCTTAATAGGATTATCTTGGTATGAGACCACCGGTTAATCAAGCCTAAGACTGTCATCCATGCACCGGGTATAATTTGCAGTTAGGTAGCGTTAGGTTTCCAATTAAGTTTTTTTCCTTGCCTTTTTTTTTTTTTTTTTTTTTTTTTTTTAGAAAGATGTTGATTTAAATACAAATTCATATAACGTTAGTACTAGTTGAGACACGAGTCGCCTACTGTATGCACCTCGACATTATTACGCTTTTGTATGACGCATATAGTGGACGACTTGGTCTGTATTTGTACTTGGTCTGAGTTTGTCTGCATAACCAGCTTTGCAATAATTAGAGTTGCATGGTGATATCACGATATTTGGCAAGGAAAATGAAAAAGTATCGTGTTATCAGGTGTCATGGTTTCGAAAATAGGAATGATGGCGAAAAAATGCTTAAGCTGTCTAGGTAATTGTAGAATCTCTTGTCGAGAGTGGTTCTGATTTGGAGTTTTCAGTGCCGATAGATCGATTAACCAGGCAATAGCAGTCGACTCAAAATCTGCAAAATCTTTCTCTATAACTATAAAAATATTAAAAATTTGCTGAGAATTATACATGTAGATATTGATTATGATTTGACAATTCAGCTACTGTCTGCTGTCGCCTCAATAGGTAAATGAATGTGAAAAAATGACTTAAAAAACAAGACATGTAAAAGAATTAAAAAATGAACCTCGATGAAAATTAGTTCAGTATTTAAAACGAATTGAAAAAAATCCACACAAAATACAAGTATGCATGTGTTTATAATCCCAGCAGGGAAGTTAAATCTAAAAATGGCATAAAGATAATTAGACCTGAAAGTAGTGGCATTTTTGTGGGAATTCCCTATACTAAGAGGACTTATACCTGCACAGAACAAAATACATGTAGCTGCCAACTTCTAAAGGAACATACGACTTGGGGGTTTTTATGCAGAATATTCATCAACGAGCAACAGGACAGTGTAGCCAAGGACATTTTGGAGACATTTGATGGCATTCTGAGAGCACAGACGTCCACCAAGACAAGTAATCGACTAAAAATTAACCCTTGCTGCCTCATCCTAGACCATTTCAATAAGAATGTTGAAACTTTGGGGATGGACAGACATATGATAAGGGATGTGCAAAAATTAACCCTTGCTACCTCATCCTAGACCATTTCAATAAGAATGTTGAAACTTTGGGGATGGACAGACATATGATAAGGGATGTGCAAGGGCACTTTGGGATTTAGGTGTGCTTTGTGGTTAGGCTGTCACTGGGGGAAGATGATTCTAAATTATTTTTACATTGTAACTTCCGCTTTCTCCTCCTAGACTCTTAAGGTGAGAAAGTTGTAACTTAAGCTATCTCCCCATAAACCATAATAGTGAGGAAGTTAAACCTTTTTTGGAGTGGTAGACCTATCATCAGGGATAGGTCAGTCATAATTTGTCTGTGCGTGGGTGTTGGGCTGTCTCTGGGGGGTTAGATGACTTTTACGTTACTTTTAGGCTGTTATAATGAAGATCATTTGTAACAACATATAGGACCCAGGGATTGTTATAGATATCAAGGGCGTGGGGTCCCTGAGGGTAAGCTACTCTTTTCATTGTGGGAAAGTGCGGTATATGCGACAGCTACCCATCGACATCAACTAGTTTTAGATGAAATCTCACCAACTTGCGTGAAGAGATTCTAGGGGACAACTTCTACAGTTTTTTCACATTGTAATATCTGCTTACTCCTCCTAGACAATTAAAATGAGGAAGTCCTGCCCTTGAGTATTGGGAGACGGGTGTACATGGGCCCCTTGGGGTTGAGCTGTCCCCGGGGATAGATGATCGTTATTATTTTATTTTTATGTTTGGTTTTCAATTAATTACTGCAGTAGTTGAGGACTCAAAATCAGCAGCACAGACCTTACCACCAAATTTAATTCAAACTATTATCTACGTTGCATCTTCTGAAAAAAAGGGGTGCATTGCAGCAGAGTGTGTTAAATATCATTTACGTCAGGCAATCAAAGCTTAATATGTGCCAACTGTATACAGTAAATCATCGTTATTTAATATTTGTGTGCTATAATTCGCAAGCCCTTGCTCTGTGAGCAATTTCATTCTTATTTCTTCAGTCAATCAGACAATTAACCAAGCAATTCAATCAATTACTGAATCCATCAAAATACTGTAGGTTAAAAACAAAATAATTATTACCTATTGATTAAAGAAAAACACTTGATTCTTGGAATGGCTTAAGGTAATAGGTCATTTGTTTGAAAGTGAATTGTCAAAATGGCAACCAAGCTAAAGTTTCTTTAGGGCCCAATGAGACCCTGAAACAAGGGAAAAAACGTAAAAGGAAATGCATTTTTTGAAACAAAGAGACACTATCGGAGAGACACTAATTCTAGGTTCCGATAGATTTGCCTGGGTGGACTGTAATAAGATAGCATGGAGAATGTTTGTATAATTTCACATATGTATTCATCACCTGCCATCCACTTAACTGTGTAAATCTGCTGTTCAAAACAGAATTATATATATATATATATATATATATATATATATATATATGGTTTCTATGTATAGCTTTCTTTGAAGTATGTATAATTAGTACATTAGGAAATTAAATTAGTATTAATATCAATCATGGTTGGCGTTTGGAGAAAAGGGGTATTTATGTTTTGGTTACGTTCATAAGTTAGTCTGTTTGTCTCTTAGCAACCTTAGAGAAAGAGGTATGGACGGATTTTTCTGAAATTTTAATAAAACAAAGTGGGAAACCATTAGACATTGGTACTGATCCATTAAGTAATCAATAGTTAATAATTGGTAATTAATTTGTACGTCTTTGAGCGACATAATGCAAAAAGTTGAGACTGACTTTAAAAAAAGAAAGATTTGGAAACTAAAATGAGGTAGGCCTACATCTTTAAAATATAGTCATCTTTAGAATATAATCACTTTTGTGTTATATCATTTTATATTCTGTAACATTGCATGTTATTCTTATTAGCAATAGGGCCGAAAGGTTAGATAAAATGAAAAAATGAATGCTATATAAGTGCAATCACCCTTTTATTCAAAGCACTTCTGAAAGGAACATTGAGATTACAGCGAACTTTTAAGTATCATATCGGTATCTAATAATATCTTTGCTAATAGACAGATCACAAAGTCCATATGAAAGGTGTTTATTTGTCATGAAACCGTGTCATCAAAGTGGACAGCAAGGCGTCCCTATAACCACAAACACCTGGAATACATGAATATAGCTATTCATAACTTACCATAAAATATGCCCATGGGAATCTCGCAAAGCGCAACGAAATTTCTACAAAGATGATTTCTATTAATATTTTGATTCCATAAACTGTCATTCATCTCAATTTTTTCATATGTGCCCGATTCTAAGACACATCATATAGAAAAAATGTTAGGTTGAGAAACTGATATAAAACCTAATATTTATCTGTTGCTATGGGTGTGTGTCTCTGTACACTTGTCTTGTGTATAAAGTGCAGTTGCATGCAGCATTCAAGGTGACACTACATGTAGGTCGCTGGCACTACATGTAGGTCGCTGGCCCATAACAGACACTATTCAAATAGTATAGATACCCTGTATAGTATAGACAGCCTGTTTGTCCAACGCCACGTGCCCGTTTATTTCACGTTATTACAAATGGTTATCGCATAAATGTATATTAATAAGATGAAACAAATATTGAAAACTATTGCAATAGTTGACATTGTATATAATTTTTGCCATGGGATTTATTATTATTATTATTATTATTTTATTTTTTTTTTGGATAAAAATCTGAATCAAGCGAACGTTTTTATTCAGTAGTTGAATTACGTTAACTACATTTGTTCCGTTTTTCTTTTTTTTTAGCTAAGCCTTACCTGGAGGTTTTTTATGCTCTTGGCGCGTCTTCGGACCCAATTCTCGACACCAACAAAGATGTTCAGCTGCGTCAACAGGTTTTGAAAAGCTGAGAAATGCCTTCCGAACAGACCGCACCACAGAAGAACCGAACACGCTGAGTTCTTTTGTTCATGTTGTAACTCCGCTTATGTACTGCTACATATACAAATAAGTCATGACTGTTGTCCAATTAGGACTATTCAGTTATTGGTTGTCTGGTAGTAAGTCTGAGGTGGTCATTATGCTGAATAACAAATGATTGACAGTAAAGGGTTTGTAACGACATATTCCACTGATTGGCGATGCTCTTATTGACGTCACTGACAGTGGCACTGCCAACTGATGTGGGCATTTTTCGAAGAATTTCCTACAAAGGCCATCTCTGACTTTTGTGGGAATTTCCTTGAAAAAGTGCGAAAGTCAAATTATTTTTATGACTCCAAGCCTGTTGGAAAAGCAATAATACACAAACATGTTTTGACATGTACAGTACTGCTTTTAGTTGTAACTAATTGGTTAAACCCTGGGAGGGAGAGAGTTGTAGAAGTTTGGATTGTTTTTCCGAGTGTGGTTAATATAAATACCCCCCATGTGATAGCCGCCAGATTGATGTATATGTAGAGGTAAACTGAGGCCAGATATTCACTAATTAAGAGTTCCCCAGTACACAGCGTGAACAAAATCAGACTTGTGCTGCTAATTTGTTTAGCTGCTAGCACTTTCAACTAATGAATTGCTTGTAAATATAAAATCCACGTGGACAGGTGCATTCAGGTGAGAGCCGCTAGATATGATGTATCTGGCCAAATTGTATAAAGGGTTTGCAGAAGGGTGGAGGACACTGCTGATGCCCACAAGTCAACACCAAGTGGCCGCCCGAAGAAGACTAATGACAGAGACACCGGGTGTCTTTTTATGCTGTCAAGGCTTAGGTGATTTGAACCGCGCAGCGAATCGGCTTTGCAGTGGTCGCTGTTCGAAGAAAGCAACATGCTTCAGAAATTCACACCAAGGTTGCCAGGGGAAAAACCACTTATCACATTGATAAACAAACAAAGATGGCACGGGGTTGCAAGAATCATCGCATGGGAATAGGTAAAAACTTTTGCCATTTTATATTTTCTGATGAGACCGTATTCACCGTAAAAAACGTGAATAGACAAGTGAGAGTATGGAAAACATCATCCATTTCTTACCTGCCAAAGAACATGCATTTCCTTGCTAGACCGTTCAGTTCAATAATGATTCAGGAGTGCATTGGTTTCTACGGAATTGGTGTAATGGAATTGATGCGTGGTAACCTGAACCATTAGCGTTACATTCACATTCTGGACCAGCACTTTTTACCTAATAAATTGTTTTATACATAAAAAATGTATGCACTAGTACTATAAAAATTAATTCATTCACATGTCACTTAAATAAACAAACAAGGGAGAAAAAAATACTGTTTTTCTTTAGTCTGTGTAATACAGCCTGGGAAATAATTGCTGCTTTTTGTTTAGCCTGTGTAATGACTGTAGCATATGAGTTAAGGACACAAATGTATATGTAGATGTAAACTGAGGCCAGATATTCACTAATTAAGAGTTCTCCAGAACACAGCCAGATCAGACTTGTGCTGCTAATTTGTTCAGCTGCAAGCACTTTCAACTAATTAGTTGCTTGTAAAAATTAAATCCATGTGGACAGGTGCATTCATATAAACATTTCATTGCGTTTCATGTAAAACATCTGATTTATTTGACAAAAGGAAACGACGACTTTGCCAGTTTCCTAGAAACATATATACTTCTACTTAAAGTTTGGTTGGTGACCATGACTGCGTCATATAAGTGTGGAGGCAGTGGTTGCAGTAGTGAAGCTCACTGTTTTAATGTTTCACATCCAAAACAATATTACCAAACTTGCCGTGTTGGAGATATGATTCACCTTAAAATAAAGTAGTTGGGCACGTTTGTTAACCACCTGATGTTTATCATAGTTGTAATAAAGAAGACGCCGATGATCAGAATTCATTTGACAAGGAACAAAAATACTCCTTGACAGTAGGACTATGTTGAAGCCCGTATGCTCAATGGGGGTCATTTTGGACACTCTAAAATAACCCAGTGGTTTACCTGTATTACTCATGCATTAGGTATACAGTATAGCATAGGGGTAAAAAGGACGTGAAAATACTTAGAAACAAGGTATATTTGATTGTGGACACTGTACCTCCCTGGCAGAAGTTGAAACCCATATTCATGTCGCAAATGAAGGCCTTCTTGGATTTTCTCAAATTGCCCAAGAATACACGATTGTTAGACGCCAGATGTGTATTGCAGGGGAAATACGAATTCAGAATTAAGCCACTGACAACAAATCTTTATCCGACAATTCACCCCTCTCTCCAACCCGATTCTTCTTATTACTTATTATTGTAAACCTAGTAATCAAAAAACATTATTGCCTTCAATGACAACAATTAATAAGATAACAGAAATTTGGTAGAGATATTCTTTCTGACATAATTGCATTACGGGCTGGGTACAGTACAAGGAAGTGGCCCCAGGGGAATTGGATTACTTCACCGAGAATGGAAATAATGAGGCAGCGACCAGATCAATTCGTGGATAAATACCGATTCAAGTGTCAAACCTGAACTGCCAAGGAAGTTGTTTAATGACATTTTAAGTGCATGCGGATAGGTGATCTGCGTTCAAGATATCCCTGATTTACAAATAATAGGTTTTCATAGTAGAAATTGGCATTGTAGATACAGAATAAACCGGGTTATTATAGTACATGTAGTACGATTCATACCCTTGAAAATATTTTGTGGTCGATATCAAAAATATTTACGCTGAACGGTCAAAGTGGTGTGTGTTTATTTGATACCTTTGAACATATAAATTTACAACAAAATACTTTAGCATCAGTAATGCATTTTGCAATGTACACAAAGTTTCCCGTTTTGGACATGTCAGCAATGGAGGAACCGTGGGACGGAACTACGGGCACACGCCCCTGTCACGTGTCCCTGTCGTGTGCCCCTCTCTCTGTAACATGTCTAACATTATTGTACGTATTTCAGTAAAACCTGCCCTCGTCTAATAATGTATATGAGCCCCACCAAACGAAGTAATTACATTGTGGCTCCCCGTGACAAAATCCCTATATATATTTATATCCACCCGTACTGTTTCATGGCGTGGCCGTAACAATAGTCCCAAGGTTCTTGGTTCAAAGTTTCGAATGCATGAATATAAAGTGTATAGTTTACTGGCAGCTAAGGAAAGTCCATCAGATGCGCCTACAAACGATTTTTCGGACAAATTAATCTTCGGATTATCGAGACACTCCAGCAGTAGCAGTAGGTATGGCAAGAAGCAGGCGACAGGTTCGCTTGAATTTTTAAATATTAACAAGGATATACAGTTTGCTGGGTGGGGAAGTTGGCGCCAACGAAACGTGCTTGCTACATTTGTACAGGTCGGACTGAATTTTAGTCTGGATGACTGGTGCTATATTTTGGCCAAATTGCTCAAAATGTGGAAAAAGCATGAAACTTGGCACAAATGTTCTTTGGTCTATGCTGATCATTTTCAAGGGCAGTGCCCAAAATTTCAAAGCGTTGCTTAGCAACCGTTGCTATGGAAGTGAATTTCCTTAGTAACAAGCTAATTAGACCTTTCTTGTCCAGTTTAAATGGTTTAGAAATGCTAATAACTATGTTTCAGGGCATCAGAACTATCACTAGACTATTTTAAGGCAATTAAAACCCAAATTAACCTTAGCCACGATTGCTAGGCAGCATATTATCCTAGCAACAAGCATTTAAAGTTGCGTTAGTCTATTAAGTAAGGCAAATCTATAATACTAGCTAAGAACTACACTTTTGAGCAAGATGTTCATACTTTTAATCCAGTAAGTTGAACCAATTGTGTGTTTACACATATCCGATCAAATAAATTGCTAGTGTAGATACTTGAGGCAGCATGTTCAAAATTAGTAACCAGCCATTTCCATGCTTTTATCACCTTATGACTCTTTATAAAACTTTGCAATAGTTAATAATAATAATAATAGTTAATTCTCCCTTGTATGTGCAATATACAGTGCATTTTGCCCTTGCACATTGTCAGCCTCTACATCTGCACCTACATGCACACTGGAGCAACTCTGGACAGGTCAATAGCTTCTGGCAAATGTGTCCACTTAGGCCCACTGTTCCGCAAAAGTCCAACCAGAGTGAGCACATGGTATCTGATGACATGGCACCGTAGTGCTGATTCAGATATGTTCATCTCGCAAGAATACTCTTATATTGTTGTAGAGCAGCCTTGGTGGAAGTACGATATGGCATCTAACGGCCTTTGGGTGTGAACAGAAACTTTTGAACTTCATTGATTAACAAATAGAATTAAAATAGAACCATGCAGGTGTATTTAAGTTACTTGGTAGAGAATAGAAACTGACAAAATACAATGTGAAAAAACTTTTTAGAAAATATTGAACAAAATGAAAAATATCTTGGAAATCTGGTCTATGAGAAACCTTTCAATTATAGGAAAGTCAACACTGGTTAAACCTTTAGTATTTCTCATCTTACGTAGGGCATGTATTAACTCTCCTACCAGCCCCCCCCCCCCCCCCCCCAATACTTAAAATATGCATATCATATTTAACTTTATCAGGAATGGAAAAAGATACAAAATAAAATGAGCAAGGATGGCGTCTGATTACAAAAATGGACGGTAAAGGTACCGCAAATAAAAATTTTACCAAGGCCCTAAACTTTACATGGCTTAAAAGACTTCTTTATGAAGAAAATAAGAGTAAGTGGAGAGCGTTTTTCTCGGCGAAATGTCAGGAATCGGTAGTAACAAAAGGTGGATTAAAAATACTAAAAGCAACTTCTTATCCCTTTTGGCAAAGATTATTGGTTCTTTGAGTGAAATTCAGGAAAATTTCAATTTAACTCCAGATGAAATCTTATCACAACCATTATGTCAAAACTCAAAAATTGAAAGAAATTAAAAAACTATTTTCCATAAAAGATGGTGTAAAAATGATTTTGGTTTTTTTACATCAATGATATTATAAATGACATTTGAAATCCCCTCTGTCTAGAGGAACTCAAAAAAAAAAAAAATCAACCTTAACACTAACTGTCTGGGCTAATTCAGCATGTTAAATACTTGTTGCTAGGGTAATATGCTGCCTAGCAACTGTTGCAATGGTTTACTTGGGTTTTTAATGTCTTAAAATAGTATAGTGATAGTTCTGATGGTTTGAAACATTATTAAAAGCCTTTTTAAATAATTTAATCTGAACAAGAAAGGTCCAATTAGCTTGTTACTAAGGTAAATCACTTCCTTAGCAACGGTTGCTAAGCAACGCTTTGAAATTTTGGGCACTGCCCTTGAAAATGATCAGCATAGTCCAAAGAACATTTGTGCCACTTTGAGCTGAAGTCACTCTTTTGAGAAATCTCAAGGCTGATTACATGGCTGGTAATTGTTTGCATAACTGCTCAGGCACTGCCACTTAGCAGGTCCAGTCTAAGTCTGCGTGACAGCAATCAAGACAGTTAATTGCTCTGACTTCAATCACTTGCTCTTCTGTGACAGATAAAAAAAGCCTTAGACTGGTTGCGTAACGAGCAGTTATCACATCGTTGTGAAGCTCAGCTCATGCAGAGCAAGTACAAAGCCTTTGGCGCGCGCGCAGAGATAATTGTTTCCACATGGGATTCCTCAACAGGGTGACTTCAGCCCAAAATGACCATCTATCTAGCTAGAGACATATCTGTGAATTAACATTTCGTTTTCCATTAAACATCTTGATTTTATAACACGAGCTTGTACTTGTTCTGATCTGAAAATTGCGTTTCATGGAAAAGTATATACGTGAACAAACATAAATTGTCGAACTTTGACTATCGGGTCCAAAAACATTAAACAAGATCAAATTAACAATAAAAATACGAAGAATAACGTTTTGTTCCTGAATATCAATATATTTTTCACAACAGAAAAAAAGGCTCAGTTTTACAAAATGTTTGCAAGTGCGTTGAAGTCATTGCAGGAAACAGCTGAGAAGGTAATCTGTGCTGACAGCATTATGAACACGGTATAATTATGGCAAATGCCATTTTCATATATCAGATAACAACCGTTGCCCATTTAGTTTGTTGGATATACTGTTCATATCTCACAAAGGAATTAATCAACAGAAATTGGCATCGAAGCTCCCAGGTGGCAGACGAGAGGTTTAAGTTGAGAACTCATTAGGTAAACTTACAATTGTAAAACCTCACTGCGATGCCGTTATATTCATTTATCGTCCATCAGATGTAATGTAAAAATAAAACATAAATTAAGGTTAGAGATCTGACATCTTACAACATATATATATGTATAACATACAAAGAACGCAGTCCTAGTGGAATACACAAAACAATTACAGGATATCAAGAAAGGAGATGGGAACAATTTCTTAGTCCCCCCCCCCCCAACCGACCACAGTAAAATGAAAAGAAAATAGTGTGTTTGACAGCATATTGATTCAACTGAAAGCCTTCTCTGTTGGCCTTTCTTGTATTCTTGCCCCTTTTGGGAAATGAAAAAGAATGGAAGTAAGTGGGCTGAATCTACTGAATTGTTTTGGGTCGGGAGGATGCACCACCCTTTAGTGGGAGGATGCACCACACCCTATTTGGAGGAGGCACCACCCTCTGGTGGGAGGAGGCATCACCTCCTATTGGGAGGAGGCACCACACCCCCTGGATCCACATATGGATATTAACAGATTAATAATTCAGCTTGATAAATCAATACTATTAATATTTAATGAAACCTGGCTGTATTCAGCAGAAGGTTTACAATGTTTATATCCCTTGAATACTGTATAACTAAGTGTAAACACTGAAATTAAAATGATGTGGTGTTCTGCAGTATGTATATAGGAGATGTACTGAACTTCGTATGCTCTCCAATTTTCTTTAAGAAATGTAATGTAACCAACATATATCAGTATGTTAAGATGATCTTTGACATAATCGGGACATTGTATTCTTCAAAAAAAAAAAAAAAAAAAAAAAAAAAAAAATGAACCACTGTTCATTTCAGCCGGCAGTAGTACAATGGGTTTCTTCCCGATTACATGTGAAATGTATGTGCACACATAGCATGTCAGCTTGATCATCTACATAAATTGTAATTTCTTCAATCTCAGTGAGCCACTCCACTGTCTGTGAACAGAGCCTTGTCATTATGTTTGTCCTTTGTCTGCCATAACCATAACAAGTGCCAGTACAGTAACAAATCCTACAGGGACACTGTGTGAATGCATTTTATGATTTGTTACCATGACATCAGTCTTGATGGTTGGGCTTAAAAGCCATAAAACTGTTTTATCCATCTGAAAAGGGCAGTCTCTTGTTGACAGCAGTAAAATGCTGACAGAGAGCAGTTTGTTGAAGGTGTCCATTAAACAAATGTCTAGGGTGCTCCTAGACATAGTGTCACCATGGAAACCAGCCGCTAGGAGACAGAGCCATGTTGTGCAGCCATGGAAACCAGCTGCTAGGAGACAGAACATGTACATCTGGAGCACACACCTAAAGGCATTAAATGAAAAAAGAATTAATAATGCCATAAATTATAAAGTGAGATAAAATATAAAAGATGGCAAAATCCCCAAAATGTTTTCAATTGCTTCATAATAAAACTCACATACAAATTACATTTGGGAAGTAAGGCACTTTTGAGAGGGTAGGGAATACCTTTTGCTTTCAACATGATATAGGCCTTTTTTTTAGCGTGATGCGTTATTTGAACCCAATATTCTGTGTGAAATGTGATTCAGGAAGTCCTGGTGATTGGTGATTGGTCTGAATATATCTTGGTGATCCGAGATTGAGCTGTTTTAATCTTGGTGATTTTGATTAAGGGGGGTATTCCCTACCCTCTTTTGAGTGTGACAAATCAATGTAAGTTCTTCAAGATGGGAAGTTTGAAGGAACAGAAAACTACAGTAGTATGAAAAAGGATTGCTTAAAATCTAAAAATTACATTGCTGAAATAGTTATATTTTGATAAAAAAAACTGTGATAGCATCACCTCTCCTATGATGTTGCGCATGTTGGTCCGGTGGCTCCGTGTCTACCACATGTTGCATAGAGCGAGCAGCTTCCATGACAGCCCTTGCTGCAGCTTGGGGATCCCCGCTGTGGGCGGCCATTGCTGCTGCAGCTGTATATTTGGCTGCCTCAACCTGAAGTAAGCAAGTTTACGTTTCAGATGAACATTTAAAAGTGAATGTTAGTCATTACGGAACAAACTATTTTTGTTTGTTACTATGACCCATCTCTCATTTGGTTCTTAATCAAATAAAATACTTGTCAGAACCAAACTTACTGAATTAGAAAATGAAAATAAGTAGCATGAAATACTGTACATTTTATGACAAATGTGTAAAATGTACTTGTTGGATGATTTGATGATTAGTTATTTGTACATCTTTTTGATTCATCAGTTCCATAATAGAAGTTCAGTTTTGCTGTAATTTTAAATAAAATATTTTTTTTAATGTAATACATAGTATATAGAACTACTACAAGTATACAATGTGTGGTAATATTGCATGTATTAGGTAAAGAAAATATTTTTTAAAAATTAAGCTGACTATAGATTTTTTTCAAATGAAGACATTAGATAATGCAAACACAGTGTCAAGAAAAAAATGTCAATCACTATCACACACACACAAAATGGAACCCAAACTTGTTAGCTCAATAGCTAGTAAGTACCAGTAAGTCTTAGAAATACAATTAGCTGTTTGGTTCCCATTGTATTCATTCTCAGGGAAACATCATTAATGGCCAGGTGCTGATCAAGTCAGTCTTTTCAAAAGCAGTCAAATCATTTTCATCAGACAGTCAATTTAATAATCTAAAATGGGTGATACCAGAAATGAAATGAGTGTGGAAGCATGGATGAGCCCACCTCAACCAGCTCCAAACTACTGTTTCACAAATCCAATTACCGTAATGACTTGATCTTTTCAATGGAGGAAAATTGTGAATTTTACAGATACTGTATTTTTTAAGTCATCCTTTCTTCAAAAAAGAGCATTTCTATTGAGTGGTTGCTTCAAAATTAAAAAGCAGACTACCTTGTAGTTCTACTCTATGCTTTAAAAGCACCACAAATGCTATACAAAAATATAATTTTAATGAATTTAAAATGATGTATCTGAAAGTTTGTTAATTTTTGCCCATTGAAAAGATTGGGGCATTACCTTACACTCTTATATATGATTTTTGTGACCTTTTCAATGGACTCTCCAGGCAAGCCAAATTTATGAAAGAAAACAATTAATTGCCCTTGAAAACCCATGTTTGCTTAATGAAGGGGGGGTGGGGTTGAAGTACATATTGTATGTGATTGATAATGTAAAATAATGGTGACAGCAAATCAATAAAAGACACTCAGAACTAACACTATCCATAAGGGCATGCAAACTGTACATAACATACTTCCAACCTTATGTCAGATATTTTTCGAAGTTCTTTTTAGAAAATATTGAAATAAATTTCATGAATAATTGAAGTTTTTTTCCAAAAAAAAAAAAAAAAAAAAAAAATTCAAAACAATTTGAAGGAAAACAATTTAAAGCAATTTAGAGAAATTCCAAATGATAACTAGATATTGTCGATAGGTAGCCATGGAATGTCCCTGCACTTTCCCACACTGAAAGGGTAGCTCACCCTCAGGGGCCCCATTCCCTAGATATCTATGGCAGTATACCTGTATGACAATGCCTGGGTCCAATTTGTAAAATTGTTGCAAATAATCTTCATTGTAACTGCATAAAAAGGATCAGCAAAAAAAAAAAAAATAATAATAAATAAAAAAAAATAAAAAAGGATAATCCACCCCTCCTACCCCCCTGGGACAACACAGCCCCAATGCCCACATAACTGACTGGCCCATCCACATGCCTGATAAAAGGTCTATTAATCCCAAAAAGTTTTGACTTCCTCACTCTAATGGCCTAGGAGGAGATACACTGTAGTTGAAGTTAAAGGCCCCATGTACATATATGTCATGATAGGTCTGCCAATACCAAATACTGAACTTTTTGATTAAAAGTGACTAGGAAGAGTTAGCAGAAATCACAACATGAAAAGAATTTATAGCAATCAATCTCTCCCCCCCCCTCCCCCCCAGGGACAACTCAACCCCCAATTGCACTGAAGTCCGACGTGTCCATGCACATCCTCAAAGACCTAAGGACTCATGAACCCAAAGATGCATGGATACAGGTGGGATTATATTATCACTGACTTTTGTCTCGAAACTGCAGGAAGAAAAATACATGATTGTTTTAGGCTGCGTTCACATGAAAAATCTATTTTCTAAAAATCTAAAAATCTATTTGTAGTATCTTGTGATCACGGTCTGTGCCCTGAATACCCCACGGCATAAATACGGGCAGCGCTAGCCAGTTGCTTCCAAAGCTGTAATAATTAATTCTCGTCGCTGCCGGTAATTACGCTGCCGGGTATTCAGGGCACAGACCGTGATCACAAGATACCGCAAATAGATTTTTAGAAAATAGATTTTTCATGTGAACACAGCCTTAGTTTTGTACATACCGGTACCAGAAGGTTTATCATGTCTATTTTACATATGCCACAATATGCAACTTGACTGACCTTGCAAGAAGATTTCCTGACAATGTCAAAATTAATGCCCTTATTTATAGGCACCTTTGTAATTACATCTCAGCTAATGATTTCAGAGTAACGGAGTGTGAAAAAAAATCTCATAAATACGATCAGGAAATTGAATGTTTCACTGTCAAGTCAATAATATCACATGTGCAAATACATGAAATTCAATATAATGCATACAGTAAACCATACGTGTACCATGTACATACCGGTACTAGTAGGGTGAGGGACTAGTATTATACCCGGAGTTTCAGAGATAATTGGAAACTCAACTCTTTTAGCAGAGGCACACTCATTATAATACAATAGAAGCAGATTTCCAGTCATCACAGCATGTATATACACAGCATATATATATATATATATATATATATATATATATATATATATATATACAATAAATAAATAACAGTAAATAAAACTTTGTTCTCATTTCACTGACAATAGAAGTAATCCCTTCGTTTCGAAAGGTAAAGAATAAAAAGCCACAATGAAGAGTCATTGGAATGGGGTGCTTCACAGATCATGCCGTTTCATGCATCTAGGGGAAATAAAACGTGGTCTTCAAGAGTAAATAAAACACCCAATGGGACCCTCTATATATACACAGCATGCTGGTAAACTTACAGGCACAGAACAATGAGGACACTGCATCATATCTAGCTTCACCTGGACGGGCTGAATAGGTAATAATGAGAAAAACATTTATAAGATACCATTTCATTGTAGTATGAAGGACGCAAAGGCTTTGTTCACAACTAAGTTGATTAGTGAACTAACTGAGCCATAGATCAAATATGCAGTGCAACTCGATCCATTGCTCTGCTCCTACAAGGAAGGTACACATGGGAGGTGGGGAATTTATTAGGGGATTATTGGATATGTCTTCAAGTGAGTGCCATATTTGATCTTAGGCTCAGTTAGTCAGCGGATCAACTTGGCTGTGAACAGAGCCACAGACAGGAAACATATAAGTACATATAAGCACTGACTGCAAAGAAATGACAGATTTTCCACTGGCACAAACTTTGACGATTCTTGACTTTTCAATGCAGATCCAGGGTTTTGCATGGGGGATAAATACTACTCAGGGCGGATCCAGGATTATTTGAAGGGGGTTCAGAATGACAGGTCTCGGATGCGAAGCCAACCATCGTCCCCCCTTGTGTGGGGTTGGGGGTTTGCTCAAAGGCCCCAAATTTTTTTTGTTTTTTTTGGAGGGCAAACAGCTAGTGCCCTTTGGTACAGTTTAGAACTATGATTTAGCTAATCAAAATTTTAATTTCAAGCGGGGAATATTGGTGTGATATATGTACCGGTATATTTCAGAAACTGAAAATCCGCCACTGAATACTGGTATTCCCGATATGTTTTCTTTTTATATTTGCATATGTAAAACAATTGAGAGACACTGGTATATGCACATGTATGGTAGAGTAACAGGGATGAAAGAATTGCTTGTACATTTGCCATTGTCACAAAAAGACCCTCATTTTTACAGGTGTGGTTCAATTATGATAAACAAGTTTGAGATCCAGTGAAAAACCTGGCCACCAGAGGCAACGTACTATCACAACAAACACAGTAATACAGAGATATACAAGTACATGAGGGAATTTGTAATCCTTATATATTACTAGTGCTTTCATGTTAATCATTATTGATGATAATAAGTAAATTTTTTGACTTACATTGGCAAAATAATGTACAAAATGTATGTGATGTTGATGATGTACGTGTTACATGTATGCTTTGGAACTGTGCATTGGATTTTCATTTTTAAGTAATCAGAAAGTAACCTTGATATAATATTTAAGTTGTGTAAAAGCTTCAACTTTTGACTGTTTTGTAATTTTTAAATCTCTTGTGCATCTCAAATTACCCAAACAGTCAAAAGAGATTGTTTGGTAACATGTCAGTGATTTAATTCTAACACTGTATAGACAGCAGTGTTTTTAGTTCAGGTATGATCTGGCCAGTAGCATACGTAGTTAATACATAAGCAACTCTTTCATCATAACCAAAATGAAGTTTGAAGACAAACTGGGTTTTCATCTGCACAGGATAAGGAATAAGCAAAAACACCATTACTCTACAATACTATACTGATCACGAACAACAATAAAAAGCTGTCAGTTTCTCCTGCGTGTAATTTCAGAGGCCATTTTATCTGTCAAATTTTTTTGTATTGATTCATGAATAAATGGGACAATAATATTCTTCACCCTAATGATAAAGCTAAATGAAAAAGGGTAGTGATATACCAGTAAATGTCTTTCATATTCAGCCCTGCAATTTTCTGCCATGGCATGTGGTGAATAAATGCACTAGCTACAGTAAGGTTTTTAAAATATATAATGATAATATATATTCTATATATCATTTCTGCTTTCTTTATACAATTATAAAAATAGTCCATGTATAATTGGGTTCATTGTACTGTTCAGTGATGTAATTTATATGACTATTGGCAGATTTCTGACTTTTGTGAGCCAAAAATATTACTATTGAGATTGATGCAGGTGGCCCCATGTCATATTTTCAGACTTTTTTCATTAAATGGCAGTCTCATCCCTAACTGTTAGACTACAATAATCTGGCCATCACTTGTGACAGCCCAAAATCTCATAAATAAGTCTTGAATCAGCAAGAAATTGTGTGATCTGGAGCAAAAAAGGGTCAGCCATTATAAATGTCAGACTAGCGATCCAGTGCAGTGTGGAGACAAATTAAGAGCTGACAAAATTTGTTTATGCAAAGAAGAGGTCAATAGCTAACTAGTGAAAAAAATTGAACAGTTCTTTAGAAAATGTCTGAAATTTCATTTTTCCCACAGATCCGACAAGAACATCACGAATCTTATACTGTAATTCTCTAAACAAATGCCATAGACCAGTGAACCACTTCTGCGTACATTATTCACATTTATACACAGGTAAAGTCTGCATGTGTGACATCCTCTTATTAATGCAGGTGTGGAGTTAATGTCATTGTTATATATTCTAAGAGACAGTGTATTGACCTTTTGTTTGCCATTCTGTACAATTTTTCAGAGCAAATAGGTCACACATTTGTCAAGTACCAAACTCAGAACTAGTCCCTACACATATACATTTATACAAATAAAAAACAAAAAATATATAACAGCAATTTACAAAATAATAATAATAAATAAATAAATAAATAAATAAATAAATAAATAAATAGTACAAATTTTTAATTTTTTTAAAATAGTAAATAGTAATTAGGAAGCAGGAGTATGATTTGGGGGGGGGGGGGGGAGGCTGAAAATTGAAGATGCTGTTCAATTATCCCAGAAGGATAAAAACAAAGTTAACTAGAAAAGCACTCTGAGAGCGCAGACCTCCGCCAAGGCAGCAATTTTTGATTATTATTGATTATTGATCCAGATCACCACCAAAAACTAATCATCTCTTCCTTGGACCACTTCTGACAGTTCCTGAAAATTTCATCAAAATTGGTCCATAACTTTTTGAGTTATGTTGATGACAAACAAACAGACAGACAAACAAGAGTGAAAACATAACCTCCTGATCCTTAGTGCAGGTAAAAAAACATTATTATTAAAAAAAGAAAAATCACACCCCTAAAGAAGTGAAACGTGTGTTTACCTGTGCTGCCACTACCATGTGGTTGGCCTTGTGGTTGTCTTCAAACTCCTGTGCTATGTACTCCGCAACAGCCCCAGCAAGAACCGCCGCAACAAATCCAGAGGCTACGCGATTCATTTCTTGTTGACAGTCCTCCTCAGTAAAACATTCAGGATCCGACTCCTTCTCAACACATTTGACAGCTTTGTTGCCCATGCCAGCATGTTTTGCCTGATGTCCCAGGTCTAATTGGTCATGCTGTAATGTTATTGACACGCCGTTTAATCCAGTCTCGCTGCACTGGCTTTCAGGATGATATCTTTCACCGGGTTGCGACCTGCCACTAGCTGGCGCTGACTTAAATGCATTGTTTTCCCCGACATTCATTACTGCAGCATCCCTGGATGAATTGACTTGTTTCAATCTTGCACCTTGGTCGCTGTTTATCATATTGCTAGCTTTCCCTTTGCTTTGTCCATTAGATTTGATTGATACGGATTCACAGTCTATGCTGCCTCCATCAGCTCCAAGAGGATCAGGCGCTAGTTCACTAGTGGCTGTCTCTGTGTCATCAATTTTCCATTTTATCACCACATTCTGAAGTCAAATGAGAAACGCTGAGATGATTTATTTATCAGGAATGTAAATGTCTGGATGTTTGACTAACCTGCATCAATTTTGTATTGAGCTGCGTGAGTGCTTTTCTAGCAATGATATATTGTCATAAAACCAGCAAGAATTGCTCATTTGTCATCAGGAAGAGGGTTTCATTACCCCATAGCTGAGAAAATGTGAGGTCTGAAGTAAGTCATAAAAACCCTATTAAATGCTCGAGTAATCTGATTTTGAAGAACTGTGCACAGCAAATGTCAACAGGAAAATAAACCTTTGTGTATGCCCCTAATACCTTGTGATACTCCTACATGAACTGTTTAATTAACTGCTAGACCTGTAGGAGTCTCCATTCTAGAATCTTGAGATTGAGTTTTTATTACTCGTTCTGTTTACCTTCTCGAATGTGATATTTATTCATTTAGATATCTACCTTGTACATAAGATTTATTTATTCATCTTTTCATTTATCTATCTCCTTATCTATTCATTAATTTATTGTATCATTTATTTATCTATTCATTCCATCATTCACACATTAAATGATGTATTTATATTCATTCATTTTCTTTTATGGCTAAGGACTATAAGCTACAAAAAACTTCAGCAAAGAGAGGTATCAAAATACATGTAGAAATGATTAAATCCCTGCAGATACCCAATTTAACTGAAAGTAATGTTTTTTTTTAATCATTTCTATTTTCAGCTTCTAATCAGCTCAAGAATTGCTGATCTACCAGGCCATTCACATGGACTGGGACCTTATAAATAATTAACACAATTGTAATTCTTATTAATTGTTTTTGCGAACATTTCAGAAAGCATTACTGACATCAGGTATGGGTTTTACAAAATAAAATTTTTAATAAATTATTTAAATTGGAGTGGTTTATCAATTACAGTTGTATAAGGTCTGAATTGGTAAAGATAAGTTCAGCTTTGCAGGAAATACAAGTAAACATAGAAAATATGATTTAAGGACATTTCCAGACACTGATATCATAAAAAAGCTTAAACACCGTATCCTTAATGAGATGTATGACTCACACTGATCAGTATATAATTACAATCAACTCCACAATGCATCATTATTAATCGGTATCTGCCACTGGGCAACTTAACCTTTTCAAAACTGCCCGGATAGACAGTTTAATCATCCCAAAGCTTTTCCTGCTTTTGTCCATTAGTTCCAGGTCTTTAGGTGCTATAAGATTACTAGAAACATTTAAGCAAAATGCTGTGCAGTAATTTCATACTAAATCAAAGATGGAGTGCTTTGTAATTTGTTCAAATTAAAAATGCAACAATGACCGTTAACAGTACTGTACTCTTATGCGGGTGCTTAATTGCTGCAATTCTAGATAAATGTAGCTACATTTTCACTTGTGATGGCCTACTGCATGCATGTTGATGTTTCTTTACCCCAGTATATAGTATAAACATATGGACTGGACTGCCATAATTATCTGTTGAGATCAAGATCTATACCAGGTAGATCAATAAAATTTCAGGTCAAGCCACTGACTAAAAAAGATAATTTGAAATTCAAAAAAGCTAAGATGACTTTTAAGGTCTGACAACTGTGTTTTTAGCATTGATTTAAATGACAGATTTGAAAAAAAAAAAGGTTACAAATTACAGTATATTTTCAAATCAAGTTCTTGAAGGCAACTATAGTGGGGTATAGTGAAAAATTTTGCTCCACCTCCTTTTCTACCTGATAAATCCTTTTGGTGTATCAGATATCTGGGCTATTACATGTATATATAAGTGCCCATCATTAAAACAGCTTGTTTCCACCAAATTTAAAGCATTCCAAAATTAGGCAGCAAAACTACAAATAAACAGAAACCTAATAGAAAAAAAAACATTGTGACAATATTAACAAATAAAAATATCAGTAACTTCTGCCAAAATAATCAAACAAATTGATTTAGGAAACTAACATGCTCTTTCACCAAAGAAAGTCACTGAGGAAAGTCATTGTAAAGTTGTAGGCCTAATCACTGTCAGGCTCACAATCCATGCACGTAAACAGGGTGTAAGAGGAGAGGGGAGTTGAGGGGGGGGGGGGTAGCAAAAACAATGCTTTTGTCTGGAAAAGATAAGCTCTGTGTCTCAATTTGATCCAGGGTCGCTGGGGGGGGGGGGGGGGGAGGGGGGGCTACTAGATTATTTTACCACTTAGTCTGCCATTAAGTACTTAAGACAATACAATGTTAACTAACACAATAAGTGGTATTCATCATCCCAAGAGTGTTAACGGAAGCAATTATGCCTTTAATCTCTAATGACGGAAATAAGCTGAAGGTATTGATTTTATAATGGAGACATTACAGTATACCAGTAAGATTATCAAGAGCTGCATACTGTACTAAGACCCCATTCCCATAGATTTTAGATCGATCTATCCCTGTGGGGAGTCTCACTAGATTACTGTCAGCTTAGCCAGCTCAAGTGTCTGTCCTGCCTACTAAAAGCTGTAAGGGGGTAATTAACTATGGTGCGCGCTCCGCTGACTGCAATTTAGCGTTAACACCCAGGGAGTTAGGTCGATCTAAATCTAAATCTCTGGATCGATCTAAATCTCTGGGAATGCACCCTAAGAGTAACAGTAGCAACTGTACATATTTCTATAAATCTCTTCTTTAAAAAGTTATGACCCATTAGTTTTTGCTGGTACTATTATATATAATTATACTCAAAGGAATGTCCAATCTTTTAAAAGTTATGGGTTTGCATAAGCATGCACTGCTAGCTATTAGTAAAGTCCTTCTCTCATACTGTGCAAGTGTCCATGCACACACTGCACACAATTACTCTCACATGCACTTATATTTGTGCACTATATACTCACATAAAATATGTGCACAATACTATATAGTGTAATATACTGGTACTACATGTAGTACACATACCATTAATTATTTGGAGCTAAAAATGTGCATTCATGCTTTAACACCTTTGTTGCAAATTAAACTACATGTACAGAAAGTCCCCCCACCCCTCAAAAAAAGTTCAGCAAACAAAATTCCCCTGTCTCTGATAGTAAAGCAGCTTTATTGACATGATGTCTGCCCAAACATTGTAACATTAGCACCAGTCAGAGTCCCCAGAGTATGTCAGCTAGCTAGTCTTTAATGAATGACTATTGCATTATTCTAAAGCGTAATGGTTATATAAGTGATTATACAAAGAATGGATAAGATGCCATTACTTTTACAAGGATATCTACAGTTTATATGTTGTATAATTGGCACACTGAGGGATCATTCCCAGACCCTGTCGTACTAACTGTGGATTGATCTATCTCCAAGGGGATTCTCTCTAAATTGCAATCAATTTAACTGGCTTAGATGTCTGTAACGCCTACTGAAGCTGCTTGGGGAGAATTAATTATCATTTAGCAGCTTCAGTAGGCATGCCAGACATCTAAGCTGTTTAAAATGGAAGCAATATAGTGATAAACCCCTCGGAGATGGATGGATCCTGTTAGATCGATCTAAGTATGGGAACCCAATCTAAGTAGATCAATTGCTTCTCATAAAATTACCCACGCCTTAACTATAACGTAATTCCTGTAGTCAGATTCTCTGCAGATCTCAGATATAATGGATACAGGTTTAACAATTTACTAAGGATGCTTTTGTTGGAAAGCTGTTTAAGTTAAGCTGTTCTAAATCTATATTTAAAGGAGCAGTTTCCATTACATGTAACTGACTACATCCCATTCATGCATGTATTCATTCGTATGCAATTGCCAGGTAACTGTACATTATTGACTTGACATATTTTCCAAGTCAGCTGCTAAGTTGTTTAGATAATTGATGAAGCCAATATATTCAGTGACCTTCTTCTTCAGTGTTTTTTTTTTTTTACCGTATTATCCAAAGGATGTTATAAACTATCACAGAAATATCTGAATTGGATATTATAGGTTATTATCTCCCCTCTCTTATACAAGTAGCCAAACTGGCTCCTTGCTTTACCCCACCACTTCCCTCTCCCCCCTTCACCTGCCCTCTGGAATCTTATTCAATAATTAAAGGCAATCCCTGAGGTACAACGTACATGGACATGCCTTAATTTGTTTTCAGGTTATAACAAATAATATAAGGTACAACATTTACTAGTACTATAACAATAGTACAAATTAAGCAATGAGTAGTTCAAAGCAAAATTTTAATTCACTAGTGTATTAAACCCATGAATAGATAATAGGGCAAATAGTAACATATGGATTTACCTTCAGTATATTTACCATCCTTATTTATAGTGGCTTAATTGAATATTTTGGTTCAACCTGCTTTCAAACATGTAAATGTGCCAGGTTTTTTTCTAACAATCAAATACGGAACTCTAATATTTCTTGTTCAAGGTACTGGTACCACATAACCAGGGGCCGTCTTCTGGGTCTTCCGGAAGATGGTCAGATTTTTTCTGTCGAAAGATGGTCAAAAGTGGAGGACGAATCAATAAAGATAATTCGGAAGCCTGTCAGAAAATATCTCTGGATCCACCCCTGATAACCATGTCATACCCAATGATGAGTATTGCCTACCTGACATACACTATACCTGCTGTGAACCACTCTCTGCCTTGTACCAAGTACCTGCAGTTTTACTTGAAAGCTAATTGCAAAAATCCCTGGTGTATGTAAACATTTCACTTTCTTGGCCAGGAAATGAAAAAACCTAAACTGTAAGTAGTCAAAGTCCCATCTGACAGCGTATTGATAGAGGTGTTAATGGCATACACTCACTACAGTATGTGCCAAATATTATTACATCTGTAAGTAGCAGGGGCAGATCCAGGATTATTTCAAGGGTGGTCCGCTGATGTGAAGCTGACCCTCCCTCCCCCCCCCCCCCCCCCCCCCCCCCCCCCCCCCCCCGCCCTGCTTAAGGACCCGGAAAAAAGGTATTTTAGAGGACAAATGGTGCCATTTGGTAGTTTTAGAACTATGATTCAGCTAGTCAAAATTATAATTTTAAGAGCGGACCACTGGTGTGATATTTTTCTTCAGAATTTGAAAGGGGTGGGGGGTAGGATCCCCCCCTCTAAATCTGCCACTGTTTAGTCAACATTCAGAATTAAACCATGTAAGACTGCATTCCCACAGATTTTAGATCGATCTTTCCCCATGGGGAGTCTCACTAGATTACTGTCAGCTTAGGGTGCTTTCCCAGAGATTCAGATCGATCTAAAGATTAAGTTTTAGATCGACCTAACTCCCTGGGGGTTCACTCTAAATTGTAGGCAGCCGAGCGGGCACCATAGTTAATTACCCCCTTACAGCTTTTAGTAGGCAGGACAGACGCTTAAGCCGGCCAAGCTGACAGTAATCTAGTGAGACTCCCCACAGGGATAGATCAATCTAAAGTTCTATGGAAATGGGGTGTTAGTCCCATCTGACAGCATATTGATAGAGGTGTTAATGGCATACACTCACAACAGTATGTGCCAAATATTATTATATCAGTAAGTATTTAGTCAACATTCAGAATTAAACCATGCAAATCCCATTGACACAATCTTCATAGGTCTTTAGTCAGAAGTTATTAAAGAAAATCACGCCACTTCTGTATTGCAAAGCCACCACAAAAGATAATGAATAAATAAATAAATAAATAAATAAATAAATAAATAAATAAATAAATTGTTTGATGTTATCAGATCTACAGAAAACTTCATATGCAGGCTTGTCAATGATGCCTTTACCTCTGATCCACCAAAATGATCCATATATATATATATATATATATATATATATATATATATACTTGTTAAAGGGATAACAACTGTTCATAAGATATCCATATTTCACTATAAATACATTGCAAAAAACTCACAGATTTAATATAAAATCTATTTTACCACCAAAATGACAGTTAACACAAATTTATTCTTGAGTTTGTGCTTGCCATCACATCATGTGACCTCCACATATGGCTACACTCTGTAATAAATAATCTCTTAACAGAATATTACAAAAAGCCAAACTTTTTAGAAAAAAAACCAGGCACTAACTTTGAATGTGGGAATGGATTCATTAACCATTGAGAAGCATGGGAAAATTGTCCTTTACACCAGGAAAATTTTTTTTTTCCAAAATGAAGTTACCTGTATATATCCAGTATATAAGTTGAGTTTTTTTTTAAACTTCACTGACTCTCCCTTTGCCTCAGTGTAAGGCCCTAGCCTGCTCCATTATAAACTTTTGTGATGTCAAATGATGCATATTAGTCTGAACCTCTAATGTAACTTATTTCCTTGTGTGAACAGACATCAATACTGGGTATCTGACTGTAAATACTACAATTACGTATGTGGATGCGTGAACATGGGATCTAAGTAACTAAGCTCAGTATATATGTCACCAAATGACCAAATGCCACCAATAAAACTCTATAGTCTAACTTGGTCTGGTTAAAAATACAAACTAAGGGCTTATTCCCTATGAAACTATCGTTCCACATAGATCTATCCAAACCCATGGGAACTCTTGCTGAATGCAATCAGATTAACATGCCTCCTGGTGTTGAGTAGAATACAGAAAAGCTAGTGATTATAGAAGTACATTGGAACAAGAGGAGGCGTGTTAATATGTTAGTTTGATTGCATTAAGCAAAAGTTCCCCCAAAGTAGGATTGATCTATGAAGAATGATTTTTTTCATTGGGAATGGTTCTTAAGGCACATCAAACAAGTTATGTACTGATAGGAGGAATTGCATGCCTGGCAAGAGAGCAGAACAGAATGAGACACGCAATCAGAACTCATTTTGAGTCTTGGAATTAAACTTGATTTTAATTTCCTCAGCACGCACCTATGAGGACCTCACCATGTGCTCAATTTAGTTTATTGATATTTCTCCTCAATAACCAAGACAGGGCACCCTGAATTTCAGGGTGAGTTTCAAGTATGTTAATTACTCAATCTCTTCAATCGGCTCTCAGATACATAAATTTTTTAATCACAAAAATGATATTGCTATACAGCATTTGTGGTGTTTTTACTGCAGAGAATCAAACTATAGAGTAGCCTGCTTTTTAATTTTGTTTTTCTACCACTCAATGGGAACGTTCAAATTTTAAGATGTAATGACTTAAAAATATTATCTGTTAAATTCACAGTTTACCCCCTTTGAAAAGGTCGAGTAATTACTGTAATCAGAGAACTACATTGTACAATATACTTTTTACCATTTATCTTGGACCATCAAACAGTTTTATCTGGAATTCAGGGTGTATTAGGTCCCATTCAGAATGGATGATCTGGGTACTTACTGATCCACAGACTAAATACGGTTGACCACAGTTCAAAGCAATGCCAATGATTCCTGATGGTCTCCAAGACTCTACATGCATGCACCTTTAAACGGATTAAATTCCTGCTCCGAGGTTTAATTGCTAGGCCCCTATTGCAACGGTGCGTGTGGTGGTGGGGGAGACCATTAGGAATCAGCAGCATTGCTTTTGATCTGTGGCCGGCCATATTTAGTCAGCGGATCAGTGAGTACTGGGATCATCCATTCTGAATGGGGCCTTACATACCATCAAGCATCCACGAATAATCAAAATTATGTTGAGAATTTACCCTGCAGTACTCATGTACATGTTATATATTGGCTTTTATTTGTAAAATCCATGGAGGGGCAGTAATACTGTTGAGAATTAATATACTTTTAGCACTGGACATGTTAATATGTTCCGGTACTGGGGTATTTAGTTCTTCCTTGGGGAAGAGCCGGACCTTAGTACATACTAGTACCTCTGTACCTGTAATTGTAACTGTGCCTGAGCATAAGCCTTCGTGAATGACATATGTATGTAAATTTCATTGTAGTTATAAGAATATAAGGAAAATTTCCGAAATTCTTACTGCATGTGTAAAATTATTTCTAAAAGAAAAATTATTAAACTCTGAGTTATGAAATTCCAAACAGCTCACTGTACAGGAATGGCTTTTGGCTCAATCATTTCAACTGGGGGAAATTGTGAATTTTACAAACACAACTATGTTTTTTTTTAAAGTAATAAGTCCCTCAAACTAGAACATTCCTTTTGAGTGGTAGCAACACAATTGAAAAGCAGACTCCTTAGTTCTATTCTATACACTAAAAATACTGCATAGAAATATATTTTTAATGATTCCATAAGTAAGTAAATTGATAAAACAGCTATTTTTCTGCCTTAGAGGTAATTGAATAATGAGAGCCATATCCACCATCTATAGATCTTTTTTTACATAAATGCAGTGATTTAGCAGCTGAATGCCTGAATCTGTTTTATAATTTTATCTAGAGACCATAAAAAACCTTTTTCACAGCTAGCAAATGCACATATTATAGTAACCATTAGTCATATACATTGCAGACTTGAAAAGCTATCCTGCACTTGATAGTAATGGTATATGGTTTTATATTTACCTTGATTGTGAGTACACTGGAGTAGCATAATTCAAATGGTCCAGACTGGTTTACTGTATCGTATGCCTGGGAGTTTATCCCAATAATGGCCCTAATTAGCAGTCAGCGCTTAAAGATATCAGACAAATGAATATGATGCACTGACGCAATAATCTTTACTGCCTCCAGCTCACTTCACGTTTGCTAAGTACGTTCAAATCTTATCAGAAAACCTTTCTGTTCTCTTATCAAATCTGCGTTTGATACACATGAATGTACTTTGCAGCTAAGTTTCAATCCTTGAAATATCCTACGGCTCATTAATCAAATGCGTTCTCATAAATTAAGGTGGTTATTGTTGAAAGCACGGTTTTAGTTTTATCTACAAGTGAGCAGTTAAGCAGTTGTCACTGAGCTACGCAAGAGGGGGTTTAAGACAGCTGTTTCAGAGACTTGCACTGTACTATGACACACAAATAGCCAATAGGAGGAGATTGGTGTGCTGGTTCTGGAAGAACTGTCCTTTTTCGCTTGATAAAATCCATTTTGACACAAAATTTGAACAAAGCTGTATGTTATTTCTCAAGTTGGATCAACTTAAGGGGGTAAAAAGATCCACTTTTATAGACTGAAAAAAGACTATGGGGAACCTTCTTTCAAAATTGCAGGCTACAGGACTTCTGTTGATTCCAACAAAAAAAATCTGAACTTTATAATCTTCCAGTAGTATATATTTAAATTTGACAGAATTGATTAAATAATTGAAACACTTCAAACTAAACATATAAATATTTTCTTTCTTTCTCCATCTCTTATATATATCTGATTATATGTGCTTTGAGAAACCAATAAAGTTAAGCTCAATGGGGAATACAAGATAATCACATCTTTAAACTCTGGGTAAAAATCAATTCAGTTCTCTAGGCATTAATCAGCAAATACACAGGCTTCTAGCACTAGATAATCAATCAACTTAAAAACAAACTACCTGTTCCGTGTTCATTTGTACCCTTAAAACAACTGCATATGGTGGCCTGTGGTCAGAATTTCATAGTGTGGAAACAATAAAATCACCATGTGCACTCACCTACCTATGTTTCTACTCTTTCCATTGTACATACTATTGTACTGGTACATTGACTGCCTCTTATGGATAACAGATTTAATTCATAGTGTTCAAAACTTTTGCTCTCTCTAGGGCATACATACAGTAAAGTCAGGTATATGTGGTCAGGGTATGTGTGTGAGAGGGAAGTCGTATTCTAAGATGGGCTAGAGGATTTTGCCAATAGAGGGCTTCGTGTGAAAACTAGTTATTTTTCATACCACTTGGTGCGCTGTATTCCCATTCACAAAATGATGACGTAGACATATTAAGCTGAAAATAGCGGTAAACTTGATATGACAGCAATGAAGGTCGCTATTTAAATTTATTATGTTTACGTGTTTGAATAATACATATTATAACTTTAAAGCTGTCAAGATGTTTCCAAGATCTTTAAAAGAAAATGAATGCTTTGGTCATATGAGGTAGAAACATCATCATTTAAATTGTTCTTTTTACAGGTGTTTCATTCCATGTGAGCCTTCATGTAATGTCCAGGATTGTATATTATGAAGGCATGGCTTATTTTTCTAAGGTTAGCCATATTCTCTTTGAATAGGTAAATGAATATGCTTTAAAGAAAAAAAAATCAATAATTTTTTAGCCATCATACATAAATATTTCTTTTGACTTAATTTTTTCTCCTTTTCATAATGTCTCAAAGAACATTGCACTGTTTTTTGTGATAGGTGTTATAAATTAAACCTCAAATATCTGTATAATGAAAAAAATTGAATTTTATATAACCACCTTTAAATGTACTGGCACTTTTTAAAATGCATTGATATATATGTAGTAGTTATTAAAAAAGGTTACCTTCCTTATTTATGTTTAAAAAAAAAACATTATTCTCAATACTTTTCTTTCTCTACATTTTCTTTTTTTTTCATACACGTATAGGTTTGGTGGCATTTAGTTAGTACAATTGTTTTCTATCCCAAATTGCAATAAATAGATTAATTTGAATTAAATTCCACTTGCTTGTGATTTTCATTTTTTCTCTGTCAGTGATATAAAAAGACCTGAGAATATTATATGTGTCAGAGTTTGCATTAGATGAGGACATGTACTGTGCTGTCTTGGTAAGTATTCAATCCATTATATGGGACTCTTAGATTTAAATTTTGTATTTGAATTGATTTTACTAAATTAAATGTAGGCAGTTAATTATCTCTTCAATAACTGTAACTCTGCTATAAGATATGCTTGACATAAGGCAGTAACAAATCTATATAATTTTTAATTATCCTGTTTTAATAAAAAAAATCGCTACATTTATTTGTATATTAAAACAAGTTAAAAGACATAATTTGGAGAATTTTAGTACTCTGTATTAGATCTGACATTTGACTTATTCTCCACCCAACACCAATTTTTGTATTTTGTGAAACGTGAAGACATATTGAACTGACTAGGGCTTATTATTTTTTTAGTTGTGTCTATTGTACTTAGTATTGTGGAAGAAAGGAGGGTAAATTCACCTATGTCAATTCCCTTTGAGAGACTGGCCAAGAATAGAACATTATCACAAGAAACTGGGGGTAGTCTCGTCATGTAAAAAAAAAAAAATTATATATATATATATATATATATATATATATATATATATATATATATATATATATATATATATATATTAATAAAAGGTTTACGGGGGCGGATCCAGAGATATTTTCTGAGTCTTCCAAATTATCTTTGTCAATCCATCTTTTATTTTTTGGACCGTCTTCCAACAGAAAAAATTAGATACCCACCAATTATGTAAGCTGAAGACGGTCTAAATCTTTAATCTGCCCCTGTGTTTATATAAATTATGTTAATTATATGTGCAAGATGCAGACAATTCAATATTATGATTTGGTTGAAAGGTATAATTTTTCTCGTAATATATTTTCAGCAACTTCTTCAGGAGTAAATAATCGGGTGCCAGTTTGTCACCATTGGCCATGAAAAACAACTACATGTAGATGGCTACACTTGTCGGCTGAGGTGTATACATGTGAGTTATGTTACCTAGGAAGCACACATTTCAGTATAAGTTCTAAACTTGTACACCTCTAAAGAGTCCCCAAGAGAAACATTTGTAGGCCAATGAAAATAATTTTTATACTTTATTACTTAGATCCCGAGCAAGGGTTAAACATTATTCAATATGACCAGACCATGTACATAAACACAGAGCAAAAGTATACACACCCAATGTGAATTTATTAACATTTTACGAACAGCACAGACAGTTACCCATAAATTATTGAACAACAAAATTAACTTTGTATATAGACATATTTGTATATAAACATTAAACCATTGTGTAGGGATTTTCCTTTTTACCTGGTATATCAATAGAAATTTTGTTATCATTATTCATTTTTATTCAGGCAGTGGAGCACCTGTTGGTATATGGATTGGGCAAAACACCAAAGATCTGCCAGCCAGACTTTATAATAGGCTAAATGTGGCCATTCTGGTTTTAAGAAATATTGGTATGAATATGGAATTTATTTTTGTTAAAAAATGATAATGATAATTATGATATTTATGTATAAGTAAGAGTTGGATATTAGATTTAAAATACAAAAAAAAAATGTAATTCTAGCTTGTATAATTTCTAACGTAATGTGTATTCATATTTATTTTCAAGACATGCATTAACATTTAAATTTATGAATTTAATTCATTTGATTGCTTTAAAGTTTACTATGCCCAGAAAAAGCCTTAAAGGATCTTACAGTTTTTGACACTTAAAATTCCTGGATTCTTGTACCTTCCAAAATAGATGGGGTCATGTTTTCCCACCTGTCTGTCTGGAACTGTCACTGTGTTGTCCCTTTGGTTTGATGTTTAATGCTAATAACTAATAGTATCTTTTTCTTGATTTTCAGAGGCTGCAGATAAAAAGCACTTCAAAATAATACCATTTGGGCATAAGAGCAGGTTAATTTTGTCATAATGCAACACTTGTGACAGTTTTTTTTAATTATACAAGTGCAAAGGGGAATCTTATGTGGCCCAGTGATTATAACTGTGACATGTCTCTATTTAAAACAAACGATAATGGATCCAGTATAATTCTGGAATGGGCCACTACTACCAAATCCAGGAAATAATGTTACTATTATATACTGCCAAATACTCACATCAAATATTATATATAAAGAATATTGGATCAAACTTTTGCTTTAACTGTGGGGGTTCCATTACATTAATATATTATTTTTTAAATTTTTTATTACTATTACTATTTCTATAAGGTGCAGATGGGATGCTGTTGGTATTTCTTTGAAAATGGTGTCTGGGTGATGGACTTGTTAAAGTCATGTGCACTGGCATCTGAATTAAGGGTATAATACTGTACTGTATTTATGTCCTTCTTTTTATATATATATCTGAATGAAACACTGCAAGTGAAGTAAAAGGGCCAGTCAATCTTAAGTTATGCCAGAGCCCTCTAAGTTAATTTTATGAAAAAAATTGATATACTGGAATACAGTTATTTAAAATAAAATTAAATTTGGATGGTTCACAACACTTTTTCCACTTCCAACCCAAGGTCTCTATTACCTGCAGTAAACACACCTTATGCAGTTTATCTAACAGAAATCAATATATGTGCAACAGTAACTTAAAATGATTAACCTACTGATTGTTGTAAAATATTAATTAAAAGATGAGGCTCTCCTCTTATCTTATTTCCAATGATGTACTGTGTATTATTAAAGACAAGTGTGAATGAATTTTATTTTAAGAAAAGATCACATTAGATGATAAAATGTTGACCAAATATTTATTGATTTTGTTTATTTACACGAAAAAGTACTCTACCCAAGAGAACAAATAAGTTCGGATTTCCCTCAACTCTTAAGAGATTATCAGAGGTTAGTCATCTGTGAAGGTCACATGGTTAAGTGGCAAGCACAGATTCCAGAATAATTGCAAGAACCACCATTTTAGTGGTAAAATAGAATTTATATTTCTCTGAGTTGTTTACAATGTATTCAATGTGAAATGTGAATCTCCTATATAAATGTGTGTGTGTGTGTGTGTAAATAAGTATGTATGTATGTAATATATTCCATAATTGAGATTTATTTAAACTCCCTTTTATCAACTGCATCTTTTTCTTTATTTTTTTTTCAAACCACTTTTTTTCTGTGGGTGACATGGTAATGCTAAAAGTACTATAAGTTTTATGAGAATAAATATATTTTTGATGCTTTTGGTATTACACTTTTTTAGTTTTTGCCATTTTTTAATAACCAACGGCATTGCTTAAAAGTGGGCATTTATGTGCAAAATTCTCGACCCAATATGTTTCACAGGTTTAAGCTCGGTGGATTATATATCATGCGCAGCTCAGTAAATAAATACACAATTAATAAAATATTCACTTCTACAACCTCAGTTACAAGATTCCTAACAGGAAAAAGAAACAAAAAATTGAATTTACTAAAGAACGAAGAAGTCTTTAAACAAAAAATATCCACAATCCATCCACAAATGTCTTTCATATCGAAACTGTAAATTTAATTATTTTTTCTTTGAACATTTGTCTTGGTAAGAATGGATCAATTAATATGTTAAATTATACTTTGTTGGTGGCAATAAATTGGAAGAATAAGTTAATTATTTCTTTATATACAGCATTTGCTTTTATGCTTCCTGGGCTAGCATTAAATTCACAAATCGGGGGGGGGGGGGCAATTTACAGGTTAACATTATAAACTTTATATAGGACAAATCTACTTCTATGGACAAATCAAGCCACACCCTGCTGCCACTTTTCTCGACACAGGATTGATACTACTACTTAGAAATAATCCATGCATGTCAGGGGTGGATCCAGGATTATTTGAAGGGGGATCCGGCTTTTTTTGGCATGACAGACTACAGATGGAAAGCTTACCCACGTCCCCCCTCAATAGGCCGAACAGTGCCATTTGGTACAATTTAGAACTATGATTCAAAATTCTAATTTTTAACAGAGACCATTGGTGTGATTTTTTACAGTGTAATTAATCTGTTTAATTTCAAGTATCCTTAGATTATCTATGCTCTTAGATGTAACTGACAATTTCAGCTGCAAAAGAGTAACTTTAAGGGGGCGGGGGGTACTAATGCATTACCCTCAACAATTCTCAATTGGTAGTTTATATAGTATACCCGGTTAATATAACATACACTGCATTTGAGTTATTCTGTTATCACATTACATGTACAATTCCTTAAAACGACACACACAAGAAAACACGTTAACATAATATATTTTAATTGTGACTTGCTGTTAAGTACGCTTATCCCTATTTTCTTCTTATATTTTTTCTTGAGCTTAATAGGGTCATACGTCTACGTCATCATTTTGTGAATGTGAATACAGCGCACCAAGTGGTATGTAAAATAACTAGTATTCACACGAAGCCCTCTATTGGCAAAATCCTCTAGCCCATCTTAGAATACGACTTCCGTGTGAGAGTGTGTGTGTGTTTGTATGTATGTATGAGTGTATATACATGTATGTGTGTGTGTGTGTGTGGAGGGGGGGGGGGGCTGGGGGGGAGGGAGCCAAGGACGGCTCACGTGTAGAAAATTACTTTCCCCAGTTTTTCAGTCATATAGCAGCCCTAAGTCAGTTGCCAAGTAACTTGCAGCAGTAGAGCTACATGTACTAATTAAGATGCCCTGGTCAATTCTAAAATTCAAATGTATACTTGAATCTCATAATATATCATGAAAAAATTGGTATTTCATGGTGGACCTGGAGCCTGAGCTAATGGATAACTGACTGATGTCTAATTTCAAGTACATCTTTGCTGTTATCTCTCTCCCCACACCATCACTACTTTTGTTAATGGTAGCTGTCCACATAAAATAGTTTTCCTAGGCCTGCTGGATAATACAGTATGTCTAAACTATTCCTAGAAAATAATCTAATTTGGCGGAAGAAAAATCAATACATTTGACCATTTTCCACCAAACCCTTTACAGATTTGGTACACCAGCTCAACTTGGCTAGAAGTACAGTGTACCAGTATCCAGCAGTTTTAGGGCAAAAAGAATTCAGCCTCAAGTGGGCTGTGAAATACTTACTTTTTTCTTGTTAGTGACTGTTGTCTTTCCATGACTCCCTGTGGAAGATAACATGTCATTTGGCAACAGCACCGTTGGGACAGATGCGAGAGGTGTGGGCGGGGTGCCACAGGGTGACTGTTCCTCAAACTGCTGAACCACACTGGTTCGTCTCAGTAATACCTGGCGGATCCACTCCTCCACTGTGTGCTGTGGCAGACCTGAATTATGATCAATAGACAGTGTGCAGTAAACTGAATGCCATGAAAAGCCAACAAGGGAAGGCTGAGAGCTAGGATTGGACAGTTATGAAGCACATACGTAGGAAATGCTCTTGGACGTGTCCAATAAGGTCACTGGCTGACATCATATTGACTGATGTCCTGACAATTTTCTCAGAAAAAAGAAAGGACAATGGAGTGTGAAGTTGTTTTTATGTTCAGATTTTTCTATTTTTCCATGTCATTTTATTTCATCCCATTATTTGTCATCTTTAGAACAACCATAAACTCAAACCATGTAGCTGTGAAATCCAAACCATCTTGGATTTACGTAGTTGCCAAAAGGTCTTGGCATTTCAACAGCAATCAGCCACAGGTAGATATTACATATACAAGCAGTGATATTGAGGTACTAGTAACATGTACAGTGTATGTGGCAAAAATGTCTATCTACAGTGGACTAGGACACAAAATATAAACAAAGCTAAAATCTTTGCCATCAAGACCATTATAAAAACTTAATTTACCAAATCACTGGGTAGCACTGTAATTTGAAACACCAAATGTAAGTACTTGAAAGTTTACTGTTATGGTGAACCCTAATTCTGGCATTTCAAATCTACAGGTACCAGTATTCCTAATTACTAAATAAATCTGAGATAAAACAAAAAAATTAAAATGGCTTACAGTATGTATCTCACATGCATGATTTAGTACTATAATCTCCTTAGGTAATGTTCAATGTTGAGATTGTAAATTAAATAAGTCATGGCCTTTAACAAATGACAAAAATAGTGCACAAGTGGACAAGATAAGTGGATTAATATTATGGGGACTGTGCTAATATACTTCAAAGGAGGACTGTGCTAATATATGGATATCTTTTAAGTCCATGAAACGTGTGAAAAACTGACTTGTTTGCGCAGTCAGTAACCCGAGTGAAATGCCTGAGAGACCAATGAAAGTAGCTGATTTAAAGGAAGATAACAGAAGCCAGTGACTTGATTAACACCTAGGAGAGTAGATAAGGTATTATCACCAGTAAGGCTATACTTGGGGGAAAAATGAATGGAAAATCAATTTTGGTCTGTAAGAATCCATTGATACCTAAATTGAGCTAACTGAACAAAATAAACTCATCACCAGGAAGACTCTCCAAGGAAATTGAATAAATTCAGTCTTGTGTATGTCGATCCCAATTTTAGCACATTAACAAGAAATAACATTTCCTTAGAGGGCTGCCAGGGAACATACTCTCTCTGTCCTCAAAGTGTCAAATGAGTTATGCTCATTAACTGGAAGTCAATACCGGACTGGAAGTGAACTTCAAGACTGTTCAATATTTCATTATTTGTTTGATTTGGTTATCACCGGCAGATTGAATAGTGGTTGTCACCCCGAGTTTCAGATTCTTCTGGAAACCAACTGAAGCCTTCATGTATTGATAGTGGGGGTCAGCTTCCAGTTATTTAACTCAGTTGTAAAACTAAGGGTGGAGGAGTGTAATAAATGATATTTATTTATTTTGTGGATTTTGTGGATTTTATAGAACTGTCCTTTAATGAGTGAGAGAGACAGAGAGAGAGAGAGAACCGGAGAAATAGAGAAAAAAGAGAGAGGCATATATCAGTCAATGTGTGTGTGTGTGTGTGTGCGTGTGTGTATGTATGTGTCTGTGTGTGTGTGTGAGAGAGAGAGAGAGAGAGAGAGAGAGAGAGAGAGATAGAGAGAGAGGGGGGGGGGAGAGAACTCAGGTTTGTTTCAGTGCCATGAAACTCCATTCTCACCAGGTATTGGGAACAACACCTCTAGGTCCAGCTGAAGGTTGGTGTCTCCACCATCTTTGAACTTGACACTGGTTCCCTTGTGTAGACTGTGCAGACACTGGTAGAGGGGGAAAGACTGTGGCTCTGTGACTTTTGCTCCTTTGTAAAAAACTGTTCCCGATGGTTTCAGCCACACCTGATAAGGAAATGTAATTTTGCACATTCTCATTTGTGTTCGAAGTCATTAATATACCCGTTTTCTGACAGTATCATAATATTATGGATACCAATCAGAGGATCGTAAATAAAAATATATACCCTCATCTTTCTCTGTAAATTTACTCCGTATTGCAATCTGTGATTACTCTACATGCTCAATAACATTCTTTGATTGAGCTATTTTTCACTTTCCCAGTCTGAAAAATTGGTGGCTCTGTTACTAGTGACTGTTTGCTATCAGATATTTCCATCATATAGTCAAGCTTACTAGTAAGGTATATATTGCAGAATCTCTATCCAACTGCCCAGTGACTATGTACATATTTAAATGCTGACAATTGCAGGGGCAGATTTAGGCCATCTTCTGGGTCTTCTGAAAGACGGTCAGATTTTCAAGTTTATATTGACGGGTATCTAATTTTTTTTGTTGGAAGACAGTCAAAATTGGAGGATGAATCAACAAAGATGAAAATTGGAAGACTGTCAGTAAATAGCTCTGGATCCGCCCCTGCATTGCAGATCCACATGCCCCCACCCCTCCAACTTAGGTGATGTACTCTCTCTCTGTCCCAACAACCAGGGCATTAGGCAGAATAAGACAGTTTTCCCATCCCTATGCTTTTGATAATACATAGTATAGTTTTCCTATCCCTATTACAGTATGTGTATTATTGCCTTTTATTGTCTTATATTTAATTTCTTCTTTCTGCCCCCCCCCCCTTCCCCCCAAAAAAAGCCCCCTGCCCCCTACCTGTAGCAAAATCCTGGATCCACCAGTGATGGAGCATAAAACATTTAGTGACTGGATCACCAAATAACTTAATCAGATCTTGAATTAATACTGTATATAACACTTAAACTCACTGTGTATGGGGTTCCCTTCCAGCTCCCTAAAAACTCCTGGAGTGACTGAATAAAGAGAGCTAAATGTACCCAAAGTAGTTCCACCACTGACTTCTCATCTCCAAGGTGCTCCTCGCCATTTGTCCTGGCTTCTATGTGCAGAGATGTGGCAGTAGGGGTTGTTATACAAACGTACACCTAAGAATAAATACAGACGAAATGGAGATTCACCGTTTTTATGCAGAAGCTGCGGGGTACTTGATGTCCTAATGTACACAAATGTGCACCTACCCACTGAGAATATATACAGACTGGAAAGAAACTGAGCGTTATGTTGCCAAATGTAGGCATTTGGGTTTTTTAAACAGACTATTGGTGTCTTGCATTATGCACCTGAAAAAACATACACACTGTGTACAATGAGCTTAGAAGGGTTTCTCTAAATGGCAATTTGGCTGTCCCAGACTTATGATAAATAAACTGGCATTTTGGGAAGGAAAACTGAAGGAATACAATAACCTTTTTCAGGTACATTAGAAAAAACCTTAAACTCTTTAAACCATCAAAAACATTATAAAAATAAGAAAGAAAACAAAAAACAGCCAAAGAAAGCACAAAATCATAGTAATGGTGTTACATCACCTCTGCTATTCTCAGTAACAGCCCAGTCTTCCAGTAATGTTGATAGCTCGCACCATGCTGCAGATCTTTACAGAGGGCCAGCATTCTCGGAAGAGCACCTCTGGCGCACCCTAGTGGGAATTCGAAGCACCAGCTCAGCTGTAGATCACCTTTTAGGGGATTTTCGGTCCAATTTAGTTGCTTTAAATGAAAAGGTTACTTTTTCATTGGGTGCTTTTTAGAGAGAGCTATGATGTAGATGGTGAAAGAACCATTTAAAATGTTAACAATGAGAAAACTGAATAAATTTAATAGTAATTAAGGTATTCTACTGTATCTTGAACAACAGTAAAGACCATTAAGTCAGTGTGCTTAATTGGTGTTTATGACTTTGTTGACATACTAAAAACAACCAAAACAACAAACTGCATACTAGTACTTGATTGCATTGAGATGTGCTCTCAATTGCGGCAGGTGTGAAGGCAATTGTGCTGTGCATTTTAAACTCTTGATATATATTTTTCTTAAACTAATGACTTACAGGCTTTTTATCAGGCAAACGGTTCATGAGAGGAGCATAAAACCTGACATCTGGAGACAAGTGTGGATAGAGAGGAAGAGCAAGGCTCCTGAACCCATTCTTTGTTTTAGAGTGCAACGTTAAAAGGTGGAGTCGCTTCAGTAGCTGAATCATCAGTGTTATCTGGTCCTGGTTCATGCTGACATCCTGGAAATAGTATCTCATTCGATATCTCTGAATTGCAAAATGGAGTCAATTATTTTCTGATGTGTGGTCTGTTGATAATGTTCATGAGTTTTAACTTACAAACCCTGCCTGGTTTAAAATACCAGAGATGACATACACAATAACAGCTTTTGGAAATGCATATTGCCCCTTACCTGCCACAGAAGAGGGAGCAGGACCTCCCTTACGAGTCCCTTTAAAGGGATCTCCTCCAACGCTTTGACTAGGAGCCCGGGATCAGGGCGTGCCTCGTTGCTCTTACTAGGCCAGAACTTGGACGCCTCAAACTTGAAAGCCTTCTTGTGATCGTCTAGGTGCAGTGCACAAAACATCTTCGCCAGACCCACTGGGTTGATACAGATGACTCTAAAGCAAGCGCAATGACTACTGTGACTGTTGTGGCTGGAGTTACTCTGGGTGTTGTCGTCGTTGAAATGGAAATCTTGAATGACTCCCTGGAGTAAAAACCATAGGCCTCTATATAAGATAAATTACGACAATTGTGCCAGGTTAAACTGAATGAGATTTTAAATCGTTATCAAATGCGTAGCATGAAGCTGCAGTTCAACTTGGCTAACCGTCCCTTGCCATTGAAATACTCTAAGAGCAGTCTTATCAGCAAAATGTCTTTGGTGAAATAAGAAAAAAAGGACAGATGTCTTGTTTATTTCAACCTACCGATGGCCATGCTAACTAATCGAATACAACGACAGCGTTTGCAATATTGCGCAAATGTCAAAAACCAGAAATAGAAAATTCTACCGTATAGAAAGACCAAAATTAAAAAGTATTTTTACCCAAGAGATCGCAAAATGCGTTCAATTTTTCATGGCATTTTGATCAGGATTTTACAAAAAGTAGAAAAATATGTCTGTACATTTCTAAACACAAAATCAACAATCAGACAAATGAGTGAAGTATAAATAAATAGATAAATAAGAGTAACATACATTAGGCCTGTATATACCCCTCTCACTGGGGACTGCCTCGTCTTACCACTTTGTGCATGAAAGCCGTTTCCTTCTCCAAATGCTCTCCGTACTCTCTCCCAGCCTGTTTAATGGCGTCGTCCCGGTACTGTTCCCAGCTGAGGAGGCAGGTGCCCTCCTGGCGTAGGCTGGTGATGTAGTTATGGAGGGAGACGGTCTCGGGGAGCACCCGGCAGTTTAGATGGGGGAAGATGTCAAAGTTCACTGCCTTGCTCAAGAGAACCTTGCGGACCTCCTCAACGCCCTGAAAATATTTTAATAATATAGTGCTCATAGTTTTTTTTTTAAATAATTTGTCCGATCTTATGAAGTTCGAGCTCGTCACATTACGTTGCGTACAGCAGCGTTTGTAGTGAAGCCCCTGTTCTCATATTATGAAATTAAGACGGTCGTGTTCTATTTGGATAGATCGGTAGAGAATGTTTTAAAAATATCTAAATTTTTTTGACAGGTGTTATTTACATTGCTGTCATAGCGGCATTTTAGTCACAGAAATCTACACAAGACACAAGAGCGCGTCTCTCTCTCTCTCTCTCTCTCTTTCTTACCGCTGCAGTTTTAGAGCTTGCCCCTATGATGGTAGAGTGTATTCTAGGCCTATGCTTCAGGTTATACTCTAACTCTTTTATTTTCCTGTCCACTCGAAGGTCGCTCTCTTCAGAACTGTGGTAAAAAAATAGTTCAACAAATGAAATGGAAAGAATCGTTTAGTACAGCTTGATAAATAATCCATGAAAATAATGTAATACATTTATAACAATAACACATGATACATGTATCTATTTGGAGTCTAAAATCCATTTAAAGTTCAGAACACTTCATAAAAAAGAAACATGTACAGGTTTTTATGAACAAAAAATATTAAGATACATAAAATCTAAAAAAAAAATCGAAAAAGGTTCTAGATAAAAACAAAAATAAAAATTACACATATTTCATAAAATGACATCAGTTTTGGCTTGGGACTTTTGCAGGTAGAATGTCATCATAACAAAAACTTAATCTATATTTATTTACGTGTATGTGTGTATGTAGGCCTATTCATTAATTTATATATCATTATAATATTATAATTATCTGTCTATACGTCACGCAACCCAACTGGCAACAGCTTTTAGTCTAAATATTCCATACACCGCTGTTATCATACCTTAGCTTATGTATCTCGCTGGCTATGCTGTCCACTTGTCTCGTCTCATTCTGCATTATCTTACACCTGACTAGGTCGTGTCTAGCCTTCAGCTTCTCCGGGGGCAGAACTTTCTCCGTCTTTGTGGACACCAAGATGATAGAGCTGCCAGGAGCCTAAAAACGTGTAGAATATTGTTAGAGCACTTGCAGTAACACAGAGAAAATTGATCATTTTTTTGCGATCATATTTTAATAGACAAATTTTAACTTTAAAAAGTAAAAGGGATAACAACTGTTCGTATGAGATCTATTACACAATAAATAAATTATTAACAACTCATAGAAATATAATATGTTCCATTTAACAAAAAAAAAAAAAAAATGGCAGTTATAGCAATTATTCTGCAATCTGTGCTTGTCATCGGACCTTCACAGATGGCTATACTCTGTAATAATCTCTTAATAACAAACTTTTTAGAAAAGAACAGGGACTAACTTTACATGTTGAAATGGATTCATTTACCATTGTTAAGTATGGTAAACTTGTCGTTTACCCCAGGAAAATTCTATTTTGGCCAAAACGAACAGTTGTTATCCTTTCAAGAAGGAAAAAAGGATTTGCGAGGACCGGGAGTCGAACCCGGATCGATTGCTTGGAAGGCAACCATGCTAACCGTTACACCATCCACGCTTGTTGTGCTACCTCAAACAATGTAAAAACCAGTTTTATGCGACATTGGAAATCGAGTTCACCTTATCAAACCATCTACATCACAACTTTATACAGTATGCCCTTAGATCCATTATTCACATTTACATGTATAATGAATCCAAATTATATCTAATTACATGAGGCTAAATGATGCCGAGTTTAACAACGATTGTTTTGTAGCCGGACTAATCACCTTTTGCCTTGTGACACTTATTTAAAGTGATAAAATATTTCAAAGCTTTTAGAGCAGGGAAGTCCCAGTTATACTTCCACGCTTCGGAAAAAAAACCCAGACAAGTCAGCAGTTTTCTAGTTAAACGAAATACTTATAACAAGATAAGCAACGGGAAACGTTAAAAAACTACAACGTATTCAAAACAAATCCTATCTCTTTAGACACTAAAAACTGTGGACCAGACCTATTGCGCATTTATCCTGAAATAAAATGAGATTTGGTCTAAAAAAAAAAAACAAAAAAAAAACGTGTGACAGGAATGGTAGTCCGCTAGAAACCGTAGTCCGTTCCCCATTACTTTGTACAGGTGACATTCGTCCTATTTACTAACCCCAATATCCCGACTTACCATAGCCTGTACTAATTATAGGGGACCCTGGACTTCCATTCTTAAGACAACCATTCCTGTCACACCGGTTCCAATTTATTTATCCCACCTTATACTGTATGTCATCAATATACTGTGTCACACCGTCATAGTTTGCCTGGTCGGCCGCATCAAATACCAACACATACAGGGCGGTACCTGTCATATACACTTGGTGGCAGCCCTGGTAGATCTAGAGAGAGAGAGATAGTTATGGAAATTTATTTATTTATTTATTTATTTATTTATTTATTTATTGCATCTTTTCAGTATATTATGTTAATTAATCAAACATTTGATTAATGTTTTTTTTACAGTTTTTCAAATGGAGAATGAGAGAGAGAGAGAGAGAGAGAGAGAGAGAGAGAGAGAGAAATCAAATTTACATGTAGTATGTACTACTAGAATTAAAATATTACATTTAACATCATATAACATTTTAGAAAACCAGTCAATAGAAAAAGAAAACATTCGTATCACCATCTTAAAAGTACAATTTTATAAATCACGTATTACCGGTCTGCCAGACAAATCCCATATATCAAGTAACAGAAATTTCTCTTCTCTGCTGAGTTGAAAGTCCAAGATTGACTCTGGAAATATAAATTGAAATTAATGTGAGTAAATTATTTGAAAGAAATAAGAAAAGGGTTGATCCTTTAAATGGCAATGGATCCTTATTTTAACTGCATTTTAATACACCAACGCATGTGCGCTGTTTTTAAATTGTTATTCCATAAAATTCTGACGACAAATGCATGGTATTATTTCTAACTTAAATTCCTTACCGATTAAGTTTTTCTGTGAATTTCTTAAATCATAAGTAATTTACATTCACTAATTTGTGAAGGAATCGAGCACCACGCGCCCTGGATTTCAAATCATTGTCGGTGACCTACAGGAGGTGGAACAACTTCTTGGTGACTTTAACTGTGCTGAACACTTCGCTTTTTCTCGCCGTTATTGCAACGTTAATAACCAAAGGTTGTCATAATAACTTGAAAAGTCTGGTAACTTGACCCAAATCTTACCGATATTTTTGTCGGTGAAAGGAAACCACAAGAACTGCGCTACGGCGTCGGTGTTGTGTTGCACCGTCTCCGCTGAGTCGCCTATGATGGAGTGAATGAGACTGGTCTTACCTCCGTATTCTGGACCCATAAATACCACCCTGACCCTGGAGGTAAAAGTGTATGAGAGAGGAAATAATAGAATATGATTTTAAGTGGAATTCAGAAAGAAAAAGTTTGCTGGAATTTAACGGATTTGTTAATATTGACGGATGTGTAAAATTAAAATTAAATATCCGTAATATACATGTACATGTATTTGTGTTGAGCGTGCGCTATACACGGCAATTGTACAGTTTATGCTTTCAACGCATAAGATTTTGGGGGAATACATTGCATTTGCATGGCGTCCCCCCTGTCATACTTGTTTCGGGTCAAGATAACTGCATTTTTGTGATACCGTGAAAAAAAACGATAAAAAAACATCGAAATGCACAGAGTCCTGTACCTGCGTTTCACCGTATTTTCTACCATTGCACTAACTGGCGTCTCCGGCGTTCTACTGATCTCAACCCGTGCGTTGTTCCGTTTTCTCCCCGGCAATTTCAGCTTCGGCAGCTGCTTAGAAGATCGTCGTCGCTTCCTTCGTGCACCGGCGACCCTCTCGTCACTGCTGTAGCTACCACTGCTCTGTTGCCCTCGCAGTACCCAGATGGGTGACTTGACCGTGGCTTGGGAGGAGTCACTCTCCCCCTCGTGGTCACTCCCGCCACTGGCGAGAAGAGGCGTGGATGCTGAATGACCGCCAGTGACGTCATCCACGCCGCCAACTTTGGGTTTTTCATTTGTATGTTTTTTAAAAATGTGTCGTCTCTGTTTGTGCTTCGTATTTTCATCATTTAGCAGCGGTGTGGCAGCGTCTGAAAGTTCAGCAGTGCTGAACGCGGGCCGTGTGATATTGACTTGTATTTCACTTGTTTGTACAGAGAGTTTTGTATCCTTAACACTGGTGTTCTCAACACTCACAGTTTTACCTCTTTTGGCGTTAATTTGTCTTAACTCGTACCAGACGTTGCCCCTGGAACCGCACGAGGAACCGAAGCTGCTTTCGAGTGTGCTGCACCCGCCGGCGTCGTACTCGCTCATGATGGACGAAATGGACGCTTGGCTGTCTACGCTTCGAACGCGATCCCATCCCTTTCTGCGGTCCATTGCTCCTTTAAAAGTTATTTATGAACGGTATTTTATACTTGATTTACTACATGGCCTAACCCTGAGGAAATGGTAGAAACACAGTTTTCCTATAAAGTCAAGACGGCAGAATGCAATACTCGTAATGTGTCCTTCATAGGGTTGCTCTGTACATTTGGGCATTGTAGAACATGTGTTATTTTGACCTATGGACGCGAGTATCAATTTTATTTTCGATTTTTTGGGAAATATCAATAATTCTTGAACGTTACGAAAACACGTGTTGGTTTACTTGTCGATAAGATATTGATCTGTCCCTTCGCATTGCTAACACCGGGTATTGATAATGTATCGGAAAATACAGGTATCCTTGTCGTCATAGATGACCCCTTTTTATAGCCAGGTTCTGACGGTTAATTCTGGTGATAATTTCTATCTCCTCTTTCGTCCTATCCAGCTCTCACAAACCCTTTCCCATTTTCCTATCTTCAACTGGCCAGCATCTCTTTCTCAGTGCGTTGCAAGCGTACCGTAGGTTCTAGATTCCGCTATTGCCAGCTCGATCTTGATTTCATATTTATCCCATATCAGCCCGATTCACAGTGACTCTGACACTCATGGCATGCAAGAGTGGACGTTCGGATAATTGGTCTTGTGCATGTATGTACTTCATATAGTAAAACAAACGAACAGAAAATATTGAAATAAAAGAGGCCCTACTGGGATTCGAACCCAGGATCTCCTGTTTACTAGACAGGCGCTTTAACCAACTAAGCCATAGAGCCCTCGATATTTTCCCATGCTATATCTCTCTCCGTCTCATAATAAAGGCGATAAATACCCTTTGTTGTTAAGGAGACAATGAAGACATAAAAGAGGTTGATTTCATCTTTCGACGGTGATTTGCATATGTGTGCGTTTCTCATCACATTACGTTTGTTATCCCTCAATCTCTTCTCCCCACCCCCACCCCACTCACGCATTCTTTTAGATATTTTGCAGATAACGTTTATCTCTTGCAATCAAAAAAATTAGTGAAACGCAATGTTTTCATTAATTAACATATACTAGTACACGCACACAGTAGGTCTACCAGTGTGGCCACAAACGACAGAGTCTGTCTCTCTTTCTCTCTCTCTCTTTTAATCGATTTTGGTGAGATTATTTCATTTTCGTGCACAAAAACACAAAGCATGGTCAAACCAAAATGTTCAATTTATATATATCGTACATGTACCGGTAGGAACTTCAGGTTCTAGTTTAACTCTGAAAAACACGTGTTGAATTCTACCCCCCCCCTCCCCCACTTTCCAGTCGTTACTATCCCCTTGGTAATAGTTACACTTTCCAATCGTTACTCCAATCGTTACACTTTCCAATCGTTACTCCAATCGTTACACTCGTTGCTCTCCGCCAGTTGAATATGAAGTTAAAAAGAGCAGAGGAATAGCCAGATATTTTTTGTACACATCCATGGACCTAATGAGAGATAAGGTCCATGTTAAAAACTTTCGTAAGACTTGGCATTCAAAATAGACAGTCCTACACGTCATTCTTTAACTATGAATACGTGATGATTTGAACGTTTTTACGAATAACGAAGCCTAAGGCATGAGATGTATCGCTTTAATTTTGTGACAAATGAAGCCATGCACTGCAAATTTACCCCGAAGCTTATAAAGGCCACTTCTACAGTGATAACTATGCAACTTGGGCTATTAATCTGAAGAAAACAATGCAGGGGCGGATTAAGGCCGTCTTCTGGGTCTTCTGGAAGACTGTCAGATTTTCAACTTTACATTGTCAGCCATCTAATGTTTTCTGTCGGAAGACGGTCAAAAATGGAAGATGGATCAACAATGATAATTTAGAAGACTGTCAGAAAATATCTCTAGATCCGCCCCTGCAGGTGAACCATTAACTCTCACCTATTGCCGAACGTAGTTTCCTCCTCATCTTGCTCTGACAACTCTATACCGCTGGAAGTTTCAGACTCCCTTCCCGAGCTCCTTCTCCGAGGTTTCTTCCTTTGCTGCGCGTTACCAGAACTTTCCACGCCCCCAGCGTTTCCCGTCCCCGTTCTCTCCAATCTGGCCTTGAACTTCATCAGTCCCCGTTCTGAACAGATCATTGTGAATAGAGTGTCTTTATCGTTTTTTTTTATAAGACTTATTCAATGTCACGCTGAGTGTGATGTTCAGGTCCTACATTTGCATCATGGATCACCATTCCACAAGTTCACCACATTTAGTTTGACAGAAGTTTAATTTAGCTGCTGGAACGACTTGGGTTTAACATCTCCCCTGATTTAGAAACGTTCTCATTTAACATTGACAATGGTCAAAAGTCCAGCACCGTTTGCCACCTTGAATGATTCTTCTATAGTTATCGCAAAGGAAAATTGAAAACTCGTCCTTGCTCTTTGAAAAATCAAAGTGGACCAATATGTTCCTTGCGTAACCGCTACACAGAAGGGGTTAACAGGCCGTCACAAAGCTCCAATATTTAACCAGGCACAGTCAATCAGGTACGGCTGGTTGATTAAAATTTCACGGACCCGTGACTATAATCACAAATTTACTGTGTAGTGATCTTGACTACTCGTTTGATCGGTCATTGGACGATCGTCTCGCTATAAAACATGTTCACGCCAGTCTCAATGCGTGGGTCAGCGGCAGCGGAAATCTGGCAGTACTCTTATATCATCACTGGACTCACATGCGACATACAACTGTAATGATGATCAATCACGTAAATAAGGTTCCAGGTATCTTTTGTGATCTTTTTTTAAACAAAACATCTTTAGAATTTATCGAGAATTCCACGAGTGGTTTAAAAGCTCCGAGTCAAAGAATACGGAATACGCATCACTGAATTCAAAATTGACAGATAAGTCCAGAAATAATATTCTGAGAATAAATCATCAGCATGTAGATATATGTAAAATAATCCGGAGTTCCTTGAAGCGGCATATAAGTATATTGTCCGTTAAAAATTTAGTCCCTCATCTATTTTACTCCCAACTCCTGCGAATCAGAGAAACAAAATTACTTTCATTATGAGATTACTGCATGCCCATGGCTGAATGATCATGACATTTGTCACTGCCACTGAAGTAGTTCTTCTCCAGAAAACGTGGCTGTTTCCCGAAGGGATTCTCAAATTGAAGCCAAAAGAATTCATGACAACTTGGTTTCCTGAATTACTGTAGCAAAACACAACAGCTTGTAAGATTCAACATAGAAAAAGTACTGGTAGCTGTTTTCCTAGTAATATAATGCAAGGCGCAGCTTTATCATTAGGAACTCTATACCTCTCAACGGTGATGCAATATTGGTTTGCTTGGCAACAGTATCAAGGCAACAGCCGGTTATATTCCCACGGCTCCGTTCCTCAGCAATATTTGGACTATTAATAACTTCTTTCATTTGCTTTTTAATTTTTGTATTCTGTCTTTTGACGTAGATATGAAACGTGCCCGCTCAGTGACAATCTGTCAACTTTTTATTCACACATTCTTTCATTTTTCATTCATTTATTCTTTTTTTCTCCCTTTTTCATTTACAAACGGCCAACAGACTCAAACTGTGTAGGAAAGTTCTTTTCTCAAAGGCAATTTACAATTGTATCATTCACAATGAAGCAATTACTCACAATCGAATGCACTGAGATCCATATCACGCGCAACAGATTTTATCAATTTTAATTGACAGTGTTTCTTATCTTCGTCTGAACAGAAAGCGGGCATTGTTTCTTTAAAAAGAAAGTCGGTCTAGTACAGAGATACATCAGCGGCTCTATGGCTTAGTTGGTTAAAGCGCCTGTCTAGTAAACAGGAGATCCTGGGTTCGAATCCCAGTAGGGCCTTCTTTTATTGCTTTTCATTAAATTCTTTCCAATTTCTGATCAAATCGTGGTAATTGAGAATTACCACTCACTAGGCGTATAAACCAATGTTGTGCACAATCTACAATGCAGTAGACCTGTTTGCCGAAGTCCATTCCTTTTTCTTTATAACTCTATGCACACTGAAAAGCAAGTGCTTTAATTTGGTTACTCTATTGATTGTTTTAATTGTTGCGAAATATAAACACCGAAGTATCTAACTTACACACCTGTTTTTGGAATGCTGTCTATTACATGCGATAAAATTAAACAGAAAAAACCTTCAAATCATTTACCCTATATCGTTATATATTTTAGTCTTAAGAAACACAAATCACAAAGAAAGGGGCATCATTCAATCGTGCTATAAAACTTGAAATAGATCAGAAAGAACACTTTTATATACAGTCATGATATCTTAGAATATAAAAAAGACTTAACGTTATAATACATGACTTCACTGCTACGTAAAACAGCGAATGTAGCACTAGTGCTCACAAGATAAATACTGACTCATATGCGAAGGAAGTTAAAAGAAATAGAAATTCCCCATACAGTGCATACATACCAACCGAAATGTTAATTTTGACTGTACGTTATTAACAATTTCCCCTGCATCTGTTCATCGTTAAATTACTTTACATAGAATACTGTCTTCTCGATATGGAAGATACTCTAACCCCCCCCCCCATTCATACGTAATAAGAACACGTCGCAAGGTCAAATGATTAAAAAAGAAACGACTGCAGGAAACAGAGCGCATATTTACACCATACCCGGTACCCGACTGATATACATGTACATATACTTATACATTTGTACATATACATGCCAATAAATAGACCCTCTCAATATTTGAAGTATTCCCTTGTGATTTTAATGCGGTTGAAGATATGCTAGATGTAGTATTATTATTCCGTGGTTGTATTGTACACGATTTAAAAAATTGTCTGAGGCACCTTCAATACTCGGAGAGAGATGGGAGCCATCTTCTGCTTTCTTCTGTTTTCTTTCTGTTTTCTTTGTGTGAGATTTAGAGATTGAGAAGACAGCATAGATATATATACACATACTACGAGATAAGACGCCTCACAGTAAACCATTTGTATAACGAATTCACATTATTGTACAGGATTTGGACTGCTTTTTCTGGTCCTTCTCTAGGGGTGCATCTACGTTTTGGTCTGTCTTGTCGTTTAGGCGGTCTAGCTCGGAGAACCTGTCGGACTGAGAGTCGCTTAGGGAGTTCTGAAACATTAAATTTATTCTTTGATTTTATGGTTGTGCATGTCAGTTATTCAATGTGATGGTTTAATGCTAAATATTATTGTGCACATGTATCACTGAAGATACAGTATATGCGTACTGGGGTAAATATTAGCAACTTATTTCTTTCAATGAAAGAGGGAATAAATTCCAAAGTTACAACTGTTTACAAAATCCTATATAATTTCACTACAAAATAAATTTAAGGAAAACATTGATGCAATATATCGATAGGATATTTATAAAACAAGAAAAATGAAACAGAATTTGATACGAAAATTCTGGATGTTGAACAAATAGTTTATTTTGAATTACCCTAACTAGGGCCTATATATGTATTGCCATCTATCTATTTTATACACATGAGAAACTTTTACTTTTCACTTTAAGAAATGGTAAGTTTTATCTAAACATATCACAGAATGAAAAAAAATCATCTCTGAAACGAATGAAATTGTCTGAGCTCACCACTGCCGCTTCTTGCGTTGCTTTTTCCTGGATATAATTGCTCATGTACATCAGGATCTTCTTGCGGTCGTCATCTTTGCATTCTTTTATGTCGTTTTCTAGCATCTGCTCGATTGTCTGACCCATCTTTAAGAATCAAATATTTTTTGTGACAAGACACAAGAGTAAGGGTAAAGACGTTTGACTGTCTTATCCGATTAGTATTTTCATTCCTAGCTAATAAGTGCGATCATTTAACCAATTTCATGTCCTGCGCAAACGTTGCCCTTTTCCTTGAAATTAAATGCAAAGACAGTCTCTGACACTCCGTGTGATATAAGGAAAAAAAAACTGTTTTGAGGAGAAAACCTACCGCAACGCTCTTCAGGTGCATGTTGGCGCCGTTTTCTACCGCCAGGTCAACAAGAGCTTGAGAGTAGGTGGCAACTTCGTGCAGGAACGTCAACCCAGTCTGAAACAAACAATGACGTTTTGAAAATATCTTTAATGCATTTGGATATTTTAAAATAAAATAAAGAATCATTGAATTCGTAAAATTGCCTTTGACATCATGAGGTTAACCGAAATATTCAAGTTTTAAATATAGTATGCCTAAAAGTTCCGGAGGGTTTAGTTTCTCATTAAACGTGAGATATTAAAAACAAAAGAGCTCATTGAAAGCCGAAACTTGACAATTATTCTCTAATTTTGCGTCTGAGGGCAATCACGGGTTTCTGTCCTCTGTGTAACCCTTGTTGCTGACCAGGTACCGTTGGCTACCATGCGGCACATGTACTCACCGAGGTTGGTCTGTTTGGGTCATAACCGTGTTTGAAGAAAAGTTCGGCTAGCGGCAGCAAGTCAAACTCCTTGCCTTCGTACTGTACCATATAGTTTGCGTACTCTAGAGGCGTCATACCGTTCTGAAATATTACATCAATAATGATAATAATAAAAATAATAATGACGAATAATCAGATCAAGAATTTGGTATGACATCACTGACAGTGTGACCAGGCCCCAGTTTCACACACAAACAAAAAACTCATTTCCCTGGCTTAGTTGACTAGGGTTTCCATGAGAGTGATGTTACAGTGCTTCTGATAAGGTAAGATGTTTGCTAATTAAGTTCTTAGCAAGAGAACCTGACTTAAGTTTTTTCTTTTGTGAAACCGGGACTAGAAGACTAGCAGGCTACCCACCGTGTCCGTGAGGTTGAGGTCGGCCCCCCTGTTGATCAGGAACTCCACCGTCTTCAGGTGACCGTTCCCTGCGGCATAGTGCAGCGCCGTCATGCAGTACTGTGGACAAACGAATAGATAAATAAATAATAAACTGTTTATTGTCTCGCCACCTGTATTTTCTTACTTGTGATAAAAAGAGGAAAAACAGTAGAAAATAGATAGAAGTTTAGAATATCTTTTTGGAGACAATGAAGACGTTTTAAATGAAAGTACTTGGTGTAACTTTGAGTTATTAAAGATAAAAAGCTTTGCGGTGTTTGAAAAGCTGTAAATGATAATTTATTTTTTTTCCTCAGTTTGGTCATGAAGGATGGTCTTAGCACTGTAACCCTGTATGGTCGTTATGTCCCCCTTACCTTGCCGTCCGGCATATTGACGTCCACCCCTGTACTGAGCAGGTACTCCACGACATTCTTGTGGTTGTTCTCTGCCGCAGTGTGGATGGGGTTCTGGCACGACTGGAAAGACGCGTTAAACTTTCTTTAATTATTGTTTTATCGTAAAAGTACGATGTATTTTCATTTTTTGCGAATTCTTAATGTCTGCGTTGCAGAAAGCATTAAGAGGGAAAGTTAATTTTCAAGAAAAAAAAACATCTAATTGGCTCATTTATAATGGTAAAATTTTGCTGTTATTCAGTTTTGTTAGATATATACTGGACATTGACCAAATCTACATTATATCCTCTACCTTCCAACACCGAAAAATGGTTAAAATAATAAATTAAAATAAGCTAAGTAAATATATAAAAATAGAAATACAAAATACATGATAAATAAGATTAAAAGAAAATAATGATGTCAACAAAATGCATAAATAAAAAATAAACGAAATTGTGTGAGTTTGCATAGTCAGCTATGAAAAAGAAAAAAAAAAAAAAACGTTAACGGGTCAATGGCTTCTACAGGCTGATGACCTTTACCTTGCTGAGGCACTTTGGGTCTATGAAGTCGTCTTCACAGCAATGTCTCACAGCATCAATGTCCCCTTCCCCTGCCTTGGCCACACATTCTTCAATAGTCTCCTAAAATTTGTGAAACGTTAGAACTAATATTATCTCCTTATACAGCAGAGAACATTTGAGTATAAGGTTACCGATTAACAATAAGGTTTCAGAAATAATTCTAATGCAAGTAATGTTTCCCTTCTAACGTGTATTTTAGGAAACACAGAACTTACGTGGAACCTCTTGATATTGTCGCTGTCCAGTAACTGGGACAGTTCTTCGTTTCCTTTCTCCATTGCGAGCTCGTACGGAGTCTTTCCGTCCTGAAATGAACCAAGGCTGATTTATATGCTTTGCGTTAATGTTTTTGGACAAGTATAAAGTGATTGCGGCACTATGGCGATATTTATGTCCGTGTGCGTGTAAGAATATGTGTATGGTGGTGGTGGTTGTGGTTGTGGTGGTGGTTCGGGGGTGGTGGTGGTGGTGGTTGTGGTTGTGGTTGTAGTGGTGTTTCGGGGGTGGTGGTGGTGGTGGTTGTGGTGGTTTGGGGGTGGAGGGAGGCAGGGAAACTACAAGTTTAGATGCGGGGACTCCGATCTGACTAAAATGGTTAGTGTTCAAATGTTTGTATCTTTTAAACTCTTACATTTGTTTTAACTGAATTTAATATTCTATGAAAAAAAATGAATTGTTATCTTTTATCCAGACATAACTAGCACTTGCATGGCCGTCCTCGAACTTGACATATAGCAACACTCACCTGGTTTTTTAATTTGTTCCAGCGATCAAAACTTCTGTGGATTTCCATCCAAATGGTATCAAAATCACCTCTGTCGACTAGCTTGAATATGTGCTGCAATAAAAATAAGAACAAATTTAGGGAACACAAGAAACAAACTCACTTCTAGGCGTGTTCGGGGTGTGAAATCTATCTTGTTTTGTTTGGAAAATAAAAGATATTTCATTCCAATCTACACATTTGTAGTTTGACACTTTAAGAGAAGAAGAAAACATTTCATAAAGTGCTAAAACGTTGAACACTGATTAGTTCTGTTGCAAGCATAACGCTGTCGACACGCATGCCTCATAAAAGAAAACACGATGGGCCTTGACTGAGCTTTCATACTGGTTTTTTTGGTTTGTTCAATTTGAAATTAATGTGTAGTTATTTGATAAAGTGAAGTAACTTCGGGTTCTTAAAAGTAGCAGTTTCTTGTTTTTGTATAAATACATTATTTCATTTAAGAGGACCTCTACTTATACTAACTAAGAAAACAGTTTTATAAGTTAAAACTAAATTTCATCTTTAATTCTTCAAATCTTTTGAATTTTCGAAACCGACAACTGAATCAGGAGATAAGGACGTAGATGGGTTCAAAGAGGGTCAGATGAATACTTTGTGTTGCTGACGTATGGCATTTTGTCTGTATACGTGTGCAATGAAATTTTCACTTCTTTTACCTTATTCAGTTTGATAAGTATATCTTTCCTCTTGTGTTCTTCCGCCAGGTCATAGACGGTCTTATTAGTCTGAGATTAAACAGAGAAGAACGTGAGCTAATAATAATAATAATAATAATAATAATAATAATAATAATAATAATAATATAACAAAAAAGACCAGGGATATCCATCAAAGTTTGACTATACCCTACAGGTTTTAAGTTTGCTATCTCAATGCAATTAGCAATTGGGCATGATGACAAAGCGAAGTCATATATTTTGACGTTATAATTGAAGTCTATAGTATACCAGGTAATCCCGGTGGTACAAGTGAGCGCCGTGGGCCAAGGCTGTCTCTATGGCGTCGGCCCAGTCGTCACCCTGCTCCTCGTAGTAAAAAAGGACGGTCCCGTTCATTTGCTGAAATTCAATATTAAGGGTAACTTACGAGATTACGTGAATATAAGCATAAATATAATATTAACTTTAATTAGATTTCATCAAATTGAGACAATTTTAATGATTCTGCCTTATGTACTAGTACATGTATAACTCAAATTGCTTTTATGCAATCTTTGTGCCAGTTTCTATTATTTTCATTTGAGTATTCTACGCATTCTCTCTGCATTTGCCATATTTTGGGCGTCTTTTCTGGGAGTCATAACATGTTTAATAGGGAACCTCATTAACAAAGAAACAAAGCACACTATTACAGTAAATGCTCCCACGTTGCGATAGCGGAGCTGGACAAATTTGCATTGCAGCAATTGAGAAAGCACATCTACCGCATTCCTCACCTCCGCTCTCGTGTCCGCATCGCAATGGTTGTTCTCCAACAGCCAGCCTAGCAGGGTATGGTCATTGACACTCCACATAAGAACCGGAGAGCCATTCTGAAACAGTAACGACATTTTTCTTGAAAAAAAATAGATGTTAATAACACATACTTTATTCTTGTTGGAGACAATGGGATAGGCTAAAAAGCAAAAGCTCCCCTCTATACAGATTTTGAACACGTTTTGTTGTTATATTCTTCAGTTAGTGAAATGCCAATTTTCAGAACTGTCTGACAGAACAAAAATCAGATAAATGAAATGTATCCAGGGCCGTTGATTTATATACAATAAGCAACTTGATGCATTAACCATTTTTGCTTGTTTGTGGAAGATGTTCATTTTTAAAAAAACAAATAGATAAGGCAATCTTAAAAAGTAATGCAAGTGGATACGCATTTCCCATGCTTTGCTACTGTGCGACCTTTCACAGTAGGAAAAAGGTGGTCGCGCGCAATAGTTTGCTACTTCATGGACGTTAACCATTAAGAGTTATACTTACAAATCCACGTATGGTTGTATCACCACCAGCGTTGATTAACATCTTGATGACCTCCCTGTCTCTGCGAGCTATGGCTTTGTGCATGGCGGTGAACCCGCTCTGGAAAAGACACGAGGACATAACAATAAACATCATTGTGATCTATGGCGCGGAAGTCGTGAAGAGGAGATACCACTTGAGGGATATTCCTTAATTCATTTTCTAATTATAGTGCAGGCCATAGCTATGATTATTCAGCCAATTACCCATATTGCAAATATTCACTTATGGAAATCATTTTACTGTACAAAGAGTAGGCCTACTATTAAAAGAAGCACGATTCGTAGAAACTGAGTGAAACTGCTAATTTCGCACTTATGAAAGTCAAAATGAGAAACGGCTAAACATCTAAAGAGGAATGTTCTCCCTGCATCATTTGTAGGAGTTTAAACTAAAATTATGATTTTCGATATGATGTCGTTTGAATATGTTGATCAGAAAAAGTTATTATTATTGTTATTATTATTCATATATTTTAGTACCTTTCGCAGCCTTTGGTTGACCTTGACCTTCCATTTTATAAGGATCTTAACCATACGACGTCGGATTTCGTAGTCCTCACACTCGATGGCCTTAATAAGCGGGGTTGAGAAACCATCCTAGGTTACAGATAGAAATACAGGTATTTAAATTTGTAAAAAAAAAAAAAAAAAAAAAAGAAATATTCTCATTGCCAGGTCAGATTATTGCTGAAAATGGGCATATAAATTTTAATTTAAAAATGCCATAAAAAAAACAGAAATATTCTCATTGCCAGGTCAGATTATTGCTGAAAATGGGCATATAAATTTTAATTTAAAAATACCATATAGGATTTAAAAAAAGGGGAAGATGGTTAGCAGCCTTTGAATGATGTAATGATTAAAGTTACTTTTAAGTTAAGCAAAACATCCTAAAGTTAACGAGGGCAAATCAAAAACTGATGCAGTACATACCAGATATTTTAATATAAAATTAAAATATTATTATTATTATTATTATTATTATTATTATTATTATTATTAAAATAACGTTATGGACATATTTAATAGAGATTATGTCAGACATCTAAGAAACAAGTCCACTTTAACTCAAGGCACATACAGACGACGCCTTTTCTGTGTACTATTCAATACATACCTTGGAATAACAGTTAATATCAGCCCCTCCTTCGATGAGGTAAGTCAACTCCCTGACATCTTTGGCTTCTATAGCTCTCAAAATCTGGGGTTCCTCGGCGTCTCCTTGCGTCCCCTTCTCCACATCGGTTTGTGACGTCATGGGTAACCCAGATCGTGGACCCTATGACAAAATATCAAATCATACAATAAGAGGTCTTTGGATATTGTTAGATATCAAGTGAAGATGATGTAAGTGTCACCAATGGCGAATTACCTGTCACCAACCAAAAGATGCTCGTGGAGAGGGCGAAACTTGGTAATTGTTATCATTTAATGATAGGAAGTATGAAGGTCAGAAATAGATTGAAGTTTTGAGTTGTATGATAAAGGGAATTTAAAAAGCATTTGAATGAATAAAAAGTTTTAATGAAACATTGGTTGTTGGATACTAGCTGAATTAATCTTCTTAAAACTCTATAACTTTACATATATTTCTAGGTATATCTAATATCAAATCTGACCCTTTTGTTTTAAAGTATTTTATACTGGATTTTCGTGCAAGATCTTATTTTCCTCGAAAAAAGTATTTTCTCCTTCTTACCAACGAAACATTGCTCGACCCGTCCCAGCAAGAATGTCTCATATAATTTTTAATTAAAAAAACTTAGTTTAAACGAATTATGATTCATTTAGACTGCCTTGTCTTCCTGACATTTCAGAGGGAATTAGGAAAAGTAAGAAGCTTAGTAGGATAATTAGACCCAAAAATATGACATTCGGACGTTTTCATATGTGTTAAGTAGGCTAAATCCTTAAAGACAAGACAACATCTTTTAATGTTCGTGAAGAAATAATTTCAGACATCCTAATTGTAACTACTGCTTTATAAGCATATTCAATCACAGTTGTTGTTTTTATTTTAAAGTAATCATATTGTTGTCTTTTCAAACGCATTGTACCGTATTGTCATTGTATGGTATTTCCAAAATTAATAAATAAATAAATAAATAAATAAATAAATAAATAAATAAATAAATAAATAAAAACGTTCTTCGAGACTGAACTTGACAGACTCACTCTTGACTCCACTTAACTTTGCCATAAATGTACAAAGCTTCAGTATGACTCCTAGACCATGCGCTAATATCCACTCAAAACTCAAGGCCAAATACACTCCAACTGCTAGGCATAATAACTTCCTCACTTTCCAACTCTCTCTATAAAAAAACCTTCAAATCCCCTTCAGTAGATTGGAGCTACAGATACCAAAATAGAGAAAACAATACAAATACACTCACCTGCCCTTGCACCATGAATTCTTATCTGAAAAATCAAGTTATTCTTCCTACAAGTGCTGGGTTATATTCGATTTGTTGTACTTGATATTTATAGAAATATTTACACCAATTGTATGGAAAATGCACAGTTTCTAGCACACACGGTTTCTGGCATCGAAAATCGATAAGCAAAAGCACAGCCTATAGAAATGTATTAAGGCACACGTTGGATAACACGAGTCCGATAATTGGAAATCGATATAGAAATCCAAGTCAACAAAGCGTAAATATATGCACATAGTCTCAACACGTGTGGTAACTAAGAAGCCAGCGTAACTTGACATGTAGTTGCCCGCCAATGTCCCCTTCTCCCCCACAGGAAATTCTGGTTTTTAGGAATTTTGTCAGATATATTAAAATGGGAGAAATAATAAGTTAAAATCTGGCGATGATATGCGTGAAGAGGAAGAGGAGTTCCAAAATGGAGAAGTAGCTTTTCACGCAGAAGAAAACGATTTGCTCATTGCGTTTGGTGAGACAAAACTTTCACAATTTTCGCAATCACAATTACCTCATGGAGAACAGGGGCTGATTATTCGTAAGAACGTTAACTAGACTACTACTGGTTCAAATTTGATTTGAACTCGAGATCAAACAGAATTAAAACCAACACTGCACATGCTTCGCATATAAACCATTTCACCATACGAATTTTCAAATTTGTGAGCGACTTACTTCTCAGGCGAGGTGACGTCTCTCTGAGAGGCAAGCTTACTAACACAGTTAATACTGTATTTAAAAAAGATCATTTTAGGCCTAAAACGATTGAATACATTTTCATTTCGCACAAAAGATTTGAGCGAAGTCTGTCTCATTTCGCTACGTATATTACAATACATATATTTCGATACGCGAAAACGCTCTCCTTCTTTGTTTGCCTTCGGGGGGTATGGTGGGGTATGGGGTGAGGGGGGCGAGAGGTTTTGTCGGCGTACATACCCCCATATTCTGCTACATTATTTTCCGGTGTTTACAGGCATGCATCCGACAAGATCAGCAGTTCAAGGTGTCATATCGACAACAGGTGTTATATTTCCCTGGTTTTGTCTCACATTGCAGGGAACCCGTGGTAACATAAACTGTATGCACGTATATGTCAGGTGCTCTTTGTAAATGCACACTTGTTTAAGGCATCATGACGATGTGTACCCCCTCCCCTCCTATGAAAGCAACAGGTTATATTCTGGAGTTGCAGGAAGATTTCCTCAGTGTGTTATATCATAAGAATATAGAAAATATGACTAATATGTCACAGGTACAGCTACTACCCAGTTATTGTATTATTGCAAATTACAAAGTATTTACATGAACACATGAACATTTATTATTACAATCTATGCAGAACATTCCAAACATATTTGTTGATGTGGCATATTCTGCCTGTACATTGTACACTGTTATATGTACAGTGGCTTGTGTTGTTGTACACGTTATGCTATAATGATAATAATAATAATAATGATAGTAATAATAATTTATTCAAATGACCTAGAACTAAGGATACATATGCCTGATCAAAATTTAAGCCAAAAAAAGGAGTGCAGTCTTATCAGGCATCACACTGTATCTGTCACATCTCCTGATGATTGACCTTCACCTCGGCAGTTGTCCTCCCAGGTCTTCCAGTCACTTTGACATAGACACGAGCCTAAAATGAAGACTGTGTGTATCGTTCTCGTAGCTGTGGCGTATTTAGGGGTAAGTGTTGAGCCTAGCTACTGTAGTACAGTGAAGGCAGTTAATGATGTTAGAATTTGTGAATATTACACAGTACCGAAACTTGTAGGCCATGTTTTCAACACTAGATAATTACGGTTAACTTGTGATCATTTTTAATAATTATAATAATAATAATAATTGATAAATAAAACAAGTAAGCTCGGCGTTGTTGGGGAAAATGTATCAGATATAGTATCAAACGTCATTACTGACTTGGTATGTTTTGATCACAAGCAGCTGCTCTCCGTTAAGTGTAGATAACAATACACTGTAATAAATAAATAAATGAAAATAAGATTAATAAATGAAAAAAAAAAAAAAAAACAGGAAAAATTTAGTGAGAAGGTCTATCCAAATTATCAAGAAAAGTCTTCAAATAAAACTGATGAAATTAATACCTGTCCTTTATTTTCATTACAGGCAACCGTCTCCGCCTGCTCCTCAAACAGCGAGTGTGACGATAACGAATGCTGTGTGTTAAGTTTATTCTCTGTGTTTGGTCGAGACGGGGACTGCCACGCCAAACTGAAGGAGGGAGCCGACTGCCATGTCGGGGTCTTCGATCCTCTCTTCGGTTTACGGGAGAAGGAGTGCGGGTGTGAGGCGGGGCTGAGGTGTTTGCAAATAACGAGCGGGGGCTTCTTCAGCAGCGGGGAACACAGGTGCGTCAGGCCGAGCACCGTCGCGCCATCTACAGGCATCCCGTCCCCTATACCGGGCCCAAGTACCCCACCAACTGCATAAACTGCGTTAGAGTTTGCCAAAGTTGAAAGAGATACGGCTGTATGGGATTCACATGTATCATGAAATATAGCAGTGACTTTTAAAAATTTTAAATGCCGGTTGAGGAGATATTAAACTGCTTGGTAACAATTTTAATAATTTTTTCTTTAAATAAATGCTTCTCTGGCGCTGGATAACTCCAACCAGGATGACCAGCGTCTTTTTAAAGATTTGAACTTTCACAGCAATAAAACATTTCACAACATGAGAATTTTAGTGTTTTTTTCTTATTTCCATTTTGAATCAATTCCGTAAACCACGTGTGATTTATCAGTATTCCCAGTTTGAAGCTTTATTTTTTATCATTAATTATTATAATTCAACACTTTCTGCAATCAGCTAGACGGATTGTTAAAAACTTGTCGCGTGCGTGTGCGATTTGGTGACCCATACTTTTGTATTTTCACTCCCAAACATCTGTTAAACGAGATGACCTGCAGTTGTAAAATAAGTAATTTATATATTCGACCTACTGTACATCATAACCACCACTGTACTGGTATCTACTGGTAATACGTGTTGTTTTTAGTCAATTAATCCAAAAACCACGAAGTAAGATAAATACCCCCATCAGCTGGACATGTTCTCAACCGAATACCGCTCCATTGAAGATCTACGATAAACTTAGGGTGGGTTCGGACACTGAGTTAGACACGAACCGACAGAGATCCAACTGACGTCATCAGATAATCAATAACAACATTTGTTTTCAAGATGTCACCCGTATTTTACAGAGTTCGATGCCAATACAATAGATCCTGGAGTTACGATACATTGCTAGGATTTAAAGACTACAGTGAATGGTTAAATTGTTGTGTGACTTAAGAGCATCATTCGGTCAGTCTTTCACCCCGCTCAGCGCCGTTTCAAACAGTCCAGAAGTGGACAGTTTGATCGTGAAGATGTGTAATGTGTAGACGTTTGAATGCGCTAGAGAAGCCTTTCTAACGTTTCACTTAGACCTCACATCCGCCCTGCAAATAATAATAATAATAATAATAATAATAATAATAATAATAATGATGATGATGATGAAGATGTTGGTGATAATGATTTTGACAGCCTTTACATCCTAAAAGAATATGTGTTATAAGTACAAAAGTTTTAAGTATCAAAACGCCGCCTTCGTGGGTGTCAGACAGGTCATTGTCGTGAGGTGATAGGGTACATGTCTGAGATCAAATATAGGATTTGAAATGAGACAATTATTGATTCGTGATCCACGTTGACTGGTAAAATATATTTGGTGACATATGTACTAGTAGTAAAACTGACTTTTAATCAATTTGGAAAGTTCTCTGGTTAACCAAATTATCCAACTTTGTAATTAAACGAAAATAATCAATAAAATGAAGGAAATAGGCGATTTCCACAGTATAAAAATTATTTAACATTTACTATTTTGCGGGAGTTCTCATCCCCTGTGTAGGTGGTTGAAATTTTGACCTTAAATACACGTACATCCTTCTTTTAGGACAGCCCGCTCACGCAGGACTATCTGAGACACGTACAGTGCACGAGTACACTGTCACCTGATAACGTGCTACGGCAGATATATTTTCTAGCAGATCATCGGGCTTTAACTTCATTCATCTCTCATCTGTTCTTGCTGTTGCGTCTACTGCCACCACGATGAAGTACCTAACCGTCCTTGCTGCAGTCGTTCTATTGGCCGCTTGTATTCAGGTACAATCTTTGTATCATTATACCATTTTGAATCATATTTTTAAATTATCTGACGATTCGTTGCCATTGATTTACAGCTTTTTCTTCTATAATTTCTTTATATTTATTATCTGAATTGTTCAGCGCTAGTACGTCTAACACTGTAACCCCAGCTTTCTAAGAATGTACTGTTGTTTTGTTAGTTGGTATCTAATTAAGCGACTAAAGTCAGCTTACTTATTTAGCCAATTCAGTCTCTGACCAGCATACTAACTGCCTGAAAAGTAACTAACTGAATGGCAGACAGGGCTGCTGGTAAAGTGAATTATTGATTGAATACATTACAAATTAGCAATTTTCATTATTTTAGTAACACTTCTTATACAAATTCTACAACATTTGAGATAATAATAATAATTATAATAATAATAATAATTCTCTTTTCAGGCGGAACTCTCTCCCTGTGTGGACGACAGCGAATGTGAAATAAACGAGTGCTGTACAAAGGCTTGGTTTCAAGTGTTCTCCCGCGGGGGCAAGTGCCACCCTAAGGTCAAGCTTGGGAGCCATTGCAAGAAGTCGTGGACAGAATCTTTGCTTGGAATCCATGATCGCTCATGTGGTTGTGAGGTTGGAACTGAGTGTAAGTATCAGTGTCACGTTTTTCCCTTTTTCCAAGTAGAAGTTAATTTGAATTCCTTATACACTTTTGATACATGTACACTGATGGTGTTTCGTGCATTTTAAAAACGAAATTCTGTCATATGCTTTGATGGTTAAAGAACTCCCAATCAATTTGCAACAGATATTCAGTGTTGATACATGGTCAGTGTTATAAAAGAACAAACAATTTGGCTAATTACTATGGACGTCAAAGCTTTAAACTTGGTTAAATATGTCTTTTTGTTCCCCGAAACTCAGGTCTTCCCGTGGGTAGAAGTACAGAGTGTGTTCTTCTTCCAACTTCCCCCGTAATAGCCAAATCGACCCCCAAGCCAACCCCTGACTCCGGAAGCGGCGACCTTCAGTAATCTACGTCATCAGACACTGTGACGCAGAGTCACGTGACACATGGACACGTCATCACGAATATGATATGAAATCTGCCGATTCTTGTTTTAGAATTTCAAGTTTTAAATAAGTTGGTCTAAACTTAATGAATTAAAATGTAATGCCCATCTAGTTATTTTTTTTATTTGATTCTGTAAATGACGTTTGAAAAGAGCGTTTGCTAGCGTTTTAAATGAATTACTAGGCTGGAATGAGGATGAGGGAAAACTGCGGTGAAAACGTGGAGTGTTCTGCACCAATATATCGACAACTTAACCTTTAAGTTAAATCAGCGTCACGTAATATTGATTAAACATCTGCGTGGGATGACAATGACTGACCAAATCAATGAACTGAATTTAAAAAAATGTTAAAAAAAATTCCAAATAATTTGCGCCCCTGCTTTTGTAAAAGCATGCATGTGTGTAGGCAGTGCTAAGCGTGTGTACGTGTGTATGGTGCTCCAACCGATACTACAGGGTTACCACTTAATATGGAATATTATTTTTTGGCGAGTAAATTTTCTACAAAATATTTAATTTCTCTCTAACTACTTTAAATCCAAAGCTGAGGTGTCACTCCATGTGTAGCCAGGTGTGTTACTTAATTACCACACAACTCTCGAAACAATTGATGCATGCAGTTGCATGTTCTGTGGTCAGAAATGTGAGGGGTGGTCTTTTCGGCAATTTCTGCCCTTGTATAAAAACGCATGGGTTTGGTCAATCTTTGGAGTGTGTTTAGAGAAGCAACAAAGGGATCGCTCTGAAACTTGACAGGTACCTTAGTGAAGATATGGTTCGACAGCTAAGCAACGCAGCTGACTATGGGATTCTTGCTCTCAGAGAAAATGGCCAGAAACGGACAGCCATTGCAAGATAATTCAACATTTATCAGGAACCGTTAGTAAAGTCCTCCAAAGAAATGCTGCAACAGGGGCACCTACTCCAATACCTCGACCAAGGTGTCCGCGTATCACACCAAGAAGACAGGGTCGCCTTCTCCTTAAAGGACGCCGTGCTGGTCGTACAAAGGCAACCAGTGTCCTCAGAAAAGAGAGGCAGAATGTCATTCAAACGCCCGTTTCAAGGTCCCTCGTGAACAAGAGATTACTGCAAGCCGGTTATTTTGCACGAAGGCCAGTAGGGAAACTACTGTTAACAGCAGGTCATATACAGCGACGTCTGCAATGGGCTGGGGACCACGTGCTTTTGCAGCCAAAACACTGGAATCACGTCGTTTTCAGTGATGAGGCCAGATATGGATTTTTTAGGGATGATCGTAGAATCCGTGTCCACTGACGTGTACGAAGGGCATAAAACGATGATTGTGCACTGCCTAAGGTGCAAGCAGGGGATGGTAACGTCTCTGTTTGGGGAGCATTTCATGTCGGTGCCCAGAACCAGTTGGTTTTTCTAGGAGGCAACCTCATCCAGGATTCCTACAGAGACATTCTACAGCAAACAATGCTTCGACTGGTAAGAGTCATCTTCAGAAACAACTTTGTGTACCAAGAGGACTGCGCAACCCCACATCGAGGCCGCAGAATCACTATTTTTCTTCAAAACCAATGGGTTCAGCAACTACCCTGCCCTGCAAACTCTCCAGATATGAACCCAATTGAAAATCTGTGGGCGGAAGGTATTCACAGAATTAATAGCTATGGTCCTCGGCCGGTAAATAGTGATGAACTGCGACAGGCAAATATCACTGCGTGGAATGATACCCCCACCCAAACTCTTAAAAACTTGTCACAAGGTATGCCATGTAGGATGAGGGCGCTGTAAGCGGCTGCTGGAGTTCATACCCGCAATTACTGACTTTTCATGGTTTACTGTAAAGAGATCTTTGACTGTGTAACATATCACCGTCCGGAGGCTATCATTTTTTTTAATATCTTATCTTAAAGTTTATACTGACATTAAACTGTTGATATGCTTTTCTGGGGGTGTTCCTTTCTTTTGAATGGCATCTTATGTCAGATTTGATATTATTGACCAAAATATCTCACAACAGAAGACTGGATGATATTATCACTCAGTGACATACTTTTTTAATGACTCAAGCCCGAAAAAACTTTAATCAGCACTCAAAAATAACAATGATAAAAAATATTCCATATTAAGTAGCAACCCTGTAAATATGAATTATGCCCGGTAAATTTCATAACATGGACTAAATATCCTTACGTGAAAATCACCTGCAGGATTCACATGAAGAAATCCGTCTTTCTTCACACGGTATTCCATTATAATACGCCATAATACCATTTAAGTCGCAGCTTTGTGGCATTAACATACAGTATACTGTATATAGGAGTTGACACCAGGTTCAATACAGAACACCGAAACGATGATGAAGGCGGGTATTTTAGCTGCTCTCTGTTTTGTGGCTGTGTATGGACAGGTTAGTTTGTTAATATTTTTTTTAAATATTGGTTTAAGATAGTTTGGCTGACAAAATTGGAAAAAAAAATGCCAATAAAAATTCCTTGTATGAAAAAAGAATATTTGTTTCCGATTTTAGTCTTGAGCCCGACTTACAAATCTTTTAAGTTTTTTTAACTTAGCCTTAATAAAATTCAATAGACAATTTTACAAACGACTTGCCCAACGTTAACCTTGACTTTTAGAGCAGATGTGGGCCAGCTCCCGCATTTTCAAATTTTCATACGTGACAACTTGCCGTAAGCGTTCTCATGTGATGATATAAAAATCAGCACATTGGCACAAATCTGACCTGTAGCTATATTTCCCTTATATTATTTTAGTTTTTAAATTTTAGAAGTTTTTCTACATTTGTAACACTTTTTTACAGTGTACAATGTATCATTCAGAAATACTGAGCTGAAGCACATTTGCCGCTTTCGCATATCAAACAACAACCCCTCATATTACAGCTTAAACCTGGGAAAGACTGCACGAGCGACAAAGAATGCGATAAAAGCGAATGCTGCGCCAAAGCTTGGTTTAACTTTTTCTCCCGTATGGGCAACTGCTACCCAAAACTAACCCAGGGAGCGGTGTGTGACAAGTCCTTCAGAGAGACGCTCTTTGGCATCCACGACAAAACATGTGGCTGCGTATCTGGCCTATCTTGCAGAGGCGTGCCCCAAGCGGATAAACCTGGAGCTTTCAATGTAGAGTTCAAGTGCGTGCCAGTAGGGGGCAGGCCCAAACCCACGACGGTACCCGAGGGAAGTGGCGATCAACAGTAATATCTCTGATGCACCATCCAGGAGGGGATATTTGTAGTACATTATTGCCATAATAAAAAAAAAAAAAAAAAAAAAAAACGCTTGTGCATGAGTATTTTAGGATGTATTTGGAATGTGCGTCCCTAAATAAACAAGTCAAACAAAATTTGTTTTTTGCTCTGTTAAACTCGAATAAATCGATCATGACCTCTCGTCTCCATCAATAATTTCAATATGTATTTAATCATCCCTAATCACACCTAACTTTCTTTTTTATACATCAAAACCAGTTTTAATATTCCCATTGTGTTCCCGGTTCTAAACATTCCACAAAGTGGCACCAAAGGGCTGAAACTTATACTCCATCAAATAGACTACCACCACGGCCATTTCATACAAGTGACACGTAACGTCATTGTCACGTAAAACGTGTAAATAAGGGATCATTTGTGTACAATGTCTGCGTTATTTAGATATGTTCTTAACGACCAGGCCTCGTCAACAGGGATCATAACCAATCACAAACACTAGTACGTGGGTGCTAATTGCGTATAATGTGGGAAGCAAACTATGATAAATGCGACTAAAGTGCAGCAGCAGGTCGTGTCGTTCTGCCGTTCCCTGCAGCTAAAAAGCCGAATTTGTCATATTTACTAATACTGTTTCAAGTTGTTAGGAACGAGCAAAGGAAAGAGAAGACAGTGTCTAACTACGGTAAGTTGTGAACGGTCGTTTTGTAGCCTATTTTTTAAAGTTATTTGAAAGGATCAGTGATTGATGCGGTTTCTTAGGAATTGTTAAAATTTACTGTTTTAACCGCTTTCAGTGAAATTGAATCCAAGATGTTTTAGCTTTTTAAACTTAATAAAATACCGGTAAGTGACAGACATGTAATAGGCATAGATGTTGGTTTCTGTAAAATAACGAGGCAAGGTCTCTCCTTCTCTCCTTCTCTCTCTCTCTCTCTTTAGTCAGGCGTTTTTTCTATCCTTCCGGCTTATTTTTAACGAGAGTTAAAGTCTAACCCACGTTGGTGAAAATCATGATGTAATTAACTATTTTACTTGAACCAAATAGCTCCCCTGGATTGAAGTTTTGAAATCAAGTTAAAAACTGCAAAAAAACGCAAAAATAACTAACTACAGTAATTAAATAAACAAAAAATAAATAAATGAAAAAGTTTAATTAATGCTGTAAATCCAGCCACTTTGTTTAATTAGACAACCGTTCTATGGTGTATTCTGACATTGTACATCACCATATTCTTATATGCTGTCCGATGTTACTGCTCCGAGGTTTTATTGCATTTTTTTCTTTTTAGAGACAGAGAAGAAAATTGAATGTATTTATTAAGCTAAAATATTCCTGCCTCTTAGCTCACAACTATATCATTTCGGACAGGTTTCTGTTAAGATGTATTATAATCATATTTTTCAAGATCACGTGCACATCCTAACCATATGAAATGTAGATCCACACATGACTCGTCCACGGTTCTGAAAAAAAAAAAATAAATAAATAAAAGAGACAGAGAGAGAGAGAGAGAGAGAGAGAGAGAGATCAGTTTACTTAAAAGATATTCACAGCGGTAACTGATTTCCGAACTTTTTGACATGTTTTCTAAAAATCCCTTAAAAGGCCTCAGTGATGGGCGTGTATTTCAGTATTTCAGTTTAGCACAGCCGTCTATTTCAATCAAGATAAATTCACGCAAAGTTGCAAAAACACAATTAAAACATAGTTTTTATATGCAATGCTAAAACACGGAAGTGCAGAAAAATCAAATAAGGCATACTATGCGAGAGTGACTTACACTGGAAAACACAATGAATTACGTGTCCTAATTACTATTGCTACTCCTTGTTCGCCAACGGAGTGAATTGATCAAAATAACAATCGGCATCGTAACTAATCTATTGAGGTACGACTAAAACAAAGACACGCTTTCAGTAGACAACCCATGGGTGATACTCTATATAAGACCTCGGATTCCGTAGGGTAATGAGACATTTAATATGATATCGAACACGATTAACTGTCCGAGGTTAATATTGACTTGATCGATTGATTTCTTGTCACACTCGGCAGTGCGTTTAACAGCAATAAAGTGTCTCATTCATGTAAATCAATTCCGTTAAAGTGAAAACCAATCAAAAGCAACCCAGTACTGACCACTGGAGACTAAAAATCTCGGCGGGAGGGGCGTGTTTGTATGGACAGAGCCTGGGGTCAAGAGAGAGAGGCGGCGTCTTTGATCTTTGTGATAAGCAGCTCGATATTTTTGCTGAAAATATAAAAACATTGACATTTAATGGCCTTGCACTCATGTGTCTCGTATTCGAAATGACCTGAAGCCAATTAATGCTGGTGATTAATTGAAATAGAGACTCAGGCGTGGAGAGTAATTGCAATTCGTTATTAATTCGAAAGGGACGGATATCAACTTATTTCTTAAAATTAGGGACTCATTAACTTTAAATGCTTTGTTTCTAAATGACGGTTAGAACAAGGGCAAACTAATTTAAGAAGAAACGCGTCACACAATATCGGTAAGATTTTTATAAAGCACGTGGTACAGGCAAATATTCTGATTATCTTAAATAATTTTAAAGGCTGATCGGACTAACTTACAGGTGCAAGCGAGTAAATGAAATTATGCAAACTAAAAGTATAAAGCGGAACGGCATATTATAATTTCCATTGTTTGTTTATTTGTTTTATAGAATTATGTTTACCCCGCTGCATAAAGAGTACAGAATGACTTTCTGTTATACTTTACAGATCAGTCCCATGCCGAATGGACACAATGAATAGCGGTCTGTGTGCCAAGCGGTGGTTTATGAAAAAATGAACAGTGTAAATAGATTCCACAAAAAGACTAGCCTCTCCATTGGCACACAAATTAATATTTAGGGTGCAATGCTGCAGCTTAAAGGCTACGAAGATTGTGGCGCTAATAATTGGCTGTTGACAAATTTACTGCTGGAAAGAAAATCCTCGAAAATTAGATTAAGAAAGCCATTTGATTTAGCGACGGATTTGCGTTATCGACGTGTTTATTCTCACGCGTAGCAACAGCGTTCATGGACCAGTTGTTAAAGACGTTTGTGTCGGGACACAAGCACTAAGTATTGTAGTAACAAACTTTTTTTTCAAGTAAAAGTTGACCTTTAAAACGTCAGTTGTCAGATTTAGCTATACGCCGTAGACGACATACTCGAAGAGATCTCTCTGGTGAATGTCACTTTTCAAAAATAACTGACTGAAGTATTTTGTTGAACGTCTACATGGTGTATTTTTTCTCCATTTCAGCTAGGGTGGTTTTTGGAAGCACACAGCCACGAGAGCGTTGACCCGAGACATGATGCACGTGCTCGGCAGAGTTTTTTCGCGCTTTGCAGTCATCAGATTGAAGACAATAGTGTAAAGTATGTGGTTGATGTGAACGGAACTCACAGAATGTGCCCTTCTTCGAGGACAGGGACGATGGTTGTATTTCTCTGAATTCTTTTGCACTCAAACAATTATGGATTTATTTTTGCAAAGAATTTGAGGGTGGGTTCATAAACTCGTGATCTCAGTGACTCAGAGCGAAAATTTAACTGATGGCACTTCGCGCAGGAGACTTAAAACTAATCGATCTTAGGGTCTTGTGCTGAAAGTTACAGCCAAAATATAACTGTCAGTATTCTACAAAAAAGACAGCTGAAAAATGATGTGCACCGAAAGCAGAAAGACATTTCTCTGAATTAACCAACTCTGCAAAATGCCACAGGTTCGGAGTAAGGAAAGCATACGCGATCAAGCAACGTCTATGGGGATACACTCCATCTTGAGAAACGCCTCGACTTTCTCCGACGAAGCCAGACGCCGTCTCAAAATTGTCAACGAGCTGGAAGAAAAGCATAAAAAAGAACGTTTACGCGCACTTGAAAAGAAGCGTGTTCTCCACGCCACGCACGCGCGCGCCGCCACCCTGAGAGTTCAGGAATCTCTGCAGCGTCTAAAAGCGTACAGACTAGTATTGGATAGCCATAGTTTCTTTACGGCGGCCAACAACTCGGTGGCGTTGAACGCCAAGTATACCCAGAAAGCGCTACGCCCGCAGATCTCACGCGCTTTGGAGGAGCTGGACCCCGTGTTGCAACGACAGAGGTTGTCCCACAGCCTTGTGCAACAGTGCAGAACGGACTTCAGAAATGTCATGAACAGAAATCTTGCTGCAATAGACTCTCCCGAAGAAAGGGAGAGAAAAAGACGTAAAAAGTTGTTATCTTATTTAAGGAATGGGGATGAAAAGAGTTCAGACAGTTTAAAAGAGCGAAACGTATCGGCGTGTTCGAAGTCGACAAGAGAAACAATTAGAAACGATTCATCGGATTGGTCAAAAAACAAATCGAGTTTGATCAGACTTCCTCGGCCTGGGAGAGTTTTACAAACGCCTTTAATCCATAGTAAAGCGCCGCCGACGTCGCTCAGGCAACCCCACTATAACAGAACTCCCAGTTTTAAAATGCAGCAGCGGTGACGCATGTGAGTGTGGTAGCGGTGACGTCGCTTCCCAACCGTGCAATGACACTGTATTGATCAATGTTTATACGTACACACTTCCATGCAAATATACACTTATAGTAGTGGTAGATTAAAGGAAGCTGAAATGACTACCAACGGTGCTTTGAAATCAAAGAATGACATTGGAACACTTGGTCTTAAGTGACAAGAAGGATGACTTTATTTGTACTTTTCTTAAGCTTATGCGACAGGGAAGGTATTTATTGGTTGTAATAAAATAGGCGTCGTTTAATGTAAACTCTATGTGAACTATTTGCCTTGAGATTTATTTTGCAAGTTACACTTCTTTGGTACAATGAACTGTTGTTGTGAATGATTTAGCCGTCTTAATAGCAGTCCGATAGAAGCAGAAAGAAAAGCGTAACATTTCTATACCGGTCAACTAGTGCTATTTATTCTTGTTGTCGGAAAATCATAAATTCATTAAACACACAATTGTTTTTATGTTTTGCGGTTTGTTTTAATAGCTGAAAGACTCAAAAGCAACTTCACTGTTTGTAACAAAGTCAAAAGTGCAGTGCTATGATCGGAATAGATGATCCGTAACTTAAATTAACAATATTAACATACAAGCTCTGACGTCACCCATTCATTTGACTGGCCTTAGAGGTCGTATTGTTAAACTTGGGTTATTCTAACAACAGCCACCCACAGGTCGCGTTGACAAACGCAAGATCATAGTGAATGTAAATATTTCTATTAGACTTTTGGAAATATTTCATATTTAATACATTACGCGTAAACAAAATACGAAAGCATTGTCGTGAGAAAATCACCCGATGCCGCATTTAACGCTCTTTCTTTTCCTATGCGCTTCATTGAATAAAGCCGCCACATGCCTTATAAGACATTACTTGCGCGCATACAAAATTTATAGTCGCCCTTTCACGTGAATGCGATCACAATAACAGATACCACTACGTGTTGTAAAGTGACGTAATGGAGCAGAATTTGCATAATAATTTCCAGCCATAGTGACTCACGTACATTAAACCCGTTGAGAAGAAACATATATCTTGAATATATTGGGTAGTGCAGTAGGCAGTATAGGAGGGTCTAACGCTTAGCATGGAACAAAAACAGGTGCGAGGTAATTCTCTCAGCGGCGATTATTCCGGGACAACACCACCAGATTGTTAGCAGCACTTGGAAATTCACAGAATCGGTCGATTCAAATTTCTGAGAGAGAGGTCTAGCGCTCTTTATGTCAAGACCCGGGTATTGATTGTCAAAAGACTCGATAATGGCCATCCAACTGTCGCTGAATTTTTAATGCACCCGTTTGGGTAGAGCACTGTAACTTTACCCAAACTACGAAGGCACACATCGAGGACACTCAGGTTTTTAGATCTATTCATAGCCGTAATATGAGCTTTAAAACAGCCGGGAGAAATGTATAGCTTCGCTCACCGAAAAAACACTTTTTGTCAAGGGTTTTCAATAACAACGACGTTCACTTTATTCAAGGTCGACCGCGGAGTGCTAGCAACGTTACAGTATCGTTACAATTGAATGGCCTAGGGACGAAGAAGGGCCTTTCTATCGATCTGACCTTAAAAGTTGGATAGGAAATCGACGCAGGTAGATAAGTAAGCCCGAGGGTGGTCTCTTACAAAAGGATCTTACTTGTAACCAAAGCTGATTTCTTCCCGTGTAAATATACACAGCGAAGTAATAAGGTCGAGATAAAAGGAAGATATTTATATGTACTTCTGCTGCGGGGGATTATAAACTTTTTAAAGTGCTCTCACGGCCACGTCGTCATAGCTAACAGGAATCAACGCCGATGGGATGTTTAAAAAACATGCCTGTCATTTAGTCTATGAACATTTACCCATCTTACTCAGAGCCTGGGTTGAGCCATGAACGGGAGTCTTTGTTCAACAAAAAAGCTTTTAAACAACAAGTTCACTACGAGATAGGAGGACTGTTCTGTATCAGTGGCTCAGAAATTGGAGGAAGGATGAAAAACGTGCGTCAAACATCGACTGAAAGACACATAATATCAAACACTGAGAATATTAATCGTTCACGCAATGTTAAACGGCCAGTGAAAAGAGCCAACAATTCTAGTAGTTTGTCAGTGTAACAAACGTCCTTTCACTGTTAAGTGTCTCCGTCTGAAAGCAGCGCTGAATGCGGCAATGATTAATCGATGCAAAGGACAAGTGACAAGTCTTAGATAATACGAAGATCGACTAGACTTCGAAAAGGGTCACGCACATTCATCTGTCTCTGTTTCTATAGGACTGAAAGTTTAATACATCTGGAGCTTTTAAAAGCGCCGAGCTCCGTGAAATACCACAGTTGAAAGCTGGAGAGGAATTTGGGCTAATAAAAAGTTTGTTATTGGTAACAAGTAGCAACAAGCGGGTCTGGGTCTGTAATTCAACCGCGGGCACCTGATAAACTACGCTGCAGCCTGAGCTGACGGCTAAAAACAGTGCAAGCTATCGTAAACATGCGTGGCGTTAGTCTGCTCTAGGATCAAGGAAACATATTTCTTTATTCGTGAATATTTTCAGAGGAGAAACAGTGTCGTAGAACTGTAACTCAGAATCACAATGACTCGCGGAAAATCGGCCAAAGTGACGGCAAAAGATAGGAAATTGTTCTGGGATAGTTACAGCGGACGGTTCTACTTCGAGACGAAGATAGAATCTCTGGAGAGCCAGTGCAAACGGAAAAGCAGGGAGGTGACGATCATGAACAGGGGAGAGACGAAGGAACTGGAATTTCAGAAGAAACAGATGTCCTATGCCTGGCATCTGCACGAAATGAAACTCTCGCGAGAGATCGACGGCCTCAGAGATTCGCTCAAGGAACACGCCGCGGAGAAAATAGTTCTCGACCAACTGAACGCGGCGAAGAATAAAGAAACGATAAAAACCAGTATTAATAAAGACGAATATGACAAATATGGATACAGGGGCTCAAAGAAAGACCTTCTTCCAGAGATAGAAAAGGCTAAGGGGCAACTCACAGGAGAAATTATTAGAAGGAAAAAAGCGCACAAACTTTTAGCTCAGAGACCGGCCGTGACGTTACTAGATAGGAGCCTCACGACGTCAGCATTGTTTTCCTCGAGAAAACGGAGCAAGTCTTTAGGAAATTCTCCCATCCAAGGCGACAAAGAAGCCAAAAAACTAATCTTACCCGCAATTGCTGTTACCCCGAAATATGTCCGAAGACGGGTGGCTTCCCCGTTGACAGAGTCGTCCACGCGGGAAGAGTTGCCTGCAATTTTTGTGACAGAAGCAGAAAATAGTTCAGATATCCAAATTAAATGATATATCAATATTGTTAAGTTATCATGGGACCACATTTATTGCTTAACGTATTTAGAAGTTATTTTTTCCACTGTGATACTCGAAATTTTATTTTAGTTTTCTTGGCCTTCTTCTCAAGACAGATAGCAAAGATAGCAGGAGTTTGCAAACAATGAGTGATTATAAACCAAAAAGATCTCCAGGCAAAGACCCGTCTTTAAGTAATTAATCACTTTCTGAATAGAGATCAAGGATGCTTAAGTACTGTACATGCTTGTAAAACTACAGTGGGGGTCGTTTATATGTCACGTCTCTATGGCGTATACTGTAGCGGTATCGTTTTACAACAACCTCGAGTGTCATGAAAATGTCAATACACGTGTGCCATCACGTTATCAGAAAGTACCTTAAACTGGATTAAGAGACACTGATACACAAGCGGTCTGTGATAGTTTGACGTTTAAGAGAGGTCATCGTTTTATTTTACGTACAAATATAAGAAATAGGTTCAGGTGTGTGAGTCTCCGTATTTGATTAGTGGGGAACCTTATAACAGAAATTATTCTCTGATTTTAAAATTGCTGTTAAAATATTTCACCACGTGAGAAGTTTGACCATCACTTAAAAGTGATGCATTTTAAGGAGAATTCCTAAAAGCTACGTTGGCATGACAATTATGTACAATCAAATAAATTTCGGTTAGCCTGGGGTTGTTTTTAAGTCAGCAAAGTGCCATTAATTACGAATTTTGTCATCGCCAGGATGAAATCCTATTTTCCAATTCCATCTGTTGGCTTTTTCTGCACTTCGGAGTTGACTTCAGAGTTATTCATATTCATAGCGATGCAGTTCTTTTAATATCATGTGAAATTTATTGTTGAAGTTTATTTTGACATTTTATCCCAAGGACTTAGTGTGGGATTTGTCATAAATAGCCCGGAGTTGATTTCCATTAGTGGCAGCAAAAGTGTGTTTGCGAAAGACTTACCGGCTTTAAGAAGGTTTTAAATACAACTTATCAACATGAACGTTTTATGTTTCTGCATACTTTTGGATATGAAGTGTCTTACTAGGCCGTAAGGAGAGATTCTCTGCGCCAGTGATTATGTGACGCCCTAAATATAATTTAATAAAAGGCGGTTGTCCATTCAAAACCACCTGCCAGGATTTTGTTGTGATTTCACGTTCTAACTTTGATTTTAGGACTAGGCTATTTTGTCACTGTTTTGAAATGTGCATTATCGAAGTGTGATGCCTTTTACACTACTGGCGTACTCCATATTTGAAAGCAGTTTCACAGGACTATTCTCCACGTCTCCCCAAACACGTTTTTTTTTGGAATAATGCATGATTATACAAGTATTACAGCATAGTTTTTTCAATTACGAAACAAATTTATTGCCATCAGTTAGAAATGCGAGCCCATGTGCGTGATGTAGAATCTTGAATGTTTTTTCCTACAACTAATGAAGTTAAAGTCTTTAAAACACGGTACATAAAAATCACACTGTAGGCCCTATAACCAGCAGACACGCTGTGAGGATGGATTTGTAAATAAGCTTAAGCTTATGTTATATAGGCCGGTGACTTAAATTACCGAAATAAATATTGCTTAAGTCTTAACATATAGATATAATAACATTTGACATGATGTAGTCACAAAAAATTAGTCCGTAAGATCATTTAACATCCCCTCCCCCCCCCCCAAAAAAAAAAAAGAAAAAAAAAAGAACAGAAAGAAAGGCTAGAGGAATAAGGGTGGTGTGTGTGTGTGTGTGTGTGTGTGTGTGTGTGTGTGTGTTTTAAAAAGCTAACCTATTGTTCGTATTAAGGAAAAGACAACAAACAACCAAATTCTGGGTAAAAGAATGAATTGTCTGCCAAGTATTTCTTACTTACAGGCCTCCAAGGAACTATTGACATTAAAAAAGGGACAACAGGTTACAGAATATGCGGACGACAGACGAAAGAGCAGGTGATAAAAGAACTATTGATTGGGAGGACTACTGCTAGGTGTAGCATTAATATTGATGTTACCACGGTTCATTGTCATTTTATATGTCACTGTTCGTCTTATCACGGTTGGTTGAAGCCAGGGTCTCCTAGGTTGAAGGGGATGGTCATTGTGAAATCGATTATGGTCTCTACAAGAATCCTATGTGGGATACTCCTTGCGAAATTTTGTCTCATTTAACGCTCACTTACGGTTCTCAATCTGACCTAGAACATATTGTTTTTCTCTTTTAATGAAAAATGTTCTTAATCTGTTTTAGGACATTCTGAGGGACTTTCTAAAAACAGTTCTTAAACTTTTAAATTCATTACAGAACAAGATTAGAACTGTAAAAAAAATATTCTAGAATAGATTGAGAACCGTAAGTGAACGTTTTAAATGAGACAAATTTTCGCAGGGGACGTGTGAAACTTGTATTAAACATTCATATATTCATGTTCAAAAGCTTGTTTTCTCTCCTATGTTTTAATTTAAAGTAACAACATTATAACCTTGATTAAGAATGTTTTTATAGGATATTTTGAAGTGATGGAGGGTCCGTTCTCATCGTTAAGGCAAATGAAGAAAAAATAGTCGGGGTAACATATACGGCATTCATGAGTTTGGAACTCGGCAGAGAGCTGTTCAGTCGAGTCGAGAGTAGTGTGAATGTTAAATGCATGTATTTTATCCACCTTCTAATCTAGCTAAATTTACATAAACGGTATTTTGAATGGAATTATCAACAACGTCAGAAAAACTAATTTTAAAATGTTATTTCTGCAAAAAATTCGCTTGCTCTGTGTTAATCTAAAAATGGTGATTTAGGACGCAAAAGTATTGGACGTTGGATACTTCTTAATATTTTCATGCAGTTTTTTTTTCTCGAAAATCAGAAAATTTCGGGTTCATATATATTTTTTTAGAATTTTGAAAGAATGTGGGACAAACTGTTTCTCGTAAAATGTTGAAAAAAAACTTAGTTCATTGGATATTCCAAATTCAGGATATCAATATATAGATTCTCAATACTAATATCGAACACTAATAAAAATGAATCCATGCGGAAGAAGAAGAAGAAGAAGAAAATAAAATAAAATTAATGAAATTCATGGCAGACACTGATAAACTCTCTGGGTGATATGGATTGTTAACCAATATTAGATTGCGGTAGATGCACCGCTGTTGATTGTGTTCTGGTGTGCTACCCGTACTCGAGTTATGTTACTCATAAAAAGCTGGATTAAATACTATTGTGAACAAAAGAGAAGAAAAAGATAATAACAAAGAAAAATTGTCATACGCGTAATAACAAAAGGTCATTACACTGCATAAAAATGACTTGCAATTCTTTAGATTACGCAATGGATTATTTTAAAAAACACCTTTTTAACAAAAAAAAGAGGTAAAAGTATATTTCTTTCTTGGACGTTTCTTCAGGGATGTAGCCAATTCCAAAAGCTTGCTAAGATTCTGAAGTCTCAACCCTTCAAGCTTATACTATATTTTTACATTAGTACAGGCATTGGAAATTAACTTTTGGACCTTGTGCAAAATTGCTCATAGATTATTTGTACCTTGTTGCAGAATAATCAATATTACTGGCAAAACTGTAATTTCAACCCGATTAAGTCAGAGTACGTAAAGTATAACGTTTTATTTCTTAACCTTTGCAACCAAGTGGTTGAGGTAGTATGTTACATAGTTAAAACTCAAGATGAATAATAGCGTGTCTATATATTTTGAATACGTGTATAAATGAAATAACATAACACATGTAAAATGCAAATAAATATAATATATAAATAAATAGTAAAGTGTACAGTTTGAAAATATCATAAAACATTTTAAATAAAAGTATATTTATTAAGAAACGCTGAAGGCCTTTTAAATCAACATTTAAATGATATTTTCACCGCGGAATAATTGCTTTCGATTAGTATCGATTTTAGTACGCATTCCAGTTTAAAAAAGTGTAACCGACGCAAACCACGATTTAAGCCCTAATATGCAGATTAAACAAAGGGACTATACATGTAGTAAGCTAACACATCGCAAGCTGCAATCAAACGACTACAACCCTACGCTGAGACTCAATTTTCGTGAAAATTGGCCTAATCTGAAATACTTTCAAAACCAATACTTGCATAAATACTTGATATCAGTACTGGGAATACAATGCAAATATTTAATTGGTAAATTATCATATTTGATATCTTACAGATAAAAAACCTTCGATATAGATACTGTATCATTTATCATATTATATAAATATCTAAAATTTCAAGAAAAAATAGTTCTTTCAAGTAATAAATTTTGTACATGAGACATTCAAATTTACACCAGGATATAAATAAAATTCCTTTTGTAGAATGAAAATCCTATTTATAAAATACTCAGACATTTGCCAAACATATTGTATTAGTAAATATTAGTAAAAATAATGTGGTGGCATGGCTTTTTACTTTAAAATAGTAATTTACGTAGGTCTTAGGTTCAAGAGCGTTACGTTTTTGTCTACGGTACAGTGCGTTCTCGTCGAGGCTCAGGCGTCCCTATGGGCTCCTCCCCGACGGTAATTTGTGGTAAAGTGAAGTCACGTTCTTCCGAGGAAGATTTCCTTTTACCTGACTTGTGCAGTCTGTAGTCCCTGAAAATGGCGGACGTAGATTTCGTTCGCTCGACGATGTTCGGAAACTGGCATTTTTCGATCAACTTCTCCTTGTTTTGTTTCTTGCGCGCAGGCTCCGACCACTTGTGATACAGTTCGCTTTTTTTCTTCTCAATGAATTTATTCAAGGAGAACCTGTTTTTGCAGTCTTCTGGGAACACTCTCTGTCGAACTTCTTGCGCTTGCTGCTGCTCCATTAATTTCCTTTCCGCCACTCGAGTGGTCATTTTGGCCACAGCTAATCCAACGTTCCCCAGCGGTTTAATCTGACCCCGAGGAAAGTCAACAGTCTCGTTGGGAAGCGGGGTGTCCCTTGGAAACGGGCTAGGATCTTCAGGGTGTAAAACACTCTTCAGACCAAAAGGGTCTGATTTTTGTAACAATTTGAGTTTGGCAATTACCAAATTCCGATGGGCCTCTTCGATAAGCCTAGACCGTACGTCATCAGAATGATCGGGAGTTTCAACACTGCTTTTTGTTAATGTCACACCATTGTCGTGAATTTCGTATTTTTTCGGAAAGAAATGAACAGGCGAATCAGTCATTCGTTCGAGTCCCATTTTTACTTTCACGGCGTCCCATATGTCTTTGGGCTCCTCGATTTCTTCAGAGTCCTCAGTTTTTTCTTCTTGAGCTTTTTCTTTTGCAGTCTTGTAGTAGCTCTTCAAACTGTGTCTACGATAGACAGCCTTGTACGCTCTCATTTCTAACAGTTCACACCGCAAACGGTTCAACTCGTCGCTAGATTTCTGGTCATATTCGCGTCGCTCTTCTTTAATTTCTCTCATATTTTTGAAATGGCGCTGTTTTTCTCGATCCAACTTCTCTTTCGAGCTATACATGTTTCTTCGGTTCGTAACGCGTACCTCGAGAAATAGTCACTGTTAGCCACGCAGGCTGCCTTTTAGTGTCACGTCTGCATTACTTTAGTATAGCAATCTGCCTTTGTTGTTATTTATATGGGGTATTTGTATTTCTCTGTTTAATTATGGCGTATTTGGCCACACACTCAACGACTTCAGACCACGCTCCGGGGTATTTTAAGTAAGTCTGAAAAAGTCAAGTTACGCTGATTAAATAATACACGTTACAGTCTTTTGCTTACTTTTACTCAGTTAGCGGTCTAAATATCAACATTAGACTGTCTACCAGTACGACATTACGACACTGAAGTTAAAATGAGATTCAGTAAAAAAGGGGAAAGGTTCAAGAGCTCGTTATTCCCTGTGCACAATAAGACGCCATTGGCGAAGTTTTAAAGAATTGAGTCCCTGCGGAAAGGGGTGAAGAGTGAGTACCGTGGCACATAGAAATTTCGACACTACAGGGGGCAAATTTTGTGGACACTTAATGCGCGCAGAAATGCAATTTGTTGCTAATCAAATAAAAATTACAGAGAGAAGGATATGGTATTGTATTTGAAATGATAGGGATGGATTGGGAAAGTTTTGATTCAATTTTTGCTCCGTGTGGGATTTTAGTATGTTTGTTCATTAAAAATGGATTTTTCACCGATGTCCTGTACGAAATACATGTGCGAACTGCGACCTATGACTTTAATAAAAAAGAGACATAGGTAGGGAAATTATGTTGAATTAGATATGACTAGAGTAAGAAGACCCCCCTTGATGACACAAGTTCATGTGGGATTATTAATAAATCTAGAAATGAATAAAAGATTATGCCCTCTGTGTGAGAAAGGGAGGAGGTGCTATACAATCCCTTGTCAAAGTCCATTTTATTAATCAGAAGTCTAACTCTTCTACACATGCATATCCTAAGCTTATGATGAGTTTGGATGTATGAACAGTGGCAGATTTAGAGGGAGGGGTCAGGAGGGTCCTGACCCCACCCCTTTGGTTTCAGAAAAAATATACCACACCTCTTGAAATTAGAATCTTGACTAGCTGAATCATACCTGTAGTTCTTAACCGTACCACAGGGCACAGTTTGCCCTCCTAAACACCAAAAATATTTCGGGGCCCTATACAATGTAGCAGAACCCGAACCCCACGCCATGGGTCGGCTTCGCATCCTAGGCCTGTCGTTCCGGACCCCCTTCCTGGATACGTCCCTGCATAAGGTATACAGTTAAGTTGATTTAAAAAGGATTGCTGTAAGACAATAGTGCTGTACCTACTGCTTAATCTTGAAAACTCTTGGCTCCACTGTTACTTTTTAATTATCAATTCATTTGTTTTTTTTTTTCGGGAAAATGGGCTCTTTTGACGTCAGAATTAAAAGATAATGCCTCCCCGACGGGGAATTGAACCCCGGTCTCCCGCGTGACAGGCGGGGATACTCACCACTATACTATCGAGGATCAGCTGTTTATGTGCATTTATAATTTAAAAAGGATGTTTCTTTTTAGGGGTTAAACGTGGAACTTTTATTTTATTCTCCATGGTTCCATGACAAATAAACTTGGATAATTTAATGTCAACTGTAGACTAAGGTTTTCCTTTTTATTTGATTATCGAAGTAAATAACAGCCGTAAGCAGCGGAACATTAAAATGTAAATTCTATGTTGGCGCCGAATGCATGTAATAATACGTCGTGCACAGAGATATCATGACCAATAAAACCAAGGAGGACGCACCTAACGCGTCTGTGCGTAAAGTCAATAAGTTTCGTAACGTTTGTGCCGGAATGCCATTCCACATACGCTCCAAAGACGGTATGAGATCTTTTTTGCTTGCAAGGTAATCCATTAGTTATTCATTTCCGAGGATCCCACACATTACCAGTGAGGTTCTGATCTATGGATTGAGCTGGCCACCGGAGGGGGTTCTGGATTAAGTTCTCTAATAATCAGACAGGTGAGTTTTAAATTGGCTGCACGTGTATTAGATTTATCAAAGTCGCTTTTGAAAATGTGTAGAAGTGTTGAGATGCTTTGGATAAAAAGTAAAATGTTGAAAGGGTATTTGTAAAATCTACACAAAGGCGAATCTGAACACATGTACAAATAAAACTACAGTATATTTTAAAGATACATACAAAGTCAATTTTTTCTCACAGAAACCAACCAAAATGCCAGCATATAGTTTCAAGTAGTATAACTAAGAGAATTACCAAAAGGCGTAGTTTAATTTTACCCGAAAATGATGTTTGAACAGATTTTTCTGCTGGTATTCTTAGCTGTATGTCAATGGGGCAGGAAAGTAGGTCACGGAAGTAGGTTAAATTTACAACCATAAATTTAAAGAAAGGAGCAGTCTAAAGGTCTTTTATGGCTGATCGAGTGATCTATTCAGTTTATCCCTTGGCATGTCGAAATTATTTGAGTCATATAAGAATCTAGTAGAAGTGGTTTACATGTGTTACAAGGAATCCACGCTCCACCGATGCTCGGTTCGTATGTACCTTTAATACATTGGTAGCGGAAGGAAGAAAGCGATGTCTGGATCGTAACTTGAAAATATACACCGCCTTTAAATAATTAATTCATTAATTTCATTTAAAATTCCTCTTTTTTTCGGAAAAATTCCCCTCCTCGACGGGGAATTGAACCCTGGTCTCCCGCGTGACAGGCGGGGATACTCACCACTATACTATCGAGGATTACATGACGTTAAGCAGATTAATAATACAATATATATATATATATATATATATATATATATATATATATATATATATAAGATAATACAATAATACACCACATAGCGCGAAAACTGGCGTGGATGGTATATTTTCGGAAATAGTTTGACAAATATCAGCATTTAAATCTAAAGATTAAAGCTAGTAGTGAGAACAGAACAGCTATCAAAATGTAGACAACAACTTTTTTTAAAGAAAAAAAAAACATTGAAAGTAACCGATAGGTGAAGGGGAAAGGTGAGTGGGCTCGTCCAGAAAGTGGGGATGTTGCAAGAGGGAGGGGGAGAGCCCCGGAGAGGGTTACTGTGCGGGCGGAACTGCCCCAGGAGGAGGATATCCTTTTGTTCGATCCTACCTGCAAGGTGAAAGGTAACCCGTCTAACCACCGCGTTACTCTCTGTATATTAATTATTCATGCTGCTGGTAATATTATGTAGACTATAATTTTATGTCAACCGTAGACTTAGGTCCTCTTTTTTATTTGATATCAAAGTAAATAGTAGTCATTAGCAGCGGAACATTAAAATGTCAACCGAAGACTTAGATTCTCTTTTTGGTTGATATCAACGTAAATAACAGTCATTAGCAGCGGAACATTTAAATGTAAATTCTATTTTGCCATCCAATGTATGTAATAATACGTCGTGCACGGAGTTATCGTAACCAATAAAACCAAGGCGTGAAATATTTCCTCGTCATATTTTGATTTCGTTTAAAGATTACTGTGTCAAAAGAAGTGAAGCAAATAATTTTTCAGCTTGGTAGATAAGAAAGGCGCGAGACATCAGGATAAATTGGTGATATAATGCTTTAAAGATCCAAAATGTTGTAACCTTTCTGTATTTCCATAGATTGTAGCAGTACACGTTGGTTATTATTTGTAAGAGGACAAACTGATCATAAAATATCTGTCCACATTGGTAACAGGTAAGGATTCGTTTTTTCTTTTTTCGTTTAACATATTCATCTAATGTATTTCCGTAGCCAATACTAGTGTAAGCATGTGCCTATGAAAATATACATGTAAATACATGCACACTAATATTACCGGTATGAAATTATACGGACCACACTAGTACAAATGATTGTAAATATAGCAAAAAGGTCATTCTCATTTTCGAAATCATAAAAGTTTGTATTTCTTCATGTTAGAGTTGGACTTCGAATAATTTTAGAACCGCAGGACTACCAGACACAACCATCTTTCGCTGTGTGTGTGCGCGCGCGTGTGCGCGTAGGTGATTACGTGTGTATATGCGTGTGTGTCTCCATACCTACAATGATGCGAGTTAAATACCCGCGTCATTGCAATTCACATTTTAATATGCGGTCGCGCGCGGTTGGAGTAAAAGTGAATAGTCGGAGAAGATTTAGCATACGAAAAGGCAACGCATTGTATTGTGGTTAATATCACTCGGGGGTTGTCAGTTCACATGTGAAGTAAAGTCTATAGTTTATCTTGAAGCGACAGTGTTGGGTGAGGTGTCGCACTGAGAGGTCATATTTCACACCCAACTTATACACGTCGTACACGCCTGCGGGATTTAGCTCCTGGTAGAAGGCAGGCAGTAAGTCCACGTTAGTGCGTTAGAGGTTAACAGGAAGCCCATATACATTTACCTTGACGAAAAAAGATATGTCATGTAGGTAAGTCGGTGTTCGGTATCAAATCGGTATCAAAATCGGAGATGTTTATTTATGACAATTGTGCAAAGCAATGAATACTACATGTATATACATGTATGTTGTAATGCAATGATATCTCGTTTATCGTGTCATAAAATTTTACATCAGAAAATCAACTGGACAGAAATCAAACTGGCTAAAATGAGCCGATTTCGCTTTTAAAATGTGTAGAGAGAGCAACGTGTTGAGACTGTATAAAAAAGTAGAACATTGGGATAGTATTTGTAAAATCCACACGAAGGCGAGTCTAAACAAATATACTGGTACGCATGGATCTACAGTGTATTTATACGTGTTTAAATCCGCAATATATATATTTACAGCGGCGCTAATCTAATATGAAATGTATAATGGTATTGGGTGAAGTTTGTATAGGGGCAAATCTTGACGAATAAACATGCGTAACTGATTTGAAAATTTAGATTAGCCTCTGTTTATTTTACATAATAACTTTGAAACACTCGACTTTTCAAACATTATGATAAAAACATAATCTATATTTATTCAAATTAAACCTATTTGGGTTTTAAATGTTTTGGGAGTTATCTGTATCAGGTCTGTGAATAAGGAGTTCTTTGGAAGGATTAAAATTTTTCTTTTCACTGTCAGCTCTGAAACAAAATTTGACATGTATATAGGAATTTCACTTCAATTAATAATTTTACTGAAATCCAGTGTATCAATTTCTGGCAACAAATTTAACTAATCTAAGGGCTCCGACTCAGTCTTCCACTTCACGTGCACAAAGAAGCTTATGTTACAGAACAAACTCACATCTTCAGTTTCAAATCTAAAGTGTGTTTATTATGTACAAAAAGCCAGACAATAGAGAATAATAATTATTAATGCAGGACATAAGCAAATTAGATAATAACATGCTGACTAACTTAGGTGCAGGATTCCACAATTTTTCAAATTGGAACAACAAAGGGAATAAAAAGTTCCACTTTTTCAAAATAATAATAATAATAATAATAAAATGGATAAAATTAATAATTAATTAATCAAAATTAATAAATAAATAAAAATTTAAACTTTGGAATTCTTGATCTGACCCTACCACACGTCCCAGTACAGTGAGGCTGTAGTTACTGTCTGACATATGCCACGTCGACTCTCCCTCAATGAGGGTACTGTATTCAGTCTACATATACTAGTGCTAGTACTAATACGATGCCCACTTGCAGTCAGATATAATCTGTGGGCGCATTCAGAACACTTTGATCGCGGACTAACAGTTCTGCGGATCAAATATGGCCACCCCACTTGAATGCTTACCACCTAATCCCCGCGGGGAATCTATTCAGTGTGTAATAGGGGAGCATGCGGTATGCTTTCAAGTGGTTCGGCCATATTTGATCCGCGGATCTGTTAGCCCGCGGATCAACTTTGGTTGTGAATGCTGCCTCCGTGTCCCCGGGCCCAATTACCTACACTGTGACAAATCGATAAATCTCTGGTATACTATTACAAACTGGTCTGGTTATCAGATGAAGGTATTTTAAGGCAAACCACCATATATGTTATAGTCAGTATGTTTCAAAACATTGGAATGATGATAACCATAATTTGTCACCGTTTTAGTGAGTTGACATTTTTTGTAATAGTTTTTATAACCTTGTAATAGTTTACAACCTCGCAGGAAAAAAAACAGTTACATGTAAATTCAGCAGCATATACATGTATACCGTGCATATAAACAGTGAATTGCCAATTATTAAACGCTGAGTAACAATCTAATAATATTAATAAAAATAATAATAATAACCTGTAATGATTTCAATACATCTTCTTCTAGTTCTATAACTTAACAATGATTTATTGCAGTTATAACAGATGCTAATCTATGATGAAGGTAAGATAATAATAGCAATAACATGCTGACTGCTTCCACCATTATGTTTTCAATACTTCACCTGAATATTTTACCTGGTGGTCTACAGCGAGGACGTGAGGCGTTCCAGGCTATATATTATACGTAGTACAGTACTAGTATCGCGGTATATTGTTTGAAGACTTGTATGGTCGTGCTTGGTAAGCTATGCAAATCACCATGGCTGCGGATAGTGTTGAGTCTTACAAGAAAACCTCAGCAAAATGAACTATGCATTCTGTATGCTAAATTATATTATACTAACCCTTTACAAACAATACTTCAGCGGTCCCTTCAATTTATACTTTTTTTTACTATACAAAAGAAATTTAGCGTTACTTAAAACAGTAGCATTTTGTTAAAATGTGGTTGTAGGGATTGAAAACAATGTACCCTGCAAACAACCACAATATTCCACGGTTTCTTAATATTAATACACCAATACGACCTCTTAATTTTAAATATGCAGAACATAAATTCTGGTAGCATAGCATAACATAAATTCACCCCATAAAACATAAGGTAGAATTCACCAGAGAATCTACCTTTAATATTTATTCAATTTCCCTTCTTAGGTGTGAACACCAGCGCTAGACCATTTTTAATTTTTTTCAATAACGTCAGTCCTAAGCACGGGAAGAAAAAGGGAGGGGGGGGGGGTCTCTTTTCACTTTTTTTAAGCCAGATATAAATTACACGTACATAACGGCGCTTTATTGCAAGTAAGTCGTATTCAGATCGCGGGTTCAGGTCCCACTCCGCCAACGTCCAACAACAAAGATACTATTTTCCGTTATTCCCCGTTGGTAATTATTTATACAACTTATTTTTTTCTGCTCCCCTCTCTCCCTCCCCCCTCTCTCTTTCACACACACACACACACACACACACACACACACACTGAAAGTTTAATTCCTATTGTCTTTATTTACATTCCCTAATATTGTTTGATAATATCAATTTCTGATGCCATCATGTTTTTACACTAAAATAATTAATCTACTTTTAATAATAAAAAAACATGTAGTAAAAATAAAATGGGCAGGCCCGGTGAATATATCTCCTGCAAATGGTTATCTCGCAGAGATCAAAATTATCTTTATTGTCAACGTATATAAAACACCAGCGTCCATACTACCAGCAGCAGAAAGAAATTGCGTAACAAACCCAGCTAACCCTGGAAGTATCTACTCGATCATTTTCATCAGCGTGTCACTTTTAGTTAAATAGCAAAGAGTATATAAACACGCACGTGCACCGATTCATCTCTAATCCCTAACGAAAAAGTCCTATAGGATCCTATAAGATACTATATGGTTCTATAGGAAATTGAGCCGATTTCCTATAGAACCATATAGTATCTTATAGGATCCTATAGGACTTTTTCGTTAGGGATTAGAGATACTATATGGTTCTATAGGAAATCGGCTCAATTTCCTATAGGATACTATAGGATCTTATAGGATCCTATAAGACTTTTTCGTTAGGGATATTTTAATACACAACATTCACCCTTTGTTTTCCTATGTGAAAGAAAATACTTTTACTTTCGTTAGTATTTCATCTATATGTAAGATCTTACAGACTCTTGATCTTAAAGAAATAGATTCCATTCCGCGTGGCCATGCAGTTAAATCATACTCGCTCGACTGTATGGTCACGTGACCATATCGGCTATCTGATTCTAACGCACAGGGTATCATTCATTCATCGTTATCATTCAGAGCCTAAAGTTTTCCACTGTTGGACAAATAACTATATGAGAGAGTATTGGTTGTTTTGTCCATGACTGGATATACCTACCGCTTTTATTAATAAAGGGTAGGCCTACCGGAAGAGACGGGATTGTGCCGAAAGTGCGTGCCAGTCATGTAACGTCGAGTGGTATAAGACATGAAGCTTACCGGTCATTTTTAGCTGGGAGTACACGGGTGTGAAGCCGTGAGTGCGAAGTTGATGCGGTTTTTTCGACGGCATGATTTGATTATATTTTTTCTTTTTGCATTTTGAGCAAAGAATACTTGTAGAAGTACGGGGCATATGATATGAAAACGTGTTACGAAGCTTGAAGGTGCAAAATTGTGTTTTTTGTACAGTCAACTTATTTTCCAAAAAATTGCTGCATCGACCGACAGGGCGACAAAAGAACGTCAAGTTGAAAAACAGCGAGGCTACATATCGTTGTCATGTGCCAAAAGAATAAATATAATCAAACCTCGCTTGTAAGATTCTTCCTAAAGACCCTCATTGCTTATATGCAAAGTATGACATTTTTTATAATCAACACTATTTCGTGAATAATTCTGCAGATCCTTTCCATCTGGCAGGTTTATATGGAGCGTAATAGTAGAAGACAAACAGAAGATACGGTAGTGGTAGTTGGGTAAAAGACGACGAAGGAACTAACCATCATTTTTCCAAGCAACAGGCACCGAGACATACTGGTAGCAAGGTAAGAGAAGCATTAAAGGAATTTTATGTCGGCTGCGGGGTTAGTGGGGGGGGGGGGGGGGGGGGGGGGGGGGGGAGGATGAGACACCAGTCTTACCTTGCTGCAATGGAAGAATTGATTTAATACCCAGTAGTGTATTTATTTGATATACAGGTTCCTTGCTCACAACACCGGCCAGTAACTAGGATTGGCAAATGAGTGCATTTTTCTCCCTAATACAGTTTGAACACCAATGGCCAGTGTTAAATACAGTGTGTTTGTTAAGTATAACAACATTCTGAAATACAGCATGTTCACCTACCAATCGCGAACTACGGAGAGCCCACAGAAATAACATTAGATTAACGAAAGGAGATTTTTATTTTACCTTGGGCTCATGATATAATGGGTCCATGACCTAACGTTCTCAGTGATGTGATGTCACTTATTAGCCGGAGGAGGCATATTGGAGACCGGACATTTCGCAAAATGCAACGCCCACCTCCTCAATATATGGCCCATCTTACATTTTGGTCAACCGTGCAATTTGCAGTCATCTCGCCTTCTCGATACCATACAATGGATTAAGTAATAGCCTCCTTTGTTTATGGCTTTTTAGTATGTATGATACCATCGTGTTACACAGAGGTGCCTTTATGCTTGGACATAATCCAAGCTTTATGTGAAGTGTAGGACTCCGGTTAGAGATGGGAGGCGCGTATGGGACTGTCACTATTTCTGGTTCACCTACTATTTTGATCATCCAATTGTATAGTTAACACAAAGCAAATAATACTTACATTATATGCATCTCTCTGCATGCACAAGAGTATTTCAGATACGCAACGCGACGCGTTCACACACACACGCTCGCACGCGCGTGCACACACACAAACACGCAAGTTGTGTATCTACGTACATAATGCTTTCACTATATCTATTTAATATATACCAGCACAGAGGATCACTCTATTGCAGCCTTTCCTCTACAAGCCAGGTGTCAATACTAGTTAAAACGGTACACATGCACATATTATGTAAACACCAGTATTTTGAACAATAAATGACACACGGACACCGCGACAGGTTAATTGCTTTTTGTTACAATGGTATTTCTGTAGTTAAAATATATGCAGACGAAGCGTCAGAAGGGACAATGCCTCTTCTCTCTGTTTTGGGGACGGATTGATTCGGGGTAGACTTATTATTTTTGTAAATGCCACCAGACATTGGAGGAGGGAGTGTAGGAGAAGAAAATGTGTCGTTTCCACGACCCCCGACTAATGCTTTGTGGTGGAATACCCGGGGATAGAGTCCTCACAGCTAGTACAGGAATTAACTGTGAAGACAGTCATACTGTATTTTCATCATAACTCGTCACATTGCGTCCTCAGACCACGATTGCAACTGGATGAAATAGATGTGCTTTGGTCTTACATGTTATTATTTTCATGGACCCAAGCTGAGGCATACGTAAGTCCATAGGTGCTCTATTTTAAATTGTGCTTGGACAGAATAATCGTTATTATGTCGAAGAACTGTGCAATGTGTCGAAAACCAGAGATGCATGTTTGTATTTTGATTTCCATTTTACTGCGACTCTTATCACAAAATAATTGACTCGCTGACAATTAAACAATAAGTAAGTTATTATAGTGGAGTCAAGTCATATTTTAGTGCTCAAAAGGTGGTGAAACTTTTTATACTGGACATTATATCTGAGATATCTGTACAGAGAGAATAGTTTTGAGGTTCCCTCTGTCGTTAATGCCTCAGAACTTGTGTAACCCAAGGAAGAGAGGGTTCAATAATTCATTTATTTATGCGTTTAATCTTATTGTTATCACAGCATTGATGGCCTACCGGAATATTCCATAATTTTGAAATATAATAGGGTATGTATCACTATTTTATTTCTCCTCAAAAGTTCAAGAAGTAAAGAAATACTATAATGCATGTACATGTATCATTACTATACTCTATTTCTCCAAAAAAATTAAAGAACTGTTGAACTGTGTTCAGTATAAAATTCATTACTGCGACAAGCACAACGAGTGATGTGTTTATTACTCGGTAGTATATGAAGCTAATAGCGGAGAACACGCGATTAGAAATGCCGGTGATGTAAACTACAGCCTGCAGTAGACACTGGGGGCCTTTCTTGTCCTAGTTAAATGGCTTATACACAGAGGATTACTCTATAAATGACATGATGGCATCTAAATGAATATTTATGTACATGATTCGCAGACCTTACGGAAAGTGACTGACCTGACTTTTAGGCGAATAAATCCTCACACGCTACCCCTGTTCTCTGTGTAGTTCTACTTCAGTATCTGATGCAGTACCACCTTGTATCACTCGGATCTCAGGGTTTTTATAAGGTGGAGGGGAGAGGAGGGGAGCGTAAGGATTTTTTACTGTCGTTTCGCTCTTCATGCCAAAAGTAATATCTAGGGCATAGGAAAAGCTTGTTTCGCTTGTCATGTTGTTTTTGACAGGAAAAAGACAGTGCCTCCGAGATTAAGGGCAGGCGATCCCCAACTGCAGTAAGAAAATAATTTATTCTTACTTTTCACTGTGTCAAAAATTACTTGCAGAAATCCTCTTTTCGGAATAGACCAAGTTACAATGATATCAGAAAATTGTGAAGAGGTGATTTCTAATTTAAACAGGCCCGTTTTTTAAGAAGAGATTCGTGAATGGCCTGGGAATGGCCACGAATGTGGTGAATTCCCCCCTGTATTCCTTTCCAGTACCGTCTGTAATTAACAGTGCTTCTGTTCTGAGATAGCAAAAGACCTGATAAGCGGAAACGTTCTCATTTTTACGTCTGGGTTCAGCTTACGACTTTTGAATGCATTTTTACAAATCAAGTTGTATTTTTACTTTAACCCTTAAAGTTATAATAAACTTTAAAAATGTAGACAGTTGACAATGTACAGTGGACATAACAATATTCATCAAATGACATTAGTTCTAAACATATTATAAAGACTCTGTGGTCATATTTGTACTACATGTAGCGTATTTTACAGTTTATGAATGCCGTTAATAAAAAGTGAGTTAAACAGGCAATGATTGTGAGTGCAAAGGGGGTGCTATAATAATAATAGTAACAGCAGTAGATTGGCACTGCTGTTGTAGGATCGTCCTACAGACATTGACTGAATTTCGGATTAACTGGATTTTTGACTTGTGATATCTGAAAGCTCTTCTGCTCAATCAAGAATTCAAATCCGCCCTTGTTAAGGTGATATTTCAACATTTGTTGTTTTATTATTATTATTTCAGACGGCTCTGTGATGTCTGTGACAATGTGCTGTAGATGGGACAGGAGACTAAAATCGACATTTGTCAAAACGCTGGCGATTGTCGTCATTATTGTCCAGCTGACAAGTTTCTTAATAGTGACTCAACCTCACGGAAAAAGTGAAGACAGGCGACAAGCACCATTGAAAATTAATAGCATACACAATTCCGACGCATTAGCTTTATCGCGTGAGGCAGAAAGAAACGAAATATCGGAAAAGGAAGAAGATGCAAACAATGACGACAATATTTTTAACGGTGACGACAAATTGGAATCGCACGTCGAAAAAAGCAAGGCCGACGTTCTTATAACTGGCTGTCCGCGAGGTGGCACTACAGTCACGGGAGAGATCGTCGGATTTGCGAAACACACGAAATATTACCATGAACCCATGAGCACCGACACCAAGAATTACTGTCCGGGACAGATGCAGAAACCAGAGGCTGAACGAAAGTTAGATATCATAACCAAAATCAAGCCAGCGCCCTGGGTGGAATACTTTCAGGATCTTTTCTCGAAGTGTAAAACAGGGGACAGCACACTTAGGGTGGTGATCAAGGACCCCTTGGCGTTGAAATATTCCGACTTGCTTGCTGACGAATTCAATATGTTGGTCGTCGTAAAAATCCGTCATCCAGCGAGCCTGATAGCCAGTGACTGCGCTAGAAGTCAAAACTTCAAACGAAACGCCTGCACGGATGAGAAAATCGATAGTTTCTTAGAGGCTCGAGTATTCCAACTTCGTATTCTTCTGGATTTGTACAAAAGGTTTGCCGACACGAAGCCTGATCAGTGGATGTTTCAGAGACACGAAGACTTTTGCAGAAATCCCAATAAGGCGTCGAAGGATATATACGATTTTGTAGGTTTTAATTACACGACGCAGATAGAGGAAAGAGTGAAGTATATAACCTCTGATAAAAATAAAGACAAAACAAAATCTTATCACCAGATTAAGCTAAACGCTCTAGCTCAGATAGACAGGTGGAGGACGGTCCTCTCCCTCAAACACGTCCAGAAAGTGAAATCTGAGACGGAGTTTTTCTGGAAGGAATTCTATACAGAAGAAGATTGGTAGAATGAGACAAATAAAAAATAATAAAATAAAAAACATGAATGTTTTTGTTTTTTTTAATATTGATCAATGGTAAAATAAATGCAATTAAATAATTAATTTTTCTTTTTTTAAACACGTGCTCGCTTTAACATCTTGATTTTTTAACGGGATCAGTCAAAAAAAAAAAAAAAAAAAAAAAAACTTCCTTGGCTTTTGTGCTATTCTGGCTATTGTGAATTTACGGAAACCAATACGTGGACATTTACAAAAACTCATCACAGCAATAAAAACTACATGTAGAAAAGCACTCCGAGAGCGCAGACCTCCGCCAAGGCAGCAGTTTTTGATATTATTATTGATTATTGATTGATTATTGATCCAGATCACCACCAAAAACTAATCACTTCTAAGTTAACCCATTTCTGAGCTACCCTGAAAATTTCATCCAAAATCGGTCCATAACTTTTGGAGTTATGTTGATGATTGATTTTTGATTATTGATTGATTATTGATCCGGATCACCACCAAAAACTGGTCATCTGTTCCTTGGCCCACTTCTGACAGTTCCTGAAAATTTCATCAAAATCGGTCCATAACTTTTGGAGTTATGTAGATGATTGATTTTTGATCATTGATTATTGATTGATTATTGATCCGGATCAACACCAAAAACTGATCATCTCTTCCTTGGCCCACTTCTGACAGTTCCTGAAAATTTCATCAAAATCGGTCCATAACTTTTTGAGTTATGTTGGTGACAGACAAACAAACAGACAAACACGGGTGACAACATAACCTCCTTGGCGGAGGAAATTACGCAAAAATCACTACCACCTCCCCGACGGGGAATTGAACCCCGGTCACCCGCGTGACAGGACGGGGATACTCACCACTATACTATCGAGGATCAACTGTTTGTCATGGGTGATGAACAAGCTTACATATATCCTATCACTAACGATACAACTTAATCCTCATGCCATTGTATTTTCTAGTTTGTGGTTATCAGCGGCGGATTGAGGCCGTCTTCTAGGTCTTCCGGAAGACGGTCAGATTTCCAAGTTTACATTGACGGTAAATACCCGTTGTCGGAAGACGGTCAAAAATGGAGGATGGGTCAACAAAAAAAATTTGAAAGGCTGGCAGAAAATATTTATTGGATCCGCCCCTGGTTATATAAACAACTGCACCTCTATTCTTATTGTTATATATTTGTGTCATCCAAAGTATCTTAATATATGTCATCATGTAGTCTCGAAAAGGGTGAATGAAAGATACTGGGATGCAGAACTGTTTTTTAATAGAGTGGCAGATTGCAAAAAAAAAAAAAAAAAAAAGAAATACAACTGTGTTATAACAAGAAAATACTGAAGCAAACCTCAGGTATTTTATGATTTCGCAGATTCATTGTAATCAGTAGCAAAAAAAAAAAAAAAAAAAAAAAAAAAAAAAAAAAAAAAAAAATTCTCCGAGACGGGGGAGGCTATTCACCCTTATAGTGTCAAGGCTTAAAGCAACTGAATCTGATAATTAGTAAGATACCATGATCATTAGTGTGCGACATGATACAATGCGAACTTAATTATTTTTTGCACGTATTCTCAAGGGGGTTGAACTCTCAAGTAGGCCCTACTCCTCGCTCAAGGCTCCCGGTATTGCGGTAGATGTGCTAGTTATTCTTTTACCTACGCAATTCGTTTTTACGTGCGCGATTCTCACAGTGGAATCAACAGGTTTGCTTATACATGTAGAAGTTCACTGAATGTTAAAAGGTACTTTTCAGCGTAGTTTTGCTATAAATTTCTGTGATGACTTGAAATGTGACCAAGAAAACAGACCTAGCTCATTTAAGTCTCACTTGGCCCAATACGATTTATTACCTCCGCCAAGGAGATTATGTTTTCACCCCTGTTTGTTTGTCTGGCGGTCTTTCTGTCTGTCTGTCTGTCATCAACATAACTCAAAAAGTTATGGACCAATTTTGATGAAATTTTCAGGAACTGTCAGAAGTGGGCCAAGGAACAAATGATTAGTTTTTGGTGGTGATCCGGATCAATAATTAATCAATAATCAAAAATATCGAAAATTAAGGGGTGAAACGGCATTGGATGGAGACTTTGCTGCCTTGGAGGAGGTCTGCACTCTCTGAGTGCTTTTCTAGCTCTACATGTATTGATGACGCTGACCCTACATAAACTTTCCTCACCAACCCCTACTGATCATCTAGCTAGGCAGAGTTGGGTGGTCATATTTCACCTCTGGCTGTAGGACTTCCCTGCTATCTCGTCGAATTTTTTAAAATTCGATTAAAATCCTGCCAAACGTCCGTTAAGACAATACAGTGGATGGGATGATACCTTTTTTTGCCATCGGCTGTGCCGGGATGATCGGAGTTTTCGAAAATGATCAAAAAGGCACCGCATACTCGCACAATGTAACATAATGATTTTTTTTGTCAATTCATCAGAAACGTGGATATCATATTAAAGCTGTTTCCATTAATGCTTTTAAAACAACTGTCTACATTCCTTTACGCATGGATAGTAAAAGATTTCCATTTCTTGGGCTATTTAGGAAAATTGTAGATTACTGCAGGCCCGTAGCCAGCAATTTCAAAAGGGGGGTTCTTTTTCTGAAAAAGTGGACCTTTTACCATGAGACCTTCATGTACCTAGATAAAGTTTTACCCAGAAGGGACCTTTTCCCAGCAAAAAATACTAAATATTTTTGTAATTGTGAGTTGTGTGACAAAGGTGAATAATGATAGCATCTTTAAAAAAAAGCCGGTTATAACAATATTTTTGAAGAGAAAATTTATTCAGTAAAATTTAGATATTCGTATACTGCACATTATTCAAGAAATATTGTATCTATGGCATAGGATGAGTTATTGCTGTAAGGTAAACAGCTTACCATCTTTGATAAGAAACAGACAAAATATAGAAGATAAATAAATAAACAAAGAAAACTTCCTATTTACGCTCTTTCTGCTGCAACATCACCGCGAGCGTTCTTTACGGCACCGCGTCACGAGTCAGGTTAGATGTGTAAGTCATTCGCACCGTCAGGGGAATCAGATAAAGTGATGTCTGGTAAACTGATATCATTTTTCTTTAAAAACAACTTTCCTTTTAGTGATCTATAACTTTTATAATCTCTAAAAATGGCTGAGGTAGTTTTCGTTCTCTCCACGACTTCAGGAAACTGGCTCTTCTCGATGAGTTTATCTTTACTTTGCTTCTTGCGCTCAGGTTCTGACCACTTTTGGTACAGTTCGCTCTTCTTTTTCTCGATGAATCGAGCTAGGGTGAACCTGTTCTTGCAGTCCGCCGGGAAGACGCGCTGACGGACCTCCTGAGCCTGTTGCTGCTCCAGCCTTTTTCTCTCCGCTGCCCGCGTGGTCATCTTTTCCATCGCTAACCCCATGTTGCCCATTTGGTTGAACGAAAGCATGGAAGATCGAGGCGTGGACGAGTACGTAGGCAGCGGACTAGGGTCTTCTGGGTTCAGGATGCTTTTTAAACCAAAGGGGTCCGTTTTTTGAAGCATCTGCAGCTTTCTGATGACCACATTTTGACGAGCCTCTTCGGCCAGTTTTGACCGAAGCGAAATACTTTGAAAACCCCTCGTGTTCGGCAGTGATAAGGCAACAGTTACGTGGTGATTCTGAGTGTTTAGTCTTTTATCTGCATTTTCATCTTGAACAGTGACTTCGTCTTCGACAACTTTTGATGATGTCACCTCTGTATTTTCCTTGTCGTCATCGACAAGGTCGATTTTCGGTTCTGCGCTGTTGCGTTTTTCGACAGTTTCTGTTGTCTTTCCATTGTTTTCGTTGCTTTCTCTATGTGCTTTTCCATTGCCACTCCTGTAATAATTTCTTAAACTGTGTTTTCGATACACAGCCTTGTACGCCTTCATTTCTAGCAGTTCGCATCGCAAACGATTCAATTCATCTCTGGACTTCTGATCATAGTCACGCCTCTCGTCCTTAATTTCCTTCACAAATCTAACATGGCGGTGCTTTTCGCGGTCTAACTTTTTATTGGTGTTGAACATGACGTTGTTACTCATACGCAGCACGTAATTAAACCGACTTTCCCAGCCGTACCAGCCGGTTTCGGCGTCTCTTATGAGACGCGGTGGCATCGTGGCGCACAATTGTTGCCACGAAGGTGAACTTTGTAAAATCCCTCCAGTCAGTCCTTGACCGATCTCTCAACGGCGTTTGAGCACCTTCTTGTGGTTCATAAGAGGATCTGAAATTAATCAAATATAGGAATGAATTATGCAGGTGAGGTTAACTGGATAGTGGAGTCGGAGGTTTCTCTTATTAAACACTTAAGTATACCGTAATATTGAGTGTGAATTGTTCAATGGCAAAACGAGTACTAGTGTTTAATAGAACGAAACGTACTGTTGATTTGTTAGTCGATGCACGAGGAATCGAAAATATCTTCGTTGAAAACTGAAGAAAGGGAAATTTTGAACACAAAAGAACATCGAGTGTCCTCCAAAACTACTTCGCTGTTTATTAAATTCGCCTATAACAAAGGGAACATGGGACTTAATTGAATTAATCCCTTTTAGAAATTGCAGAATTATTGGAGAAGAAGAAAAAGCACACTCACTATGAATGAAATCATGTTCACAATAATTGTATTTTGTACCACACCGCGTCAATGAAAATAATGAAATCTAATCAATTTTCTTTTCTCTTTGGGTGTTGTATTTATAAATAATGTATGCTTGGCGGTTTATAGTTCGGATCAAATGGCAAAACCTTAAATTATCCCTGTGTCGATGGCTTGTTCCTTTTAGTTTTATTCCTGTTTTTCTAATATTGATTAACTGCTGAGATTGCGCAAATTTACAGTGAAAAATATAGATTAACGTTTTTGATGGAATAACAAATGAAGTACATTTAGGTAAACTGGTTATCCCTGGATGAAAATCCCTGGTTTTAGAACAAATACCAGTGGAACATGAATAGGTACTCTCCTAAATTTAAGAAATTATGTATTTGTCTAAACGTGTCTCTCTCTTGAGATCAAAACCACAAAGATGGTGAAATAAAGGAGAAATCTAAAAACTTTTTTCAATAAATCTGTTTCAGAACATTTTTCATATCACAACAATATCATATCAAGTGCAAGAGCAACAGCAAGCAAGATAAATACATACATATTACACCACTATACCCAAAGGGAAAAAAATTCAAAATGTTCATTAAAAAAAAACAAACAAAAAAACAAGTACATCTTAAACACCTTGTTAACTATATTAATATATCCATGAACTAATTGCAATTGCAGGTTCATTTTAGGCGGTGGTCACACTGCGGACAGAAAATAGATATCCCAAATCATAGCAACAGCAGGTTTGGTATCGATATTATTCCACAGCTAAGACTGGTAAATTTGGTAATTCGTGATTCTCCTCTTGATCCTAGCCTGTCTAGACTGATACACGTACATGTATATAAACTCATGTATATAAACTCAATTTCTACGATAAGTTCGTGTGCACTTGTAACTCGGTCGCCCCATTTTGATGCACTTATCTCACACTGACATTGAAACCTGAATATATCACTTACCTTCATTTCCACATTTGCTGATCTGTATGAGAACAAAGCGCCCACCCGTTTCCAGGTATTCTCATGCACAACAAAACGATTAATCTTTTAAGGAATAGCTATCCAATGCTATTCCAGTCTCTGAATATATTCAGTGTTGGACCTCTAATACACGCAATTTTCGTCATATCGCATGCACAGAGAAATGTCTTGTTGCCACTCGCAATCTACTAAAGCCAAACATATAATAACCGATCGAAGTATTTGTTATCGATCTTGCACCAGATGATGTCACATGAATTGAGCTCGTACGAGCAGCGGTAACAATTGAATATACTAGTATTGAAACATAATATTATGGTAATTGTGTCGAAATGAATCGTGTAAGTTTTCCACAGGGAAAACTATATCTCTCAATGGAATTACGCAGCCAACAATAATCGAATATAATCACATTATAGCACTCAGCTACACCACAATGCAGGGATACGTTCACACTAAACACAGGTGGATCGATCCTTCTCAGTGCAAATTGGAGTACAAACTGTTGGTGCTCAGCATTTTGTCATGGTATTTAAGGTTATGATATAAAGCTAAGAGACTTGTTCACAATAGGCCTGTAGCAGACCAGAAGTTTACTATGAGCGAAAAAAAGAAAAAAAAAAAAAAAAAAAAAAAACAGAGTGAACGCGCGCGAGCACTTGCAGTCACATGTGCGCACACTTAAAAAGGGCCCCTACATGAATGTTATGAATTTAAAGCGCACACTAGGTTATATCTATCTGACTGTCATCTGGAGACGTAAATTGATCAAAATGTCCGGTCCGGTCCAGGTGAGTGGAAATGCAACCATGCCTGAAACAATATATGTAAAAAAAAATGGTTAGACTAATAGGCTATAAGTGGAAAGCAATTAATCCAACCGAGTCTTACGCCACTGACATTGATTTAGAAGACCATGATGTGAATGCGTTCGTTACGGTTGCCGATACTGGCTAATGCGTCTGATTAAAGCAACAATAGGTCATTGATTTACTTGAACAGTGAAATACGGTCGGTTTCATGTCCAACAGGCAACGTTCGTACGCGTGTTCGTATCCCAAGAGTGTGGATATTTTGCTTTATCATATCTACTGCCAAAATAAATATAAATGGCCCTCAACATAGTCAAGGTAATAAAAAGTTGTAAGATGACAATTGGATTCTTTTTAAGCTTCAAATTTAACATAATATATAAATCACTCAAAGAAGATGTTATTTAATCATCTAATGTGCTGAATAATACAAAGTAATATTTCATTTTGTCAGTGATTTCAGGTGTGGGAAAAATTTAATTTTCCCTGCTTATTTGGTTAATTTGCCATGTCGTTTTAAATTAACATATATCGTCAACCATACATTCACCATCCTCGAGTCATCCTTTTACAGCCATTTACCATCCATGTAATACTTTACGTAATTAAAAAATGACAAATGTGCAACTCACATAAAATTATCAATCATTATAAATTTTAACTCTTTCTAATACATAATTAATAAAGTGAGACTTGTATATTTTAAGATATTTTTCGACGTCTTGTCATTTTTCGGGTGTGCCTCGTCATGGCAGTATCGCGTGTGAGGCCCCTGATTTGTTTAGTAATTTGTATTATGGTTATTGCTTTACGTGATTCAGAGGCAAGAAAAGGTGCCACCGTCGTTGATTATTTCCACAAAATACCTGGAAAATATTTACCAAATAAGGCTTTCAAAACCAAAGAACAACGAAATGGAATAAGTAAAATACAATGTGCTATGGAATGCCAGAAAAACACACACTGTATGTCAACATAAGATCTGACAACGCCGTGTGTGAACTGAATTCTGCGGCAGATTTCACCCCAGCCAAGTTGAACCTTCTTGATGATGAAGCAAGCCACCACTACATGAAGGTAATTATATACTAGTGTGTGGTTTTTGTCTAGGCCTCAATTAAAAAATCGTTAGTTAGATATCATGAGTGGGCCAACCGTTACATGACAGATATTACTTTGGATTAGAGGGCCATTGATCTATGAATACGATCTAATCATAGTCTACGGCATGATATCACTCTCTCGATAGACTTAGGCCTAGACTACATTTGCCATGGGTGCCGTGCGATGAAATCGTGTAGGATTTTCTATACAATTTTTTTTGACAGCGTAAAGGACTACGAGCTACGCCGAATATGTCTACATTGCATAAGGTCGCCGTGCCGTTTCTCCCACATGACCTTCAGAAAGAAACCGCAAATAGTGCCTGTCTTCATAACGTTCATATTTTATTTTAGGTTCCACGTGACTGCGCTGATTACAGTAAGTTTTGTTTATAATTGATTTATAAAAACGTGTAAGGCTTCATTCACATGCAATGTCTATTTTCTAAATTCTATTTTCTATTCGCGGTAAGTCTTATGATCACGGTCTGTGCCCTGAATATCCCGCGGCGTTATTACTGGCAGCGCGAGCCAGTTACTATAAGTTACTATAAGTAACTGCATGGCTCGCGCTGCCTAAGTCTCACACCATTGCTTATCCATTTAATATTATCATTTTGGAAAGATGGGTCTTAGTAGTCGTTTACATATTCTTGTGATTTTCACATTTTTCATTTTAGCAAGGGAAATATATTTTGATGTGCTTGCTAAAGATACAGACAATTAAGTTATTTACCTTATATTTCGATCTAACTGATGCTTTATTTACCATTATTTTGATACTATATTTTTACAACCTAAAACCAAAAAACCCATCATCAAAGTTCTAACATTTCCGTATATATTATGTCAGCTGTCAAAATGCTCTTTCGATGGAAATTAAACAAGAAAATGTATCCTAACCAAGCGACTTGCATGCACCTTTTGACAACCGTCGGTGTTGCTCTGTTTTGAGATGCTGGTAACAATAATTTGCCATGACAAGACAATAACTCATGTCGTGCTTTCATTCACAAACAATCATACTAATTTATGAGTATGTTCTCTAAGACCATTTGTTAAATGTTAATTATAGAAAAGTTGAAAAAGATGTTTACAGTGTATTGCTAATCGTCTCTTTTGATTTATTCCCTCCCATGAAATTGATCCTTGTTTATCAGACCAGACTTAGGGTAATTAATTGATAACACTTTTTGCACATTTGTGACAAACAAAATTATCTCAAATATCAAAATTCCCTGAATATCTTTTCAGTTGGAATAGATGGCGTACATAACATTTATATCAGTTCCATGAACAGACAACTTCGTGTTTCCTGTGAGGAGGGGTGGACGGTTCTAATGCGCAGAACAGGGCCCGAGTTAAACTTTAACAGGTATTAAACAAACAAACAACAACTTGCTCAACAGTAAGTCGGAATAACCAAAGCCTTTAACCTGGTTTTATTAGCAGTAGACGATCAAAGTGAAGCAACGGTCGTTTTAATTTTATGTCCTTTCTTCTTTGTCTTTTAATGTGAAATAGTCTCAGCTTATAACTACATAAAACAAAGACAAAGTGTAAAGATCCTGGATGAATTTTGAGAGAGGGGTAATATTTTAAATAATACAATTACTGACTGAAATGTCTTTGACGAAGGTCTTGGATAAAGAGAAATATGTAAAATCCTATTCAAAGTATGGAATTAATGATTGTCTTCTTTATTTTTAACTTAGGTCTTGGGTAGAATACCGTAATGGGTTCGGCGAGGTTGCTGGCGACCACTGGCTGGGATTGGAGGCATTTCATCATCTCACCAACCAGGGAAACTACTCCTTAAAGACAGAGGTCAGAGACGCGCTGACTGACTCTTATTTCTGGGATATCCATGCAAACTTCCTCATTGGAACCGAAGACGAGAAATACACTTTAAAGCTGAAACTAAATGGTGTTGGAAACTTATCTACAAACAGCACAGTTGACCCCTGGGAAAAGAACGTCAACGTGCAATTCTCAACACATGACCAGAAAAATGACAACAAATTGACAGGCAACTGTGCTGCTGTAAATGGGGGCGGTTGGTGGTTTCACAAGTGCGGCGACATTTCATTCACTTCAATCCTGGCAACAGAATGTGTTCCGACCTGTTGGAAAGCGGCTAGACATGCGGGGATTCCGTTTGGAGTTCGCGGGTCTGCCGAGAAATTGTTGCGCTGGGCTGTGATGAAGATAAAGAGATCTGAGGACCTGTAGTTTATTGACAAAAAATGTACTTTTATGAAAGAGCCCCTTCATATAGACCACTTGCATACTACAGCATAGATTGTCAATAATCCTTAGTCATTTTCTATTCAGAAATATGTATGATCACTACTTGTCTGTATTACCCATGATAATAATTTCACTGATGACTTTATAATTTAATTAAATCTTAAAGCATGTCACATTCAATAAAATTAACCTTCATTACATATATTCCTTTAAAACAATTTTAATAATTTATGTTAAAGTTGTCTTTACAATTTTGAAATAATAGGAAGTCTTAAAATAAATTGTGCTTTTGAACCAAAAATTGTGGCATTCAACAGAAATGTAGAATATATTGATACATGTGCATAAGCAAACTGTGATCATACAATAATAATAATAATAATAATAATAATAATAATAATAATGATAAATGAATACATTGCACTAACTTTCCTTCACTCAAACAAATGGGAATGAGAGGTCAGAAATTAACTCTCTCACTGTTTGGAGGTGCTCTAAATTCCCAGGAGAAATCTAGCACATATATATGTAGCCATAGCTGTGGCTTCCACAAAAAGGTTCCTTCAATTAAATTTCAATAAATGGGTTCCCAAATGAGAAATCAATTATCATTCAGACCTGACGAATGCAAAAAAACAAAACAAAACAAAAAAAAAAAAAAAACATTTCAACTGCACGCACTACTAATGCAGATTTCTAATAGAGTATATACCTAGAAATTCCCTCTTTAATAATGTGCACCAAAAATATAAAATCATCAAAAAAAAAAAAAAAAACGTTAGAATTTGATCTATATATATGTACTATCAGAAAACTAGGTACGACTTTTAAACAGACTGAAGCATATGAAATAAAATTAATTTAATTATGTAAAAACTCAAAATGCTAATGCTGCCAGATAAAAAGCTAATTGTGTTAAGAGAAGAAAAAAATTACAGGTATGGCTCAAAACTAAATGTCACTGTGGTGCACATTTTGTGCCTAAAACTTAAATAGAAAGGCGTGTCTTGAACTTCAGTTACCTTTACCAAAATTGCAAACAGTTCTGCCACCTTGAGCTGCTTTCCTTGTTGGATAGTGTCAACTAATGCTTTATCATTGGCAGCGTAATAATCACCTTGGTCTGTATGATATTTGGGCGCATTGGACTGTACGTTTTTAAAGAAATCAGCAAGAGCTGGAGATTTTCCTTTAGTGTCATTTTGGCTAACCGGAGACAGGGCAGCAGAAAGTGCCGCTGACCCATCAACCTTGCTTATGGATTGCATATTTTTCAACGAAAATGACAAAGAGTTGACATTTTTTTGTGATAACTTGGCGCATTTGGGCAAATTTGGATTTTCCTTAAGGAAGGCCATTTGTTTCCCACACTTAACTTTAACAACGCGTTTTCAAGCCTTAAATTATAGTGGATGTTCTTAACATTGAAAATGGATTTTGATAACGTTTGTAAAATATTTTATATGACCTTTAAGTGTATACGTTCTTATTCAGAAGGAACATGGCATTGTAAAGAGTGCTGTAAAAAGATCATGTTCGGGAGGACTCCTCAGGTCTTACCTGGTGTGGAATTAATTTTCTATGTAACAAGGACGCAATTCGAGAGGGGGACGGAGATGAAATAATTAGATATTAGCGCCTAGATGTGCCTCGCCTCTTCCATAAACATCATTTCAAGTACATGATATTAAGTCATAGGTTACTACCAGGTACTTTCTATTTTAAATTTTTTAAAAAAATATTTTATTTATTTTAAGAATTAATACAGATTAATGTGCTTGATAAGCCATTGTACAAATAATCACACATGCAAAAAATGCACCAGACTAATCAACAGGATTTTTTTTCTGTATTCCACAGGGCAACATGGATGGCTGCCTGAACGACTGAACAGATGCGGAAACATAGTTGGATACGGCAATATTGAATTAGATCTTATACATGAATTCTTAAATGGGTCGTTTAAAGGTAAATTTTTTATAATTTCATTAATGATTATGATATTTTTGCATTAAAATATAGTTTGCTGTTATGTTAACAGCATTTCTTTATTTTTACTTTAAGAATACTGATTTATGTTATTGTGTTATTTATATTACAACAGAAACATTAAAACAAGGACGAGGGAACATCAGTCAGGGGCACGTGGAGAGAAGTAGCGTCATCATTGGGTCTGGCGCTTGTGAAATTGATCAAGCTGGGTTGTTCGGCTTGCTGGACGAAAGAGAAGAAGCAGAAGGGAGAGGGAGGACTTATACTAGAAAAAAAATATGGCTCGGATATGGAGGTGTTTACTAATAATTATATAATTAAATATAATGAAAGCTACATGTATATACGAGGGAAAAAATTAACCACACAAATTTTGTTTACATAGAGATAAACGTATTTAACTTATAACAACATTGTTAACTATATCAAAAAGTTAGGTTAAAATATGTTTTATTTCTAATGCTCATACTGTTCACTAATTTCAGGAATTCATACACCAATATGAAGAAGAAAATCTGTGGGAAAACATTACTGGTCGTCGACACGACTCTATTTATTTATGGAACAAGATTATAAAACCACTCAAATTGAAAAAAGAAAATACTTCTCTACTTCGATCGTCTGCAATAAGAAAGGCAGCTATGTTATAGTTCTTAGTGGTAAGTACAAATTTTTTGACAAAAGTTACAACAATTACATAAATAACACTTTTTTTATCTTCATTGCTTCCTTTCTTCTGTAGATCGTCAATTTCCTCATTTGTGCTTTTCTTTTTTAAGGAAACTTCACGCAGGATTGCTTCTCTAAAACAAACTTCATTTTCTATACAGTCTTTGCATATTTTTTAATTTTTTCATCTGTATTTTTATGATGAACTGAAGAGGTGGGGGTGAAAAAGATGGTTGCCCTCCCCCTTTCCCCAGAAGCACGTGTGCATCGCCCCACCTCCTGCCAGTGTGATAAGGCGTTTTTACTAAAACCCCAATGAATGACATATGAGACATCCCCAATGTTAACCCCCATCCCAAACGCAACGGTGCTGATAATTATCCGGATAGTAGATGATGGCAATAAAAATTCTTTAATAATCGTGCTTTAATCAATGGATGGGATGGAACTATGAAACACTGTTAACATGCGATTTTTTAATTTTTTTTCTTTGTCTTTATAAGCATCTATGTCAAGATTTTCTAAAACAGTCAAAAAAATATACTAGCAATGTTCATAGACCTGACGTATATTATAGTTTTTCAAAATTGACATGTTTTTCTTTCAGTCCAGGGATTATTATGTCTTCGAGGTCCCCAAATCCTTGCTCTTTACATTTGAATAATTGCAGTAAAATATTTGGCCTGAAAAAAGTGTAAATTAATTAATTTGTTATATTTCATGGCACTGTTATAGTTAATAACCTATAAACTTATGTGGTAATTAATTCATTTGACTTTTACTTTTTTTAGGAAATGGAGTGAAGATGGATAACGCCATTAAAACCAAGACTGGAACTATGATACTTGCAACTTTTATTCTTGGTTTTAAAAAACGGACTACCTTTTTATATTTAGTGGGATAAAGAGAGTAAAAAGTTTTACATTATTTTATATCTTTAGATAAATTAGGGAATTGTACATATTACCATAAGATTAAACATTACCTGTTTGGTAGTAAAGATACAATTTCCAAAGCTGCATCCTCCATGAATAAAGACTTTAAAACATCTGCAAAGACGCTATCAGTGCACGTGTTAATAAGAGAAATGGAGCGTGTGATCAAAACTCTAAGAGCACCGAGTTCCTTGTACGTCGGCTTGAAATCGTATCCCCTGCCAAGCGAACAGAAGTAGCATATTATGAAATGTATATAATTTAAATCTATATAATGGCGAGTATGGGAGATTAATTTTTAATACCAGTCTATAAACAACATCATTTGTAACAATATTAAAAGAAAACAAAGTATTTTAATGATAATCGTTGTCGTACTTCATCATTTTATACTGCACATTCGGACTCTTCATATATTATTTTCTTACCATTCACTTACGCAATGCACCTCATCAACAGCAATAACCGAAATAGATTCTTGCATCTTTCTTGTCTTGAACATTGATCAAACACCATTCTTCACCACTTGTCGCCAGAGGTCGGTAAAAGTTTACATTGGTAACAGGCCTTTTCGAGGTCGACCTCGAAAAGGTGGTCGCCCTTTCCGCGAGAGTTCGACAATATGGCGTGCTGTTGTGTCTGTGCAGTAGGAAGCTGAAATAAAAAGAGCAAAACTTTATGAACCTCGTGCCTGAAGGTACACGAAAACACTTTTAATTGGATTTACATACTACAAGGTACAACGGAAGACCCACAAAGATTGTCAGAACGTGGATATTTCGAGGTACTAAAGCGTCTTAAGATTTTTGTACATACTTCTATGAGGCCTTACCAGATGTAAGGGTAGGCCCACCGTAAGCTTGTAAGGCCGAAAACTGAGGCAATTATGCTATATGCCACATCTTCTAAAACCTGGTCCAAGTTATTCTGGTGGTCATTTACCAGTTTGCTGAGTCGTGCTTTGAGAGTTTGGTTGTCCTCTCATCCAATCCATTCGTTTGTGGGTGATATGCACTGGTCACTAAATGGCTGATGTTAAGGCCTTGCATATCTCCATATTGATGGCTGCAACAAACTCTCGTCCCTGATCCGACAGCAAGCGTTTTGGGGCACTCCACCTTAAATATAAGACGTCTATGGTGAAAAAAACTGCAGTATGTCTATTCCTCATCTATACTTATAACTACAGGTTTGTTGTCGCCAACAAACAAAAAAGCAGCCCTCAGCTGTGCAACAAATAAGACATCTAGTAATATCAGTATTCATGATGTAACAGGCTGATTTGCAAATTGAACAATACTCAGCAGAAGGGTTGAAAGTAAGTCAAAGTAGTGCAGTTCCTGATAAACCCATTGGTTGAGTAACATTATAAGCAAGCAAGCTAGGACAAGACATCATTAGCATAAAAGTACATATCAGCAAGGTTCAAAAATTGGTTGTATCTTAGCGTTTGAAACAAATGGATGAAATATGCTTACATGCATTCACAGCCATAGTGTCTGGCAAGACTCTGTCCATAAATAAAGCACATGCACTGACCTATACACTAAAGTCCTGATGTGAAGGGCCACTCCAGCTGCACTTTTGTCTGACAAAGGATGGAAATCCAAAAATTGGTACGAAAGAATGTTGCTTTGTATGGACAGGCCGATTTTATTATAAAATAAAATATTTATTTACAGTCTAGAATCCATAAAAATATGTTCTGTAGAAATAATAAATTGTTTCAGAAATCTGATATATTTTTGTCTATGTCATCCAGACCACCTTCCAACTCAATTCAGTTGTTGACATATATTAGACAAAATTAAAGGAGCAGCATTTGGGGACTGAAATTTTTATACTTTAATTTTCTTTTTAGTGTACATTTTCAGAACCACGTAACAGATAATTTTAACAAAGCTTAGACTGTATATATACCTATCAAATCTATTCCAACCAATTCCATAGCTTTTGTCACAGTGATGGGCTTCAATTCTGGGCTCTGCGTCTTGATCTGAGTCTGTTTCTGGCATTTGCCACAGACCTGTGTCTGTCATTTTATACACATGACTGTATAACATTTGAGCAATTCATGCTTAAACAACCATTTGTGGTATATTGATAATGTTATGGAAAAAAGAAAGAATATGAAAATCATAAAAAGTACAGTGTTCATTTATTAACAAAATTGTTCTTGGTTACAAACAAATTAATACACTAACTGCAAAATATACGGCACTAATGGATTGGCTTTAATTTAAGCAAAGGGTCACAATTTAAATAACCCATAAACACTCGCTGAGTAAACTCACATATTCCATGACATCTTCCTTCCTCCAGTTCCACAAAAAATGGGCCCGAATCTTTGTCAAGGTGGCGCTGATGCCGCTGTGACCCCCGGCTGTAGATGAATAATATTCATGTAAAATATCTTTGACTAATTCTACATCCAATATACATCCAATTTGCTGATTACCATCTTTACAAAGAAAGTAAAAATTTTCTCCTTAAAAAAAAAAAAAATTATGAGAAAAATTTTACAATTGTATACATCAGTTGTGACATCGAGGTCAAACTGTTTGCAAAATATTTAAGATATAGGTTGAAAATTGCCTGAGAGGAAAGGTATCAATAAGAAAGGCACAAGTCTGCCTTGCGAGTCGCAGGGGCCACGTGAGATGTGTCCTTTCTTGAAATGTCAAGCAGGGGTGCTAATTGCAAGGCGCTATGGTCATGGAAATTGTACTCATTTCTAGAGTTTGTACTGCTACATGTACCTGTGTACGTGGCACGCACTCACCACTAACGAAGAAAATGCAACGCACAGTGAAAGTAGTTCCCTTATGCGTCACTTTTGCTTCACACTTGCCTTACATGCTAGTGATGATGTACTAATGGCGTACATCAGTTTTGCCTCCTCTTTTCCACTTATTTCTTCGTCCTCCTCCCTTCTTTGCTGCTCTCTTCTTTCTCTTCTTTCTCTTGCTTTTTTCTTTTTTCTCTTGCTTCTTTCTCTTGCTTTTTGGAGGCATATTAGAAGCTGAATTGAGCAAAATCTGAAAATTTTAAAAAATTGTTGTGCACATTGTGCAATCGACGTTCATTGTCGAGACCTGCGCGTGCGTCGCTAGCACGAATTTTACACTCCAGGAGGTGATGCACCTCCAACGCATTCTTGGTGTGCTTTCGACTTTGTTCCTTAGCTGTGAGGGCGCGCGCCGTACTGAACACGCAAAGGGCACTTGCTTCTTTATTGCTTGCAATGTGCGTCTTGGACCACACACGTCTCACTTACGAACTCCTTACGAGGGGAGCAAGTTACACTTGCGCTCTGGCTGTTCTTTGATTATTCACAGAATCTTTTGGGCATGTCCAACATCCTCTGTGCGTGCTTACGGGCTGTCTGCGAACTCGAAATTTCGTAAGAAGGACTTGCATGGGACGTGAGATTCTGCGCAAAATTTGGATGCAAACAGCGGGTAAGAGCCCGTACGGCCAGTTGTGACCGAGGCTTTAGTAACTCTGAACAGGAGACTAGCTTCTGACATGTAAATAGAAACACATAGAAAATATTGAAAAAAGTGAGAATTCTCTAGGAAGTCTGGTCTCTGAGAAATCTTTCAATGATAGGAAACAGTGGTTATTGATATGTAACAGTACCCTCTACCAGGGCGACATATTCCACATATATTCACAGATATGTCTTACCCACCCATACAGTACTTCGTGTACCAGTTCAGAAGTCAGTTCATTCACTTTCTCTTCAGATGGATTCCACTCACATCTGCAAAAAGTAAATATTAATGATGGAAAATGCAGCAAAGTACTTCAGCATAATAACCTTGATATATTCACCATTTCAGTGTTGCATACTCTTCTGTTGTTACCAAAAAATCAGCAACTGTAAGATCCTTTCTCTTGCCCTATAATAAATAAACAAATTTAATTCATCTTGCAATTTAACAATATCCAGAAACATATGCAACCATAAAAGAGGAAAAGCGGGAGGGGGGGGGAGGGGGGCATCTGTTTTCCTAGAATCTACAGCAAGCGTGTTGTCAAGTTCATCATCTGGTTCTGGATATCAAAAAACGTAAGAATGATTGGTACGTGTAGCAAAGCAAAATAATTAAAGCTATATAGCACTAATAAAATAAAAAAATGAATAAATGAAAGAAATACCTGTTAATCTGAATCATCTCTAGAGGGACATGTATTTAATTAACATAAGGCTCAAATAACCTGAACAATGTGTTTATGAAATACAAGTACATATACAGGGTAATTAAAAAGATTTTAAAGAAAAATCTACAAACGTGTTACATCAGGTTTACCTGTGAGTTAGTAGAACAATCCATCATATGCAGGCCAACCATTAACTGTGATGCCCTAACTTTCTGACTTGCAATGTGCAGAATACTTTGAAGGACCATAGTGGACACCAGTTCAGATTTTTTACAGTCTGTGCATCCTTTTCGCATTAAAGACAGTAGCATGCTGCTGAGCTGTGTCGCCTTCTCCTCAACTGTGGCCCTCAATTCTGCAAAAGTGCATGTTATTAGGCCATTGTCTTTTCATTCGCTCAATTTCACCATGGCCGTTTTTAAATTCGCATCAGGAGCACCCTTCAATCTTTCTATCTCGGCATCCTTCCTTATTATTACTCTATTCTGCCTGAATATTTCTTGTTGTTGAAAGAAAACCAGCCTCTCCTCAAGCTCCCTCCTCAGTCTCTCTGCTGTTGTTAAATTAAAAGGGGTTGAAGGACAGGTTGAGGTTGGAGGTTTTCATGCTCTTCGAGGCGAATCCAACATAAAATGAGTTTTTGCCTTTTTTTCTTTTCTTTTTATCTTAGCATAAGGGAATAGTTGTTTCATATGCTCTCCTAAAATGTGCATTAAAAGCTGAAGAAGGTAAATAAAGCCAGTCAAAACCAAACCAGTTTTAAGATTTGTGTATATTTAAACAAACTTGTATGAATAATGCTCAAATGTGATTGAGAAACGATACACTGATAATTCCTGTGACGGCAAGAAACCGACTTGACCTAGTTTAGGCACTACTGGTAGTTTGAGAAGTAAGCGACCAGTGACAGAGGGCCATGAGATTTAATATGCAATTCCGGGCTAAAACATAACCATACTACTAAACCAATCTACTCTTTCCTGTTGCCAACGCTATGAATCCATCGTCCATCACTTAGAATAAAACGTTTTTATTGTTTAAAATATAAGTAATAACATGTATAAAACCATTGACTCTGGTCAATAAATCCGTGTGTAATATTCATGAACCCAATGTTATGTTACAGTATAATCAAAATAGAAATATCAAGACTTTTTGTAATACAATCACATCAGAAACTCCCCCCCCCCACACACACACATACAAACAACCCACCCACCTGTTTATGAGTGTGAAAGCTATTTGAAAGTAGGTCAAACGTTCACGGATATGACAGGCCATGTAACGGTTCTTATGGGAGATAGGTATGTCGTTTTGCATATTTTTTTCATTCTGCCAATTTTGAGAAGAAATATCCGTATCTTTCATTTAACTTAGTAAAAATCAATTGAAACACGTCGATTTCTTTAATTTATTACATAATTCGTCAGATGTTATTCAGTACAAAATTTCCCTTAAAAAACCTTTACCCCCTCTTGTGAATGCACTGTGTCATCTGCAGAGCATCAGCGCTGGATACTCCGCGCTTCCCGGGAGCTGAACAGTTAACGTGGTCTGAATTATTTTAGGGAGAGTCAGATGGAATAGAGAGGGACCTTGGCGTCTTTAAAGTTCTACACGAGGAAGCTGGAAATGTGGCCTAATATTACTCTTTTCCATAAAGGTTTGCAATAAAATCTGCCTTTAAGTGACCCCATGGACAACCAAAGGTTTTTGCTGGCATCTTGATACATCTCCCACTTTTGTCTCCCCCTAGAATGGTCCATACTAAAAAATCAATAATCGTATGACAATTTTATACAGACAATTGACCTACTTTAATACACAAGCTTCTACATGTATGTTGTCGGGTATTATGGCTTTAGAGTGAAAACATATTACACACGTCTGTGATATAATCATCGTGCCCCTATACAACGACCTGCGAACAATATTATATATATAAAAAAAAGGTATTTGCAAAACACTATACACACTTTGGCCTCAAAACAACTGATGAAAAATTTACTATCATTATGAAATCTCAAGAAGAAGAAATCCTTATTGCACTAGCTCAGTTTCTCTACTCCGCTTTTGCTAGGAGGGATCTTGAAGACTGCTGCACTTATCGGCAATTGAGTAGTAGTAAAAGAGACTCCAGATTTTTTTTGTTAGTAAATAGTCTTATTCATTGTGATTGTTTATTAGCATATTCACTAAAATTATATTGTCATTTTCATCCACCCAGGTGGATGCATATGTTACAGTGAAATAAACTAAACTGTAAAAGTTATTTCTAATTTCATAATTTATAAACAGTGGATGGTTCAAGTGTCTCGATTTGTGAGCAAAACGGAACATTAGATTTTGAAATTAATGAAAAAATAAGAGGCAAGCCAAAATAAGAGAAAATCCATTTTCTCTTATATGCAAATTAAGCCCACCATTATATAGTAATATGTGGCTGGCTTGAAGTGATGTTCATATCAGAGATTTGCAAAGGTGATGATCGTGATGGCCTTGATGATCTTGATGGTGATATAAAAGTCTTATAAAAGTTTTCAGAAAGATTCAAAGTTATTTGATCTTGATGGTGATATAAAAGTCTTATCAAAGTTTTCAGAAAGTTTCAAAATTATTTGTATTTATACAATCATTTCACAAGTTAAGAATAAATAGTAGACGCGCTTCAGAGATGCCCTGCAGACGACACGACTTTTGCAGGGGCAGATCCTGGATTATTTGAAGGGTGGGGGGGACGAGCAGGTATAGAAAACGAACAGGTATGGAAAACAAAAATTGAAATAATCCTGGATCCGCCCTTGAACTCGTGATAGGCAGCCACTGTAAAAAAAAAAGAATGCTAGTATTTACTGCAGACAGAATACATTCTTCTTCTTCTATGCTCGTCAGGTTATGTGATATGGGTAAGATGCAGTTAGTGAGGAAATTAATTATCAAGTAAAATCGAACTACCACAAAAATTACCTATATGTCCTAGTATTCCTGTCTACCCAGCCAGCTATGCTAATCACTGACAATACAAGAAAAATGAGGGTGAACTTATAATATCTTTCGAACCTAGTTTAGTGACAGAGCACCGTTTCAGCTTTGGGACGAGCTTTTGGTGTGGATTGTTTGCGTGTGATATTGACTTCAAACTTACAAGTTTGGGACTGAAGCTTTGAGTTAACATCACAGACTAATTGTAGATTAACTAGCGTCTATTATCAGAAGGAAGAGAAGAGTGTAAAAATCGATGTGTCATCGCCATGCAGAAAGCAATCAGGAGAGAGGTTGTCAGGTAGGTCATTAATATAAAGGGAAAGAGCAGCGGACCGAGGATGCTACCTTAAGGGACGCTTCTTCAGTTGATTCGGTTAATGTGCCATTAACAGATACCCTCACCTTTCTGTTCTGCAGGTATGACGGTAAAGTGAAATAAATTACCTTCAACCCATATGCTGACTACAACATAACAATTTATGCTTGACTCTGTCGAAGGCTTCCGAAAAAATAAATCGAGAAATATTCCTCTAATGTCCCATCCTTTTTTAAGGTTACTTAAATTTGAATTGTCAGTAGCTGATGCTAAAACCTTTGAGGAATCCAGATTGTCTATTAAACAGTATATTATTTGTTATATATTATTTTTTCTAAAGTCTTTGACATCTCACTTAGTAGTGAAACATGCTTATAATTTTCGATGCAGCTTTTATTACCTATTTTATAGATCGGGGAGATGTAAGCCGTTTTCCATATATCCGGAAAGGTACTGCTCTGTAACATGCATTCCAATATAGAACACGAAATGGTTTCGCAATGATATATCTGCTGATTTTGAGCATTGTAATCGTCACAGAGTCTGGAACACTTGCCTTTGAGCTATCCAAGCTATCAATTATCTGATCTGCGTATTAGTCTCAGCCACCTCAGTTTCCCTTGCTCTGGGGGGAGGGGGGGAGAAGAATAGCGTTGCAGTGCCAATCTCATCCGCAGGGTGATATTTCTGTGAGATATGCTTCAGAAATGCTGACGATTTTCCCAACCCAGTATATGCAAAGAGGTGAACAGGTGATCTTGACACTAGAATGCTAACTGTTAACATAACTCTCAAAGGTCTTGCTATCAGTGACAATCGCTGAAAAGTAGCACCGGTCTCACATCACTCTTGCTGGGTAAGGTTTGAGGAACTTTTCATCTGCATGACAGAGAGATTATGGTTTCGTGTGAGTTGCTCAAAGCTGAGCACTGCCGACTTGGGACAGTTCTCATAATTTGGTGATCGCCGTGGCTTGAAAGGATATCAGAAATATTCGGCATATCCCAACACTGTATCTCATCATTCCCTTCACTAAATGCCATGACGTTTACTTCAAATTCTGAATTATAATATGACAGAGTGTAGCAAAAGTGGAAAGATCAACAGGAGTTTCTACATCATTACCTGCATACGAATAATGTTACTTTCTGTATAGAGAGAGCAGTTCCGAAGGGAATATTCACGACAGGGACCCTGGGAGGCAATTTGATTTTGTTGGACAATATAATGAAACCGAAAACTTTGTTACTAATTGACCGATTGATACTGATGGATTATTAAACGACTTTCGATATTTCGACCACCATGAGATACTTAGATGATATGAAATGTTTTACATATACCTAGTTTTGGCCTTATGGAAAGTAGGAAAGTGCGTCTATCAGTGTAACTAATGAAAATCAATGACGCCCCAAAACGTATGTGTACATCGTTTTTTGGACAAATAGGGAGTTCTCTGCCAAAGAATATGATTGGATAATTCACTAAAAATTCTCTTTGAAAGGTGTAGTCTGCCCAGCGTTTAATCAGACCAACAGACGCGATCTGACCATCAGCAGATCTGCAATTTGCCAGAAATTAATTCATCAGCCGTAGAACTATCGTCTGAAGATGAAGATAACTAGTCCCATGCTTTTTTGTGTTGTTTTGATGATGGCTACACTATCTTGTGCAGTCGGCGGTGCTCGTAAGTTCTAAGCTTATCGTTCTAGCTGGATCGATCCAACTCTGCAGGAGATTTGCAATCACTGTAACTGCCTTAAATGCCAGACACACCTCGAGCTGCTAGGAAGTATTAAGCCGTGCGCACACGAAAGTGAATTATCCCCTAGCATCAAGGAGGCGTGTCAGACAATTAAACTGATTACATTATCAGCAATTAAGCGGCGTTTGATCGAACCAGGTGGTATGTTTGAATGTTTATACATTGCTACAATAGATTAAATATAAGTACAGGGGCGATCCAGGATTATTTGAAGGGGGGCCGGAACGACAGGCCTCGTTTGCGAAGCCGACCACCACCCCCCTGAATTTATTTTTGGCAATTTGGAGAATGAACAGTGCCCTTCTTTGGTGCGGTTTAGAACTATGATTTAGCTAGTTATAATTCTAATTTTAAGAAAGGAATATTGGTAGGGATGGGAAAATGAAAGCTTTTTTGGAAAATTTGATGTCAGACAATTGGGTTCTGAGGCCATTTTGGCTGCTGAATGCAAATCTAATAAGTTTTTTCATTTTAAATAACATCTGATATTGGTGTCAAGTGCTTTTTCAAAATGGCCACAAAACGCGCCCTCAAATCACATATTTCTCACGTAAATCTTTAAATATCAGTTCAAAGATGGCTTGTTATATGTCTAACCAAATGATTTCATGATCAATGAGCGCAAATAGTAAATAAGGGTTTTTGGGTGAACGGTGACAGTATATCCTTATTGTCTTCATTCATAACAGGTAGTCACACTAGAGGCGGAATGAGCTGGAATGTAGTCGGAATGAAAAAAATCTTGTTTATTTCTGGATATTTGAAGTATCTAAAAATTCTAAGCTCATTCTAAATGTTTGGGTCATTTCTTGCATCCTGTTCAAATGTTTTGCTCATGCTCAAAACTTTCGAAGTGCATTCCAAGTGGAAAAATATCTAATGGCATTCAACTGTATTATAACTGCACTATGAGCATTCTTAAGATTCTTGCGGTATTTCAACAGCATTCTAAACATTTTGATCGCATTCGAGGGAGAACCGAAATGGCAAAGTGCTTCAAATCTTGTCAGAATGTTCCACATTGTGCCTCCAATGAGCAAGAATGCAACTCAAATTCATCTTGATTGCAGGCCGGAATTCAGCCTGCAATGAAACCCCACTCGTATGGCATTCGAAGTGCATTCTAAATATTCTCACTATATTTAGACAACATTAACGATATTCCTAATGTGTTCCAACTACATTCGCGGTGCATTTGAGAGCTACACATACTGGACAATAGAAGTGTCACTCCATAAATCAGAGTAATAAAAGTAGGCAGATCTTGGGTAGTTATAATGCCTGGTCTACTTATAATGAGTATAAAACCGCTATACCATGGCATTGTATCGTTGGTCTTGTACATGTACAGCAAATGTTATTCCTGTCTTCCTCCAATATCTCCAACAGGATCTGCAACTGGACAGTTCATGACAATTGGCCCTACATATTTTTTTCTGATGGGTGTCGCTTTGGTCTGATCTCTGATGACAGACGGGTACGATGCTGGCGAACTGCAGTTTAAGCATTTGAACCACATGCACTGAATTTTCGAATCCGGAGCAGCATATTCATCATGGTGTGGGGCTGCATCAGCATCTATAGCGTGGGCGAATTGTTTGTGGTTGATGGAAACATGAATCACTAGAAATATATCGATGTTTTGGAGTCAGGCTTGCTACCATGTATTACTAACATGTTTGGCGACAGGAATTATCAATTTGTTCACCTGGATGACAATGCTTCTTGTCACAGGCCCAGAGCAGTTGATGATTGGTTTGACCAACAGGACATTCGCAGGGTGATGTGGCCTGCCCACAGTCCGGATGCAAACATAATAGAAAATGTGTGGAATGATATGTCAAAACTTTTGACAAATGCCCGTCTAACCAGTAGAGAAACTCTGTTATATTCAGTGTTTCATGCTTGGGCCAGCATAAGCCCTGAACGCAACAGACAATTATATGAATCCTTGCCTCGTAGACTCACACCTATTATTAGGTCACGTGGCTTTGCCACTAAGTACTAATTTTGGACTTGAAACTTCATATTTTGGTAGAATGTATATTTTGTTCTCATTTTGTGATTTTCTGTGAAATTTAATGTTAATAAAATGATACCAGGATCACATCATTCTACAGTCATTTATCTCCCCCATAGTATTGGTTCAGTATGGCTGATACTTCTATTTTCCAGCGTGTGTAATACAATACAACCCAAATTTGCACGAATCATTCCAGGTGGGTTCGAAGCGCATTCTGAGGTATTTTTACAGGAATTAGGGTCAATTTGATATTACCCAACGAATGTGGCGCGAATTTTGAAAATTCTTCATTACGGCTCATTCTGCTTGGTTACTACCGATTCCAAATAAGTGTGACAGAGGGGTTTACAGTGCCTTCTGGTCTCAGTGTATTTCTTGTTGATGCTTTCATGGTGGTGGTGAGATACTCTTAAACTACGCAACTGAAACTAAGTACTATTCTAAGGTCAAGAGCTTAGAGGCTGTAAGAGGTTGATGTCACCTGATAAAGTTTTACCTGTTCTGAAGAAAAGGAAATTTATACAGCATAACATTTTTTGGTACATATCCATGAAGGTATTTTCAGCATTGTTTTTATACCAAACTGTAATCCATGAATGCAGTATGTACATAATGGCCATTATTTGTATATACATACCACGGGGCTGATATCTAAACAAAAGGATTGCAGGGACTGATATCATTGTTACTGCCCAACCAACCGCATGGTTAAGTTCACACAAACAATGCTGTTAACTCGACCCGCTATCAAAAAGTGCTCGCTTTCGCTCGCACTTTATGATAGCGTGTCTCATGGTGACTCGGTAAAATCCTCGAAAAAAAGCTCGATATCTCGCTTTTTTTCTCGAATTTTACATTAATAGTCACTGAAAACAGAAAAACAAGAAGGAAACAACGTCAGGCATTTAATTTATATTTTAATGAAATTGGAAATTGCAATTCTGAAATACAACCGGCTGATTTGTTAAATCGATAAGTCTACTCAAAGAAGAATCTGTTTGTGTTACACTTTCATCACTGACGTCTGTCTGAGTGCGTATTTTCGGCGGCGTCGGACCATCATCACTCCCGTCAAGGATTCTGCTGATGTGTTGTTCCTGTTGTTCAGACGGCCGTTTACATGAACGAACGCCTAGAAACATATCCGAAAGAAACGAAATAATACTAAAGGATAATATACTGGTAAAATATGAGCCCCTTTCCCTTATAAATGAGTAAATGAAAATAACATCACAATTGATTGTAACCACAGTGTATGTTGTAAAATCTGTGCATAAACTCATTAGTACTATAAAATAAAATAATACTTAAAAAGACATGGGGAGTGGGGATCTTCGTGGCAAAATGAATTTGCCTGAAGTCTAGGCCTACAGCAGTTGAGAGACAATTAAGAATTAATCTAAATTATTGTGAAATTTTAGATTAATACAAAACAGTTACACGCACTTAAATTTTGCTGTCTATGTATGGTATTGATGATATTTACCTTCGACTGAACGATGCCCTGTTTTGGTCATAATTAGCTGCTCATCGACACCTCTCCGAAAGAGACGCGTCGCAGTAGTTGCCCGCAGAGAGTGGTTGGTGTAGAATCCTTTCAGGCCAGCCTTTTCACACGTTTCTCGGGTGAAGTTTGACAGGGTATTCACACCAATCGGCTGTCGACTAAACCATACGTTTTCCCGCCATTTCTGCAAAGGCTGGAGGTAAAAAGAATCGTCTCTGTTATCTTTGGGGGATAATTCCATATATTTCTTGTAAATCCTTACATGGCATCGGTCCGGGCAGTCTGCGTTAGCAAAATGGGTCACTTGCTTTGGTACTAATTTGCGATGTTTTAGGCCACCTTGACACGTTTTAGAGACGTCCTCTGAATATTTCAAATAAGCAATTTCACCTTCAGGTTCGTGGAGCGTAATTTGAGGTGATTTATATCGCAGTCGTCGATGTTCCTGTCCACCTCGTAATCCGAAATTTTTGCCATTCAAATAGTGCAGTGTACGCACGAGTACTTTGGGATTATAGTCGCCCAGCGCTTTCGATGACCACAGCTTGCTTTCATCCTCCAAAGAAATTGCTTGGGCCTTTTTGGTGTTACATCCAAGGCCAGTATGAGAAAGACGTTTCATCTCAGAATCTAATACTTGTCGGAGACCCACAAATTGATCAGAATTTAATAAATCAATCCCTCGCTTCGACTCAGTGCGAATGTAACTCTGCAGTCCCATCACAAGGGACAGGAGTGTCCTTGGAGGATATTCCGTACCGTTCTCTTTTCTCACCTCCAGTATAAATTTGGATATCCAGTACTGAAGTTCCTCGTCAGATAGATTTGTCAGTGGTTTCTTTATTTTATTCCATTTATTAATGGCAATGTCGTTTCCTTGATAACCGTGCAACCGTGTGTTGTTTCGCGCCACTGCCCACTTATTCCATGTATTAAGTGCCCACATGTTACGACGCAACGTGTTCTTAGGTAAGCTTGCTTTTGAGCGCAACTCCATTTCCTCATCTGTTACTGGGATAGCGAACCTTTTACTGCCATTCCCCTCCTAAAAACAGGATAATATCATAAGAAAACGCATTTTGTCAAATATGTCAATTTTCACGTTTTTCGAAAGCAATGAATCTCATCCGTTCAAATGTCAAGGTACAAATGCATTTTGTCGTATAATTATGTAGTGGAAATACATATGGAAAAGATAAACATAAATGAAAAATGTGTATTTTTGTTATACGCACCTTCATCTCAGCCGAGAAAGCCTGCTGCTCCTGCTGCTGCTTCGCGTCTAAATAACACATTTCTGCATTTTGACTTGCGCTTATAAGTTCGTCGTCCGAAATGTCAGAAAATTGTTGCTCAGTTTCATAATGAGATTTCTCTGCCGTTTGACTTGCGCTCACGAGTTCGTCGTCCGATACATCAGAAAACAGCATTTCTGCAATGTCGCTGTCAGCTTTGCCGAAAAATGAATGAGAGTGACTGCCACGTGCGGGAGATGGGCAGGAAACTGCCACGTGCGGGAGATGGGCAGCCAACTTCTCACAGAAAACCACTGACCCATATCTCTGCCAAAGCACACGCAACCACAAACCATTCACACAAATGAAAATAATTGGACGGTGACCACAATTAGACAGAAACTATCGGCGTAAGCGCGGGAAAAGTCCATTCTTTGATATCACCCCATGCGCGGTGATATCAGCGTGTTCTATTCAAAGTTAGGGGGTTTGGGGGAGGAACATGCACGATTTCCCTTAGTATGTATGACAAATAATGCACTGTTACCCCCTCGCCCGATATCCACGATAGCATGCCTCGCTGACGCTCGGCTTGCTATCGTGGATATCGGGCTCGTGGACAGTGCATTATTTACTACTTACCTTAGACTCGAAGTGTGTATTGTATCTATGTTTGTTTTAAATAACATATTTTTACAGATGTCACCCTACCAATATTGCCAATGTCTTGAATATGCTAATATTTGAACTCAACAACCCCAAAAACATATAGAAAGACATATTACACATCATTTTCATGTACTTTAAATATGGCCAAAAAGCCATTTCTCGCCTTTTTTCACAAACAAATAGCAGATACCAATATCAATCTTTAGCTTTGGTAAAAAAATAGTGTCAGATTTGTGTTCAGCAGCAAAAATGGGCATAGAATCAACCTGTTTTAAAATTTTTTTGTCAATTGCCCACCCCTAATATTAGTGTGATATATTTTCAGAAACCGAAGGGGTGGGGTTAATACCCCCTGACACCCCTCTATATCTGCCACTGAAGTAGAAAATAATAACTAGGCAAGGGGATGTTTGTAGAACCTTGACCTTTCTAGCATGAACATCGGAATACCCCAACATTAATTACATTTTTAATTTGCGGCTCCTAAGTGAGAGGGCTACTTTTTTATCGAGCGAGTTTTGACCCGCCGAAATTTCCCGAAAGGTCTATGAGAATCATTCGGATGGACATGACCAAACCAATGCGCATCTCTTGAGTGTGATGATAAATCTATAAACCCCCAAAGCCTTATATATATAGTCAAGGTATTTTACCTTGTCCTAAGCCTTGGTCCCGTAAATGTGAGGAGGGATACGTGTTGGACCCGTCTGTTGAGGATCCCAAAACTTGTGTTCCAGATGAGAACGGCAAAGAATGCTGTAATGTGCACAATGATAAACATGTAAAAAGATGAGTTTTATACCGTTTAATCCAAACACACTTTAACCTAAACACAGAAGCTTACTTGTCTGCATCTATCCTTTAAAAGTTCAGGTCTGTGTATTGCTTTGTGAAAGTTAAGTTAGCGCTTATTTCTCTCTTTTTCTTTGGTAAATCAACATGAAATATTTTCCACTGTTCTGGTTGTTACCCACGGGTTAAATAATTTTATTCACCTAATCGATAATAATCATAGAATGTTTTTTTCTGCAGTTCTGATGATAGAAATCCCAATTCCATGGTTCATCTGGCATGCTGTTCTGTAAAATTCATTCATTCATTCATTCATTCATTCATTCATTACAGAACCAAGTGTTACATTTCTTAGAAAATCACCCAGCACTTCGGGTATCTAAGACATTTAATGTACATAACCGTTCTTGTCATATATGATATATACAACATTGGTCAAAAAGGTTGTCCCACCTTCAGTATCATGTGATTTTATTTATAAATGATCACATCACAAGTGTAGATTGTTATAAATAGTGATTTCTATTCCAGATACCATAAATATCATGATTAGTGATACAGAAAATACAAACTAGCGGTGAAGATATCAATATTTTTAAATATTAAAATACCATTTATTCACATTTATTACATGTACCCCCTCAAATCCGACGTTTCACTGTGATTTTCACAGAGGTAATAGAAATGTCTCTTAAATTGAAATAACGCCACCAAATGTCACCAAATTTACACACATTTAGCATTAGGGTGTGCTCGTTAAAGGTTCCTTGTCTAATAGCGTTTGTGTTCACTGCGTACTGTAATTACCTCATGTAGGTGGCGCAGCCTGCCTTCAACAAGGGTAACAATTCTGTTTTATGGGATATTGTCCCATTCTTCCCAAAGAGCTTGAGGGAGTTGGTCCAGATTATTAGTAGTTCGGTTTTCCTATGCATTACACACTTCAATTCGTGCCACATGTTTAGTAAAGTTAAAAACATGGCCCAAAGGTGATTGCTCTATCCTCTGAACGTTGGGTTTCTGCAACAAATCACTTAGCAGACGAGAACTGTGTGCAAGTGCATTTCCATGATGACGCCAGCAGTATCCCTGAAGTCAACTCTTGCAAATGGAGTGAGATATTTTGTTGAGAACGTTTCAGTGAATTACCCCAAAATCGTTCTTTTCCAGAAAGAACAATGCACTTAAACCATGGGCTTGGAATTCTCTCCAAATGTGGTCTGACCTGACACCTCAGGCAATATCATCCTTCAAAAACCTTCCAAAACGTATTCTGCAACATGTCTACGGGTCCAAATTTGACCTTCAAAGGCATACAAGAAATACCTTGATCTTCAGCAAAACGAACTTGTTCCTATAGATGGTTGACCAAGTTCTCATAGTTCTGGGGTCACTGAACCTAATATCCTCAACTGATACCTCATCCCATCTGCAAGAGGGAACTTCGGAGGTGATCCAGGCTTCATCATGACAGCACACTTGCACACAGTTGTCATTTGGTGAGTGATTAGTTGCAGAAACCCAATGTTCTGAGACTGTAAAAACCTTTAAATTCTGATAATAAACCTACTGAGCACCAGTGGCATGAATTCAAGCGTGCAATCCAGAGGAGAACCAAACCCCAACTAGTCTGGACCAATTCTGCCAAGCTTTTTAGGAAACATGAGGCAAAATCCCTCAAAACAAAATTTTAACCCTTGATGAAGGCAGTGGCGCCGTCTACAGGAGATAATTACAGTGCACGGTAGACACACACGCTAATAGACACGTGGCTTTTAACGAGCACACCCTAATGCTAAATGTGTGTAAATTTGGTGACTTTTGGTGGTGTCATCTCAATTTAATGGGCATTTCTTTACCCCCGTGAAAATCACAGTGGAACATCGGATTTGAAGGGGTACATCTAATAAATGTGAATAAATGGTATTAAATATGGATATCTTAACTGCTAGTTTTTCTGTTCCAATAATCATGTCAGTTATGGTATCTGGAAAGAAAATCACCATTCATAGCAATTAACTCTTGTGATGTGATCATGTATAAATAAAAGCACATGAAACCGGGGGTGGGACAACCTTTTTGACCAATGTTGTAGTGGCTGTATATTTTGCAAATATATCTTTGTTTTATTTTTTCTTCAGTGGCACCGGAATGTCGACGTCGTAAGTATAACATCAAACTTAGTATATTATGTTCTACAGTAGTTTCTATTACCTTGAGTGTCAGAGCAACGTACAAATTAGCTTGTAAATATTAAATATACCTTGGAGTCATTTTTACTAGTATTGCTGCTATGGGTTATATATGAAATCAAGATCGAGCTGGCAATACCGGAATCTAGAACTTAGGGTACAATGTATAGAAATCACACTGGTTTTGTCAGCTTTAAAGAAAGCGTTACAGCAGTGAATTATAATTCACATTCATTTTCAAAGTATCTCATCTTTTTAATTTTTCAGCTGGACTTGAAGATGAGTGCCGTGAGTATGGTATTGCAATAAGCGAGAAGTACATTTAACTCTCAGTTATTTTCTATCTGACAAGCTTTTATTTTATTCCATTAGTTAGCATTTCAGTTATAAGGTATGGAAATGCATGTTTTCCCATGCTACAGTAATTATAACAGTAAAGGCCGCAATTAATAGGTCGCATAAAGAGCCTTACGTATATAATGGCCATATCCTCGGGTGCATCTTTAATTAGTTCAGATAAAGTGTATAAAAACAAACAGATCAAAATGATGTAACATTCTGCAGCTTGACATGAAAAAGGGATGCAGCTTATTTTGTGCTTTCCTTCTTTTTTGCAGCATATCCGTTAATTTTGCGACCTTTTTGAAAGTAAATTAAACAGTATGTTTTCGCTTCCAGCGTACATTCAGGAAGTCGTGTGTGATGGCACAAACTACTCGTTTTGCGGCAGACATGAATACAAGGGACCTTATCTGGCAACGCTGCGATACTCCATCAATTACCCTGGCAGTGAGGATCTCATTGTATCCACTTGCAATTCCACCGACTACGACACACTACTGGCTGTTTTTGACTGTGCTGCGTATGTTCATGTTGAAACCGTTGCGAATGAGACATGCATCATTCACGACGCTTACAGTTTGTTCCTCAATGACGACCGTACCGGGTGCGGCCACACCTCTCTAATCCACATCCCTCAAGGTGAGCTAGACATTGGGACATACATAATAGCTGTGTACGGGTTTGGGTTCAGTGACGGGGACTTTACAGTCACTATCTCTTGTTAAAAATGCCATGGCTCGGCGCAATGAAACTGAGAGTGACTTGCTCGAGACTATCAAAGTTAAGACTCCAGTTTTATGGCCAGATTTATTCCAGAATACATTAAGCTCATAAGCCAACACAGTCACAGATTTATTAACTGGGAAAAATAAAATGATAAAGTTGAGATGATGATTGATTCGCTTCTTAAGTCATGAATAAAATGCCCACCGCTTTAAAATCTATTTCGTTATTTTTTTTTTTGTTTTTTTTTTTTTTTTTTTTTTTTTTTTTTGAAAGCAAAATTCACACTTACGTTTTATAAAATGTGTTCTATTTAATTTTTTATAAATTAAAAAAATCCTGTCAAAGGTTAAAATAATGATAATAACATTTTTGTCTGCAATTCCAACCCCGAGGTTGAAGTTTTACAACGAATGCATTCATTTCTTATTAATATATATAAATCATCAGCCTGTATAAGAAAGACAATGTAGGTCAATGAGGCCTTCTTTTTGGTTCTGAAATTGCCGTGCACGGACAACAAAAATGGACTATAAATTCAAATCCTCCCTTGACATGGATTATAAAATCAAATCCACCCTTGTATATATATCTGCTAAATTTTGTGTTATATAATCTAGACTCAAAGAATGAAGTAAGTCCTCACAGGGTACTCATATTAATAATTTTGATTTATTCTGTTCCAAATTCTGGGCAAATCAGGCCCACTGTTTTATCTTCGCTGTAAGAAAAATCTTTAAAGCATATACAGCTGTATCAGTCAAGACGCTGCTCCTCGAAATCGTTCCAAACCATTTCCAAAATTGCGAGTGTAATTTATGTACATGTTCACGTTGTGAAAACAGTCTAAAATAGTAAATATTGAAAGCCGTTAACCACACTGAATACGACAATTTTTCGTTAGTGATCATTAAAAAGCACAACATTTTTTGTCCGTGCGCGACAATTAAGGAACCAAAACGAAGGCCTATATAAAAACCCCTTTACACTGGAGAGCTTCCTAAAATCTTGTTCAGAGATAAAGTTACGCCCCATAACGATTGCTATCTCACCTTAAAATAGAAAGGTGTTAAATTTAAATTGACGATTAACGCCTATGCTTAGCGAATGCCACGAAAAAATATAAACGCTGATATTTTATATTTTTGAAGGTCTTATTATCGTTTTAAATCATCATAAAGATAGATACATTATTGAATAATCAGATGCAGGGAAAACCTCGTTTTCGATATCTCCATGATAATAAAGGGTTACAATATCCATAAGGCAATAAAGTTTAAGGCTAATTTGAGCGTCACCTTTTTGAATGGACTGCGTCATCTGCAGAGCCAAAGTGTGTGTGTTTAGGAGGGGGGGGGGGTGTCTTCCTTGATCGAATCCGGCCTCATATTCACAGTCTTATCAAAATATATTTCTTTGTTTCACTTTTAAAACCAAATAATGATGGCATTCATAATTAAAATAATAATTATCGTCAACCCCAGTGCTACAGTAACAATTTTCTCACTATACTATGCATGGATCTCCCTTTTCTTTTAAAACGTGTGAACCGAAATTCAGAATTTACTGGTATATACCAGTGTAATACATGAACACTGTTCGCGCACTGTTGTCCCACCGTCCTAATACGGTATTCCAAAAGGTAAAAAGTCCGTCTTGGTATTGGCCTTTTTGGCATCAACTTTGACATGGTTTAATAGAGTAATATGATGGTTTTCGGTTGTCAACTGGTGAGAAAGGAATTTTCTGCACTAACACAATCATTCCACTTCAGAGATGCCCTGCAGACGACACGACTTTTGCGGGGCCGGGTCCAGTATTATTTGAAGTGGGCTCCTCCCCCCCCCCCCCCCACCTTGGCGCTGAGTTCGGGGCCCGCTGAAGCCCCCCGAAAAATTTTTGGTATTCTAAAAAGCGAACGGTGCCATTTGGTATGGTTTAGATATATCATCCAGCTAGTCAAAATTCTAATTTCACAAGGGGGCCATTGTTGTGATATTTCTCAGAAATCGAAGGGGGGAGGGGCAGGACCCCCCTGACACCCCCTAAATCCGGCACTGTAATGCTTCTAAAATGTGAATCCTAATATAGTATCAGACATTGAACGAGTCAGAATTTCATCTAAAGGAGGAGGTGGGGGTCAGGTTTAGAAAACAATAAACAGGCCAAGCTCCATTCAGTATACCGTCATGCAAAAAAGATTTATAAAGAATTCAGCATAAGTGTGTGCGTTTGACAAATGAGAGTAAAGAAAAATTCATAGAACAAATATAAAAAAAAATTTTTGGAAAATTTATTTGAATGCCTTCAACACCCCAATCCTTTAATGACAGTGTCATTCGGTGCAAATAAAAATAATTTATTGTATGCTTTATCTGTTGAAGCAACAGGCATCTGTCTCAAAATCAATAAAATCGATTGCAATTGCTTATGATTATACTCATTCTTGGCATAAAAAGAGAAATAAATGCACTGATATCAGAATAAATAATATGACAATCATCTTGATACACAAAAATATTGCACAGTTACAAAAGAAAGAAAAAGACGGCCAAAGAACCGTCGCACATACTTGTGTAAGGTCAGTTATTTTATTTGGATATAGGCGACACATAGGCGACACATAAACAGATCATAAACAAGGAAATGCAAAGATACAGAATAAATAGTGCCAATGCAAGTTATATCGTGAAAATTTAACCTCCCCCCCCCAAAAAAAAAAAAAAAAAGAAAAAAAAAACAGCTATTTTCACCAAAACTAAACAAAAAAGCAATGGTCTGTTAGAGGGTTAAAGATACAGAAACGCCTCAATAAAATATACAATTGTGAATAATATGAAAAGAAAAATAGTCAAATTTGACTACAGGGGGCCTTATCTTAGTTTTCAACTTAAAACCGACACATACATGTACATGATAAAGTGCACATGTGCATTTCCACATAAAGAAACACAATAATTGTCCCTTTACAAAGGTATATGACCGATGCTTTTCCGATGGGAACAGATATTTTTTCGAGAGACAAAACAAGTTCCATGGTACAAAAAATACAATTTCTTAAGCATGTGATTGTGTGTGTGTGTGTGTGTGTGTGTGTGTGTGTGTGTGTGCACGCTCCCGTGTGTGTTTGGTCTTGGGGCACTAAAGGCCATAAGACAAAAGATCTTAGCTTAATTTTATAAAAGAAAATAAAGTAATTGAACCAATATGCATGCTTCATGTATTAGTAACAACCTATGAAAATCTATAGCTGAAGAAAATAACATACATATGTGTGTTAACAGTTTAACTGTTGGACATGAAATAATGTATTATTGTGTTAAATAACTGTTTAACGTCTAAAATTTTAACTTCAAAGATTGAATCAAATGTCTGGAATGGACACAAACTAACTTTCTTATCATTCCGCACTTGTGGACATGATATTTTTCTCACGTGCAACTACATAGAATGTGGGTACATTAATATATAATTGAGTAAACCCGACCTACCAATGTGTTTTTATTTTTACCGTATTTACTTTGCACGCAGATGCGTGTCTACGTAATGTACTCCCTGGAGAGTCTCACTAAATTGCTATTAACCTAACCGGCTTAAATGTCTGTCACGCCCAGTAAAGCTGTGAAGGGCTAATTATCTTTACCCCCTAGCTGATTTGGAAGGTGTGACAGACATTTAAGCCGCTTAGGTTGAGAGCAATTTAGTGAGACTCCCCAGGGAGTTAGACCGATCTAGATGGATCGATCTAGGCATGGGAACCCAGTCTAATGCATCAAATATACATGCGTTTTCTTTATTTATTTTATTTTATTTATTTATTTATTTATTTATTTATTTATTTATTTATTATTTTTTTTTCTATGTAATTTTGGGATAAAGGGTGCAAATACCTTTTAGAAGATGCATTTGTGACATATAACCTTTTTTAATAGTTAACGCAGAAGTTTAAACGTTTGAGTCACAGAGCACTATATGACTAAACCTCGTTTTACCGAGTATATGAACCGCACTTGCGTCCACTTGGAGAACCATTTTGCCCGTCCTCGCAATCCGTGGGAGAAAATCGTATTCGGATGCGTTGCAAAGAGGTGACCAAGTGATCTCGATGACGTCTCCCAAGCCACCTCTCTTGGTCTTAATCACTCTTCATCTAGTGCACATGTGTCTGTTAGTGTATGTAACTGTTAACAGAACTCTCAAATGTCTTGCCACTAGTGTTAATCGCTAAAAGGATTTATCGTAGCGAAGAAAGTAGCACCGGCCACAGGTTTCTTTCCAGTGGGTCTCATCGTTCATAGAGTCGCAAGTCGCCCGACGTCTTGTTGGGTAACTTTTGAAGAAATCTTCACTTGCGAACATAACAGAGAGCTTATGGTTTCATGAGAATTGGATTAGACGATCAAAGCTGAGCACTGCTGATTTGAGACGCTGTAGTCTTGAAAGAATATCAGTAATTTTCCACATCCCAACACGTTCTTACATTCATCTCATTATTCGGTTCACTAAATGCCATGATGTTTACTTCAAATTCTGAATTATAATGTGGCAAGTGGAAAAAATAAATTATTAACACGAGTTTCGACATCATTACCTGCATACGAATAATGTTACTTTCTATAAAGCAGTGTCGAAAGAAATAGGGACCCTGGGAGGCAATTTGATTTTGTTGGACAATATAATGAAACCGAAAGCTTTGTTACTAATTGACCGATTGATACTGATGGATTATCCAACGACTTTCGATATTTCAACGTGACCACCAGGAGATACTTGAGACTCTAGCTCCATCACACTCCTCTGATGGTGTACAGTAAGTCAATTTCGATGGCTGACAGTTATCTTAGCCACGTGAACAAGTCTGTTCCTATGGTAACTATAATACTGAATTAATGAATCTATTTACTATTTACTCAAATCATTTTTCATTTTAATACAGATTCTAATGTATTAAATGATGAAACTAAATATGACTCGGTCCTACCCATTTACCAGGATAAAATCCCTGTTACTGACTAGAATTTTAACGAGAAAAATGAAATCAATATAGCGGTTGAGAGCGGCTAAATACACTTACTCATCGGATTGCATAAAGGTTTGACAGATCAAAACACTTGGAAGGTAAGGGCATTTATTGTCATAGAATTGATATTTATTTTTAAATTTAAATCAAAAATATGCTGAATGTACAGGGTTACCACTTAATATGGAATATTATTTTTTGGCGAGTAAATTTTCTACAAAATATTTATTTTCTCTCTAACTACTTTACATCCAAATCTGAGGTGTCACTCCCTGAGTAGCCAGGTGTGTTACCTAATTACCATACAACTCTCGAAACAATTGATGCATGCAGTTGCATTTTCTGTGGTCAGAAATGTGAGGGGTGGTCTTTTCGGCAATTTCTGCCCTTGTATAAAAACGCATGGGTTTGGTCAATCTTTGGAGTGTGTTTAGAGAAGCAACAAAGGGATCGCACTGAAACTTGACAGGTACCTTATTGAAGATATGGTTCGACAGCTAAGCAAAGCAGCTTACTATGGGACTCTTGCTCTCAGAGAAAATGTCCAGAAACGGACAGCCATTGCCAGGTAATTCAACATTTATCAAGAACCGTTTGTAAAGTCCTCCAAAGAAATGCTGCAACAGGGGCACCTACTCCAATACCTCGACCATGGTGTCCGCGTATCACACCAAGAAGACAGGATCGCCTTCTCCTTAGAGGACGCCGTGCTGGTCGTACAAAGGCAACCAGTGTCCTCAGAAAAGAGAGGCAGAATGTCATTCAAACGCCCGTTTCAACGTCAATCGTGAACAAGAGATTACTGCAAGCCGGTTATTTTGCACGAAGGCCAGTAGGGAAACCACTGTTAACAGCAGGTCATATACAGCGACGCCTGCAATGGGCTGGGGACCACGTGCGTTTGCAGCCAAAACACTGGAATCACGTCGTTTTCAGTAATGAGGCCACATATGGATCTTTTAGGGTTGATGGTCGAATCCGTCTCCACCGACGTGTACGAGGGACATAAAACGATGGTTGTGTACTACCTAGGGTGCAAGCAGGGGGTTGTAACGTCTCTGTTTGAGGAGAATTTCATGTCGGTGCCCAGAACCAGTTGGTTTTTGTAAGAGGCAACCTCAGCCAGAATTCCTACAGAGACATTCTACGGCAAACGATGCTTCGATTGGTAAGAGCCATCTTCAAGGACAACTTTGTGTACCAAGACGACTGCGCAACCCCACATCGAGGCTGCAGAATCACTGTTTTTCTTCAAAACCAATGGGTTCAGCAACTGCCCTGGCCTACAAACTCTCCAGATATGAACCTAATTGAAAATCTTTGGGCAAAAGTAACTCACAAAATTAATAGCTATGGTCATTGGCCGGTAAATAGTGATGAACTGCGACAGGCAAATATCACTGCGTGGAATGATATCCCCATCCAAACTCTACAAAACGTGTTACAGGGTATGCCATGTAGGATGAGGGCGCTGCAAGCGGCTGCTGGAGGTCATACCCGCAATTACTGGCTTTTCATGATTTACTGTAGTGAGTTCTTTGACTGTGTAACATATCACTGTCCGGAGGCTATCATTTACTTTAATATCTTAGCTTAAAGTTAATACTGACATTAAACTGTTGATGTGGTTTTCTGGGGGTGTTCCTTTCTTTTGAATAGCATCTTATGTCAGATTTGATATCATTGACCAAAATATCTCACAACAGAAGACTGGATGTTTTTATTACTCAGTGGCATACTTTTTTAATGACTCAAGCCAAAAAAAATTAATCAGTACTCAAAAATAACAATGATAAAAAATATTCCATATTAAGTAGCAACCCTGTAAGTTGGTGTTTGTCTGAAATATCATTCACTATCGTATAACATATCAAACATGCATTGGATATGGGAATCACACTTGAATTTAACTTATATTGGAACTTAGGTAAATAATAAACGGATTTATTTCACTATTAAAAAAAAGCTAAACAACAAAGTTATTTCCTTCAAACATACTGTGTGTATATGTAAGCCATTTGTTATGTATATGTTAGCCATTTGTTATGGCCATAAAGACAAAATTACAAAGTATGATGATAAATGATAAATTCAAAAATCATGAAACAACAACCAAAGACAATTTAAAAGCATTGGACAGGGATGGATAGATTATTTTGATTTGACCCGTTTTACTTGTAATACTCTTTGGGGAGAGGTGAACGAGTTTAAGCGACACTTCAGGAGCTATCATGGACAGGCACGTGTCCAGTATGCCTCCCCCCCCCCCCAGGATACGCCATAGTGATACACATTTTGGTCTTAAAATTTTAAGGTTCACGTAACACCGGTGATGAGGGGCTTTTGGGATCATGAACGCCATGACGTATAGGTCTGTAAACAGTTCCTGTTAAGTGAAGGAAATAAGTAAATAATTGTAGTTTTGGCTCTGTTTATACATATACATGAAAATTGTGGGTCGGCCCAGTGAAACAAGAAATTGAAAAACAAATTTGACCTCATCGACATCTTCCGAATGATTTAAAGGATAATGTGACTCAGACCTTGCTGTATTATATGTAAAGCTCTCCAAGCATAAAGCGTACATCGGGTATCTTTCAATAATAATGATAAAAACAGCCGAAGCAATAAGCTATTAGAGTAAACATATTGGTTGATAAACTCCAATCCTGAAAACAAGTGCCTGCTAATTGCTTTGGATTTTTCACGTCTGTGGGGAGCTTTAAATTTATGACACCAAATACTCAGGCAGTTAGTATATCTATTGAGAGATGTAATCAGTTTTAAGAACAGTAAAACTTCCCCTTAATGGCTGGGATCAGAGACGCGTGGAATGACTCTTTTCTTTTGAGGGGGGGGGGGGATATACATGCAAACTTCATCATAGGGAACAAAATCCAGAGTGGAAGGCGTCATAGCACATAAATTCATACTCTACCCATACTCTACCAGTAGCACGAGATGTGAAGTGATATATTTATAAAGCGAAAATAACAATTGCCTTCTGTAATGTTGGTCTCGGATGGATATACGGTGACGCTGCTGGCGACATGGAGACCGAACATAAACAAGGCATTCTCAAGGACAAAAAAGTGGAACACAACTGGTGTCGTTGTAAGTGGGGTCGTTGCTGCAGTGTTGCTTTTGCTTGAAATTATCAATTGTAATCAGTTCTCACCCCATTCCAGTAATTTACTGATAATATGATACTTGTATGTATTGGGACGTTTTACGATGTTTTGCCGTTTTCCGAATTCGTCCAGTGTGTCTTACTATGACAGAAATAAGTGTGTTATGTTTAGTTATTTTCATTATGGTCTTCTGTTTCTGCGTGACTCAGTAGCGAAATATGTTAAGACAATATCTGATTTTTATCCCACAAAATACCAAGAAAATACTTACCAAATAAGGTAAGTAAATTAATTAATCTAACTGCACTTGTAATTAGTCCATTTAACTGGAAAAATAAAGAAAACTTTTTTGAAAAAAAAAAAAAACAGAGATACAATAAAGTTTTTGTATTAGGTTCGATCTGTCCTATGGCAACTCTCTGCCTTAATTGTTAGTCGATCATTCAAGACTGTGATTGTGTGTGCTAGCTTTAAATTTAACATAATATATAAATCACTCAAAATAGTTGTTATTTAATCATCTAATGTGCTGAGTAATACAAATTAATATTTCATTTTGTCAGTGATTTCAAGTGTGGGAAAAACTTAATTTTCCATGCTTATTTGGTCAATTTGCCATGTCATTTTAAATTGACATATATCGTCAACCATATTTTCAGCGTACTCGAGTCATCCTTTTACAGCTATATCCCATCCATGTAATACTCAAACAATTTACATAATTGAAAAGGGACAAATGTTTACCATCCAAGTAATACTCAATCAATTTACTTAATTGAACAATGACAAATGTGCAACTCACATAAAATTATCAATCATAATGAATTTTAACTCTTTCTAATAAATAATTAATAAAGTAAGACTTGTATATTTTAAGATGTATTTCGATGGTTTGTCATTTTTCGGGTGTGCCTCGTCATGGCAGTATCGCGTGTGAGACGCTTGATTTGTTTATTAATTTGTATTATGGTTATTGCTTGGCGTGATTTACAGGCAACAAAAGGTGCCACCGTCGTTGATTATTTCCACAAAATACCAGGAAAACATTTACCAAATAAGGCTTTCAAGACAAAAGAGCAACGGAATGGAATAAGTAAAATACAATGTGCTATGAAATGCCAGAAAAACACACAGTGTGTGTCTTTCAACATAAGATCTGACAACGCCATGTGTGAACTGAATTCAGCCGCAGATTTCACCCCAGCCAAGTTGAACCTTCTTGATAATAATGCAAGTCAGCACTACATGAAGGTAATTACTGTATATACTAGTGTGTGGTTTTTGTCTTTTTCTAAAGTAAATTCCTTATTATAAAGCATGCTTGGGTTGACTGTTACGTGACAGATATTACTTCGGATCATTAATGGGCGGGGGCTAACTGATTTATTTTAATATTAAAATACGATCCAATCACAGCCAACGGCGTGATATGACTCTCTCGATATACCTGTGAACGCAGCCAGTTTGCATGGCGCTAAAACACAGTGCTCATATCAAAAACTTTTATAACTGACTTTCGTGGTTTGTGAACATTTGAGCGCTTGTAGCGAAGGCTAAAAGTTGCGTTTTAGAGCAGCGATTTTTCAAACAGTGATTTTGTACCGATTTATGCTTTATGTTACATTACACTTTACGAAAAGACGAACCCTAAAATCGTACCATACGTCTGGGGGTTAATCCACTTCAGTGCGCATTTTATTTGCCGTTTTAGCCATTTTGGTTGAATGTTCGTGTGTGATAAAATGTTATACAGAAATTATATCTGATAATCCTCTTAAAATATTGAATTTAATTAACTACATTTTTATTACAACTGAAAAATGTATAATTTGAAAGTATGAAAATGTAAATGAAAATGTATCCTAACCGAACATCCGCAGATCCCCTCCCTTTAAATAATCCTGGATTCGCCCCTGGTTATAAACAATACATTATCACTTTTTTCACAACGCGGGTTTCAATAATTGTAGTCCTCGACTTATGTGTCCATATGCCCACTACGAGTTTTCATAAGTATGGGAATGAAAAAAAAGAAAGAAAGAAACCACAAACAATTGTCTGTCTTCATAATGTTCATGTTTCTTTTCAGGTTGCACGTGACTGCGCTGATTACAGTAAGTTTTGTTAATAAGTGATGTATAAAAAATGTGTAAATCTCTCACCACTGCTTATACATTTAATATTATCCTCTTAGAAAAGGACTTAAAAGTCGTTTACATATTTTTTGCGATTTTCACATTTTTCATTTTAGCAAGGAAAATATATTTTCATGTACTCGCTCAAAGATGCCAAAAATGATGTTATTTACTTTATATTTTGATCTAATTGATGCTTTATTTTCCATTGTTTTGCAACTATATTTTGCAACCAAATACCTGAAAACCCATCATCAAAATTCTGCCATTTCCGTATATATTATGTCAGCTGTCAAAATGTTCGTTCGATGGAAATTAAACAAGAAATGTATCTTAACCAAATGCATTTTGTTGTTGCTCTGTTTTGATATGCTGGTAACGATAATTTGTCATGACAAGACAATAACTCATGTCGTGCATTCATTCACACACATCCAGACATATTTATGAGTATGCTCTGCAGGACCATTTGTTAAACGTTAATCATAGCTATGTTGAAATAAATGTTTAGAATGTATTTCTAATCGTCTCTTTTGATTTATTCCCTCCCATGAAATTAATCCTTGTTTATCAGGCATGACTTAGGGGTAATAAATTGCTTACACTTCTTGCCCATTTGTGACAAAATAATAATAATAATAATCCAAAATATCAAAATTCCCTGAATATATTTTCAGTTGGAATAGATGGCGTACACAACATTTATATCAGTTCCATGAGCAGACAACTTCGTGTTTCCTGTGAGGAGGGGTGGACGGTTCTAATGCGCAGAACAGGGCCCGAGTTAAACTTTAACAGGTATGTTGTAAACAAAGAACAAATTGCTCAACAGTAAGACGGAATAACCAAAACCTTTAACCCGGTTTTATTAGCAGTAGACGATCAAAGTGAAGTGTATTTTTATGTCCTTTCTTCTTTGTCTTTTAATGTGAAATAGTCTCAGCTTATAACTACATAAAACAAAGACAAAGTGAAAAGATCCTGGATGAATTTCGAGAGAGGGGTATAGTATTTGGAATACACAATTACTGACTGAATCGTTTTTCACGAAGGTCGTGGGTCGAATACCGTGATGGGTTCGGTGACGTTGCTGGCGACCACTGGCTGGGATTGGAAGCGTTTCATCATCTCACCAACCAGGAAAACTACTCCTTAATGACAGCGGTAAGAGACACTTTGACTGACTCTTATTTCTGGGATATTCATGCAAACTTCCGCGTTGGAACGGAAGACGAGAAATACACTTTAAAGCTGAAATTAAATGGTGTTGGAAACTTATCTTCAAACAGTACAGTTGACCCCTGGAATAAGAACGTCAACATGAAATTCTCAACACATGACCAGAAAAATGACAACAAATTGACATTTAGCTGTGCTGCTACGAACGGGGGTGGTTGGTGGTTTAATAAGTGCAGCGAAATTTCATTCACTTCATACCTGGCAACGGAATGTGCCCCGACCTGCTGGAAAGCGGCCAGACATGCGGGGCTTCCCTTTGGAGTTCGCGGGTCCGCCGAGAAATTGTTGCGTTGGGCTGTGATGAAGATAAAGAGATCTGAGGACCTGTAGTTAAAACAAACTTTTCCGTACCCACACTTTGCTGTAACTGTGCAACCACTGGTGCATTATTTCTAAAAGATTTAAATTATCTTATCATGTTTATTCAGATTCGAAACAGTTTTCAGCAATATCATAGCGACGATTTTCTGTGCATTTTAGTTGGAACATCCAGCAATTATTAATTACAGATAGTTTTTCTTAGTCACAGTTCATTTTCAAAGCTTCAAAGTATAAGTTTAAAGCAATCATTAGTTAATTTCGATGATTGTCAGTTCATCTTGGCCACGTGAACGGGTCTGTTCCTATGGTAACTATAATACTGAGATAATGAATCTATTTACTATTTACTCAAATCGTTTTTCGTTTTAACGCACATACTAATGTATTGAATGATGAATCTAAATATGACTCGATCCTACCCATTTATAAATTAATAAAGCAGCTGAGAGCGGCTAAATACACTTGCTCATCGGATTGCATAAAGGTTTGACAGATCAAAACACGACGTATTGGTCTGGAAACAGTTCCTGTTAATTAAAGGAAATAAGTAAATAATTGTAGTTTTGACTCTGTTTATACCTATACATGAAACTTGTGGGTCGGCCCCGTGAAACAAGAAATTGAAAAACAAATTTGACCTCATCGACATCTTCCAAATGATTTAAAGGTTAATCGGACTCAGACATCAGTTTTCCGTGCATAAACCGTACAGCGGGTATCTTTCAACAATGATGATAAAAACAGCCGAAGCAATATAACCATAAGCCATTAAAGTAAACATATCGGTTGATGAACTCGAATCCTCAAAACAAGTGCCTGCTAATTGCTTTGGATTTTTCACGTCTGTGGGGAGCTGGAAATTTATGGCACCAGATACGGTATATTTATTTCCTGGCCGTGTTCAATTGTCAGTTCTGTAAAGCCACATATTACTTCCCACCTGTCTCAACCTCTATACTTTGATCGAGTCTTTGAGGGATGGCAAAGATTATCGTAAAGGGATGACAACTGTTCGTTTTGGCCAAAAACTGAATTTTCCAAGGGTAAACGACGGTTTTCCCATACTTACCATTGGTTAATGAATTAATCCACTGCGACATTCAAAGCTAGTGCATTTTTTTCTTTTTCTAAAAAAGTTCATCGAGATTATCACGGAGATAAAGTCGTCTGTGAAACTCCACATGGTCCAATGGCAAGCACAGATTCCAGAAATATTGCAATAACCACTGATTTGGTGGTAAAACGGAATTTATAATATTTCTATGAGTTGTGTACAATGTATTTATGGTGGAATGTGAATCTCATAAGAAAAGTTGTTATCCCTTTAAATTATCTTAGAATATTTTTTGTAAGACACAGCTGTGGACCGAACTTCTGGCATCGTCACAGCCAATAGGTCAGGGACCACATACTGTGGCAACTTTATGGCTCGTCACAGGAATATATCGATCAAGAACACGTGATTGTAGCGTACTCCGTGCATTGCTGACTGACTAATACGTAATCAACTTTATTTTTGTTACATGAGGGAAATACATGGGGCAAGACACTGAAAAGTGCAAATTTCTGTTTTAAAGTCTAGAATATTGAAAAATGGCATATAAACAACGTACGCGGGACAGATGATTTATCAATCATTGTAATAATTTCACTTAGCAAGATCCTTATTTCTTAAATGTTGTCATTATTATACAAATACGAGCATTTTGAATTTTTCCTTTGTGATATACATATGTATAAATATAAGGATTTTCATCAATTATTGTTTTTTTTAAATAGTAACGCGAGTTTGAACAATTCTTCTCCTGTGTGATACAGAAAAATATGATAGAAACGAGTGTTAAAACGTTGTATATATATATATATATGTACATTGCAAAACATATTATAAATTATATGTTTTACCCATGCGGCTCTGGAAAACAATTGAGGTATTTTGGTATTCAAAGCTAGCAAGCAACAGGCCAACCGCCGTAATTGATAAAATAAACTTGTTTCCATCCACATCATTGCTGATGCTTTTTAAAGCTTGTTAAAACATGTGCACAGATCTACTTCAAATAGTATGAAATGAAAGAACACAGGCAAAATGTATCCCACTGAGCTTTTATTGTCATTCTGCTCCTAACACAGACTTCTTAGCCGACTTAAGTAAGACGAATTACCCTCTTTCTAATCGATAGATTTCCTGACGCACTGTATTACGGAAGCGTCTATATCACGCCAAAAACTCATGTTGTCTTGTGTTCGCCCTCACTCATATCTTGTCGTGTAGTCTTTCCTATTAAACTAGGCTCTTTGTTGTCAAAATTTATTCGTGAAGACATCGATCCGTATTTTGTAGGCTCCCAAGACTAAGTCGACAGTGGCCCATACACTTAGACTCGGCCCCAATACCATAAGTACTATTTACAGTCCGCGGCAAGATCAAACATTAATTTACTTCATCAATTAGGCCTTAAATTGGGTTTTGTAACTGTATCATTCCAGCCTTGTCTGATTGACCGTTTCCATGTGGATTCATTTCAAATGGCAATGTCATAGAGGATGATAGTACAAATACTTATGAAAGCTACAGTGTAGCCTCGATGGAGTCGCACAGATTTACTCATTTCCTGGTCTGCAGTGCCTATAAACTTCCAAATGTATGTAGGGGAAAGAGCTGTTTGTGGTCTTAGTTATTCCGTTGATATTGTTCTTAACATCAAAGAAAAATCTCCTTTGCGGTGAACATATTGACTGTAAGTTTAATCATGTTTTTTGTTCTTTCTTAGAAAAATATCGTGGTCCTGCCAAAACAAGATAAGAAAAAATGGCGGCCTCGTTCTTCCTTTGGTGAATGTAATAAGGGAGGGTTGGCAAACGAGAAAAACGAGTACGGAGTACAAAAAGCCTACAAATTTTGTAACTAGATCATAATTGGTCATAATGAGCTGAAAGCTATGACGTTCATGTAGTTTTCAATTCGTGCTTCGTAATTCGCATTTCATCCTTGGCAAAACCAACGTATTAATGCACGTTGGATAGGGGATGGGCCGGCCCCAGGCTAGAAACACACTCCTCGTTCTGCATTTGGCCCAAATGTCGCTACAAGGGAAATTTTCTAACAATAAAGAAAGAAATGAACCAAACATGCTCTCTATTGCTACATTGTACCGATGTTAATTGCCTTATTAGAGAGAGAAACCCATCCAAAGCCCCTTTCTGCAAGAATAAAGTCACCATAGGGTTCTTCGTATTCTTTTAAACAAATCGACGTACCCTTTACGCACACTTCTAAGTCTGATCCCGTAAATCACCGGGTCCAAAATGGCGTTCAAAACAAAGATGGTCGTGACAATGTAGGAATACCAAGGACAGTCCGGCATTGCAGATTTAAGGCAAACTAAATTTACTATAACATATGGCAGCCAGAATATGATGAGTACCGCATATAAAAGGGTCGCAGTGACGGCAAACTTATAGTTGCTGTCAATTGTAGAGCGCCTAATATTGTGTTCACCGCCACTGTGATTCGGCTCAAGGCAGACTTTCTCCATCTCGTCTCGCAAATTTCTGCCATTCCTTGTATTTTCATGTCTTGATATCACGTGACTTGCCTTCATAATATTCTTTCTGGCGTTCCTTGCAATTTGGAAGTTTATTCCATAACATAATGAGACGATGATAATGCTCATACCAAGTAAAGCAGACGACAGCAGACTCTCCATATGGTCATATTGAACGCCAAAAGCGTACGTGATGCACACACAAGAGTAGGAAAGTTCTGTGCTGTCGGCCATAACTTTGAAAAGTACGCTAAATCCGAGAGAAAAGGATAGCAGCCATATCATTAAGAACAGCACCCACTGTTTTGTCCCCTTCAGCAAATTCATCGTGTGCAAAGGTTTTGAGAGTTTCAGTGTCGTAAAAGCCACCAGGGACAGTGTCGTAAAAGCTTCGGCAAATACACCACTTGTCAGCACGCACTTTACAAAGATCAGCGCACATATGGTTGAATTAGGAAGGGGGCTGTTACTTATATTCAAAGCATAATAAATCACAGTAGTCAGTAGAACAAGCGCATCTGAGACACAAAGATTTGCCATAATTTGATATAAGGCATCGCCGCTGTTTTTCATGTTTCTCATTACCACGAATGAGACGGCGTTTTCTATAATTCCTATAACGTAGAATAAAATCGGAATGTAAAAATATTTCGGGTGATAATGATCACCATCGTCTTCAACAACATCATCTGTAGAAATATTAAGCTGTGCTCTCACAATGAAGGTTGTTTTGAGGTCAGAGTCCAGGTACCAATCACTGGAGAGGTTTGTATATCCACTGGAAAAGTTTATGTTCCCTTGTTTTACCGCTACGCAAATCTCCATTTACCTCTTTGAATGGCGGCGTCTGTTTGATCTCTCGACGTGTCAGTCACCTTTACTTCACTGATACCGCCATATCGCTGCTCTGTAAATGTGACGAAAAAAAAAAAAACAAGATCAGGTACTGCGTTATATACCCAAGAGCCAAGATATTTACGTTTATATAGTGCAATATGTTAGTAAAATGCACGACCTGTACATTGTACGGTCACTGCTAGCTTTGGCATAGATTTTGCCTGTCGTGACACCAAAGCAATACAGTGAAAGGGATAAATTATACATAATGTGAGAAGTACATTTAGATTTGTTTTAAACTTGAAGCGGCCATCTGGTTCATGTGTTGGCATATTAATGTGGCAGCCAGAATTTGCCAATCCAAGCAGATAAATTTATTCAAATAAAACCAGGTAAATTGAGATTAATTGGAAAAAGTATGGTAATGAAGATAAAAAAAGTAATGAATCATACGTAAAATTATTTTAATTCAACTGAAAATCTTGTAAACAATCTCATATATCAAATTTAAACATTGATGTCATTTAATTTTGTCAGTCTTTATTATAGCAAATATCACACAGAGCACCAGTATATGACGTTATCTACGTCGTGCGTAAAAGCGCAATATGGGTGCTTTTTTTGTGTACTACAGTTGGCATAGTAAGCCGATTTCGTCCAATACTTACATTTATATAAAATGCCTCACCAATTATCTACAAAGCTGGCGGGAAACACGGCATGCTAACAGGAAAATCTTGAGCAAGTACGCATCTTGAATCATCGAATCTTCTCGATCAGCACATGCGATTGGAAAACCAAATAATTTCTTATGTTCATCGATAATCATCGACATGCATATAACAGTACAAGTGTGAGGGACTTCGAACTGCACAAAATAAAATGGTACGAGTAATTACCAACTGGCTGACAATTTAATAAGTGTGACTGGCAGTGAGTAACAAATTATGACACTATAGCAATGCATATACAAACACCCATGCCAATATCATGATGACTACCCGCTTCATATGTATATATAATGAACCTTCCGCCAAATACAGTTCATTGTATATAGTAAATTTAATTACCACAAAGTCACAGCAAGTAGATAAAAGGTTAAAAGGACAGAGAGACCGATCATAAACGTGCAAATGAAAATTTGATAATATGTGTCATTTGAAAACCCGCACATGATCGACGCTTGACATCAAAACCCAACCTATAGCAAAGCATCGACTCATTAGTATGCTAGTGTTGGTATAACTGTGGCTGCTTTGCCCTGTTAATTGTGCCCTGCTGTGTGAGTGTTTTCTCCAATGACACTAAACCCACCCTTGATGAACAGAAAAATAATTACCATCAAACAGAAGTAGCCATGGTTATAGATAAATCAAATGGGGCCTGGTTAGGATGTAGAATATTGTTTAATTTTGCGCATTGACAAGATGAAAGATCATGAAAGTGTTTTTCAGTATATTCCTAATGGAAAGCGCTTACCGTGCGTGATATATTTATTCCACCGTATACCTGAGTGCATACACACTTTAAGCAACAGGCCGGAAATGCTTTAGAATATTGTCATTTAATGTGCTGAATATGGAAATCCCCCAAACCTTCTTTCACTTAAACCCGTGGATACAGCAAATAATTATTCTAACGGGAAAACTAATGAACCATTGAGTGCCACGTGGTTATTGCAATGAGAAAATACCACCGAGCTAAAACTGTCTGCACCCCAGTGTAAAGAAAATGAGGGTCCGAGTAACAGACCCCCCCCCCCTCCATTAGATCCATAAAGGTTCGGGTAAGGCAAACGTAAAAGGACCAAAATCTAGGACGGGGCTTTCCTGTATAACTCAATGGGAACCGGGCACCGTGTCACTGGGAACTCTGCTGTAGATGACAATGATTTTTCGGAGATAATCTTTATCGCATAAAATCGATCGTAAATTACGGTATTTATAACCTTTCATCGCATCCTCGTATATAATCTGTGCTTATCCTTATACGATGACAAGAGAAATAAAATTTCCAGAAATAACAAATGTCCACCAAAGTCTATTCTGACATAAGGAATTTATGATCTACAAGTATAAACACTTACCATGACAGACAGACTGCACATGTATAGCTATCGAAATGCTGAGGCTCTTTGGTGTGACATCTGACTCACATGAAAAATATCAACTCGGCTAGAAGGGACGAAGGTCCAAGGTCAACAATGCCCCAAGTTAATGTCTGGCATTTAAGACAATGAAGTCAGATCTAGATGACCTTCTCCAGCTTTATCCTAACCTCAGGCCAATGGGTTAGGCAAACATTTAAGACTGGTGACTAGTGTTCCCATACCTAGATCGATTTAACAGGATCGATCCATCTCCAAGGGGTTTCTTGCTAAATTGCTTTCAACTTAAGCGGCTTAGATGTCTGGCACGCCTACGGAAGCTGCTAAACGAAGATTAATCACCTCCTAGCAGCTTCAGTAGACTTGAAAAACCTCTTAGCCGCTTAAGTTGATTGCAATTTAGCGAGAATCCCCTTGGAGATATATCAATCCACACTTGGTGCGATAGGGTCTGGGAATGGTCCCTTAAATCAATTAATGCAATGCATGGTCAGGAGACAACGTTTTCCGATCAATAGGAAGCAGCCCATCCGAGGTAATGTCTTAAAGCTGGATTGTTTTTAAAATACATAGTCATTGTTTCAGAATAAGGCTGAGACCCAGCGGTTTTTAATTTCCCTGTAGTTTTACTGTCGTTGATAATGAATTAAGAATGATTGTCTTTGCAAATCTTGCAGAAAATTTGATGTGTTAGAACACTATGTGCTTGATATAATTATAAATACATCTCATGCGTTAAGTGTACGTCGTGATCTATGAGTTGGTTAAGATAAAAGAGAGTAGAGATTTATAGCCTACCGAAAGGAACATGTATAGTATATACTAGTAGCACATGTGCTGAGCTTTCTTATGGTCCAATTTGGTCAGCATTTCGATGCACACAAAAATCGACCGAATCGGGGCATTAGTAAGCTCAGCATAAGTGTACTGTGTTGTGAAAGAAAGAAAATGTCTGGATTATCAATGAAGCCCACGATCTTCCGTCTTGAGAGTTCAGTCACCTCTTTCTCCCTCCTGCGTTAACTTCAAGAAGAGCTCAAAATGGCAATTATCTGCTTTTTGATCATGAATCAACAATAGATGACTGCCATCATTATTACTTAGAAACATTACGATGCAGACCATATTTCGTTTGGATTAATCGAACAATTTGAAGTGCATTTAGCCGATTGCACCTAACGATTGATTCTGTTACACTTTGTGAGAAATCCACTACAGCACCGTGTAGTAATTATATGATGCGCGGTTATTGAATGTACAATTTTCTCATGGAGGAGATTAATAAATGTGTTGTTTATCAATATCTCACCTAACACAATGTTCTTATTTTTCAGTGAAACCACCAGTAGCATTCGGCATAATTGTTAAGGCATGAAAAATGAAGCACCAAATGCAAAGCAGCCCCTGCTTATTAACGCCCTCTTTTCTAGTGAAATGAAATTCTTAGTAATGGACCTTACAGAACATGCAACAGAAAATGTTCATTTGCAAAAGGACAGAAGAGGAAAAGCATAAAGCATATTATTTCTGACGTCTGTGGTAAAAATCTCTGTTATTGTGGAGCATTCCCCAATATGCCACCAACACAGCTGAGCATCTATTAACCGTTTGATGTTGAGCTACGTACATTTTTCTGACCTTTACCCTTTGTATATTTTCAAATACATGTAGGTGCTACAATGTAACAGAGAGATGGTGAGAAAAAAAAAGGAATATTTTAAGCATAGATGAAAGTACAAATCAATTGATCAAGAAAATAATGGATGTACCATATCTTATAAAGCATCTTATAGTTACTACTATGAGTATTTGTTTGATAATAAGCCTGACGTGGATGCGGATGACCTTTAAAAAGTACAACAATAACGAAGTAGTGGGAGTAATATAAGGATTCCTGGAACCCTACCAAGACATCAAACTTTACAAAACATCAAAATTAGAGGTTATCCAAAACTCAAGAACGCCCCCTAATAGCTTGATGCAGCATTGTAAATGGAGGCGAGTCGATTTTCTGATTCTGTTTCGATTCCTTGTATTACCAAATGAACATTACAAATTACACAGAACTCTAGAAAAGAGCACAATTACATGTAGCTGCATATAATAATATCAGTTGATAAATATTTGTAATGCAAACGTAAGGCAGTAAGATAAATGTCTTTATTCTTCAGCTCCTATAAGATATTATTAATTCATTCGTCTTCGCCGTAAAAGGGAAAGCGATACAAGACACAGCAACTAATTGCGTCTTTTTCTAAAACTATCGGCCATTTATTCTAAGCCGGTCATTTAATGTATATTTTAACTAATTAAAACAGTTTTTACGGGTTGCGAGCCTATTGGAACTTAAAGAACTATCCAAAACGAAGAAAATAGTGATAACTTTCAATAAATACACCTGGTTGCATCTTGCATCATAGTATGCATTTACAGTATAAATCAATAGCATCCAGAGAAAAAATAATTCACGCAAAAACGGCAATTTAAAGTTCATAGAAAATCCTGCTAGGCTGCAAGTCGTTGAGTCTGACGGCTGAGCAAGCCATTTCAACGAGTCCTTAAGAATATAACTGAGAAAGAAAAAAAACAATTTTATTTATACCTAAAACACTTGCTGGACTGGTATCAATGTTTCTGTCAACGAGTACATGATAATATATCAGTAGTGTAATAACTGTCGACGTACCTCCGAAATTGCCAGCGTCATTTACTTCTCTCACCTATTCATATTCCAGAGACATCGCTCAACAGCCAATTCACGGCTTTGATTGATTTTGAGTGTGTACACAGACGCGCAGATTTTTATTACACCAGAGGAAATCAATTCATCATTTCACGGGGATGAAAAGTAACACGGCTTGATTGCTTTTCCTCCATCTCCGGGGAAAGTCGAGTGCCTTCTCTCACTTCTTAGACAACGAGGTTTGTGTAATGCCATGAAATGCCATCTATATTCGTCTAATTACTGTAAACGTAGTCAATCTGATCTGAACAAAAACCGCCACATAGGTTTGTGTGAAACCTTTCTTTGAGAAAACCAAGAACGAGTCTGATAAAATCTTAACCTTGAATCCCAAATAAAAGGCTTACATATAGTGACAAAGTCGAAACCAAAACGTTTGCGCAACGCTTTTATTCCTTGTTTAAACCAGTTATCTATAACTGTTTTTAATTGACTTTATTTATGCATTTTAAAGTTCTATCGATCCTCAGTAATTTGTTTATATAACTTCAATCTGATGGCTGTTATGGCTTCAATAAACTTACTATTATTAGAAATAACGCAGGGAATTGTTTTCGTATTTAAAATTAAGGTGCCAATACAGTTATGTTTGCAGATGAGAATTAGGAAAATGAACAGACCTCCATGCGCCTAATCTATAGGACTTGTACAATGTACATGTACTGCCAAAGCTTTCAGTGGGAGCAAAATGCTTTACGATGAGCAAAATGGCAGTTTGAGTATGACTTACCGTACACCACTGAGTAAAATCGTAGTCTTGGCGATGTCAGAGTGATTTTATTGCATTTACAGTCACTGTGCCCTAGTTAACGTATCCTGCTTTAAAGTGAAGGATATCAGGCTTTATGAGATTACTTTCAATGAAAACTCGTTGCGTCTATTTGTCACAGTTCTGACAATCGGTATACATGTAAAGTATAAAGCAAATAGCATAGCATCCAGAGGAAAAGGATTCACTTAAATCGGCAATTCAAAGTTCAAAGAAAACCCCTGCTACGTGTGCTAGACTTCAAGTCGATTAGTTCGCAGATGGCGCACATTACAATGAGAACCTATTTTTTTTTCAATAAGACTATTTAATTTGTTTTTTGTTTTCTTCACAAGGTCACTTGTTGCATACATAAGAGTCATTTGAAAAAAAAACGTGCATTTCTTGAAGAAATTGTTGAAAATGTTGTGCTCAGACAGACGAACCAAACGACTTGTAGACCAAACATACCATAAGGCACAGCAAACGATCGACGCAATTAAGAAAATAGCTCCATTACGTGGGTAGTTGTGGTTAAATCTCGGCTCTATTGCTGTTCCACCCTTTGACGAAGAGCAGCTAAGAGGGCATGCTGATGTCCATTATACAGTGCACTGTCACGATCTAATGTGGTAGTGTATTTAATACGGTTAACCAGTAAGCTACCTGGATGGGATCATAAATAAGATGAATCTCTTTGTGATTTTGATTTTTTTTTCAGTGAATCTTTTGTTTGCATCTGGTGTCATCCATTGATTTCTTTCTCAGCTCCAGGGTTGGGCTTTGCTTTTATGTCATATCGAGCTAAAGAAAAATAACCGTCTTCTCCGAATTGTTACTGGTAATGGGCCATTTAATGTTCCCAAAAAGGTGAAATGAAGCGGTCAAATACCGACATCCTTTTTACAATACAACGAAACGACTTTGCACCAGTGATGGGTTTCAATCAAACTAAACCTTTCGGTCACAGAATCGTTGGTATTCAAAGCTATTTTTGATTTAAACGCGAATGATCACACAATCATATTGTTTATCCGGCCTTGCTTTTTAACCTGTTGTTATGAATTTCTGACCTTCTTCCGTAAATTCACTTAAAGACCACAGCCAATGTCATTAAATCTTGGCAAAAAGCCACTTTGTTTCACAAAGACGATTTGAAGAGATTGGCACTTCGATGTTGGAAAAAGTATAAATGATAGGCAATTTTTACGGTCAGTATAACGGCTAATTCCCGTTATCACATTTGAATTAAAAGATGAAAGTCAATCATGGCAAAGGGCCAATAATGACTATCGGCTTTTTGATTCCGCGGAATTCGTGTAAGCACTTGGTAAAAGTAGCAATGCATTTTTCATTATGTACAGGACGTAAAAAGACTTATATTAAAAGGTTGTGATTATTATATAGCATCAACAAAGCTGATGTTGAAATGCAAGCTCTTTCTGTATCTCTCAGTCCTGAGAGGAGACCAAAGAACAAGCCCGCTGCCTTGAATATATATATATATATATATATATATATATATATATATATATATATATATATATATATATATATATATATATAATGGAAAATATGCTCACGAGAGAGAGAAAGAGAGAGAGAGAGAAAGAGGCTATCTATTAAGGTGGACGGATGTTCAATACGGTTCCAATTTGTTGACACTATGCCAAGCCGCAGTTTAAAATGATGATTAAATTTCAATAAGACAAAAGAAAATCCGTTCTACATATTATGCGGTTGCAACAAAACTTAATATCCAGATTTATTATCAATTTGACATTGGTATTTTCAGTTTAAGATAATTATCAAGTGATGACCAATAATTCACAGCGTGAAAATCTTATTTGATCCAAAATCCAATACGTATGCACATAATGATAAATGTGCTTGTTGATTTATAAGAAAGTGAAAGGCCAGAAACTTTATTCTACACCTGTATGCATTTGAAATGGTGAAATGCCGCTTGCCTATATGGAACTAGTGATATCAATAGACAAATTCCTGTTGTTTTCAATAATTAAGACACATGGGTTCCGCAAAAATCCAATCAATTATTGTCTGAATAAGATATCACTTACTGTTAAAAAGAAATTATTCACACAGCCAAAAACAAACGAGAAAATAAATAAGTAAATAGATGAATGAATGAATAACCGAAGAAATACATAAATGGAAAAGAAATCGCTATTCTGTGCCTTGGCTTTATAAAGAACAAACAAAGCATATGCACCATGAGCTGGTGGGAGGCATATATTCTTGCCAACAATATTTTGGTATGATAAAAGAAGAGAGATAATCGTAAATTTCAATAAGGCTTCAACCTAATTCGACCAGTGAAAGTGTGATCTTCCTGAAAAGAAAGTATAGCAGTTATTTTCTAGTTAACTGCAGTGCGGTATGCCCCAGCCTTTTGTTACCTGTAACATCTGTTGGCTTGCGACACTCTAGTGCTCCTAAGAGCGGTATAATTTATTTCTGTTTTACGGACCATGTTTTTCAAGAAAATGAAATACAAAGAACTTTTAAATATCCAGATATAGTTTTCGTTGATAACAGTTTAACTATTAAAATCTTTCAATTGGGAACTGGCCTGTGACATATACTAAGTGTAGTCGGGCCTTTGAGCGGGGTTTTGTGTGTTTTTTGGAGGGCAGATAGTTTCTATTGGGGTATTATTATTTTTTTTCATACCCCATGGGGAATATACATTATTGGAAACCATCTAGCTCGTGTGCAAAGCATTAACTCTAAAGGTGTGTGTAAAGTATTAACACTAAAGGCGTTGATATTTACACCCCAACCAGTTGTTATGAAGTGTGTGATTGAAAATGAGCGTATGCCCGTATATCACCTACTTCACTATACAATTCGCACCCTAAGACAGTGTGTTATGAACATCAAAAATGAAACATTTTGGCTCTTTTGCAGTATTTCCCCCACCTTAGAACTCTGATTTTCAATATCTTTTCTGACGATGTAATTAATTCGTGTGATGACTTTGAGCGGTGTCTCTGCTATTCAAATGAATAAGTTTCGCAATTCATAAATTTACTAATATAACGATGATTTTTACATGAAAGTTTTTGCCACACAAATATTGTTAGAGCTGGGGCCATCGCTGTAGTGAAATTTTGCTTGCTGTAATCTCATAGGCCAACGAGATTGAATGTTTAATAATAAAGAAAAAAAATAGTTATTAAATTTCCATATTAATTTATTTGAGACATTGGTCAACGTCATAATGTAACTTAATTTTGATAAACTTTTAAAAATAAAAAAGTTATAGTGCGGGGGGGGGGGGGGGGTGTGAAATAATGCATGAGTACCAAAATGTTTGTATTATTAATGCAGAATGAAAATAAAGTAAAAACTCCTTTGTGTAGAAATAACCATCCAAAAGAATGAAATATAATATAAATACACGAACTTTTTAAACGACCCCAGCAAACAACATCTTTTAAGGCTTTTCCCCGCCTGTCTGTTGATGAGGTATTCAGATTCCACCTTATATCTCTGCTGTATTGTCGGGTTCACAACCAGTTGATCCGCAGACTAACTATTCCGAGACTCAAATATGGTGAGCACTTGAAAATGGATTCCCGTCCCACGCGCGCCATCCCAGCGGAGGCAGAGCAATTATATCTTGGCACGCTTTTAAGTGGGTCCCACCATATTTGATCGGCGGACTAGGTAGTACGCGGATCAACTGGTTGTGAAAGTGGCCTGTTTGCTCGGAAATGCCTGCTACCGGCCAAATCTGTCACTGTGAGGAAAGAGATTTCTTTTTCAACGCAAGAAGAATTTCCCAATATGGTCCCTAATATCTTAACATGCTTCAGTGATAATTACTCGTTTTCGTGTTGAAACTATACTAAAAGATAAAATAATCACTTATTGTTTAGTTTCTCTTTTTTGGGCAATTGAGTATTTGAAAAATGCAGCTTTTAAAAAAGGGGCAGCTCTAAGTACTTAAATGGGCTGGATTTTCGCTGAATGAAAGGTTTTCCTGCGAAAAACTAATATTATTGAGTTAAAAACTATTTTTTGCCTGACTAGGCAACCATTGATTCTCCTTTCCTGAACTCACCGTAACTCAAAAATTCAAACTTAACCCACGTGCACTTTTTTTTAAATTCCACCATCGCTTTAAAAACCTGCGCGCGATTCACGATTGAGCTTTAAGATTATTGACATGTTGCGAGGTTCGTGAAGAGGTCTTAGGCTTCGTTCACATGCAATGTCTATTTTCTAAATTCTATTTTCTATTCGCGGTAAGTCTTATGATCACGGTCTGTGCCCTGAATATCCCGCGGCGTAATTACTGGCAGCGCTTGCCAGTTACTATAAGTTACTTTAAGTAACTGGCTCGCGCTGCCAGTAATTACGCCGCGGGATATTCAGGGCGCAGACCATGATCATAAGATACCGCGAATAGAAAATAGAATTTAGAAAAATAGACATTGCATGTGAATGAAGCCTTAGATAAGATGATTGTTGGCGACGTTAATTCATGGGATTTATTTGTTTAAAAACGATCAAAACATATGGCTTGTTCCTTGATAAGTTCAACGAGAGCTAGTCTTTACTCTTTAAGTTAAAAAAAGACGTGTGTCGTAATATAATATAATATAATATAATATAATATAATATAATATAATATAATATACACTAAAGAATGGTGGTAAGTCTGAATACAACGAAAGTGTACGTTAACATATACCCAACTGTCGCTTCTCCTTTCATTCTTCTGCTATACGTCTATTATATAGGCGCCTTTAATCATTAAATAAGCCGACCCCCAGGGGCTGTACAGTGACCATCTGTCTCGGTCATTAGCAGTTAATTGATATGTGTAGGGACAATGATTCATCGGTCAAATGTTACTGACAAAACTGACCAATACAGATTCAACTGAATTTCTGCACGCCGTCAACAGACTACTTGACTCGGGTTGCTTTTGCTAAATTTACTGAATGCTTTCAATCGTACTACTGTGTTATTTTATTCATAGTCTCTCTCAAAGGATATTTGATATTTTTTACTTGAGATATTGGGCCTTTCTGTAAAAATCTTGTCAAGTGATATTAGACAGGTAAGTTTAGGTTAATAATAAAGAAATTTGTATTTTTCATAAAAAATTCCAATATCTTTATCGCACAAAAAAACCTTCATACATGTAATAATGTCTTGCTTTACCACAACTGTTTTTGTTCTTTCTTTATTCTTTTCTTTTCTTCTTTTTTTCGGTTAGACTACGAGTAGTTTTCGTGAAGTGTCATCACACTCACAGATAGGATTGATTCAATGAAACAAAAGTAATGAGATATGGTGTATTTATTTAACGTAACGATATCATATATTTTTGGTTTACACTTAGTGTTTACAATTAAGAGGAAGATGAACGTGCGATATGTGGTTGATAAGAAATAATTGCATCTTATTACTTTTCACTGAAGAAGCAATCAGATTTGGAACAAACAAATAGCGCATTAATAATCCAGGTGTTTCATTAAAGGCCCCTCAAAGCCAGACCCTCAGTTGTTAACTGATTGCTTTAACTGCCGTCTTGCGTGCGACAGTGGGTATAAAACGGCGAAAGACTTGGAATTTATCTTTAGTTCAATAGAACCGACAGTTGTCACGGAGAGAAATTGGGGAATTTTTTCAGTCAAAAACTGTTATTCTACAAGAAAACTCCTTTGTCGGCATTCGCTGGGGGACGCTATAAGGTAAGTGTTTTTTTAATGATTTTATTTTTACTTTTATAGTTCTAATCCATTAGGTTTTTCTGTCTTTCCCTCTTGCTCTTTTACACACACACACACACCCACACACACACACACACACACACAGAAATACACAAACGCGGAGATAAGAAATTCAAGCTTAATAAGTGATGCAAATTCTCAGCCGTACATGAAGTGGTTACTTTAACATGTATTAGTTATATTTTACAATGAAGAAAAAGCGAAGGCAAGAGTTAAATAGTACTTATAAGTTCTTCATTGAGAACCATAAAAAAGGCCATTATAAGATCGCAATTTACTTTTTGTTGGCCACATTACTTTTGAGACAACTTATATTAATGTCTCCTTATTAACTCGAGCGAAAGTATAAGTAAAGGACAAACGCAAGTTTGGTGTTCGAAATTTGGCCAGTGACGGCCCCTTTTATTGTAAGGTCCCTCTAGTAAAGATACATAAAAAGCAAGCATGGATTTCCAGTAACGCGTATAAACCGCTTCTATACTAGTTTCTCCCACGACTCAAATAAAGTTGACATACCAAAGGATAAACCACATTAATCATTCGATCAGCCATAAAAGAGCTAAAAAGGAGAAAAAATACACCATCTTTGAATGTATGGTTGTAAATAGACTTACGGTGCTTAATTATCTGTCGCACTTATGTGTCCCTGTTACCTACGCTACAGAAAATCAGCAGAAAATATCCGTTCAAGTATTATTTACGGGTAACACTTATGTCCTTTGGTCTTTTCATAAATTATTCTATCGGAAACTATATGGTGGTAGTTGAATTTGTGACGAAAATCTGACTTTAAATTAATCTTTCAACTGCTCTGTATGGCGGGAGAATTGGGTTAGGTACCAGTAATTAACTGACGGTGGGAAGTTTTGGGAAAGGGTGTGCACTCGAGTCAATCTGGCATTTTCATTTTGCTAAACCCTGAATTCACGTCACAATAAATAATATCAATATATATTTGCATATCTGTAGTCAACTCGCCCAGCTTTTGATCATGAGTATCTTAAATTGATATATCACTGTTAATGTTGAACATGGTATAAAAATGAAGTCACAAGACTTGTAGACCAAATACTGTCAAACGACAACAGGAAAGTAGCTTGATTTATCTTCATTAAGGGCATTTTCTTTCGAAGAGAAAGAAACCCCATATGTTTATTCATATGAAATTTCTTCCCGCTGATACCACCACGTACGTAAAGGTGATAATTCCCTGTTCAGCGCTGGTTTGCCGCCAATAATGTACATGTGCTCGAAAAGCCAAGAGGGTAATTGTTTGTTGTTGCGGTTTTAGATCCGTTTTCCAATGTGACGTCCTTCAGCTTGCCACTTAAGACTTCAAAACATTTGCTTGCATGAGTTATTTGCATGTGCATTCGTGTTTTTCAACAGAAACTTATTTGATCTATTTTACAATTATTGTTTATGGGTGTTTATAGGAAATTATGGGATTTCATAAAGCAAAATTGCCGCACGCTGTCACGTACGTCTGACGGGTATAATATTGTTTTGCTCTTTTCTCATACTGCACCTCTTTGCCACCCGGAGGAAATCACTTGAAATAAGTGATAATTTCAGTTGCATAACAGGTCCCAATTGACCTCAAAAATCGATTCTGATATTGTGGCCAAAACACTTTTTCTGCGTCAGTATCATGGAGTATAGAGCACAAAGGTTGCACACACTACTTTCCTCGCAATAATCGAGATCATCGAACAATAGCCACTGACGCATTTAATAACATTTCACTTAGACCAGTGTTTTTGTATGAAAGGAAACGTACGCTGTTGGACACGGCTTAATAATACGTACAAAACTAATATTTTTAAGAACAGTACGAAAACTAATATCTTTAAGAACAATATGAATTGGAAACTACGGGAAAATAAACCGATTTGACAACAGTGTTAATTGCCACGTCTAAACTTACATGTCTATTAACGAGGTCAATTGGAAATGTATTGCTGCGTTATGTCGCGCAGATTAAGTAGATTTGTTAATTAAAAACATTTCATTACATGCACTTAAGAACGTACATTTCTGGCAAAAGCGTGAGTTGCGACGTGGTACTATGTGAAAAAATTGTAATTTTGCGCTTCACGCGCAAGCAGTTGACTGCGGTATTAAGAAGCCGTTGACCGAGGAAAGGATCTGGAAGATTTTCAGTCTTACGCAAAATAAAGCGTTGTAATGAAGGTTCAGTTAAATACATTCCGAAATACACCTACCGTTCAAGAGTACAGTAGTAGGTTAAAAATATAACGGGAGTAAGGTCCAAGAAGCAATAACGTGAAAGCCTAATTATCTTTACAATCACAATCAAACCATATTCAAAAATGGGAAAAAATTCCGAATCCACTTTCAAAGGATCAATAAAGTAAACACACCAGTTCTGGAAGAAGGATACCGTTACGTCCAACGACCCCAAGAATAATTCATTAATGCTCAAAAATCAAATCCGTATCTCTTATTAGATTTACTAAAAAAAGAACTCGAGATTCAATCTAAGAGACATCAATAAAAACCTGCCGTTACTTCAAATAAGGCAATCAAAAATTATTACATAATGTCAAATAAAGGATTAAGATTCCATTGGAACCAATCAATACCACTCCAATCTGTCATTCATAGCATTTACCTAAACCATACATAAATGTATTGCTTCCTGGGGTATGTTGTTTCCGGGTATACTGATTCAAAATGCCATCGAATTGGTAATTTGGTAGACATACCAGATTGTGTTATTAACAACCAGCGTTTTGTTGATGTTCTGATTGATACTTTCGTCATACTCATGTACTTAAATAGTTTTAGTCTTCAAAATAATCTGCCATTGCAACATGACTTTAGGGGTAACATTTGTTCGTTTTTGCCAAAAAACGGATTTCCTGGGGTAGACGACGATTTTTGCATACTTCCCAGTGGTTAATGAATCCATTCCTACATTCGAAGTTAGTCCATGTTTTTTGTATAAAGTTTGTTTTTGTAAAAAGTCCTTAAGATATACAATAAGATAATGAGATATTTTAAGAGCTTAGCCATCAAAGAAGGTCCACGTGGTCCAATAAGCACAGATTCCAGAATAATTGCGAGATTTAGGCGGTAATAATTTAAAAAAGGATACAAAATATCATTTACATCATCACGATAAGAAATGGATTGGAAGGACAGTAAAACCGGGCTAAATAATTGCCTGGGCACGTATTTACTATTCACATCAGACCTTACACTCTGCATACATGTAGCCTGCTTGCTTCTCAAAGCAAAAAGATCCAACTTCACCACTCTCACATTTCACTCCCAGCCTGCCTGTGCACATACATTTTTTGGTAACGATGGGCCAGTATAACAGGAATGGAAGTCCGCTAGGAACTGTAGTACTCTTCCCATTACTATGTGCAGGTGACATTGGTCCCATATACGAACTCCAAATAACCTTAACCTGTACTAATGATATGGGAGCCCGGGCTTCAATTACTAGGACTTCCATTCCTGTTACACCGAGACAAATAGACAATTATGAAGTAAGGTGCAGGGGTGGGGCCAAATCATCAATGTTTATTATTATAGACCACATGTATTATACTTTAGTAGTTGGAATTAGCCTAATTAATGATTAATTCGTGATTTGTTATCCTTTCTTGATTTTCAGACTAAAACACTGTAGCATCAACCCAACTGTAATGGAAAACTTGACTGAACACGTGACAACCGCACTTGCGAACGTGACCGCTTCCTTCCTTGGAGAAATCGCCACAACTATTGTTGACCAGCTTGACGATACCACATGGGAGATGACCACTACACAAGGGGGTTCTGAAAGTGGCGGGTTTTGGGCCGCCGTTGAACGGTTCCCTAACGGTACTCATCGTGGCCGAGAAGCGGGTAATCTAAACTTCTTTAATTTCATCATGCTCTCCTGCATCAGCTCCGTCGTATGCCTGGTCGGTATCTGCGGCAACACTCTGGCCTTCCTGGTGTTCCTCCGCGAGAAGAAGAAGGGACCCTCTTCGATCATCCTCCAAGCCCTTGCCGTGTCCGACAACCTCATCCTGATTAATACGCTCGTGGAATTCTCCTTTGCCTTCTTCTACCCCCATACGGGTTTACTGGAGGACTATTTCTTCGCCCACCGCCAGTTCAGCCTATACACCTATCCCCTCCACTACATTTTCATCACTTCGTCCACGTGGTTGTTGGTACTTCTCACCATCCACCGCTACATCGCAGTCTGCAAGCCGCTGCACGCCAAGAAGATGTCCTCGGTGAAACACGCCCGCATCCAGGCGGCTGGCGTGTTCCTCTTCAGCATTGCCTTCAACATGCCTAAGTTCTTCGACGTGAAAGACGTCGGCATCACGTACCTGACTTCGTACAATGATGACATGAGCTACAAGACGGTTCTTCAGAAGAATTTCGCCCTGAAGATTAGCTATCGCATCGTGCTCACCACTTTGGTGATGTACATCATACCGATTGGCGCCATGGCCATCATGAACGGAAAGCTGATCTCGAAGTTGAGAGAGTCCAAGAAACAACGTCTGGCAATGGGCAAGACCTCCACGGACCGCGACAGTATTAACCATATCCTTGTTGCCGTCGTCATCATCTTCATGTGCTGCACAACACCTATATTCTTCTCACAAATCGTCATGTCCTTCGTCGATTTCCTCCCCAGGAATGTTCTGATGAACTACTTCTATTTCATCCCGTTCTTGTTCCTACTCGTTGCCGTCAACGCCGCTCTTAACTTCTTCGTCTACACCCTAATCGGCCAGAAATTTCGCTCTGGGTTGCGCGAGATGATCTGCGGCACCTGTGCCACCGAGGAGCAGACCAATGCCACGGTCAAATCCTCCAATAATCGGGAGTCCACGATGTCCAACAAGAGCGACGAGGCTGACAATCAAGTGGCTACAGTGGCCACTACTGAGGTGAAGTGTGAAATGTCCACCCTCAGCACCTCCGCTTCATCCACCTCGCCACTCGTGTGAAGTACGAAGCGAGAACTATAGATGGTATTCAACCAGAAGATAAGACCTTTGGACAACCCTGAAACCGATAAAAAGTATGTTTTGAAGAAAAAGGTGCTACAAGTATTGAGAATGTAAATTGGTATTTTTGATATACATTTAATGGCACAACAGATATGCGTACAGATGATACTCACCAAAGACGTGTAATATGGTTATACATTTACACGTAGGCCTAAGTCAATTTTATTTGGTATTCATATATTCATCTAGTTATGCACTCCTTCCAAATGTCAGTGAACAGTATTTGTTTGTTTATAATCTGGCATTGATTATTTTAGATAATTAAATGTTTGTTATGCATTTTTGAATATCAAAATATATTTATCTGATGGATTTTATATTTCGTGTGGCTGGTTTGAGTCCTATTGTTAAAGGGATAATAACAGTTCGTTTTGGCCAAAAATGAATTTTCCTGGAGTAAGCAACAATTTCCCCATACTTACCAATGGTTAATGAATCCATGTTTACATTCAAAGTTAGTTCAAAGTTAGTTTTTGTTATAATCTCTTAATCCTCTTAAGAGATTATGACAGAGTATAGCCATCAATGGAGGTCACGTGGTATAAAGACACTAAGATATCAGAATAATAGCTGTAACTGCCGTTTTTGTGGTAAAAGAGAATATATTATATTTCTATGAGTTGTTCACAATGTTTTTATTGTGAAATATAGATCTCATACGAAGAGTTACTATTCCTTTAAACGGTGTAACAAACTGACATTAGTTCAAGCACTTTGCACTACAGTGACATACCCTGCACTCGTGTTGCTCAAAGTAATCGTCAGTTAATATTTTATAGGCATGCTATTAATAATTAATCAATTTTAAGCACTAGATACACGATCAATTTGAAATCGTTTGAGTGCTGTGACAATTTATTGTACTTGCATTTAATTTAATTTTACCTTTCAACACATTTTGTTACATATATAATTTTAATGTTGTTGTATGAGTACATGTTTATTATGATAAATAATTCTCCATTTATCGAAAGGTTGTCATAGGCCTAATTAACAGCAGCGGGCTGACTAGTCCGCGGATCAAAACTTTAAAACTTCCTTCTTATCCCCTAATAGACACTGAATAGATTCCACGCGGGGTTTACCCGTAAGAATCCAAGTGGGTCGGCCATATTTGATCCGCGACATGTTAGTCCGCTTTTGTGAATGCGCCCATAGCGGTGAGGGCTCAGGCCATGGGAGGAGGGGTGCACAGCGGTCGCGTGCTTCTGATAGCTTTGGAGATACCCCCATCTCCTTTTACTCACTCTTAAAATAAGAAAAACAATAGAATGGGCGAAACGAGATAAAACCAAACGTTTTGTCATCCTTGTGCCCAATATGTCACAGTAAAATTACCCTTGTCTACATGCCAACATTTCCAATTTTTGTGCACTCCCTTTTTCCCAAACCCTTGGAATAATCCTGAATCTAGCAGAACATTATCGGGTAACGATAAACATTTAATATACCATACAGGGATTTTGCAATTACATATATTTTTCAATTTGTAATTTTATTGTTAATCTGTTTATTTAATATATTCAATATTACGACTACACCATTGGTGATTGACATTGTGAGTATATCGATAACAATAAATGTTATGCAAATATAACGTTGTTTCATTTACCATCGGCGCAGCCAAGCAGGTCTAAAAGTCTTAACACATTAAATCTTATTTTCATGAATTTCTCAAATGAGCATTACTCGGCTTGGATTCCATATAAGGCCAGCTTGCGTCAGTCCAAGAACCAGTGAGTTATGGGTAGCAGATATACATAAATCGGCGCAGTGTTTTAATCATGTGCGCAATTAATCTTCAGTCGGTCGTTTCTTTTATTCATAAAAAAGAGTAATTTTTGAGAAAAAGAAGAAAAAGTCAGGCGCTACTATGCAGTTGGTGCTTTGTATTTCACTCCATTAACAATTCAGCAGGAATCTGTTAGTGAAAATGGCGCTTCTGTGCCTTTTTTTTTGCTTGTACAGTTAAAATGGAGCCTATTGGGACAGCGCAAGATTATTGGGAAAGTCTCTACGGGCATCACGTATGATGGAGTTTTATAAATAAGACCACTTCTGTCGAATACGTCCCTCCCTTCGCTTCTTATGTACCCCTTCCTGTCCCCTCTACCTACACTGTAGGACGAAGAAAACAAGTGCGTTCAAGTTATCACCCCCTCCCCCCTCCACAAGAATGATAATCAGGGGGGAAAGTGCAAGGAAAACTTTAAATTTTATATACAATTTTCAAATTCCCCGCCCTCCCCCCAGGTTTTTAGAAAAATCAGCCCGAATCCCAGATGTATACCACTAGTTATTGGGGTTTTATCGCCAAGATTTGCCCCACCGGAGCCTCGTCTTGAATGATCCTATCGTGACTGGGGAGCGACCGATGGGAGGCTCCTGATTGGAGGGGAGGGGGGACTGGCAGCCACCGTGAGCAGTACGTAATATTTTACAGTCACTTACTTGCTTTAAAATAAGTCTTATTTTTTTTCTTTTTAAAAATCTTCTTTCAAATATAAAATATATCTAACAATATTTTAAACATTAAAACATACAATTAAGTTGGCATTAAAAACTATTCATGTTTTCAATGTACAATACCACACAGGGCTTACAAGCAAAACAATATCAAAATCTTTTTTAAAATAATGTGATAAAGGTAAGTCTGAGGAAAAGTACTGGCTTACTCTTAGAGAAAAAACAATTTAACAATACTGCCTGCACTGCAGTATAATGTGCCAAATAAAAGCACTCACAGTCTTCATGTTTTCAAACTGAAAAAAAAAATCAACACAGTTGGCCCAGAAAATGAGGTATTACTTTTCTAATTAATATATAAAAGCAGAAAATATAGGAGTAGAAAGACCTAAGTATGGAATCTATTAATTGCCAAAACTCTGAAAAGCTAAAAATTATGTCCCAGATTTCAATTCCACTCCTGATGGCAAAGACATTCGGGCATAGAGATAAAAGTGGATAATTTTCTAAAAATCAATGGGTAATAATTATCAAAGGAATGCTAAGTTTAAATAGATCAGCGTATGCTATTATGTATCTCTTGGCCAGTAAAAGCATCATATGGAACAGCATACTAAAAGGATTAAAATTCAAGTTCATTTTTTGCTTTTCACTAATATGGAAATCATGACTTTGACTTCTGATCACCTCAAAATGGTGATGAGACTGTGTATCATAATCTTGCCTTGAGTCGTCTCTGCAGTGGCTGGATATGCTTGTAGTAGCTGGGTAAAACCTGGCATAGAACAAAAGAATCAAAAGTATTAAACAAAAGAAAATAAAGAAATAAATAGATAAATAGTATAACATTATTGTACTTCTGGTTAAATGTATCCATTATAGAGAAATTAACTTGAATATACCGGTAAACCAAATGATTAGCACTGAACTTATAACTGCATTCAGAAGAGAATTTAAAATGTGTGCTTCAACTTCATCTAACTGTAAATAATATTATATAGTTATTTAGAGTACACCTGACTCACTTCAGTTTTGTTGAGCAGACTTTGTTTGGCACGTCCATAAAGCTCTTCGTAAACATTGCCATCATAGCCTCCTAGAGCGGAGTTCAGGGTCACATCATGGTAGTCAAAGGCATCACAGAGTGCTACGGCGTTGGGTCTAAAATAAATAAATAAATAAATAAATAAATAAATAAATAAATAATAAACACTGATAGCAACAGCATTTGGTCTCATGGCAAATAAGGAATGAAAATCACAGAGAAATGCAGCACTGGGTCTAAAACAAAAAAATTATTGCATAGAATTGCATGCTCTAAGGTAGGACTCTGAATGTATCCAATAATAACACAATAATATAATAATAACACAAAACTTTTTTTCAGAAGACTTGAAATAAAATCATGACATTTCAGCCAAAATAATAAATAACATGTCAGCAAGAGTAACATAATAAAAATTCTGGAAATCCTTTTTATTTCCCCAGCACTGCACATCCATCAGCCTACCTTATCACAGCAAGCAAAGCCTGCTCCTGTCTCCGTATCAACTCCAGCTGGTTACAGCTAATGGAGCCAGCCTAAAACACAAGGAAAATATAAAATATTACATAATATATTTCCCAACAGTTGATAGTCTAAGAAATAAATGGGTGTGTGAAATAATTTCTCTGACAGATCATCAAGGATAGTGCTTTATTATCCAACAATGTGAATTGTATACAATGTTTTGGTAAATCAACGAGTTCACATCTTCTACAAATTTTTCAATATGACAATTACACTAACTTTTAGGAATTCCACAGAATATTTGACCATCAAGTGCAGACTTCAAACATCCAAAAAAAGTTACTAGTATAAATGTCATAACCTACACCAACATCTAGAAATTCCCTAGAAAATTTGACGATTAAGTGCAAAGACTTCAAATTTCCCAAAAGATTTAAATGTAGCAATTATACCAACCTCTAGGAATTCCCCGGAATGTTTGTTGATCAAGTGCAGACCATAGAAAGAGCACAGAGTTGACAGCACTTCAAGGATCTGTGTATCAGCATCCAACTGACACAGGCTGGTGCAGAAGTTACATACAACAAATGCCTGAGCGTGTCCCTGGACATTGAAAAGATTTATTTTTAAGCATCAGTACAAAATGAAAATATGTTTGGCTACTCAGTGTGACCTTAGATATAAAAAAGATTAAAATTTTTGAAGCAACAGTACAAATCCTAAATAGGCTGCAATAAAATGTTAATTTTTTTGTTTTTTTAATATTTAAATTGTAAATGTTCCAGGACCTGGTGCATGTTATACATCTCAGCAATGCATCAGTGCCATATTTGATCCACGGATCTGTTTGTCCATGGATCAGCTTGTTCTGAATGCTCCTTATGTGTGATCAGGCTGTCTGAGGCATTCAGAAAAACCATTTTCCATTTTATTTAGACTTGGTCTGAACACGCCTTACTACTGCCCTTACCACTGCTGCTGTTACAAGGTCAATGGATGCTCTGTTCCAGGCCACGTGCTGGGGGTCACCTGCGCTCAGTCTTCTCTGTAAGTGGTCAGCGGCTCTCTTGACCAGACTGAAGTAGAGGGGGGAATTACATCAATTTTACTGATTAACATGATTGATGGTAGTTTAACATGAAAACGTGATAAAATTGTGGGAGTTAAAGAGATGTACATTTTATAAGTGTTGTTTAGCACTCAAATGATTTATTCCAGATTTTATCAACTAAGACAACATTCAACATTAAAATTCAGGAACCGATTTCAAAGACTGTGAGAGGACTGTCAGGGAATTTGAAGATGATGCTATTCTTTAAGGCCATATAAAAATCTGAATAAATGCTCTGGTTTAATAATTTTAATTGTGCAGGAGTATTCTATGCCAATGGGATGCCTTATTTGCCTTATAGTTACTGTGTTTGAAAGCCAGTTTCTCAGTATACTTATGGCAATACATACTAGCTGGCTCTCTTAAGATAGATATCACTGATGACATTATGATTCAAACAGTCTCTCTCACTACGAACTGGACATTCATAACTTGACCAGTGCCTGGAAAGATACTGGACGGTGGCAGGCAGTGGTTGACCCATTGTTGACTTGGCAAAACTCTTCATGAGATACCTGAAGTGGAAAATGCTAGGATTAGAATTGGTTTACAAAATAACTTTGTGAAACAGGAATGGTCTCTACAAAGATGAAAAAAATATTTTCTTTAAGAATATACATCTAGATACTGAATTTCTTTTCTTGGAATCATGCACAATAAAATAACTTGGGTTTTCATGTAAAAAAATTACTGCTGTAGTGAAGATAAGGAATTTCATGTATTTCCGCAATAATAGATTTAATATGGAAATGATATTATAACTAGAGGATCAGAGAGGCGATACCGCCTCCGAATATTGTACCACCAGCTGGAGCAAGCGCATTCGTATAGACCCCCACATACACAAAATAAGGGGTGCAGCCACCAGTCTTGTGCTTGACAAGCTGTAAAAATGCAATCAACAAGAATTTTCAAAATATGCAAAAAATATATATAACTAAAAATGGTGCAATCAAAGTTAAGTTCATTGTAAGGTAGGTCAAAGGTCAATTTCAAGGTCACAGTAAATTGCCAGTATATGACTTCCTATCCAACTTCAATAGTAACTATGGACCTATCTCTGCCAGTTTTGGAGATAAAAGGGGAGCAAAATTTGCAAAGTTCAGTTCATGGTGAAAAGTAGGTCAAAGGTCAATTTCAAGGTCACAGTAAGATTGCCAGTATATGACTTCCTATTCAACTTCAATAGTAACTATGGACCTATCTCTGCCAGTTTTGGAGATAAAAGGGAAGCAAAATTTGCAAAGTTCAGTTCATGGTGAAAAGTAGGCCAAAGGTCAATTTCAAGGTCACATTTAGATTGCCAGTATATGACTTCCTATTCAACTTCAATAGTAACTATGGACCTATCTCTGCCAGTTTTGGAGATAAAAGGGAAGCAAAATTTGCAAAGTTCAGTTCATGGTGAAAAGAAGGTCAAAGGTCAATTTCAAGGTCACAGTAAAATTGCCAGTATATGACTTCCTATGCAAGTTCAATAGTAACTATGGACCTATCTCTGCCAGTTTTGGAGATAAAAGGGAAGCAAATTTTGCAAAGTTCAGTTCAAGGTGAAAAGTAGGTCAAAGGTCAATTTCAAGGTCACAGTAAAATTGCCAGTATATGACTTCCTATTCAAGTTCAATAGTAACTATGGACCTATCTCTGCCAGTTTTGGAGATAAAAGGGAAGCAAAATTTGCAAAGTTCAGTTCATGGTGATAAGTAGGTCAAAGGTCAATTTCAAGGTCACAGTAAGATTGCCAGTATATGACTTCCTATTCAACTTCAATAGTAACTATGGACCTATCTCTGCCAGTTTTGGAGATAAAAGGGAAGCAAAATTTGCAAAGTTCAGTTCATGGTGAAAAGTAGGTCAAAGGTCAATTTCAAGGTCACATTTAGATTGCCAGTATATGACTTCCTATTCAACTTCAATAGTAACTATGGACCTATCTCTGCCAGTTTTGGAGATAAAAGGGAAGCAAAATTTGCAAAGTTCAGTTCATGGTGAAAAGAAGGTCAAAGGTCAATTTCAAGGTCACAGTAAAATTGCCAGTATATGACTTCCTATGCAAGTTCAATAGTAACTATGGACCTATCTCTGCCAGTTTTGGAGATAAAAGGGAAGCAAATTTTGCAAAGTTCAGTTCATGGTGAAAAGTAGGTCAAAGGTCAATTTCAAGGTCACAGTAAAATTGCCAGTATATGACTTCCTATTCAAGTTCAATAGTAACTATGGACCTATCTCTGCCAGTTTTGGAGATAAAAGGGAAGCAAAATTTGCAAAGTTCAGTTCATGGTGATAAGTAGGTCAAAGGTCAATTTCAAGGTCACAGTAAGATTGCCAGTATATGACTTCCTATTCAACTTCAATAGTAACTATGGACCTATCTCTGCCAGTTTTGGAGATAAAAGGGAAGCAAAATTTGCAAAGTTCAGTTCATGGTGAAAAGTAGGTCAAAGGTCAATGTCAAGGTCACAGTAAGATTGCCAGTATATGACTTCCTATTCAACTTCAATAGTAACTATGGACCTATCTATGCCAGTTTTGGAGATATAAGGGACTAAATGTTATAATTTTGGAGTTACCATAATGTGCCATAAATTTCCTACAGAAAAAATTAATTAAAATAAAGAAAAGGTCATTTTGGTCAAAGTTCTTGAAATGGGAGGTTCTCTGAAGTTGCAGAAGTTTAAATTTGATAAAATAATGTCATTTTTGACCACAAGTTGTCTGCTTTGCCAAGCATTATGTTTTATTTTTCCGGAGTTCAAAATTTATTATCCATTACCGTACTGCACATTTTTACGGAAGCCGACTGGTGCCATATGTTGAAAAAAAAAAATTATCTCGAAATTTCGAGATAGCATTTTTTTTGTTCAAATTTCAAAATACTATCTCGAAATTTCGAGATAAATTTTTTTGCTCAAATATCAAAATGCTATCTCGAAATTTCGAGATAATTTTTTTTTTGTTCAAATTTCAAAATGCTATCTCGAAATTTCGAGATAAAAATTTTTTTTGTTCAAATTTCAAAATAGTATCTCGAAATTTCGAGATAATTTTTTTTTCTACATATGGCACCAGTCGGCTTCCGTACATTTTCCTTTCACCACCAATATGTACTTTCTGATACAGCGTAACTCGAAAACCGTATGGAATACAAAAAAACCGAGACCACCTCCAGTGTTGGGCTTTACATGCTCTACAAAATGCAAAAAAGAATGGGTCTCTAGCATTAACGGTTCCTGAATTAGAGACAGTTTTCAGTTTCGGTATCTTATGGCCGCTACTCCTGTGAAAATGCACCGATTGACCCCAAATTCACGGAGATGAAAGATGACCTGAAGGGTAACACTTTCCAATAATATTATTGGTTAAGTCTGAGTGGCGTCTGAATAACAGGGCAAAAAAATTTTTTTTCGTAAAAAATTTCATTTTTTTGAAAATTTTGACCCATTTGACCTTGAAGTAAAGGTCAAAGGTCAAATCTGAGGGTATATTTGAAATCTACACATATGACTTTTGGAAAGCCGTCTATAGAAATTTTTCCCGTAACTCCTTCTGTAGGGTAGATAATTAGCATTTAATTTTGCCATTTTTAGACAAGGGTGCATTGCAATGAGTGCCACACCCAGACCCCAATACCGACAAAGCCCAAATTTTACGTGGAACGAGTTGAGATTATAGGTGACCTAAATCCATGAGATGGGTACGGGGGCCCTTACCGTCTAGGAGGAGAAGCGGTAACGGTAACATGGCGGCGGAGCCGGCGGAACGGACCGGACGGGACCGAAACCATGTGTACCGCCAGCGCTAACGCTGGTGGTAAATTTTTTTGTTCAAATTTCAAAATAGTATCTCGAAATTTCGAGATAATTTTTTTTTCGACATATGGCACCAGTGGGCTTCCGTACATTTTCCTTTCACCACCAATATGTACTTTTTGATACATCGTAACTCGAAAACCGTATGGAATACAAAAAAACCGAGACCACCTCCAGTGTTGGGCTTTACATGCTCTACAAAATGCAAAAAAGAATGGGTCTCTAGCATTAACGGTTCCCGAATTAGAGACAGTTTTCAGTTTCGGTATCTTATGGCCGCTACTCCTGTGAAAATGCACCGATTGACCCCAAATTCACGGAGATGAAAGATGACCTGAAGGGTAACACTTTCCAATAATATTATTGGTTAAGTCTGTGTGGTGTCTGAATAACAGGGCAAAAAATTTTTTTTTCGTAAAAAATTTCATTTTTTTGAAAATTTTGGCCCATTTGACCTTGAAGTAAAGGTCAAAGGTCAAATCCGAGGGTATATTTGAAATCTACACATATGACTTTTGGAAAGCCGTCTGTAGAAATTTTTCCCGTAACTCCTTCCGTAGGGTAGATAATTAGCATTTAATTTTGCCATTTTTGGACAAGGGTGCATTGCAATGAGTGCCACACCCAGACCCCAATACCGACAAAGCCCAAATTTTACGTGGAACGAGTTGAGATTATAGGTGACCTAAATCCATGAGATGGGTATGGGGGGCCTTACCGTCTAGGAGGAGAAGCGGTAACGGTAGCCGTCCGGCGGAGCCAACGGAGCCGGCGGAGCCGGCGGAGCCGGCGGAGCCGGCGGAACGATCCGGACGAGACCGAAACCATGTGTACCGCCAGCGCTAACGCTGGTGGTACAATTATGAAATCAGCATGACAGCTAAAAGTAAAAGGGCATTTATATGAGGTAAATATTAACACTGAAAAGGATCCAGTCATCCATGTTTGTAATAACAAATATCACAAATGCATTTTCTAAACATTGGAGATGAAACATCATAATTATCACAGAACCACTCATCAGGTCAAGAAACTGAAATAAAACCAGAACTTACTCTCCAGCAATGAGCCACTTGGCTGCAACCACTGCCTGTAGCATTTAGATAACTTAAACTTGCTTTCACCGAAATCTAATCTATTTTTATACCTCTTGCATATATTTTCACTTTGCTTTTACTTGTACGTATGTGTTTTTCTTTTCTTTTATAATAAACAATTTTTAAAATGTCAAAATTTACTTAAGCACTAAAATATCATTTTAGCAGTATGCTGTATAGCTAGGTTAGCAAAGATTATAATCATCATGATATTAGCACTCTTAGAGGGTATTGGCCTCTCTAGAATATGGCTGAATGCACTGACAGAAAATTACTTCTCAGTATGGATGCTGCCCAGACGTTGCAATTTAATGAATTTTTTCAGTATGAGTGAGATGTATGTATATATAACATCATGCCTATGCGTACAGACAAAATGTGTCATTTTTTATGAGGGTCTTTGTTCTAACCCATTTGAGGTTTGAATCCATGACCGCCAACATCAAAGGTTAGTACCAGCAGGGCCAAAGTGTCAGTAAATAAGGATGTAATTGGGGTATTACAATCACCCAGCAGGTGAAGCAAGGGATCAACATTTTATATCAATATCTCTGATGCAATATACTGACACATTCGGTGAATTTTCATTTATCACATAAATTTTTATGCACTTGGCCAGAAAAAGAGAAAAAAAATCTTCAAAATCCAGGAATTTGGTATCCAGTGGAGATCTACCTGGCACTCTGCAGGTATAACACAGTATTCTCGCCCTCTCCGGTGAATAAGACAAGATGAAACCATAGCAACTGGGGCAGCCCAGAGCTAACCAAGTAGCCATGTCCACCACAACCTCGACGCAATGTCTCAATTTCCTCAACTGAAGTTGTTGTGCTTAGAGCTTTCATTCCACATAGAATTCCATGGAACTGAAATAAGTAATTGCAATGGAAGGCTTGAAAGCTCTTTGACTAGGCATAAATGACAACCACTGGGTCTTTTCAGTTTTTGGGTTCAGAACTGAAATTCCTTCTTATCTGGAATTTTCTTTAAATAAAAATTACTATGTGGCTTTATCATTGGTGGCTTTCTTTTCACAAGAAATAGAAATGCTGCCTGGTCCTGAAATTATTAACAAAATTAATCCTACAAGCTTATAAGTAAGATAAAATTATAAGCAATTATAAGCAAAATTGAACCAAGGGAGAGTCTGAAGTATCATGCCTGTTAATGTTACTCAGAAAACCTTCTACTTTTAAGTCATTCACATTTTCCAGGGTTAACCAAGCCACAAGTTTTACAAGCTGAAGTCTGCTATTTTCCTTCTTTTTCGCACTATTAGTGGATAATGGTCCCCACAGAAAATAGTAAAATGTGATAACTGTGAATTATTTCTCGCAATGTGGTTGATGACTACAACTTCAAACACAAATAGCTATTTCAGTGCCCCAATACGAGTGAGAGTGAGAAGCTTTGCACCAAGATCATAGAGTGTAAAGACACAAACAGGGATAAAAAAGATCAGGTGAAACCAACCAACTGGCTGCTTTTTGTCTGCTTTTGACCGGATGGCCTTGTGGTTAGAGTGTCCGCCTCCGGAGCGGGAGGACGTGGGTTCAAACCCCGTCCGGGGACATACCAGTCCTTTATAAATGGTACCTGCTGTCTCCCCGCTTGGCACTCAGCACTTTGGGGTTGAAGCAGGGTCCTGGTCAGGCAGAGAACGATATTGTCAGTTTGATAGCACTCAGCGCCTCATACGGCAGCGGGGCTGTATCCTCCCCAGGGAGGCGAGATCGTGTACACAGTGTGTTATGACCAGTTGTCTATCTGTTATTTGTATGTACATATTTGTAAAGTCTAATGAACATATTTATATGGAGTTTAGACTCAAAATAAATATATTATTATTATTATTATTAGTATTACGCTTATCAGTGCAATAACCTCAGTACTATTGGCTGAAATTGCCTGAAGTCAGCTGTAATTGGCTGAATCTGACTGAAATAAGTTGTAACTGGCTGAAACTGTCTAAAATTGGTTGACACTGGCTGAAATTAGCTGCAACCAACTGTAACTGGCTTGAACTCCCACATGTAGTATTTGTTATGCCCTCTACATTACCTTGCTGTCTGCAAAAACATGACTGTGTTTTCTCCCTCAGCCGTCACCACGCTGACATTGTCAACACCAATCGTGCTCAGGTTGGCACTGATTAAGTACCCATGCCCACCACATGCCCTCCTACACACCTCTATCAAGTGGCTACTGCTGTCCGAACTGAATGATTTTAGACAAGCGGCCTGGCTGTGAAGCTGAACACAAGATACAAAGATAGTTACATATCAGAAACCAAATGAACAATTAAAAGCTTATCAAAGTCACAAGGAAGCAGAAAGAAGCCCAAAGGAAGCAGAAAGAATAACAGATAATGATTTTGCATTTCTACTTTAAAGGATGGGTCACCCTGGTGGTCATGGGGAGTAAAATATAAAGGCTAAAAATGTATAAGAATGAGAAAATTAGAAAAAATAAGAATTGCACATGTGATCAACATATTACACAGTGAGGTAAAAGTCATCTTTTTTCGAGAAGATTTCACAAATATCTGAACATAATGATTAAATGTCACATCTAGAAGATATACATATATTCAAATATTTAATTCTATCATTACTATTATCATTTCTTTCTCTGTGTGCTATGCTAAAAGTTTCATATAATCTTTAAAAAACAATGGAAACTGAAAGAAACTTCTAGGATCCAAAGATAATTTATCTTCAGATGTACATTAAAACATAATATTTAGTTCTATGAAAATATCTCACATACCTCTGGGAGAGATTTAAAATTGCCATCATCTTGAATCTCCTGGGTCACCCTGACATACTCCTTCATGATTTGCTCTTTGGCAAAGAACAGTGCATATGCTGCCGCCAGTGCTGGAAACAACTTGTACTGCTGTGTCATATAATCCATGATCTGCACCTCTGGATCTCTGGAATTACCATATTCTTATAATATGTATTTAAATGTTAATAAAATGAAAAAAAAATTACTGTTAAAAAAATCCGTAATTTGTATTTGAGAAAATCTGGTAATTGATGTAATTTTTATGTATGCTGCTCAATATGATGATAATCTAAATACCAATCTTAACCTAATAAAGGAAAAAATATATACAATATTTTGTACCTAAGCCTACAACAATATTACATTTGGCAAATCACATTTCAACAAAAATTTTGCGAAAAAGTTTGTAATATAAACATAATATTGGTACCCTGGTTTCATGGATCCCTGTCTTCGAGCAGCACTATATCTGGTTGCTATGGTAACAGCTTCTGACACCCCATTGAAAGCCCAGTCAACAATCTTCGCTCTCACATACACCATGGTCAGGTAGTTGACTTGGTCTGATCCTACCTTGCTGAACTGGCCATCTGCAGATACCTAAGAAATTTGAGCAAAAAAATTTGTTACCTTGGTTGTTGGATCATTAATAAAAATTGTCAAACACAAGCCGAAAAACTTTTATACTGTTAGCTTAAGACATTTATAAGAGGGTCCTGGCTGCTATACCACCTAGCAGTCAGTGAGTAACAACATCTGCCCACATCAGTCTGATGAAGGCCTACATCCAAGTTGGCTGTAAGCTAATGGTATGAAAGTTATTCAGCTTGTGTTTGATAATTTTTATTTATGATCATTTGTTTTAAAAATATCATAATGTCTCTGTGTAAACTCTAAAATATTTTTCTTTTTCCTTTTTAATTCCTTTTATGGGCAATTTAATGGATCTGGTTTATGTGAGTTTGCAAAAGTTATTTGACAAGAAACTGTATCACGTGGGGAAAATATGAGGTCTATGCACAAGCGGATTTTACGTGCAATTCAGTGCCATCTAACTTGTATCACAGATAATGCAAATAGCAGATAATGGTGCACTTAAATGCAGAAAAATATGAGGCATGCCTGTATGCCCTATAACTAGCACCAACCAGAGCCCTTGTTTTCCACATAACAATGACTTGGTTCCCATACCTAGATCGAGCTAATAGGATCAATCCATCTTCAAGGGGTATCTTGCTAATTTGCTTGCAGCTTAAGCAGCTTAGATGTCTGTCATACCTACTGAGGCTGCTACACAATAATTAATTACCCCCTAGCAGATTCAGTAGGCATGAAAGACATCTAGGCCGCATAAGTTGATTGCAATTTAGCGAGAATCCCCTTGGAGATAGATTAATCCACAGTTAGTACGATAGGGTCTAGGAATGGTCCCAATGTACCTTAATTGAGAGGTAGTGTTTGAAGAAAATAAATATAGAATCAAAATATATATATTGTGCAAGCAAAACAGATGAGAGCAATGCTTTTATCACATTACCTTAGCAAAACCAGCCAGCATGTGATCTCTAGGTATTCTGACATTTTTCAGGATTAGGTAGCCATTGTCTGTGTAGGGGACCCCCATCTTGGGGCCTATGTCTCCTGTCTCAATACCTGCAGGTGAGAACAAAAAACAGGGTTAATATTTCTATGGGTGGATCTAAAATATTGCTTTGAGAGTGGCAGTGTGGTGTGGTAGCACCCTAACTTTTAGAGATTAAGGGGATAATGACTCTTCATATGACATTTATATTTCACAATAAAAACATTGTGAATAACTCACAGAAATATATAATATATTCTTTTACAACAAAAACGACAGTTATAGCTATTATTCTGATATCTGAACTTTTCTTTAGACCACGTGACCTCCATTTATGGCTATACTCTGTTAAAATCTCTAAAGAGATTTTAACAAAAAACCAAACTTTTTAGAAAAAAACCAGAGACTAACTTTGAATGTAAAAATGGATTCATTGAGCATTGGTAAGTATGGGAAAATTGTTGTTTACTCCAGGAAAATTCATTTTTTTGCCGAAACGAAGAGTTATTATCCCTTTAATGATAATTTTTTATTCTATGAAACTCAGGGTAGGTGGGGGTGACACCCTGAGAATTTAGTAAACCTGTCATCTCTGTTGCCACCACCAGCACCTTGGGTTTTAGTGATTCCTAGAAATTGGAATTCCTACGTACTCTAAAACTCAGGTTTGCAGAAGTAGTTGTGGAGATGTGAAGAACAATCTTCTTTAAATTTGAAGAAAACACAAATTTAAAAAAAAATAAGGAAAGTTAAAAGGGGAGAAATCATTCAACTCTGGGTTTGTGTGCATGTGGGCACCTGTATCTACGTGTATGTGCGCTCATCAATACGTTTCAGTGTGTATACCACCAGAAAACCTGTACCACACATGGTACACAATGCAAGACCTAACTTATGCATGAAAGTGATTCTAGCTTTCAGAACCAAAACAAACTGCAACTCAAAATAGTCCAAGTAAGTCACCAGATAGATTTCCAAAAATTTTAAAATAAAATTCAAAATTATTTGAGGCAATGGACGTAAGTGTTGAATTTATTGTTTAAATATATTTATGTCAGTACAGTTTTAATGTTCAAAAAGGCTGGAATTTTCACTCACCTGGCAACAGCGTGTGGTCTTCCAGACTTCTTAACTGAACCATGAAGGCCTGCATCCCAAACTTCTTCCCAGCAATCCAAAGCTGGGCCAACACTATGGCGTGGTTTGCTGTCTTTGCCACTGAATATCCATGAAAAATATTTCACATAGAATATCTCATACAGAATATCTCATATACATGTGGCAAATTTTCCAAAATAAATCTCTTGAAAGTGTTAACCTCTATAAGAAAAGAAATCTCTGGGAATTACATATTTCACAAACTGATTTCACAAATGATTTTTCTCTACACTAGATACATACTACTAAGCTTAAAGGTATCTTTAAAGTTGATGACAAAGAGGTTTTATAAACAGGTTTTTATCACTGCAAACAGATTAGAAGGAAATGATAATCGCAACCCCCTCTTATATTATTATAAAAATAAAACAATCATATTTTACCTTTTTATGCACATTTGCAAATGCAGTATCTAATGCAAAAGCAATGACAACAACTTAAAAGAAAAAAAATAAAAATAATTTGTATTTTACTATCCTCATCACCACTCCTTCCAAGCAGTCTCCCCTTTCCCAAATACAGATCTACTTACAGTTCCCAGGCCACCATTTCATAGCACTCAGTGTTGGTGTGTTCAAGATAAACTGGCCAGAGGATAGCTCATAGGTGGCAGTTGTTTCAAGACCAGCCAAATTGGTACCTAGAATCAATTAACTCTATTAAAGAATCACATTATTGTAACAAATGGATGATGTTCAGTATCTTAATCTGATACATTCTACAATTGCAAGCAATTATTTCTATTGAATTTTTGCATGACTAATAGTAACATTCAACAATCATTATAAACGTGATATAATCATAAATTAAAAATTTATTCTTTGTTACTAATCAATTTGAATTCATATTTGTTGGCAGTTACCTAAATTTGTACCAAAGTAACTTGACTTGTAAAAATTTTGATAACTGCTCTAATACCTGCAATATTCACACAAATAATGCAACTTAAAACTAGCAATATAAAAAACATACCATTAAAAACATGTATTTGTAATGCAATCAGTTTAACAGATTAACATGCCTTCTGCTGGTAATGAGTAGACTACAGAAAAAAGCCAGTGATTATACAAGTACGCTGGCAACAAAAGGAGGCTTGTCATTTAGTTAAGCTGATTGCACTCAGCAGAATTGGATGGGTCTACATAGCCCAGTGGTGTCTATGGCTCTATTTCCATAGATTTTAGATCGATCTATCCCCGCGGGGAGTCTCACTAGATTACTTTCAGATAATCCGACTTAAATGTCCGTCCCGCCTACTACAAGCTGTAAAGGGGGTAATTAACTTTCGTGTCCGCCCGGCTGACAGCTATTTAGCGTGAACCCCCAGGGAGTTAGGTCGATCTAAAGTAGGTCAATCTAATCTATGGAAATGGAGTGTATGGGCACATTCAGAACAGTGAACTAACAGATGCACGGATCAAATATGGCCACCCTATAGTACTTGAATGGTTGTTGCGTAATCCCTGCAGGGAATCTATTCAATGTCACATGGGTAATTAAGTGGCAAGATTTTTAGTGGGTGGCCATATTTGATCCTCGGACCTGTTACGTCCCATTCAGATTAGGGGACTAACTAGTCCGAGGGTCAAATATGGGCGACCCACTTGAATACGTCCCCATGGGATGTCTATTCAATGTCTATTAGCGGATTAGAGGACAAGCTTTGTAGTGGGTCTCCATATTTGACCCTCGGACTAGTTAGTCCCCTATTTTGAATGGGGCCTTAGTCTGCTGTTCTGAATGTGCTCTATGGGAATGAGGTCTAACCTACCATGTCCTAGTTCAGTCTGGGCATAAGTTCCCATGATTTCCAGTGTGTGAGCCTTTGGTAGCCACTTTGCTCTCTGTGCAGCTGTGCCCAGTCTCTCTATACAGGGCATGAACATCACTTCGTGGACTGCCAGGGCATGTTCGTCATTCAACATTCTGTGATGTAATACAGATTAGAAATATGTCAATTGTTATATCAGTAAATTAAAGACTCAGGTGCATCATTTTATCAAGCAATTGTCCAGTACTGATATCAAGTGGATAATGAAAAGACTGACTCTTGTTTTTATTTTACAAGAAAAAAATCCTCTGATCAAAAAACTTGATCTGTCATTTTAAGCAAATACTAATCATAATAATACATTTTATAATACATTTTATTTCATTGCTATACAATGGCTACAATAAATGGACCATTTTCATTTTTATGGATTTTCTGACAGTCTTCTTAATTATCCTTGTTGATCCATCCTCCATTTTGACTGTCTTCGAACATAAAAATTAGATGTCCGTCAATGTAAAATTAAAAATTTTAAACGTCTTCATGAAGACTCGAAAACAGCTTCCACCCATCCCTGCTGTATTATAGACTTGACAAGGAATGGAAAGAGGTTGAAGTCATAACTGCGAGCAACAGACCAACTGCAGATTAACTGACCGTAAGTATTAGTAAGTGTCCACAAAATGCATCAAGACAATACCTCAGCACCATCTTCATATCTTCAGGACTCCAGTTGTGTTTTACTTTCAGTTCATAGACCCGGGCTGCCTTCCTAAGGCTTCTGTCATACAACTCCAATCGGTCAACTGACCGGTCCAGCGGATTAAGTGTAGGATCACTCAGGACCAGGCTTTCTGAACATAAAAAGCAAAATTTAGCATTATAAAAATGTTGTTAAACAGATATGAGACAGTAAGTCTTACTTCATATATCAAGATACTTAAATGGGAAACTATGCACGGATGTCTTTGTTTTAAATTTCCTTATTTTTTAAGATAATAATAGTAAATAAATAGCTTGTAGCTTGTATGGACAGCTGGTTGTATGAAGATGGAAACCCTTAGCAAAATGAAAAGTATTGCAGCAATATTGCTCCAAATTAAAAGTTTGGGGCAAGGAGTTTGCCAGTAAAATTTTAGTGCTCCTAATTTGCAGCCATATTGCAGTTAATTTGCTGCAAATTTGCAAGAAGAGATTTCAGTTTGCAGCAAATTTGCTGCAATGTTTCAGAAGGCCTGATATTTTGCTAAGGGAAGACACACTTTTAAGGTGATGAAACTAAATACTCTACATAAATGGCTTATTTACTGTCCTAGCCTATGGCCTTACTCTGTAACATAATTTAGGTAAAGAGGCTATATCAGACTATACAGCAGACAAAAAGAAATGGCTGGTTAAGAAAATATATAAAATAGGTCAATGGCAGTTAATTATGATTGTTTTATACTAGCACAGTAGATATGTTTTCAGAACTGTGAAGTATAGCACAACATACACGGTTGACCACATGCATATCAGAAGAAAACTGCATTTCAGTTTTAAAGAGAATACAAATTGTACAAGATAACCCAGATATCCATACTGTATATGGAGGATAATTTTCCCAGCACTTAATTCTTAAATTTTCTTAGTTGTTCGCTCTTTGACTGAGTCTGCTATGATACATAATACAGAGAAGAAGGTGTTGAGTAATAACATTACTCAATAGGCCTATGCTGAAATTCAGGCATATGTACTGGGTAATGATAATCATTTATATAAAGGTATCACTGATTATTGCTTTTATTTCTTAAGACAATCACTTCAATCAATGTCATCAACTGAAGCCATAAGAGCTCACACATTAAGAATGCACATGCTGTATCTATCAGGTCGAAGGACGTGTATGTGCCTGATTTGCTGGGTTCAAAGTCAAACTGCACATTATTACTACAAATATACATGTAGATATCCCTCATAACCTTACCTGTACAAATAAAATCCAGAGAACAACCCTTTAATTCATATAGAAATCCATCTTTTAAAATGAATTTTCAAATACATGTAGAGATCCATTAAGGTGAGCCTTATGGCTTTTCCTGCAGGTGAGTCGAAGTGCAGATAGCTTCAGTAGTCTTGACTACCTTCTAAATTTTGCTTGTTGTCGTCAAAGCGGACATTCAGAAACTAAATTACATCCACTTACCCAACTGTTTTCTTCGTCTAGTCTTGGCTTTTCCTCCATCAAGTATTTGAGTTAATGATGCAACATCAAAAGTTGCAGTCTGTCTCTCTTTGAGCAGATCCACGTTAGTTTTTATGGACAGTTGGTCGGGTTCCTTCGTGTATGCCATCTTCCCTTCTATCTCCCCCTGCTTCCCTGGTGCGACCTAATTTCGAAGATCTTGCGCGATTAAAGGTAGAAAAAGCCGGTGTTGAAGATTTGAGCAACCGGAACAAAATATTTCTTATACAGTAGCGTATTTGAGAGTTTGGACAAAGTGCTTTCATTCTCAGCTTCTTTTTGATGTAAATATATAGAAAATCATAATATTCTAATATTATTTGAAAATATATGTACATGTTTTTATTATGTCTTTTCCACTTTACGTGCGGAAGCAGCTGCTATTTTAATGGCAGTCGCAGGTGAAGAACTTCCGGTTAGCAGGCAATTGCCAGGAATGAGAAATACGAATCAAATATACGACATTAACACACTAAAATGTTGTCAAAGCACGTTCTTAACTGCAGACATTTAGGAAGGAAATCTATTTTGAAATATACACAAGCAAAGTGTCACTTAAAAGATATGAAATGTGCTTTTTCGCAATCAAAAACGTTAACCAATACTGGGAATAGTGCTGAAACTTTCCCAGACGTGACATCAACAAACACCAGTGACGGTACTAGTGAGCTCCAGAGGGCATTTGAGGACAGAGCACATAAAAATAAACTGCCATTTAATGAAAAACCTTTCGTGAAGAACTTATTTTCAGGAGTACTAAGCAAGGTAGGTCCACAGGATTCTGTTTCATTTATTTACCCTTGAACTTGGAAAGCGGTGGAAAAAGAATCCGAAGTTAAGAAGATGGAAACCAAGGGCCATTTAATACATGTCATGAGGCTCGAGTAAAGCACAACTGTACCTCACAAGCTATGTTATCGTTTATGCTTCCTTTTCTTATACAGCTTTCAAGGCAGTATGTAAGTCAAAGATAGGTATAGCAGACTGCACTAGTTGGTGGTGCCACAGTCAAGTCCTGTGGGCCTGCTTGTGACCATGCTCGGCTGTCACCTCAATTTGCCAGAAAAAGACTGTCCTAATAATGCTACATGATTTAGAAAAGGGGTGCATAAACTTTAAAATGACATTAAATGATCTTTGAGTGCCATACTATCTTCTATATAGCCCCCCTCCCCTCAAATAAAAAAAATAAATAAAAATAAATAATCAAAATTAGTTAAGTATTGAAAGCTAATGTCGTTAAATTCCTATGGGATCCCATAGAATCAATGAAATATTTTATTGCCGAGCATGCTTGTGACCAGTCTACTGAAGCACTTTGTTTGACAACCTATACAATAATCTCTCATCTCCACCTAAATTTCTATACTAAGTGAAAGTATAGGATATTTGTGATCTTATGTAACAAACCCCATCAAATTGATCAAGATGAAGTTTGTTTTTAAGGTGGCACAAAATGTGTTCAGTGGTCACAGCTTTTTGGCTGAAATGTGAGGACACATTTGCTGACTTTTAAAAAAAATTTTTCAATTTAAAAGATAGTTTAGAAGTATAACATTCTGGATAAAAAACCTTTTAGAAGATATAACTTGTGTTTACATCTGGTACATTCTAATTTTTTTCCTGATATATCTATCAAAGGTTTTACATGAATCTTCTTTTTCTCACTTTTTGGAAATAAATTTTGACTTTCTGGAAATCAAGTTTTACCCAGTCAGTGCATATTTTATCAGTTTTGCCTTATAAGTTTGTTAATTAAGAGATTTGATTACTTATAAATGTATTACGTAATAATTGGGGAAATTGGCAAAACAGAAATCTTGCAGTAAAATAATATTTTCTCTTTTTTCATATAAGGAAGTTTTCACTTTCCCTCAGATTGGTCATAAAGAGGATTTAGAAGTTCTTGATCGACTAATCAAACCAGTTGAGGATCTTTTTAAGGAGAGTGGTAAGTTTGTTTGTAGTGAAAAAACTTTGTGATATTTAAGTAAAGAGGTTACCATTTGTATTTAGGCTTTATTTTATTTTCACTTAACATATATTTTTTTCATTTAATTTAAGCAGATGCTAAACCAATTAATGTAAAGTAGGAAAACTTATAACGATATGTATAAAAAAGAACAGAAAAAAATCAAAATAAATAGATAGTTTACATGATAGACAAATATAAATAGAAAAAAGGTGTGCTTTTGAATTTTTTATCACAATAACATTTATCACATTTTATCACAATGATGCAGGCCTAAATATGATAACATACATCTTATTGTTTCTTTACAGTTCACTCGGGTGCAATAGATAGGGATGCTGAGATACCAGAGAAGATAATCACACAGTTAAAAGAGCTGGGGCTATTTGGTTTAGAAGTTCCTAGAGAATATGGTATATTTATTAAAACCTTCTTGTTGATTTAGCAGAGGGACATTTCTGCAGATTATTATGGAGTTTTATTTAAATTTTCAACATGTACAGACTGGAATTAAAAATAATTTGTTTTAAACTCAGCTAAGTAAAATTTTTCCTACATAATATGTTCTTTGGAAAAAAATATACTTGTTTTTATCCCAATAAAAGTGCTATGGCTTATTTTAAAAGCCAAATGTAACAATGTTTTCTAAAAAAAAAAAAATGATACTTACAAGATAGCATTTCTTATTTAACTTTTAAGCAAAATAGTTAACACTAACAGTCATTTGAAAAATGTCATGAGCACGTTTTATGATGAGTAAAATTCAGTTTAACTCATATTTAATCAGGTGGTCTAGATTTGAGTGTCACAGAGAGTGTACAGTTCACAGAGGTGACAGGAGCTGACAGTTCCATCTCGATGACATTAGCAGCCCACCACGGACTTGGCTTAAAGGTATCAGTGCTAGGATGGCCTGATGTTTTAAACCATTAGTTATTGATTCATAGACTGACTGATTGTTTTATCTAATGTTAAAGCAAAATGACAACGTGGCTTAAAGCTCTGCCTTAAACATTTTGAAAGCAGTATTTATTGTTGATCAGGGGACAGATTGATAATGATTTAAGGAAGTCATATCAAATTTATCGTACACTTGTATGTAATTTTACTATACTAGCCTTTATAAATGATTACATATTTTTTCTCTCATGTTTTTGTTAAAGGATGACAATCTGGTTTCAAATTAAGTTGGTGAAGTAAAATTTCAGAGTATATTACTCAGTGGAAATGAAGAACAAAAGGCGAAGTATCTACCCAAGCTTGCAACAGGAGAGAGCATTGCTGCATTTTGTCTGTCAGAACCTGACTGGTAGGTTTAAAAAAAAAAATTCTACCTTGTGCAAGCAAAATGCAGAAAGCAAAATTAGAAACATCAAAAATCACAGTGGTTAATCCAGTATCCCATATGTTATGTATTTCAGAATTTAAACATAAAAATATTTTTTATGTGAAATGGATAATTCTGTCATTTTGGGAACTCAGGGCAAAGACAATAATTTTTCATGCTTAATAAATATTTCTGAGCTTACTGATATATATTTTTACCTGAACCACTCACATTTCAAGTCGAATAGCCTAGATGACTAATGAAAGCACTTCCACCATTTAGTAAGATATATATACAAATATAACTTTATGAAAATATGCAATATTCAACTATATTCATATAGCGGCAGTGACATATCATCTATAGAGACAACTGCCAGGTTAACTGAAGAAGGCTCAAGTAAAGTTGTCCTGAATGGCACAAAGAACTGGGTGGTTAATGGAGGAATCGCAGACGTCTTTATAGTGATTGCGAAGGGCAAGTTTAAAAATGAACAGGTGAACATAAATGCCATGGTGTTTTTTTTTTTTTGCTCAGTGACATTTTAAAATGTAGTGTGTGCCATTTTCAGTGGAAATGTCAAATACTCATTATATGATTTTTTCACTGAAGAAATCTTTTGTGAAGATAACATTTTGAAGTTTATATAATACACCCCTAACTGTAAGATTTAATTACTGACTCAATAATTCCACTCCTTACAGTTATTTACAGATCTGTTGGTTATTAAGAAAATTATTTAAGAAAAATAGTAAATCAGCTGATTCACTGACCCATAGAATGCACTGTTTGGTCATTTAATTGTTACTCGTTTTCAGAATAATACATTTGAAAAGCTAGTTGCTTTGATAGTAGAGAAGGACTTTGGTGGCGTCACAGTCAGCGAGCCACATGACACGTTGGGGACTAGAGGATGTAACAGTAAGTGCCAGTGTCCCGTTAAAAAAAAGTATGATCATGATATCTGGCAAAATAGGCATGTGTTAGTTTTAACAAGAATTTTAAAAAATCAGCAAATTTTGAGTTTGTTCAGCAAAATTTTACTCAAAACAGATTTGGGTAATGTAAGTAATGGGGTTAAAAATTGAAGAGGTGTCAGGAGAATGGATTTTTCTAAAGTAACCCTTACCAAATATGCTTTTGTGCAAATAGCTGATTCCACACTGAAAAAATGTCTTCATAGAGGGCATTAATTCACAACAGATGACCCTCGGATCTACTGATCCGTGGATCAGATATGGGGACTCTACATGAAAGAAGAGCCAACTAATCCACTGATGGTCCCCCTGCCTCTGCATACACCATTAAATGGATTAAATCAGGACTCCCAAGGTTTAATTGCTAGACCCCAGCAAGGACAGCACGTGTGAAGGCAGGGAGACCATCAGTGGATTAGTTGGCTCTTCTTTAATGTAGGGTCTCCCATATTTGATCCATGGAGCAGTAGATCCAAGGATCATATGTTGTGAATGCCCTCACAAGTATACCTTTGTAAGTCATCATATCTCAGAAGTTTGTGTTTTGGAGTTTAGTTAATTATTTCAATGTCACTCTTCAAAATACATATTCTGCAAAATGGAGATGTTATTCTTACAGCTTGCACGGTTCACTTTGACAATACTCCAGTCCCAGTGGAAAATTCATTAGGGGAATTAGGTGAAGGGCAGGAGGTAGGTACCCTGAGTATCAGGGCGCTATTAAGCTAGCTTGCTCACTATACCTTTCCGTGTGTTAGTTTTAGGTACCCTGAGTATCAGGGTACTTTTTAGCTAACTTGCTCACTATACCTTACCATGTGTTAGATTTACCGTACCCTGAGTATCAGGGCACTATAAAGCTAGCTTGGTCACTATACCTTTCCGTGTGTTAGATTTACTGTACCCTGAGTATCAGGGCACTATTAAGCTAGCTTGGTCACTATACCTTTCCATGTGTTAGTTTTAGGTACCCTGAGTATCAGGGCACTATTAAGCTAACTTGGTCACTATACTTTTCCGTGTGTTAGCTTTACATTATTGCTGTTGTGGGTTGTATATGAAATCGATATCAAGCTGGCAATATTTCATCTATTTTTTCAATTGAATGTCAGAAAATCTGTATTCTGAGCTTGAGCTTGCCAGCTGTTAATTTATGAATAAACCTTGTATGAAGACCTTTTGTTCAAGTTAGTATATGTGGGCATTTGGTATTGAAAAAGGTGAAAAAAAAGGTGGCGAAAAAAGTCTGCAAAAAAAAATGCAAATGTTTAAAAAATATTCATAAATGTTTCAGTTTGCACTGCGTATATTAGAGTGTGGGCGTGTTGGAGTGGGAGCCGCTGCTGTAAGTCTACTGAAGAATCTCCTTGGTAAGTCTGAACTGCCTGAGTTGCCTGTCTGTCTCTGTGTTGTTTTCCTAATGTAACATATAAAGTACTTGTGAGAGTGTCAGAATTAGTGGGAGGGTAATGTGGAAGCACCTGCTCTTTCCCTCTCTCTCTCTCTCTCTTTCTTCATTCTTTCTCTTGCCTTCTTATTTTTCGTATGCATTTGCTCCAATTACATAGGCTTATTTTTAACCCATGAAAGAAGGAAGGTTACTTGTGAATGTGTTTTTGTTCTTTATAATTCTAGCTTCAGTAGTACAGGCAGCAATCTCACGGACACGGTTTGGAAAAAAGCTGTGCGAGTTTGATTTAATCAAGGTATTTATATTTTTATGTCGACAACAATGTATATTGAAACATATGTTGAAAACAATTTGGCCAAGACTGCTTTACAGACAGAAGGCTGATTGCAATTAAGTCAGACTTGGCCGTATTATTCTTAAAGCTTTGTACAGATGATATCCTCACAATAAATGAAGTAGACATACCTACTGTAGATGAGCAATTTTCTATTAAGACTTAATTAAAAGACTGGGAAAGACATTTAATTGTACCACCAGCGTTAGCGCTGGCGGTACACATGGTTTCGGTCCCGTCCGGATCGTTCCGCCGGCTCCGCCGGCTCCGCCGGACGGCTACCGTTACCGCTTCTCCTCCTAGACGGTAAGGGCCCCCGTACCCATCTCATGGATTTAGGTCACCTATAATCTCAACTCGTTCCACGTAAAATTTGGGCTTTGTCGGTATTGGGGTCTGGGTGTGGTACTCATTACAATGCACCCTTGTCTAAAAATGGCAAAATTAAATGCTAATTATCTACCCTACGGAAGGAGTTATGGGAAAAATTTCTATAGACGGCTTTCCAAAAGTCATATGTGTAGATTTCAAATATACCCTTGGATTTGACCTTTGACCTTTACTTCAAGGTCAAATGGGTCAAAATTTTCAAAAAAATGAAATTTTTTACAAAAAAAAATTTTTTTGCCCTGTTATTCAGACACTACACAGACTTAACCAATAATATTATTGGAAAAGTGTTACCCTTCAGGTCATCTTTCATCTCCATGAATTTGGGGTCAATCGGTGCATTTTCACGGGAGTAGCGGCCATAAGATACCGAAACTGAAAACTGTCTCTAATTCGGGAACCGTTAATGCTAGAGACCCATTCTTTTTTGCATTTTGTAGAGCATGTAAAGCCCAACACTGGAGGTGGTCTCGGTTTTTTTGTATTCCATACGGTTTTCGAGTTACGCTGTATCAAAAAGTACATATTGGTGGTAAAAGCAAAATGTGCAGTACGGTAATGGATAATAAATTTTGAACTCTGGAAAAATAAAACATAAGGCTTGGCAAAGCAGACAACTTGTGTTCAAAAATGACATTATTTAATCAAATTTGAACCTCTGAAACTTCAGAGTACCTCCTATTTCAAGAATTTTGACCAAAATGACATTTTCTTTATTTTAATTAATTTTTTCTGTACGAAATTTAAGGCACATTATGGTAACTCCAAAATTATAACATTTAGTCCCTTATATCTCCAAAACTGGCAAAGTTAGGTCCATAGTTACTATTGAAGTTGAATAGGAAGTCATATACTGGCAATCTTACTGTGACCTTGAAATTGACCTTTGACCTACTTTTCACCATGAACTGAACTTTGCAAATTTTGCTTCCCTTTTATCTCCAAAACTGGCAGAGATAGGTCCATAGTTACTATTGAACTTGAATAGGAAGTCATATACTGGCAATCTAAATGTGATCTTAAAATTGACCTTTGACCTACTTTTCACCATGAACTGAACTTTGCAAATTTTGCTTCCCTTTTATCTCCAAAACTGGCAGAGATAGGTCCATAGTTTCTATTGAACTTGAATAGGAAGTCATATACTGGCAATCTAAATGTGACCTTAAAATTGACTTTTGACCTACTAATCACCATGAACTGAACTTTGCAAATTTTGCTTTCCTTTTATCTCCAAAACTGGCAGAGATAGGTCCATAGTTACTATTGAACTTGATAAGAAAGTCATATACTGGCAATCTAAATGTGACCTTGAAATTGACCTTTGACCTACTTTTCACCATGAACTGAATTTTTCAAATTTTGCTTCCCTTTTATCTCCAAAACTGGCAGAGATAGGTCCATAGTTACTATTGAACTTGAATAGGAAGTCCTATACTGGCAAACTAAGAGTGACCTTGAAATTGACCTTTGACCTACTTTTTATCATGAAGTGAACTCTGCTAATTTCTTTCTCTTTTAACTTCAAACTTGACAGAGATAGGTCCATAGTTACTCTTGAACTTGAATAGGAAGTCATATACTGGCAATTTACTGTGACCTTGAAATTGACCCTTGACCTATCTTACAAAGAACTTAAATTTGATTGTACCATATATATTTTTTGCAATAGTTTAAAAATTCTTGTTGATTGCATTTTTACAGCTTGTCAAGCACAAAACTGGTGGCTGTGTCCCTTATTTTGTGTATGTGGGGGTCTATACGAATGCGCTTGCTCCAGCTGGTGGTACAATATTCGGAGGCGGTATCGCCTCTCTGATCCTCTAGTTGATAAAATGCCTAGCAGACTTTTAAAGAAATGTTTGGACTTATTTCAAACAAATGACCCCATTCTCCACCCTGAGCTTCAGAGATAACTTGACACCTACCTCTTCACTATAGCCTATCTTCATCGTGTCAAGTTACCTCTGACGAAAATAGTTTGACCTAGTTTATATAAGCCAATCGAATCCAAGTTTCAAAATTTTTCACCAAAGTTTGGTGAAAACGCTGATTGGTTGACCGTCAATCGGTAATCCTCGGCTGATTCCGCAAGCTCCATACTAACAACAAAGTTATTGTCGAGTGCGGAGACATCCGAGTAGTTCCGAGTGCATAACCGTACACAAAGAAAGCATGGCGTCTCCTACGAGTGACTACGAAAAATAATGTGTTAAGTTATCTCTTGATTCTTTGCAAAATATGAGTATATCGGAATTAAAACCAGAGCAGTTTGAGGCCCTGCATCATTATCTACTGAGGGATGATGTATTTTGCGTGCTGCCCACAGGTTACGGCAAGTCCCTGATATTCAGCCTTATCTTTGATTGGTCCGGATTTGAACAAAGCGCGCTTTGACTCGTTCGCGTTCATTGGCTAGATCGTTCAATGAGTCATTGAGTGCGGGATTTAAATTTGATTGGCGGGCGGCGGGAGCAATCGAATGTGGTCAGAGGTAACTTGACACGATGAAGATAGGCTATAGTGAAGAGGTAGGTGTCAAGTTATCTCTGAAGCTCAGGGTGCCATTCTCATATTAGCATTTATATTTTCACTGATATCTAGTTTTATCAAGCATGAAGAATGTGCAATACGTGTAAGAAATTATGAGTTGATAATTATGTCTTTCGCCAGGAAAGGGTTGCCAAGATCACTGAAACCATATATGCCATGGAAAGCATGACCTATCACACGGCAGGACTAATGGACACCTACGAGGAGCCTGACACTGGCCTGGAGGCCGCCATCTTGAAGGTGAGGGCTCATTCCCAATTAAACTTTCGGTCTATGGCCCCATTCAGAATGGATGTTACGAGTACTTACTTATCTGCCGACTAAATATGGCCGACCACAGTTCCAAAGCCATGCCGCTGATTCATGGTCTCCCAGACTCCACACGCACCTGTAAACGGATCAAATCTCTGCTCCGAGGTTTGACTGCTAGGCCCATGCAGCGACGGCTATTTTGTGCCTTAGATGTTATATCAGCAGAATAAAAAATGTCAAAATTAAAAAAATATTGTTCTGAATTGGAGTGACTGGTGCACAATAATGAATAAAAGACAGTGTAGTTAAATATGTGGTTCCGTATTAATCTCTTTTTTAATTACTATTATTCTGATATTTCAGATTTTCAGTTCTGAAGGTGTGTTTACCTGTGTAGATGAGTGTTTACATATACTGGGAGCTGAGGGTTACCTGAGAGACCAGCCTTATGAGCAGTACCTCAGAGATGCCAGAATGATGGCTGGATTTCCAGTAAGTGATACCTTCAGGGAAGAGATCCCCTGCGAAAACTTGTCTCATTTAACGCTCACTTACCAGGGGCGGATTGAGGCCGTCTTCTGGGTCTTCCAGAAGAGGGTCAGATTTTCAAGTTTACATTGATGAGTATCTAATTTTTTCTATCGGAAGACGGTCAACTATGGAGGATGGATCAACAAAGATAATTTGGAAGACTCAGAAAATATCTCTGGATCCGCCTCTGCTTACGGTTCTCAATCTGTCCTAGAATATAATGTTTTTCTCTTTTAGTGAAAAATGTTCATAATCTGTTCAAGGACATTCTAAAAGACTTCCCAAAAACAGTTCTCAAACTGTTACATTCATTACAGAACAACATTAGAACTGTAAAAAAAAACACCAAATGTTCTAGAAGAGATTGAGAAGCATAAGTGAATGTTAAATGAGACAAATTATTTTTGCAGAGGATTAGAGAATGCATAAAACAAGGAAGAAGCCAACACCTCATGAATGTTTTTATTCATTATGTCCAAATCTTAGTAAATTTATCAGTAACTCTTTTTAATTTGATACATATAAAGAAGGAAATTTAGTCAGAGGAAGGAAGAATCCCACTGATGTATGTGATAGCAGTTCACACACTTCTAGAAGAAGATTGGGTTTCATTTCACTAAAGTCCCTCTCTCTCTCTCTCTCTCTCTCTCTCTCTCTCTCACACACACACACACACACACACACATATAAAACATTATGTAATATTGATATCTCTAGGGCACCAATGATGTAACGAGACTGTTCATTGCACTAAGGGGAATACAACATGCCAGCAAAGATCTCCAGGGGTTCTTTAAGACCCTGAAAGATCCATTCAACAGTTTGACACAATTTATTAAAAAAGCTAAACCAGACTTCAAGACACTCAAAGTTGAAGAGGTTGTGCTTCCAATTTTCAAGGTATTTACCCAACTTATGCTTTTTTTTTTCTTTTAAAGAACCGAACACTTGACAAACGTGTCAATTGCTACCTTTTTTTATTCACTCATTTATGTATTTATTCATTTTAATGAATTAAAATAAAATTGTTGGTGGCTTTAGTACTTGAAGGAACATCATTTTTAAAGAATGTCTGAATGCTGTGAAGCACATCTCGGATGTTAATTGTACCACCAGCGTTAGCGCTGGCGGTACACATGGTTTCGGTCTCGTCCGGATCGTTCCGCCGGCTCCGGCGGCTCCGCCGGACGGCTACCGTTACCGCTTCTCCTCCTAGACGGTAAGGCCCCCCATACCCATCTCATGGATTTAGGTCACCTATAATCTCAACTCGTTCCACGTAAAATTTGGGCTTTGTCGGTATTGGGGTCTGGGTGTGGCACTCATTGCAATGCACCCTTGTCCAAAAATGGCAAAATTAAATGCTAATTATCTACCCTACGGAAGGAGTTACGGGAAAAATTTCTACAGACGGCTTTCCAAAAGTCATATGTGTAGATTTCAAATATACCCTCGGATTTGACCTTTGACCTTTACTTCAAGGTCAAATGGGCCAAAATTTTCAAAAAAATGAAATTTTTTACGAAAAAAAAATTTTTTGCCCTGTTATTCAGACACCACTCAGACTTAACCAATAATATTATTGGAAAGTGTTACCCTTCAGGTCATCTTTCATCTCCGTGAATTTGGGGTCAATCGGTGCATTTTCACAGGAGTAGCGGCCATAAGATACCGAAACTGAAAACTGTCTCTAATTCGGGAACCGTTAATGCTAGAGACCCATTCTTTTTTGCATTTTGTAGAGCATGTAAAGCCCAACACTGGAGGTGGTCTCGGTTTTTTTGTATTCCATACGGTTTTCGAGTTACGCTGTATCAAAAAGTACATATTGGTGGTGAAAGGAAAATGTACGGAAGCCCACTGGTGCCATATGTAGAAAAAAAAATTATCTCGAAATTTCGAGATACTATTTTGAAATTTGAACAAAAAAATTTACCACCAGCGTTAGCGCTGGCGGTACACATGGTTTCGGTCCCGTCCGGTCCGTTCCGCCGGCTCCGCCGCCATGTTACCGTTACCGCTTCTCCTCCTAGACGGTAAGGGCCCCCGTACCCATCTCATGGATTTAGGTCACCTATAATCTCAACTCGTTCCACGTAAAATTTGGGCTTTGTCGGTATTGGTAGAGCATGTAGAGCATGTAAAGCCCAACACTGGAGGTGGTCTCGGTTTTTTTGTATTCCATACGGTTTTCGAGTTACGCTGTATCAGAAAGTACATATTGGTGGTGAAAGGAAAATGTACGGAAGCCGACTGGTGCCATATGTAGAAAAAAAAATTATCTCGAAATTTCGAGATACTATTTTGAAATTTGAACAAAAAAAATTTTTATCTCGAAATTTCGAGATAGCATTTTGAAATTTGAACAAAAAAAAAATTATCTCGAAATTTCGAGATAGCATTTTGATATTTTAGCAAAAAAATTTATCTCGAAATTTCGAGATAGTATTTTGAAATTTGAACAAAAAAAATGCTATCTCGAAATTTCGAGATAATTTTTTTTTTCAACATATGGCACCAGTCGGCTTCCGTAAAAATGTGCAGTACGGTAATGGATAATAAATTTTGAACTCCGGCAAAATAAAACATAATGCTTGGCAAAGCAGACAACTTGTGGTCAAAAATGACATTATTTTATCAAATTTAAACTTCTGCAACTTCAGAGAACCTCCCATTTCAAGAACTTTGACCAAAATGACCTTTTCTTTATTTTAATTAATTTTTTCTGTAGGAAATTTATGGCACATTATGGTAACTCCAAAATTATAACATTTAGTCCCTTATATCTCCAAAACTGGCAGAGATAAGTCCATAGTTACTATTGAAGTTGAATAGGAAGTCATGTACTGGCAATCTTACTGTGACCTTGAAATTGACCTTTGACCTACTTTTCACCATGAACTGAACTTTGCAAATTTTGCTTCCCTTTTATCTCCAAAACTGGCAGAGATAGGTCCATAGTTACTATTGAAGTTGAATAGGAAGTCATATACTGGCAATCTTACTGTGACCTTGAAATTGACCTTTGACCTACTTTTCGTCATGAACTGAACTTTGCAAATTTTGCTTCCCTTTTATCTCCAAAACTGGCAGAGATAGGTCCATAGTTACTATTGAAGTTGAATAGGAAGTCATATACTGGCAATCTTACTGTGACCTTGACATTGACCTTTGACCTACTTTTCACCATGAACTGAACTTTGCAAATTTTGCTTCCCTTTTATCTCCAAAACTGGCAGAGATAGGTCCATAGTTACTATTGAAGTTGAATAGGAAGTCATATACTGGCAATCTTACTGTGACCTTGAAATTGACCTTTGACCTACTTATCACCATGAACTGAACTTTGCAAATTTTGCTTCCCTTTTATCTCCAAAACTGGCAGAGATAGGTCCATAGTTACTATTGAACTTGAATAGGAAGTCATATACTGGCAATTTTACTGTGACCTTGAAATTGACCTTTGACCTACTTTTCACCTTGAACTGAACTTTGCAAAATTTGCTTCCCTTTTATCTCCAAAACTGGCAGAGATAGGTCCATAGTTACTATTGAACTTGCATAGGAAGTCATATACTGGCAATTTTACTGTGACCTTGAAATTGACCTTTGACCTTCTTTTCACCATGAACTGAACTTTGCAAATTTTGCTTCCCTTTTATCTCCAAAACTGGCAGAGATAGGTCCATAGTTACTATTGAAGTTGAATAGGAAGTCATATACTGGCAATCTAAATGTGACCTTGAAATTGACCTTTGACCTACTTTTCACCATGAACTGAACTTTGCAAATTTTGCTTCCCTTTTATCTCCAAAACTGGCAGAGATAGGTCCATAGTTACTATTGAAGTTGAATAGGAAGTCATATACTGGCAATCTTACTGTGACCTTGAAATTGACCTTTGACCTACTTATCACCATGAACTGAACTTTGCAAATTTTGCTTCCCTTTTATCTCCAAAACTGGCAGAGATAGGTCCATAGTTACTATTGAAGTTGAATAGGAAGTCATATACTGGCAATCTAAATGTGACCTTGAAATTGACCTTTGACCTACTTTTCACCATGAACTGAACTTTGCAAATTTTGCTTCCCTTTTATCTCCAAAACTGGCAGAGATAGGTCCATAGTTACTATTGAAGTTGAATAGGAAGTCATATACTGGCAATCTTACTGTGACCTTGAAATTGACCTTTGACCTACTTTTCACCATGAACTGAACTTTGCAAATTTTGCTTCCCTTTTATCTCCAAAACTGGCAGAGATAGGTCCATTGTTACTATTGAAGTTGGATAGGAAGTCATATACTGGCAATTTACTGTGACCTTGAAATTGACCTTTGACCTACCTTACAATGAACTTAACTTTGATTGCACCATTTTTAGTTATATTTTTGTATATGTGGGGGTCTATACGAATGCGCTTGCTCCAGCTGGTGGTACAATATTCGGAGGCGGTATCGCCTCTCTGATCCTCTAGTTTTTTAGGCTTTTTAGCATGTTTGATTGTAAATTGATATAAAATATTGGGTCATTGAATACAGTATTCTATAAGATTTTTATAATATTTGCCAGAAAGAGGCTTTGGAAATGCAGGCAGACACCCTAGAATTTCATAACGTGCTGAAAGCAACATTAGCATCTTATTCTAAAGTAAGTATTTAATTTACTAATCTTCTGTTTTATTGTGCTTACATTTTTGTACTCTCTATAAGTTTTTTTTTTAAACATTACAAAAAAGTAATTATACTTATTATTATATTATTTGATATTGTGATGATTAACATATTATAATTAGTAATTTGTGAATGACAATCTTATTTTAATATTAGAGTATCAGACTGAGAGTGATATGAATTGTATATCCGAATTGTTGGTGAATGAAAGATTAATAGTTTATGGTTAGATAGTATTGCCTAATATTATAAAATATAGTATTAAGTATTAAAATTGAGTATATTTTTTAGAACTGCATTGACCAGTTAATGAAAATTATCAAAATTATGTTCTTATTTTTAGAATATCATTCAACACCAAATGATTATTACCAAAATGAGGTCCATTCTTTTAGAACACCATTGACTAGCAAATAATTATAATCAAAATTAGGTACATGTTTTTAGAGCGTCATTGATGACCAGCAAATTATAATAATAATAATTATTATTATTAAGACTGGGTCCATATTTTCAGAATATTATTGACCAGCAGATGCTCCTTAAAAGGATAGCAGATATTGCTGTGGACTTGTATGCACAGGCTGCTTGTATTAGTAGAGCCACGAGAGCAAGGAGTATAGGACTTAAAAATAACAATCTTGAGGTAAGCATATCGGTATGAAACTTGAGGCTATACCTGGAACCATATCTTTTTAGAATATGAATATCCTACCTAATTAGGAACCGAGCCAAGAAGTGCTCTCGACAGAGGGCAGCACGACCGATCAGGTTCAGCATAAGTAGGTCGTTCAAGGTCACGCATTCTCGCGTCATTGTTAATGTCCATGCGGTGGAAGAAATCAGTATAATTCACAATGCCTACGTGTTGTTGTGTGCCGTTATGTTCAAAAAGAGGTGGAGTATCGTTTCCTGATGACAAAGAACTTCGGAAAAAGTGGTTAATAGCCATTCGGAGGGATAAATTTCAACCTAAACAGCACACTATTGTCTGCCATGCTCACTTCACTGAAAATGACTACTTGGCGGGAGTTAACTATCACGGTAGGTGAAGCTTTTTATCACTCTTTCATAGAAGAATGTTGCTAGCGAAAGATAGTTTAAGTTTACTGGTTTATATATTTGTTCGTAAAGTTAGATACATGAGTGCACGGCCTTCATCGGAGAGTTAAATAGATCGTGATTTCCAATCCATTTTATGCCCGGTAAACTATTTCCGGTAAATTCATGGCGATCATGTCTTTGAATTATTAAAAAAAAACGTAAACTGTACATAATATATTTGTTTATAACAATTTAAATCATTACCAGCTGATAGTGTACACATGAAAATGTTCAGCTAATAGTTTAATATGCATTAAAGTTAAAATTGCTTTACTATCAATAGGAGCTGAACGGAGGAAGAAATGCTTGAAAAAAGGAGCTGTTCCGTCAGTTTTTGAGTGGACCAAGTTACCTGCCAACAAAATACAGGAGAAACAGAGGAGAGAAGAGAGGGTTTTGCAGAGATCAGAACAATCAAAGATAGAGCCAGATATGCAGGAACCTTTTTTTATGAAGAAGAGGTACATACTGAGGTACAAGTTTCACACACTGAAGAAGAAATGGACACTCAGACTCAGCATGTAGAACATTCTACACAGACAGCTGCTCAGCCACGGCTTTCAGTATGTGATTTACAGTTTGATAAAGATGCCATGCTTTATTATACTGGACTTCGAGACTATGACACTTTTATTTTTGTTTTGTCAACATTAGGGCCAGGGGCTGAACGGTTGCAGTATCGTTGGGGCAAACGGCCTAGTCTAAGTACTGAAAATCAGTTTTTGATAACTTTGATTAAACTAAGAAGACATCCACCTAATTTTGAACTTGCATTTTTATTTGGATGTTCAGAGTGTGTAGTCAGTTGCATATTTGTGACTTGGATAAACTTTATGTATAGACAGTGGTCTCGTCTTGATTCTTGGCCAAGCCGTGAGCTAGTGTCCTATTATATGCCTAAAGACTTTAAGAAGAAATTTCCCCAGACAAGAGTCATTATTGATGGGATGGAAGTTCCAATCAAAAAGCCTGGGAAACCTGCAGCTCAAAAGGTGACATACTCCTGCTACAAAAACAGGAACACACTGAAGACCATAATCGGCATCACACCAGGGGGAGTAGTGTCTCACATCCCAGAATCTTATGGTGGGTCAGCTAGTGACAGACTGCTTGTGCAGGACAGTGATCTGCTGGAAAAGTGCGACCCCAAGGACTCAATAATGGCTGATAAGGGATTCAATATCCAAGACATGGCTGCACCATATGACATAAAGGTGAACATCCCAACATTTGTCCGTGGTGTGAACCAGCTCCTGCCAACCAAACTCAAAGATGATCGTCAAATTTCCAGTAAACGCACCCATGTGGAGAGACTGATTGGATTTGGAAAAACATACCGCATCTTGGTGGAACCTTTGAATGATGTTGAGACTGTACTTGGTAGCAGGATCATCTCAGTTTGTTTAATGTTGTGCAATTTCCGTCCTTGCATTGTCCCAAATACAGCATAAACACTTACAGATTGATGCAATACATGTTATTATGTAATAATGAGAGAGACACAATGCAGGATTTTGAAAACATTTATTATTGGAAGACTTAATAAATCACCCTGAAAAAAGCATACTTTCAGTTATCACTGTTTCAATACTTGTGTAAAACTGACATATATGAAAAAGTCTATTTAAGTGAACAGTCAAGTCAACATGTAAGAGAAATAAAATATGCTGTGCCAAAGATTGAATCCAAGCACTTGTGCTTAACTTTTATTCCTAGGACATTTCAAATATTATTTTACATAAATTGTTTCTTCTTATGCACACTACAGCTCTGAATCTCTAGATTTTATTAACATATCTACTCTTCAGCTCAAAATCAAATTTACTTACCAAATGCACAAGTTTTTTAACCTGTTGTTGTAATTCTTAATAAAAAAGATTTGTAAGTAAACTAGTGTTGAAATGCAACTCTGTAAATTGCTAAAAAAGTAAGATACCATATGTGAATTGTTGTATAAAAAGCACTTAAAAACTTAATGAAAGTACACTTTATTTCCAATCTAACACATTGTAGTTCCTGAAAAACTCTCTCTGAAGATATAAAGGCTTAAAATAATTGATAAAAAAATGGTCCAATTTCTCTAGCATAGCACGGATAAAAATGGGGTCTGCTGTCACAGGAATGATCTTATGGTCTACATTTGTGTGAACTACAAAATGACATTTTTCTTTTTGTGTGATATGCAGCTGTCCTTGAATTTGATAATAATATGGGTGGTTACTATCAAGGGTGAGACCTTGGTTGGTTGCCTTCAAATAAGGGACAGTAACATGGGATATAGGTTTATCACGAGCCACATAGGGACATTTAACCTCAACTACTACTTCTCCAGCCATGCCATCAACTGAGGTACCTAAATAAGGCCTTTCAAGGTCAACAATGATACCATGTCTTGAGACATTTTCCCCAGTTTTCTGTTCATAAGTAGCCAATGCTTTGTCTTCATTGGCAAGTCCATGCCTGATGGCTGGTACATGAGTCAAGTCCTTGGTCTCCATGAGAGAGGCTGCAAGTTTCTTTGGATTGGTTGTTTTGCATATGGCACTAAAATTTGATGACTGCAGTCTCTTTTCTCTCTCAGCCTTCCAAGTTGGGTTTCGACTCTGTCCCCTAGTCCTCCTCTCAATATCGACTTGAGCCTCTGGTGAAATTACTGTAATGTTTTCTGATCGAAGAAAGTTTTCTGAACCCATATTCTGCAAGTAATCATGGTCCAAATCTACTGCAATGGGATTTGCAGGTGCATACAGCTGCGTTAAAGGGATTTGGACTTGATGTAGTGCACCATAATTTACAGCCAGGTTCCTCACCCTACTATTGTACTCCTCGTCAGTCTCCTCGTCAAGTCCATTCAGAGGGTCAAAAATTACATTGTTGATGTCTGCAACCAAGTCTAGATCTGCAGCCTTTACTGGAGCACCAGTATACACCTTCCTGGGCCTATGGAAAGTCTGCAGTCTTTCCGTACATACAGGCTCGATTAAAAGTTCTTTCCTTTTGGCAAAATCTTGTAAGGCATATAAAGCAGTCTTGACATGCTTACAGTGTGCATATGGCCCAATGCCAGCTGTACAGTCACACTGGCAAGCTTCAATGGTTCCATCAGGCTTAATGTGGATGTCAACATCATACGTCACATTCTTCTTCATTTCTGCATGGCTCTGAGCACGAATGAATACCCCACTCTCCACTTCAACAGCTTTGACATAGCGCAGGAATCTAAAGAAAAACATCAGAAAAAATTTAAAATGGAAAATAGATGTAAAACATCTGACAACCACACTGAAGATGAAGAAAATTATAAATTGGTTGTTTTTATGGTAGTGGCACAAAAATAAATCTAAAAAAAGGAATTAAACTCACCTTTCTTCATATAACTTCCGTGCCTTCTTGCTCATTACAGTCTCCTGTAGTTCAAGGTAGTTGGACACATGTTTGGCTGATACCAATACATTAAATGATGAGCTAGATGTAACATCTCTATATAAAGCACCATCAGGCGTATCCATGGACCATTTTGGTTCTGGGATAGCAGAGGTTGAACCAAAGTTGTTATTACGGTCATAAGACTCCAATCTGTAAAATGAAATAAAATACAAGTAAATCAAGCATTAAAAGTAAAAATCCAGTGAGAGTGGTGAATAATTCACCGATCTTGTCAATACCATTCAGTACTATTATGTTATCATATTATTTGCAACCCTGCGAATGCAAAATGTACCTCCTTCCCACACTTACACATCATTATTTTGGTAACTGAAAACCTTAAACCTTTTAAAAACAAGAATGAAAGTCTTTTTGAAAGATGAACAAACTGTATGTATTGCTGAGGCCTTATTACCTCAGATGTATTAAGGGGCTGGGGGTATCCTGCTGAAGACCATCAAGAGCTGCTATATGTGAAATTTGGCAGATATTACAATCGTTTTATAAAATTAAATCAAACTGGAAGAAGTCAATATACAGCAGGATCCGATTCAATGTAAAACTGGTCCTGTAAGGATCGTATTTATTGATACAGTGATACCTGCACTGCCGGTCGAATATCTTTGTTGCAGCCCAAGGCTCGACCCTCATTTTCTCGCTACGTAAACTATTTTTTTTTTTTTTTTTTTTTGGAATAGTTTCGGTAGTTTTTCTTTAGAGAACCTACCTTCTGACACAAGTGTTGTACGTTAATTGAAAAAAGGGAAGTAAAACAGAGTTCGACTGAGAGTCTAAACACAGGAAATGGCGATCTTTGTTACCGCTACACTCGTCATCGAATAAAATACGGTACAGCGCCGAGAAAAAGAACTCACCTCTCAACTAAATCTTGTTTCCTTCCTGAAACTTTCGCCCCACGCTTCCTTAGTTCCACTTGAATCTCCCGCAAGCTCCAACCACTATATTTATTCATTTTATCTACGCTAGCTACACAAACACAATGCACGCTTTGAGACAAATATGGCGACCCTTGAACCTGATCGCGTGTAGCGCCACGTAGCGGCAAAAATGGCTCGGTCCCTAATTATGGTTACAAGGTCTGAGGGATCAGCATTTCTTTGACTAATGGCAGTTTTCAGATTTTTTTGGGTGGGGTTGGTGCTTACAACAATAATGAGATTTTCCAACTATTGAAGTTTAAATGTTCAGGTTTCAGTATAATCAGTTGAATGCACCAAGAAATGAATCCTGTAAACAACATAAAATAATTTTTCATGTTTATTGATATATTTTTACCACTTTTCTCAGGTATTGTTGGCTAAAAGTTATTGTTATGCTGCACATAGAAGAATATTAGGCAACTTGGAACTAATACGTGAAGGTAGGCGATGCCAGAGTTCTCACTTATTGAGGTCTAAGATCGGTTACATTCTTTCATAAAATTTGTTAGACAAACTATTAGATAAAGAAACCAGATATCATGAATTTTATTGAAACAAATTTAAATCTGTTTATATATGCTACAGTGACAGCGTTTAATTATTTCCAGGGTTAACATTCATGAACAGCGATGCAAAGCACAGGGAGATAGCTGACATGATATTCAGACACCAAGGTTACGCGGCAGAACTTCCTACCAAGAGAATGTGGTGATGGCACAGGTGCCATAGCGCGATTTTATTTAAAACAGGAAAACAGCTTATTGTTTTGTATAATATGATTTAATAGTCTTTCTGGAATAAAATAAGACAATTATAATGGTACCACTTAATGATTAACTACTGGTAAATTGCAGGCACTCTAGATATGCAAGTGACATTAGAAGCATGGTGAATGATAAAATTCACAACCATACACTTGAGACCTTATATAGAAACATTACGATTCAGACCATATTCCGTTTGGATTAATCGAACAATTTGAAGTGCATTTAGCTGATTGCACCGTTCTATTGATTCTGTCACGCTTTGTGAGACATCCACTACACCACAGTGTAGTAATTATATGGTGCGCGGTTATTGAATGTGCAGTTTTCTCGTGGAGGAGATTAATAAATGTGTTGTTTATCAATATCTCACCTAACACAATGTTCTTATTAGTACCACCAGCGTGTACACTGGCGGAACTCATGGTTTTAGTCCCGACCCGTCTCGTCCGGCTCCGTTGGCTCCACGTACTGGCGTCGGATACAAGTCACCGTTACCGCTTCTCCTGCTAGACTGCAAGGACCCCTGTCCCCATCTCTTGGATTTAGGTCACATATAACCTCAACTTGAACCCCAGTTTTTTTGTCTCAGTCGGTGCATTGACCTCAGTGTGACGCTCGTTGAAATCCACCCTTGTCAAAATTTTTGAAAATTCAATGCCAATTATCTACCCTACCGAAGGAATTATGGGAAAATTTTCTACAGACGGCTGACCGAAAGTCATATGTGGAGATTTCAAATATGCCCTTGGATTTGATCTTTGACCTTTGCTTCAAGGTCAAACGGGCCAAAATTTTCGAAAAAACGAAATTTTTTACGAAAAAAAAAAATTATTTGCGCTGATATTCAGTAACTATACAGACTTAACCAATAATACTATTGGAAAGTGTTATCCTTCGGGTCATCTTTTATCTCTGTGAATTTGGGGTCAATCAGTGCATTTTCACGGGAGTAGCGGCCATAAGATACCGAAACTGAAAACTGTCTCTAATTCGGGAACCGTTACTTTCAAAACTGGCAAAGATACGCCCATAGTTACTATTGAATTTGAATAGAAAATCATTAGAGGCAATTTACTGTGACCTTAAAATTGACCTTTGACCTTTTTTTCACCATGAACTGAACTTTGCAAATTTTTGTTCCCTTTTATCTCCAAAACTGGCAGAGATAGGTCCATAGTTACTATTGAACTTGAATAGGAAGTCATATACTGGCAATCTAAGTGTGAACTTGAACTTGACCTTTGACCAACTTTTCATCCTGATTTGAACTTTGCAAATTTTTGTTCCCTTTTATCTCCAAAACTGGCAGAGATAGGTCCAAAGTTACTATTGCAATTGAATAGGAAGTCATATACTGGCAATCTAAGTGTGACCTTGAAATTGACCTTTGACCTACTTTTTATGATGAACTGAATTTTGATTGTACCATTTTTGGTTATATTTTTTTGAGAATTCTTGTTGATTGCATTTTATAGAGCTTGTCAAGCACAAGACTGGTGGTGGTGGTGTCTCTTTTTTTTTTGGGGGGGGGGGGGGGATTCCATATGAATGCGCTTGCTCCAGCTGGTGGTACTATATCCGGAGGCGGTATCGCCTCTCTGATCCTCATTTTTCAGTGAAACCACCAGTAGCATTTGGCACAATTGTTAATGGCATGAAAAATGAAGCACCAAATGCAAAGCAGCCCCTGCTTATTAACGCCCTCTTTTCTAGTGAAATGAAATTCTTAGGAATGGACCTTACAGAATATGCAACAGAAAATGTTCATTTGCAAAAGGGCAGAAGAAGAAAAGCATAAAGAATTTTATTTCTGACGTCTGTGGTAAAAATCTCTGTTATTGTGGAGCATTCCCAAATATGCCACCAACACAGCTGAGCATCTATTAACCGTTTGATGTTGAGCTACGTACATTTTTCTGAGTGTTTTAGTATTATTTTTCGATTATTTTCAAGAGATTTCAATTCTGTGATAAGTTTTAATTACATTAGGTACCATATACTGCATAGTCTTGTTGTCATATCTTAGAACAATGATAGAAAATTTTGAAAAAAAAAAAACTTTTATCACCAAAACCCAACGTAGAAGTGGAAATGATGTCCCAGGCATGCTCTTAAAATATTTATTGCACAGATTAGGAACTATGTTTATTTTAAGGTCCCACATGATGAAGTGTGTATCAAAGTTTTAATGTCCTGGAACCATGGAGAATAAAAAATTGTTCATCCAACCCCAAATAGGAACATATTTTACCATCACAAATGCAAAACTTTCAGCTGTAGAAGTGTTTTACTCACTTTGAAAAATTGATTAGCACTGGTTTTCTTTTTTTTTATTTTTTCTGCAAGTTTAAAGAATTTTCTGTATAGAGTGATTAATTGTATTTTGCACAATGTAAGTTTGTTTGTCACTGAATATTAAAAAAGGAAAAATGCAGCATACTATGGGCGGCCAAAAGGGCAAAAAATCCTGTCGTCGATTCAGTTATGTTTCGTCGATTCACTGCCTTCCCATCGATTCAGTTTCAAGTTTAAACGATCCTGTCATAAATTCAACATCTACTTTCGTCAATTCAACTGTCAAACATTTCTCATCTACGGTGTATTAAAACCAATGCCGTCACTATTTTCGTCGATCGTGTAACTATTCTCGTCGATCGTCTAATCTCGTCGATCGTCCAACTAATCTCGTCGATCGTGTAACTATTCTCATCGATCGTCTAATCTCGTCGATCGTGTAACTATTCTCATCGATCGTCTATTCTCGTCGATCGTCTCATCGATCGATCGCCAGAGGGCGCTGCGGTAGCACATTGGCCTATCACATGACTATCAAAATGGCAGACAACAAAATGATTGCTAGTGAAATAAGAACATTTTCTCAACAATTTCAATTTTAGTTGTTAATAATTAAAAGACATTCGGTTGTAGGGACATTATTTTCTAGTTGTGCTTAACTCTGACCATGGCTGGCCGAGTTAAAAATTACCGCGTGATTGACAGACAGAAGCACGTGTTGCTACCGCAGCGCCCTCTGGCGATCGATCGATGAGACGATCGATGAGAATAGTTACACGATCGACGAGATTAGACGATCGACGAGAATAGTTACACGATCGACGAAAACAGTTTGACGATCGACGAGATTAGGTACACGATCGACGAAAATAGTGACAGCATTGGTTTTAATACACCATAGATGAGAAATGTTTGACAATTGAATTGACGAAAGTAGATGTTGAATTTATGCCAGGATCGTTTAAACTTGAAACTGAATCGATGGGAAGGCAGTGAATCGACGAAACATAACTGAATCGACGACATGAATTTTTGCCCTTTTGGTCGCCCATAGTATGCTGACAGCAAAAGAATCATCTAAAAAGTTTTTTATATGTGGTCATAAAATTTTGCCAGAAGTGTCATACTACTCGTGAAAACACTGTATACGTTTTAGTTGATAACAGAATTCGATACCTATTGCACCAAATGCATGGGGATGAATAACATATTTTGGACATTTTTTCTGGAGAACAAATGTTACCTATGTTTTGGCCATGATGTAAACCCCCCTGAGTTTAAGTATTTATAAAGACATCCTTATGCCAGCTATGGTTTACCATGACTGATTCACTTCAACATATTTGGAACATGATACAAAAAATTAAAATTATATGACCATTGATTTGAGACTTCATACATAATGGAATAAACATGGTAAAAATTTTATGTAATGGTAAAATTGAGACAGCCGTTGATTTTTGTTCTATACTCATTTCAAAAAATTGAGTGCAACTTTTAAATATTCAATTTTGTTTTTTGATACTTAAGCATGTGAATGCACCTCTATATTGGGTTTGAGTGTCGTGCGTCTGTGCAGTAGGCATAATATTGAATAGCATGTGTAAAAATATTTTGTTCAATTTAAAATTATTTGTACATGTCCTTTTTTGTGCCTACTTACAAACAAAAAAATAATAATATACAAAAACAAGGGTAAAAATTATAATATACAAAAACAAGGGTAAAAAAGCACTCAGAAAGCACAACTTCAGCCAAGACAAATAATAAAATAATAAATAGCAAATTAATTAATTAATCATCCCCAATATTTCATTCTATCTTTCTTGGCCCCTTCGTGACCTATCCAAAAAATTTCATCGAAATCTTTACATAATTCATTACCATCAAAATCTAACTCACACTTATTTTGTGCATATTTTGACCTATCCTAAAAATCTCATGAAATTTACGCGCTACCTAACTGAAAATTATTAAATAATTAACCAACAGATCAAATTCAAAATCTAATCATATCTTTCTTGGTACATTTATTTTATCAAAATGTTGCATAATGGATCAATTGATTTATTTATCAATGGATCATCACCAAAATCTAAAAATCCATAAAATTTGGTGAACTAATTGCAGGCCATAACTTGAGGGGCGGATCCAGGATTTCTTGCAGGGGGGGGGGGGTTAGGGTCAGCTTCCCATCCCTTCCACTTTTGGCGTGGGGTTCGGGGCCCACCGAAGGGTCCCCAAAATGTTTGTATTAAAGAGGCCAAAGGCAAAACGGCGCAATTTTGTAAAGTTTGAGCTATGATCCAGCTATTCAAAATTCAAATTTCAAGAGGAGACCATTGGTGCGATTGTTTAAAAAACTGAAGGGAGAGTCAGGACCCTCCTGACACCCTTGATTTTTAAATACAGATACTGTGCGACAGTACCTCAAAATATTTGTATCATTGTGCCTGTTCTCATTGCAGGCGTTGCTGTCGCCTATGCCATGGCAGTTATAAAAACGCCAATCCCTTGAATTGTCAAACTGTGTATTTTGTTTTGCTTTCAATTTATTGAGTAGCATTGTTTGGATAAAAGCCATTGTGTACGTCATGTGTGATCAGATATATACAAAATTTAATTTTTTGGTGGCTTTTGGATGTATTGTTTCTGCAGTTTTTGTCCCATAAGTTTACTTTATTTTTCTGTTACTATATATTTTCCGAGGGGCCAGGTTGGTAAAAAATCAGGTTCCTTTAAAAAAACGTGATAATAATATTTTTGTAAAATATTTTTTCTCACATACTTTGATCGAGATGTTCACCAGACTATGTTTCGTTTTACTAATTTGCTGAATGGCCGTTTGGTAAAAGCTTTGTATTTGAATTAATATTTTCAGAATTTGCAAAACTTTGTAAAGGTGACTGGCCCTTGACAGACGTGTCTCAAGTAACGTCTAGAGAACACATTCAAGGGGCCCTATAGAGATGTATAGTACTTCGAGGGGGCCACCAGTATCTCCTGCATATAACTGAGACACGGGTAACTTGGTCCTGTCCGTGACGTAGCCCTCGTCCTCTCTCCAGGCGAAGTCGTTTGCGTTGCAGTTGCAGTCCAACCCACCTGCAATGAAAACATATTGATTCATATGAAGCCTTCGCTTTGGCTGGGTTTTAGATTGTTTATTTCTTTCATTATTTCAGAGCATTCTATATATAAAACTGTCTCGCAAGACGGGTAACAAAATGACGGATATGGTATCTCAGGCCACAGGAAATATGAGAAAAGTGGTATTACAGGCTGGAACTGCTAGTTCGACTCAATTCTGTGTTCTTGTTTTTAGATTTTTTTGCACTTGGTGTTGACAATGCAATCAGAGCCCATTGTGTCGAAAATACACAGTGGCATGCAACCATTTAGGGTATGGTAATTGGTATCCTGCCAAAGCATTTTAGACTAAATGGTCAGAAATTATCATTTTGGTGGGTAGGTATCCTAATATATCTGCTCAAATGAATTGTAGATGATATTTTTATGGTGACATTACATGTTAAAAATTAAGTAGTCGCTGTTTTTGATACAATGCACAAAATGCTCACCAACACATGAATTATCAAGAGCGCATGCGCAGCCCCATCCGCTCGGATCTCCTCCGCCCCAGTAGAGCATCCTCTCGCCATCGCGTGAACTCCAGTAGGTATTATGTCGTGACTGAAGTTTCTCATAGAGAGCGGATCCATAACATTTCACCTTTAAAAACTGTCTGCAGTTCGTTGACGCTTCGATGATGCTCAGCATTTGTGCCTTGGGCAACTCTGGGAAAGAGAAACCGTATGCATTTCATAAGGCAAAGGGGCGCGAATTTTCATCAAAGTGGAACACTTTTTACTTATAAGTATGCTTGACATGATACCCCCCCCCCCCCCTGTACATTTGTGCACGAAGATATAATATCAGATCTCCTTAAACTGTATTACCTTTTGTGACTTCTGAAACTTCAAAATTTCATTTTGTCACAGTTAAATTTAAATAATAAACAAGCATAGGTTACCTAAACCACATATAAACTCCTTCCACAAGGTTCTTATATGACCTAAGGTGACATGCCAAAGGATAAATCAATCACTCGATAGCCAAAATTACATTTAAAACTGCACTTTCGTCAAATCACGAGGTAAGGCATGACGCACAACTCCGTGCACAACAGCATTGATGGTTAAATGAGGGCGGAATCAACCGACGGTTATATAGCGCTGTTGGTGCTCATGGTTTTAGTCCAGGTTTAACAGGAATGTAAGTCCGCCAGCAACTGTAGTCCGCTTTCCATTACTTTGTACAGGTGACATTCGTTCCAAATACTAACTTGAATTGAAAGTCATATATTGGCAATCTTACTGTCACCTTGAATTTGACGTTGACCTACTTATCACTGTGAACTGCACTGTCAAAATTTCTGACCCCTATATCTCCAAAACTAGGAGAAATACACCAATAATTACTATTGAACTTGAACTTGAGCAATCTTACTGTGACTTTGAATTTTTCCTTTGACCTATTTTTCATCGTGATCCGCACTTTGCAAATTTCCTGACCCTTATGTCTCCAAATCTGACAGAGATATGCCCACATTTACTACTGACATTGAATAAGACGTCATATGTTGGCAATGTTATTATAACCTTGAATTTGACATTTAACCTTCTTTTCACCATGAACTTCACTCTCCAAAGTTAGAGATATGCACAAAGTTAATTACTACTGAACTTAAATAGGAAGTCATATTGGTAAACCTACTGTGACCTTGAAATCGACCTTTGACCTACTAGTACTTTTCACCAGGAACTGCACTTTGCAAATTTTCAAGCTCTTATATTTACTATTGAACTTGGATGAGAAGTATTATCTTAATTTTACAATTTTACCGTAACCTTGGGTTTGGCCTTTTACTTTTCCACACAATTTTGTTATCAGTTTTAATTTTCTAAAAAATAAAGTTTGAGAACTCTTGTTTATTGCATTTTGTAGAGCTTGTCAAGAACAACACTAGAGGTGGTGTTCCCTTTTTGTTATGTTTCCCATACAGATGCGCTTACTCCATCTGGCGGTACAATACCCGGAGACAATAAAGCATCTCACATACTCTGGTTAAAAAAAAGAAAAGATAAATTAACAAAACATATTTAAGATCAAGCAAGTTTTTATATCTTACCATAATCAATGTCTGTGTGGTAAGAGGCAGGTTCTATGTATCCATTAACAGTGACCTCTGCCTTATTGTGGTAGACTTTGGCCACAGGTGGGTTTTCTTGAAAATCGCAGTACACCGGGAAGGGTTCTAGACCAGTTTCTGGGCCGTCGGGGTCTATCATGTGACTGCCACTGATTGTGCTTCCGTACACACTTTTCCATTCTGTACATGATCGCAACGCTGTGAAAATAACATAATAAGATAGCAGTTTGTTTTCTTTTTCACAGTTTATATCAAGATGATTGAGATTATCAGCTTTTCCCGCACGAAAACGAAGTAGATACTCCAGCGCAGTAGACTACTGCAATCATACTGCAAACATGCTTCAAATCTGCTTCGATGTGGGAGCTAATTAGCATATTTGAAACATGCTTCTATCATGCTGCTAATCTACTGCATTAATGCTCCTCCTCTGTACAACCCTATGTAATTTTTGAAGTAGAATTGCAGTAGGCTATGCTGCATTTCTACTGCAAATATGCTCCACACCACTACTGCTTTAATGCTTCTTTGCTACTTCGATACTACTGCATTTTCGTGCGGGTTATCTCACTTGTCGCACGCTAATATTTGCTCTGCACATTACAGTGTCAAATGAACTATTAAAATCTGAAAAAATGATATAATTATCCATTCAGCCTAAATTTCTAAACTTGGGTGATATGCGAGTAACAGTCAAAATAATAGGTCCTCAAAAAGCATTAATGTTGCCAGAATCTTAGCACCAAATCTGGCTCTTGATTCTGCTTTTAACATGATCGAAATACTAACAGAGTGGTTCATATTTATAATTCTTTTCTTTTTATTGCTTGATCATTATCCTTACAGTTGATAAACTCTTTTTAGACCTCATTTTTGCATGCAGGTGTATCGTGTATATCTTTAGTAGTATATACAACCCCTCGCAGTTACTAAGAAAGAGGCAAAGCTATTGAAAAACTGCCATAGTTTTTTTAAAAAGTTTATATTGTTTATATTGTTGACATAACAGGTGTACAGATAAGCTTTGAAAGGTAGGTTTGTTTGACTACGATGAACAACGTTTTTTCATTGAATCGGATGAACAAAAAGACGCGTTTAACCGTACAATGCCACCTCTTTTTTTATCAATAATAACGAAGGCACGTCTCATCATTCCAGCCTTAATATACAGAAATGTTTCAGTGACTAAAAAACTAAATATTTGGACTGGGTTGTTTATCCTCATTTGTATACCACATAACACTTTAGACTGGGCTGTACGGAGGAGAGAGGTCCAGGCGACTGGCTGACAAGCTGATAAAGACAGGCCCTTAGGGACAGGTTCAGATGGGGAGAGTTTCTCAAATATACGTTGTATTGCCATTTGAAGTAAGAACGCGGGATTACATGTATACCTCAATAAATCCCCCGTCACACTTATCGGAATCAGCAGGAATCAAGCAGAACAAACCGGAATGAAGAATTTTCAAAATTCGTACTACATTCGGGAAGAAATTTCAAATAGAACCTAAATGCCGTTGGAATACTCAGAATGCGCTTGAATCCGCCTGGAATGATTCGTGAAAATTTTTGGCTGTATCATCTCTCAAATGCAGCTCGAATGTAGTTGGAAAACTAGGAATATCGATACACTTCGAATGTCGTACGAGTGTAGTTCGATTGCTGACGGAAGAGGATTCCGGCAGCCATCGAGATGCATTCGAGTAGCATTCCGGCTCATTCTAGCAGGATTTGAAGTGTCTTGCCAGTTCGGATGTCCCTCAAATGTGATCAGAATGTTTCGAATTTGTCGGAATGCCGTGAGAATATTTAGAATCCGGTCATAGTGCAGTAAGAATACTATTCAAATGCCATTCGATAATTTTCCACTTGAAATGCACTTCGAAAGTTTTTAACATGAGCAAATCATTCGGACCGGCCACAAGAATGGGTAAAAATATTTAGAATGCACTCGGAATTTTTAGAATGCTCTTCGAATAATATCCAGGAATTGTCTTTCCGACGGCATTCTTGCTCATTCTGCCTCTAGTGTGACGGGGGTATAAAACACTAAGATGTCCTCGTTAAATGCTTCATTTGGATTGACCTCACTGAAGTAACAGTGATTACGTGATATGTTCTTCTTTTCATTATTACGTTTTAACCGTGAGGGCCCGAGGTGTGTCACACACAAAATTGTTTGGTCAGTGAACAACTCACCAATTTTAGGCTCCATGTACGTAGTGCCAACAGACGGGACTGCAGGATTTGTGGCATTTTTCTGTACGGGTAATAATGTACATAAACGTTCATCCGCTTGAAAGTTTACTGCCTTGCACACGTCCCAGCCAGCTCTAAAATAATCCACATTAAAATAACTAGTAAAAGTTTGAGCAAAAAAGCTAAAAGCCTGCTAGTCTTACGGGCTAAATGTTCTAACAGGCATTTTATTGACCATGTCTGTACAGAATTTAGTCAAAGTAAATGTTTTGAAATTTTTATGTAAGCAGTCATTAACAGTAATTAAGAGGCGCGCTCTGCAGTCTCCTCAACATTCTCCTTTACATTCTCCACACCTTTAACTACCCTTAATTCATATTCTATATGCGTGAACAGTGAATTCTCAGTACACACTTGAAATGTCTCGTTTACTGGCTTGACAACATGTTGTTTCTGAGGCAATGGCTTGCAAGTGCCCCATTGTTGTTTGAGATGGCTAGTTCTGCTGGTAATTTCATTTTTGTACATGCACATTATATTAATAGTGTAAAAAACTAGACTAGCTTTTGTTCACCCCCAGCTTGATCTCCTGTCATCTTAGGTTAATTGCAATCAGTGATTATCTTAACTAATATTCTCTGGTATATTTAACTTTTAATGACAGGTACAGCTGACCAAACACATAATGCTATTTCATGTTCTGCAGATTACATCAATTTAACTACATGTATAAATGAAAGTACCTAGGAGAAGCCATGATCATATGTGATCTTTCATTGCAACTACTGAAACGCCATTATTTGACAGTCATGTATTGATGTTAACATAACTTTCTGAATTTAGAAAATGCAAATAAAATTTAGTTTGAGTGTTATATGCAAAAAAAATAAAAATAAATAAATAAATAAATAAATAAATAAATAAATAAATAAATTTGTCCGCAATGCTATTTTTTCAGCTTTAACGTTCTATAAAATCATGAAATCAACAAATGCAGCCAACTCGTTTATACCGGTACATACCTAGGGCCAGAAGTTTTTTTTAAGGAAATGTTACTTCTGGTTGATTTTTGTACATTTCAAAACACAATGAACACACATGTTCTCAATAAACAAGATAAGATGTTGAAAATGATGATTCGCCCAGTAATGTAGTAACACAAGGGAGGAAAATGAAATGCCCCTTAAAAATATGCAAAATATCAGGCCTGCTGCGAATTCGTTGCGAATTTGCCGCAAAATTGCCGCACACTGCCAGTCCTTCTTGCAAATTTTTTACAGTATGGCTGCAAATTAGCAGCAATAAAATTTTACTTGCAAAGTCGTTGCAGAAAACTTAGTTTGCAACAATATGGCTGAAATATTGTTGCAATTTTTTTTTTCATTTTGCTAAGGGGCTTGGTCGCTTACGTTGTTACTGCTTAAGTCCATTGACTAGAATTTTGTGTTTGCCTTAGTTGGATATCATTTTACGTTGTTGCCATTACATTATATAGATGCACTTAACAGGGTAAGGATGAAAGTGTGGCCCAATAAAACCTTGTACATAAAAAATTAACATGTGTCTAATAAAACTTGCAAAAAGCGACACTCGCGAAAAGCCACATATGCAATATGTAGTTCGGTGCTGAAAAGAGTGACAAATTCAAACTTAACAAATTGGGCTTTGTTCAATACTCACCTGAGAAAGACATAGCCTAAAACCAAGATAATCTATTTTCTTAACACGACCATGTCCAATGCAGGCTTAAGTAAGTCTTAAGATAATATTTTAAAATCTTTGGATTAAAGCTATTATTAAGGCCATGTGTTAATTTAAGAACGTGCTTAATTTACCTGCTTAACATTGAGAATTTGACATAACTTGCCACATGTGTGGTAAAAAAATGGATATCAATTTTTATAATATATCGAACACAGTACGCAAGGAATACTTACCTGAGACAATCCATACTGCAAGAACGTTTTGACATATGTTGTCCTCTGCGCGTGACGGTTGTCAATAAATTGTCTGGCAATTTATAATCTTTAAACAGCTTGAATGTTGCCGATCGCGATTTGTAGATTGTGTCCGTGAATATGAATGGAATGAGAATGCAGAAAAATAAGATTTTGTTTGATATGTTCTTCATATTTCACTGGTGACACGTTCGAGGTTTGCAATTGTCCGTCTGAATCACTTGCCTGTGTCCGTCTATCTAACGCGACGAAATTCTAATGTGTTCCTTCCGCGCTGTTAATATACGTGCTCTCCTAAACCCAATTCCCATACCTAGATCGATCTAGCTGTATCGACCCATCTCCGAGGGGTTTTTCACTACATTATATTCAGATTAAGCGGCCCTGGTGTCTGACACGCCTACTGAAGCTGTTAGGGGGCGATTAACTATCATTTAACAGCTTTAGTAGGAGTGCCAGACATCAAAGTCGCGTAATCTGTATGTAATGTAGCGAGAATCCCCTCGGAGACGGGTCGAACCTTATCGATCGATCTAGGTATGGGAATGGGGTCCTAAATAAAAGCTGCCTGGTCTAGACCAATCAAATACTTGCTATGTCGTTCCAGACCAAATTGATAAATAACTTCGCTATGCACAATTTTACTGGCAGAACACTGGGGAAGAGGACAACCATCACATCATTTGCTCGGGTGGACCAGGTAGACTGGCACTGCGCGGCAAAGCTGTGCACAAAGAAATATACAAATAGCCTAGAATACATTTGTCCGTACATCTGCCATGCACTGTCCGCACAGCGCCAGTATACTGCCTGTGTGACCTATATAGTGCGAAGGCAGGGGGTGGCCATATTAAATTATACGGATTTACGACCTCCATAACCACTTCGACTTTGTTAAACTGAATATTTGGAGATTTTTAAATCTCTTTAAACAAATCAATCAATCAGACTTAACCCGCTTTTCGTATTGTCTCCTGCACTAAGGGCACTAACTGTTACTAACGTGTCATTCATTAATATGAATAGTAAATATATTCATTATTTTGATACATTTTTCTTTATCAAGTAAAGTTTGTTCTTTAGTGCTATCCACATCATTACATGACCTTAACTTGCCATTGGGAAGGGTTCTAGCTACCGTTAGGCAGATAAACACTTGTTTCCTACCATGCATATATCATAGGGGCATTGGTAATATGAAAAACACTAAGAAACAAACTAAATTTCGTAATGGTTAGTAGTTGACATCCGGATATTTATATAGCATTCTTCCAAAATACCCAAGGATACACGCTTGTTACCCGCCAGATACGTATAAAAATTTCAATAAGGATGTGGACACCGCTCAGAGAAATAACTTTGTCCGCGAATATCCAACCTGACTAAAAATTCAAATTATGAAATAAAAGGACAGCATTTTGTTGATCTTTGGGCACGTAAAGGTCATGCACTAATATACATAGAGTATGTTGTGTGTTTGTGTGTTTTGTCTGTATCCAATCCGACTAGATCAAATTTTCATAAACGTCATCGTATGCTATTATGCATTGCAGGCTTGTACTAGTAAGTTGCTTGTATCATTCATGGAAGTCGTCTAGATGCTGAATTGCACAAATGATAGTGTGAAACACTTCCATCAATTATGATTAGAGTCGATTTATCATTTTTGATGCAGTCTTGAATTTCCTTTGAATATTAATATATGTTTTGTTATTCGTTGAGTAAGTAAAACAGAAACGTGCATAGACAGTTATGACTTTGTGAATTTTTGATCTGTCCAAGATCTCATGGAAACTGCCAGATTTGATGGATTGTAACACTTTAGCGTGAAACTTTGTTTCCCGTCAAATATTACTAAAATTTTGCGAGCATAAAAGATTTTTGATAGGAGGATAGAAAAACAACCAGTCATTAGACCAAAACTATTCAAAAATGCATTTTGTCTCCACTTCGACATTGATTGAAATGGTTAATATTTTGCACGTCTCAGTACGCCTACAAATGTCATGTAGCTTAGAAAACATATATTCCACAAAAGCACTAAATGTTGATACTGTAGTGTTTATTTATGAGTAAGATGATTATTCAGAAAGCAATTTTACAAGAAAAAAAATAGCGAGATTAACTGATGTCTTATACGATACATGTAATTTAGGATGCTGGTTGATAATCTTGACATCTTGCTAACGCCTATGACACACACACACACACACACACACACACACATACAAATATTTCCAAATCCGGTTTACAGCGTAGGTTTCAAGCTTAGCCACCGGTGTAACGTGAAATGGGGACCCCAATAATAGAGAGTCCGCTTACCATTCATTTGTACAGACAAGCCTCGCCCTAGACTTTGACTCACTTTGGTCAGGCTAACCCTAACCATTATAACTAAATGGAAGCCGGACTCTCAGTTACACGGACCCTCAGTTTCGTTATATACCGTCTTTACAGGGCGTGAAGCCAGGGGCTTAGCATGTGCGTCGACCTGAGGCGCACCGCATACATTTTCGACATGAAATAAAACGTACAGTGTGATCGAGTCATGTGTCGTAAAAAGTTACAATGAACAGCCTGAAATAAAAAAACCCCAACAATTAAATGAAAAAAAATAATCATGTGCATATTTAAATTCACGATTTCTGGAGTCTATCTCAACTAACATTGTTGATCTCTGCTTTACTAGCTGACATACAGTATATACAGATTGGTCGAAACCGTTGTGCAAGTCAGTCAATGGCTACATGCTTTAAAATTAATATGTCAAAGCTCATAATCGGAATTTATTTTCATGCACATCCATTCCCTTGTTTGCCTGGTGTGACTCGATTTTCATTTTTTCTCGAGCATTATCGCGTTATTTCTGCATAATCTTCCTCTTCCATCTGCACCGTCTGTCCATTGCTGCTGGTGACGTCATCATCCGGGCGTTTTCCACAGTTAAACTTGGCGCGAGCGATAATGTGCACGAACGTGAGCAAACGGTGTGCTAACATGGCGAAGAACTGGATTATTAGGAGGATGCAGAAGATGAATAAAAACACCAAACCTAAAATGAAATTCATGGCATTCGTTTTCAGTGTAAATATTTCATATGACAACAAAATATACTTGAAATATTTGTTTTGAACGAACAGATTTAACAGAGTGACAATCAATTATTTCAAACGAAAGTTTGAAAGAAGGAAAAAAGAAAAAAAAGTGTATCTCAACCAGTCGTGCCTACCAGTACTTAATTATGTTTGTACACGCGCACCAATACACACTTAATGCACTCACTACGTACCTAACGGGTTGTTACCAAACACGTACAAGTTCGGCTTGGTGGGATCAGTTCTGCCCAGACTCCCGAGAGTCAGAAAAATGGTCAGCCACAGTGTGTTCACCACAGCAAACCACATCAGCGCCGTCTTGCGGAGATCTACCAACTCACCTGCCGACGATAAATAGACTACAGAATTGCTTCATCTGCATTTCTGTCGGATTTAGTGTTACTAACATTTATATATCGGATTCGCAATTGAAATGGCTGCCTATAAAACGATAACCTTGCAATCTTTACTTGGCGAGATTTCAGATTTAATCAGATTAAACCATAAGAGTAAAATCATCTAATGTCGTCGAAGTTCAGATTTGATTTTTGTGGAACTATTCAATCGAACTTAATATTAATGCAACCAAAGATAAATGATTCATTTTCATTCCAGCCATTTGACTGTTTGAATATTAGGAGTCCTACTTTCTAGTTCTCTTTTCTTTTCTTTGAACATTGGTTCTGGCTTTAATCTTGCTTCCACCAGCTGTTGCCAGAAGGCGCTTTCATCGTTTGAGAGAGGAGTGTCTTGGTACTCAGCGACCTCTTGGCGTACCTCCATACTCCGACTCTCAGCTGAAATAGATTGCACTTTAATTTTAATTTTCAACATCAAATACAGATGAAACTAATGCCAGCGTAGTATTCTGAAATTGTGCTTTACTACATGTGACAAATACAGTTACAGGACGATAATTATAATTATTATGTCATGTTAGCTATTTTTAATTTATTAAAATAAACGAAGCAATCAGTGAAACACGCCCTTGGGAGCTACGCACCTTCCGTTGGTTCTCGTAACTTTTGGATAACATAGTAGAGTCGTTTAAGGTGACCTGTAATGGTTTGCAATTCGTATATAGAAAATTATTTGACAATTGAGTGTTCTCCCCCCCCCCCCAACCTCTCTTTCTCTCTCTCTCTCTCTCTCTCTCTCTCTCTCTCACCACTACAACGTCCATGTAGGTTCTATATCGACAATGACATTTGGGCTCACTCCAGGAAGTGGTTTCTTCAAGACAAACAGGTGAATAATTTAGATATTTAGATAAAAATCTGAACAGTGCCAATTATAAACTCGCAAAATGAATGAAGAAAAGAAAGAAAAAAAGCAGAAGTTGAATTTCTCTCAAGCTATTTAGGAAATGGTTTATATTAATAATAGTTCGGTTTTGTCATACTGCATGGAAATCTGGATGCCAAAGAACTTAAAATGTTTTACAGTATACGAGGCCTTGGCAGTTAAGATCCAGGGGTATGGAAAGGCTCAAGGAGAGGCTTTAGAATAAAACACGGTCCGGCGTATGTACAATCAAAGACGAAGACAAACACACCATGTGAACTGAGGGCCGCATGGGCGAAAAAATTCCTAGAATTGTGAAGTTTTTTTTTTTTTTTACAACTACGTAGAAGAGGAAGTACTGGGTTCCTCAGAGCCAATTGTAGTATCATTTATCCTGTGCTAGTCTTTAACAATGAGTTGGAGTTTTACCTGGCTTGTGGATGCCATATTTAATTCTTAGTTTGCTAAGTTCAGTCGTCTTTGGTAGGTCATCAAATTTTTCCAACAGCGGTTTTTTGTAGTCCATGAGACCAACCTTTTTTATCCACAATAGCTTCTCCTCCTAAATATAAAAACGGTGAGAGATATTCAAATATTTCTTTTCGCCTAGAATGAATGACAAATGCAAGTAAACCAACAGTTTACCATTTTAACTGCACAGAGAAAAAATTTACTTCAATATATTATATGTTATCGTACAAGACACCGTATAGATTATCGAAGTAAAATAGTTGTAAAAATATAAATACGTCTGTTTGAGGCAGCCAGGGATCAATCTCAAAGGCTGGTAATCGTGCAATTTCAGCCAAAGCGTCGTCGATGTGGTCCTCTTTCACTATCCCTACAGATCTCACCTCCTATCACGAGTTAAGGTGAACAATTGTATGCAGTTAGTATACCATAAGAAACTGTTCAGTATCCTTTAAGCACTATATATATATATATATATATGCCCCTTAACATCTCTTTTTTTTCTACATATTTTCTGTTCGATAAGGACATTTTCTTTATAGTGTTTACATAATCTAAACGCAAAGATGCAAATGAAAACAATATCCAAAACACAATTGTTGGGATATGTGACGTGAACTTTTATGACAAGTCCATTAAAAACAAATCGAGTAATAGGAGATTCCTTATAATCTCTTTGATATGCTATGAGTTAAAGTTTCTGTAAAAATGATTTTCTGCCCAAATATGGCGCACAATTTTAAAATGATGTTCTAACACGCATGCACGCACGCATGCTTGCAAACACACGACTAACCTCTCTTCCCATGCCAGCAATGAACGTGATATCCCCGTAACCTAACTTCACAAAGTAGGACGCACATGCCTAAAAATTAAATTTTTAAAACAACGTGTTTACAAGCAGACAAACTGGAGGCAGAAATAGTCAAACAGACATCAATGATCAATCAGGTTGAAAAGAAAACTTTTTTAACACTGATGAATGTGGTCTAAATGTGGACTCGGAAAGACTTTCAATATAGACCTTCAATGGATTCAAATAAAAACTACCAGTACACAAACCGGGGCTCTTAACACAAGACAGCCTATTGATTAATGTTTAAATCTTAAACAAATTGCTGTAGCAGATTAAAATGATCGAAAAACAATAAATACGGTAAGAATGGCGGTAAAACACGACCCAAACCTTTATCTCTCCCTGATAAAACTGCGAATAGAGCCAGTCCTTCGCATTGATTTTCTCTTCGGTAGATGGGTCCTGTTCTTCGTCATCAGAACTATCCTCGTCTTCCAGTATAACTGTCATGGGTCGGCCTTTGCCTGAATTAGAATAAAGGTTTTGTGACCAATGCTCTAGGTATATTGGGAATCCAAGATACACATACATGTATATGAGCAAACATACCATTGTTTACTCTAAGCGAGGACAGTGCAAATATCACGAAAAACACCAAAAACATGTCTTTGGTGCCTCTTTACAGAAAGAAAATACGATGATACTTAGAAGACCACTTACTCGAACGCTTACTCTCTCGGCTGATGGTCGAGTAGTTGCTCGTGCGTTCATCAGAGGATTCATCTTTCACCGTGGCTGTCTCGACTTGGGGCACAGGTGGCCTGGGACAGCTAAAATATATAGACGATATAGCCCTCTGTGCCTTACTGAATCTTTAAAAAGAATAAGAATTATTATAACTGTAAAAAAAACTACCCGCCTTTGTCTGAATGCAATTCTCATATGAGAACACTTATATTAAATATTAAAAATGTCCCCACTTTTCAATAGTAGGTGAAATCTGTTTGGCCCAACAAAGATACTTTAAACCATATAACATACAACTTAACCGTGTAAGAAAAATATCCCAAATGCCAAGTTGACTCACCAGCAAGATTTGAAGAACGCCATGATGCTTTCCCAAGTGGACCCCCCACCAGGTCCCGCTTTTTTACCCTCACGTGTGCCTGGGAGAGATAAAGAAGGGATTAAACTTATAATAATAATAATAATAATAATAATAATAATAATAATAATAATAATAGAGGAAGGTGGATTGGAAAACTAAGTATAACAAAAATTGAATATTTGGAAAATAAATCGGAGTACGTAAACGGTGTTCAATATAAAGTACTTCGAACCCTTTTCGTCATTATTAATTTGTAAAATATGCCCTTAATGTACTACTCACCCCAAGACTGGTCCGTTATATTACATATACTGTATATTGTAAGGAAAAGATATCCAGCGGGTAGGAAAAACAAATATGTTAAACCTGAAATGCAATGATTATTCAGCATTAATTCATATCGCTCTGCACTTTCGTCTGTTAAATCACCTTTTGCATTACTAATTTATTTTTTACAATATTTTAGCTATTATTCAAATGCATCTTTAATGAATCATAAACAATAATACCTACGAAATGCTTTTGATATGCAACGCGTTCATGTACATTATTTGCCATATGGCAAATGAGGCGTGGTCTATAATCCAAGTAAACGTATGGGCATTGCAGGTTTGACGTACCGTGAACTACGTCGAAGAATTCCGTCGGGTGGAGGGCGGCGGTAATAATAAACATTCCGGTGATTGCAGTGATGTACAGTGAGCTTACAGGTATGGGAAGCTCCCAGGGATCTGAAAAAGACAAACTTTGCCTGTCGCTACTGACTTCATTCCGAACAACATTAAAACAATGACGCCACAATCGTTTTTGTACATGTGAAATATTTGAAAATGTATATACATTATAACTGCCCGTATGGCGCCCCTTTAAATATACAATAGTATTTTTTATTAAAGAATACATAAGAAAACAGACTAGTGCACCAATGGAAATCAGATCACATAGTATCTAAACGACTTTTTTTTTGTTACTCTTATGCTTTATATTTATTCTTCATAATTTGAAGATATTAGAATCTAGTTTCCTAGAAATATTGTGCACTAATTTATCCCCCTAACGTTACACTTAAAGCCCTGGTCAATGCCTCTGACCACTTACTATCAGTCTCCGTGGCCAGGATGGTGCCCAGGTCGCCGTACTCGCTGACCAGCTGGCGTATGGTGCCTATAAAGGCTGCTGCCATTACCAGGGCAAAAGCCGCGCTGAGGACTATGGCTAGCTGCAAATGTCACGAGGATGAAAATGGTTACAAGAATGCTCGTAAAATAAACATTTTCTTGCATAAAACCAATAATTGCACCAGGTGTGACTGAAAGTGACAAAACTTTAATTGACAGACAAACTGTTACTGTCACGCTCGAATATCGTGCTTCAAAGCGGAGCGAAATAACAAACACAGTACTACTACTACTACTACTAATAATAATAAATGATCTTTCTATGTATTTGAGTAAAGTGAATGTAATATCTTCACAACTGACTTTATTACTGAACCATGTGCTTCTGTCTTACATGCTCACTAGATGGCGCACGTCATGACAAGCCCAAACTAATATACTACATTAAATATCTCAATACAATTTATACCTAAATCCCCACGGCCGTCAGCAACATGTACGTACGTCACAAAACTTAAAACGTTTCAAACCCGAGGCTGGCTACCTCAGTCATATCCAAATATCCACTTTTGCTCACACACACACACACACACACACACACACACATATATATATGGCAATAAGATTATATATATATAATATATATATATAATCTTATTGCCATATTTACGTGCACAACATACAGAGTTGAAACTGAAAAAGCCGACACCCATCGAAACTAAAGCTCGTGGGCTAACGTTGCAGAACAATATAAAGCATAACCTACCATTATCTGAGTATCGTGTTTAGTAAACAAACACACCACCAAGTAGAAAACAGAGATGGCTACGAAGACCATTGCCAGCGCTATGTCGTTGACGCCATAACTATACTGCAAACCGCCTGGATTGTTGAAGAACATTTGAATAATTGTGGAACATTTTAGAAAATTTTTTCGGGAGAGATTTGCTTATCGGGCCTGTAGGTTGGTTATATATTAATCTGAAGCGTAAAGGTGTCTTTGATACACATATGCTCACAGTTGTTCTGACTCAATGGCCAACCTTTGAGGAGTTATTTTTACGATTTTTAGTAATGATTTTTAACTGAATTTTAAAATTGAAGAAATAAACAGTTAATCAAATAGATAAATAAATAAGCAGTTATAAGCTATTGGTGTATTTTTGTGTGCTGTTCTGTACGATTTTGAAACATACAAAAAAACAATCGAATGCAGCATAAATATCACGATACAAAATAAACAAACAAACAAAAAAAAACAAATAAGCAGAAAAATTCACTTAGCCAAAACGTACCAGCCACCACCAGGATCACAGTAGCGGGCCCAATCAGAGTGGAGACCATTAGGAACGCCTGGTACAGAATAAATGGTCGAGATATCCTCTCATTCTTGGCGCAGATGCTGCCATAGTCACTGAGCAGCAACCACATGTTGGCTATAGTAGAGACAATCCAGCGGCGCCTCTGTTTGAAGAACTCTTCGAATGTTTCTGGGCAGAAAGTTTTGTCCTCGGCAGCGCCGGTGTATTCAAGATGGTTGCCCTGTTTGACCTATACATTCATTCATAGAAGGGTTTTTCATCTCGTAGTTTGGATTTACTTGATACAACGGTATCAAATTGACAACATCTTTGTAGGCAGATTTTAAAAATTATATTTCAAAATATTTCTTAAATTGCTCTTTCTCAAAATTCATTCATTTCTACAACGGGAGGTTAGGATGACAAATATTAGCAATAATTTTCAAACACCCACCATAAGTGTGCACAGCCATCTGTCCTCTCCCATGTCCTTGCACAGAAACTCAAAGCCACCGTTCGTATTGCTTCCATATTCTGCTACAACTTTCCTGAGCACCGAGGTACGGTACAGACTGAAGCACCCTGGGGCACACAGTACACTGCCCAGCATGTGGTTGGCACACTGATGACATATTCAGTTAAGATCTATTATATATATATATACACTTGAATGTTTTGAATTTGGGATATTGTATACTACGTACCTTATATGATATGTCATGATATTGCAACAAAGGCGTTTTTGAAATATATAGATAGAAAGAAATGCCAAGAACGTTTATGCAGTAAGGTTCGAAAGAAGTGGTCGATACGGTAGAGTCTATACAGTGAATACCAACGTAGAGAGTTGGTATAGTACTCGAGAATTTTTGGAAAAAAAAACAATAATCATGTGTAGATTGTGTCCCTTTTGTGCGTATCTCAATATAAATCGAGCATATACTTGTACACTACGTCCATGATACTTACCTTCTGAAGCCAATGGCCAATGGCATAGTCAAAGACCTGATAAGAAACGATAGGTTGGACTTTGGATCCCAGTGGCTGTGTTCTGCCACAGACTGCACTCACGTGCTTGCTGTCGTCGCGAATCATGACGTCAAGCAGGGCCTCCACTGAGTCACAGTTGAATTTGACGTCAGCATCGGTAGCCAAGATGAATGTGTCCTGTAGGGCTGGAAATATAATAATCAATGTCTTCCATCCTTGTAACAGTGAGGCGCTTATGTTCTCTTCTATACTATATACGTTTTATACACGTTTTTAAGCTTAAGATACCTGTTATTTCCTTCTAATTTACCCGCCTTTATTGTACTCATCTGTTTACTTTTTTATCATAACCGATTAAATAGATAGATTTTAGAGAGCATTTCATGAAGCTTTTATCTAGATAAAGTAGAATCAAGAAAGTTGTCGGAGTACCAAAAAGTTCTGTAGTTGAATTGTTTATTAACATTTTTTTGAAATATGCAAAATTGATTTTCAAAATATGGGTACATTTCTAACTAACACTGCTTTTTGATATCGTATGCGCAGGTGCGTTACCGTTACTTACTTTGTGTCCATTTCTTCATGGCGTCAGGGCTATTTGATCCTGGTCTGGGCTTCCCAGTCAGATAGTCCACGATCATAGACAGGTACATGATCTGACTCCACCGTTTCTTGTTCTTCACCTAATTTTTGAATACAGAAAACGCCAACTTGGGTACGCACTGAAGGGGGAAACATACATGTACATGGACTTTAATAATTACATAGAATTTTTACAAGTTGAATAATGCCCTCTGGAAAAGATAGACATGCCAACTCAAGAAAGAAATTTGTAAAAATAGGACTTGCCTTTAAGAAATTATTTGATTTTTTAAATTACTATTACGTTTCCCGAATGTTTTCTAGTTGGGGGTAAATCATGGACAGTGGGCATATGTACATTTAACATGGTGGCATGTACTTCAACAATATATACATGCTGACAAGCACGTTAATGATATATACAGACTGTACAAGCCTTTTTCATTCTACCTTTCGGTTATCTTTCAGGTGAACGGTGAAGCTCATGACGTAGTCCTTGGGGTCTTCATTTTTCAACTCCCTGACCTTTTGTTGTTTGCCTGGCGACAGGGGAAACTGCCAAGACAGTCTCATCCCGTAGCTGGTTCTTGATTTGCGGAATTCGTACGACTCGTGTCGAAGTTCAATATCTGATGCAAAATAAATAACCTTTTGGTAAATCTAATAACAGATGTTTACTTGTACTTGGGGAAATAGCTGGGGATCAGTAAGTGTGAGGCCTGCTTATATAATCTTGATCTTTTTTGTTAAATGTGCATTTTGACTTTAAACTGAATATCCGTTAATTGTAAGTATATATAAGCTAAAATAAATGACAGCTAATAGGTATCGAATAACTCACCAAACACTGCCTTCAGCAAAGTAATAAGACGTAGCGCGTTGCTGCCCAGGTTGTCTCCCTTTCTCTTGGTGTCGAACGCACCGTCAAGCCATATGTGCGAGTGGAACTTTGGAGAAGTTTCGCTCCGGTTGTCTCGCACGTTTTTTATGGACCCGAGAAGTTGGCTCATTTCCTCCGCGCTCTAGTTTAAAGTTTAATATAGAATACTGACGATTATTTTCATATAAATATCTTTTTTCTTATCTTTGCAGCCATCATTTGATGAAAGCTAATGTTTTCTAAAAGTACACAGAGGTAATCAAAGATGTGCTAGTTTAGCATTTGTATATTAAATAGCTGAATTTATAGGACATGGTCCTGATAAGATATTCATGAAACAGTATGCGTTCCTGTGCATTTTCCAAACAGTAAAAGTTATTATTCTTTGAGTAATTATAGGTACTGTGAGCCGAAATGACGTCAATTACATATCTCATGGATTCCTTACTTTACCCCAATATGACGTGTTTTAACACTAATCGGTACTCTACCTCATTGTACATGGTAGTATTCATGTAAACCGTGCATCTTTGTTTTGCCTTGTCAGGAGTTTCAGTGTCTGGGTCAGTTTTATATGTCTTTCTGTTCAGCCACAGCCACTGCTCCAAAAGCACGCCATTGTAGCATGGGATCCAAAACAACTGAAGAAAATAAATTGCTGTGTTGATCTAAATCAGATTTAATCTATCAACTACCACTGTGAATTAATGCCAAAGAGTGACCCAGGTAGTTGAAGCACTGAACTATACCTGTTTATACTTAAATGAAACACATTTAAAGTGGGTAACGATGTGTAAGACCAAAGACGCACCAATGGTGTGTTTGACGTGAATATACTGAATATATTTCAGGATTTTTCCTATACTATACAAATGGAAGGAATAGTCTCAGACCATATGCATGTTTTACTTGTTATACAAATGCATTTACAAGACTCACCTGCGACTCTTTAGACAGGACAAGCGTTTTGTTGGTAAAAATGTACCTGCCAACAGAGAACAAATTCACAGTAAACAGTAGAATGATAACAGGGATGCCGTAACCTAACTCCCCTGGCGTGAGAGATCTGCATTCAAAGTCAGCAAGAAGTGCGCTACAAATGCTGTACTCCCCCACCACAAGAGCAGCTATAGGTGTCGCCAGTGCCAGAGGGATGAAGAAGAGGGAAAGATACGTCTCCAGCGTGATGGCACTAAAAAGTTTACGCTTGATGTCGAATCCAGCGTCAATGGCGTCCGCAAACCACGTGAAAAGATACCCTGCGAAGCTTGTTATCACGTTGACAAGGAAATACGGGAAGCAAGGGTGGTTTCTGAAGAGCAAAGCAGTGTCCTTGGCATTCTGCCCCCACATCAGCTTAATGAAGTCGTCCGTGTTGAGGTAAGCACGCCCAGTGACCCACAAAATAAAAGGCGTCAGCCCAAGCTTCCACAAGCTGGTCAGAATGCCAGACTTCCAGCGTACAAGCTTGTACGGCTTTTTATGTCCATAACGGTCTCGGGTGCGGCCTAGGGCGTCCTCGGGGTCCTCCTGGTACTGGTCCGATCTCAGCAACTGGTGCTTCAGTAGCGTTGGCCACCAGGCAAAAGACAGCAGCAGTACTGAAATGGGAATAGCCCAGGTTTTGCTTCCCAGTTCGCCAGCAATATCAGCAACGCTGAGAAGAATAAGGCCCACAACGCTCACCAAGGCGACCACAATGTTGTAGATGGTGAACCCAATACTTCCCGTGCCGTCATTGTCGTCGTCCAAGTGGAGTCGCTGTGTGTATTCTTGCATCTGCCTGGATTTGAGGCACTTGGCTAAAAGCGGTTCTATTGCGTTCCATATGTTGGGCCACACAAACACGCCTGTTGATATTAGGACGCAGAGAAACCCGTTTATGTACGGGAACAGAATCAGGCATGACAGCCACAAGCCCGTCACTTCAAATGCACTAGACAGGAAGCCCTAAAACACGAATAGGGTCTCATCAACATAGAAATGTCTTACTATGCTTAGATATGTTGTTGATCGTTTTCGAACAATAAGATAAATACTGACATTATAAGGAAAAGAGAATCATTTTTTTTTTCTAAAAACACAAGTATAGAATATTGTTTATCACAGGTCCAACACTGACCATAAAGACATTTTTTCGCTTCATTATTCCGTATTAACTCGGACGTACAATATAACCATCTCTGCAGTATCGTTTATGTGCTTTGTCAAGCCCAAATGACTATTTTGGCACCATTTAAATTCCGCTTGCTTACCAGTAAAACTCCTGTTCCCGATGGCCATGGTTTCTTGCCGCTACCGGCTATTGTGCAGCTGAACCCACCAACCCAAAAGCATCTGAGCAAAGAAAATCCGTAAGGTACGATGAATATGATCAGTAACATTAACAGCGAAATCTGTTTTTCTGCGCTCAGAGCACTGTGAGATGTGAGGTTGAAATTATCGGAGCCGGCAAGATCTGAAAGGTTCATAGTGTCAGGTCTGCTCGGGTTGAAATTCTGCGCAATGGCGATGACCGCTATTTTGCTACTTACAAGACAGAAAAGGATGCAAAGCATCACGATTATTGACACAATGTATTTTGTGATGCTGACACAGGTAGCAAAAGCGCCTCGAGACGGGTTGGTCTTACTATCGCCATTATCCTGGTAAAGTCCTTCAGATACAGTTAGATCAAAACGATTATAGCCTTGAGATGCAGCCATGCCGCTTACATTACAGGAGGGCCTCTAACAACTGCTTCCCCTTTAAAAGATGTGCTGAAAGCGCGTCGTTCTCGTCAACCATTTGAGCTGTGAAATTCAATATTGTTATCGGGGAGAGATTTTGGTACAGCTATGACGACAAGATAAAAAGGGCTTGCCCTTCCATTGTTCCCACCGTTTCAGGCCTTTGGATTAGTTAAATGCAACTCACTCGCTGTTATCTTAATAGTTTATCTGTATGATATTGCTGAGAAGCACTGAGTAGATCAGATAAGACTGGGAACAGATTAGTTGGGTGGCTAATTTGATGTTTTCATTTTCCCCTATCGTGTGCTTTAATATTAATTCTTAAAAATTATTTGTGCCTGTCCCTATTTTGTTTGATTGCTTTCTTTTAACACTTTTGAGAAAAAATTAAGAGAAAATTTTACGTAATGTAATTTTATGTTATCAGCGCCTTTCAGTTTCCATTTCCATTTACTAAATCGATGATAAGATAATTCCGAATGTAGTGCCACACTGAGGTTGGCCTGCCTTTTATCATTGTGAGCCCATAAAAAATCTCAGTTGTGTTGAAGATTTAAACCGTATTATTTACATTTCACATACACACACTGGACAAAAGAAGTGTCACCCCCTAACTCACAGTAATGAAAGTAGGCAGATCTTGGGTACTTATAATGCCTGGTCTACTTATAATGTGACTAATGAGTGTAAAACCGCTATACCATGGAATTGTATTGTTGGTCTTGTGCATGTACAGCAAATGTCATTCCTGTCTTCCTCCAGTATGGCAAGATACAGGTAATTATCTAACGGTTATAGGTGCAAGTTATTAACCCGAAGAGGCGGAATATAAGCAATGTCAGAATATCGATACAATTGAATTGTTCAGTCAGAACCGTGCAGAGGGTCTGGTCTCGGTATAGAAACACTGGATCAAGAGACAAATTGCCTCTGATGGGTCGTCCAAGAAAAAATACTGGCCGTGAAGACCGACGACTGATTTTGATGTCCAGGTTGTCAAAGTTCGACACTGCTTGTCAGTTGACAACACAGTGGAACAATTTCACACATAAGAATGTGTCTGTGAAAATTGCTAGGCGTCGGTTACATGCTCAGAGAGTGTACAGCAGGGTAGCAAGACTGAAACCTCTTATATCGTTACAAAACAGGCAACGTAGAGTAAACTAGGGTCAACAGGATCTGGAACTGGACAGTTCATGACAATTGGTCCTATATATTTTTTCTGATGAGTGTCGCTTTGGTCTGACCTCTGATGACAGACGGGTACTATGCTGGCAAACTGCTGGTAAAGCATTTGAACATCATGCACTGAATTTTCGAACACGGAGCAGCATATTCATCATGGTGTGGGGCTGCATCAGCATCTATGGCTTGGGCGAATTGATAGTGGTTAATGGAAACATGAATCACTAGAAATATATCGATGTTTTGGAGTCAGACTTGCTACCATCTATTACTAACATGTTTGGTGAAAGGAATTATCCATCTGTTCACCAGGATGACAATGCTCCTTGTCAGAGGCCCAGAGCAGTTGATGATTGGTTTGACCAACAGGACATTCGCAGGGTGATGTGGCCTGCCCAGAGTCCGGATACAAACATAATAGAAAATGTGTGGAATGATATGTCAAAACTTTTTACAAATGCCCGTCTAACCAGCAGAGAAACTCTGTTATATTCAGTGTTTCATGCTTGGGCCAGCATAAGCCCTGAACGCATCAGACAATTAAATGAATCCTTGCTTCGTAGACTGGCACCTATTATTAGGTCACGTGGCTATGCCACTAAGTACTAATTTTGGACTTGAAACTACATATTTTGGTAGAATGTATATTTTGTTCTCATTTTGTGATTTTTTGTGAAATTTGATGTTAATAAAATGATACCAGGAGCATATCATTCCACAGTCATTTATCTCCCCCATAGTATTGACTCAGTAGGGGTGACACTTCTTTTGTCCAGTGTGTGTAGAGATAATTTATAATAAAAAGAGAAATATGTACTTTCCATATTCACAATCAAATCTGAGCAAAAGTTAATACAAGTGTCCATATGGAAAACAATCTATAGGCAGGTTTATATATTATTCATAATTTGAGGCAGATACGCAATACGAGGTATTGTTACTTTTCCCTTCTCTGTGCAAATCAAAAGACCCCCCTCCCCCCTTGCATTTGTTTTATATCACTTCTACACTGGAATGGTTTGTGGTCGTTATCGTTGAATGTTAATTCTATCTGTTTGGGGATGATAAGGGAAGGGAGGATATCGGTATCATGGAACATGCACGAGACAAGAATGATATTAAATACCAACAGATAACCTACAGATCATCTACCTGTGAGTGGTTCATCGAAATCAAATCATACACTTCATAGTGAGTATTATACTGCCACTCGGAAATATTCTCTGCACGTCTGATTTTCCGTGTTGAGTTGAAATGGCCTACGAGCAAGTTTGGAATTTTCCTGGAAAACGGTTTAATCTTACAGTAAGCGAGAGACCAGAGGAAGCAGCTGCCGTATTTGCAGAAGATGGAGACAGCATCCAACGGGAAGAAGGTTCTGAACAGAAATGCTACCGCATCACAAAGATAGTTGTCTCCTTCCTAACGGTGATAGCGGTACTTTTCTGCGTCGTCGCTAGCAAAATATCCGCCATTGCGGTGGCACAGTCGCTAGGAGACCACGTCAATGGCACGTTCCTCGACGTTGACGAAGTGGCAACGCCACTGACGTTTTTCTACAAACCTTACGCTGGAGATACATCTAACCACACAGCAGGGGCAGGGGAACTGCCAGAGTATCAACAAGTGACGATTTTCATGCTGGTGTTACTTTTGGGAATTCCGTACGTCTTCTCTTTGGCTAGATGTATCTGGGTCGGAGGATTCAGTTGTGGCTGCGATAAGAACTCAAGCAAACCTTGGCCATCTGTTGGAGCAATACTTGTGGTGAGATTTTTTGTTGCTTTACACTAATATATTTATTACTTGCTTCTTTCTTGTATTTGATGCTTGCAGTTTATGTCATATCCATACTGATAAAAGATGCAATGGATGGCAAGTGCACTTTGATGTCTCGACTAAGGTATTTAGCATTAATTTCACTGCGCACCCGTAGCTAAAGTTAAATCGTGCGTTCAATATCTTAAGGAAATAAAGTGAATGTAGGTGCCGCTTTTACTATATTTTGTATTTACAAATTATTGTTTATAATATGATTGAAAAGCAAACATCAAGCCTTAATTTTCACTAACGCTTATTTATCATTCTGCAGGGGTTTGTGTCAAGTGTCTTTGAGGTTACTGGGCTTTGGCTGGTTGTGCTACTTCTCTTTCCTTGGATGTCAGCCTTCACGGCCCTAGCCGTGTCAACAACAGTGTTCATCTGGCCAAACATATGGGCAACGGTGGAACCATTCCTCCTCAGACTTTCCTGTTTCCGCTACGATAAAATCGACAAGATGGAGGATTCTGGTAGCAGTGACGCAGCATTCGGGGTCGGATGCAGCAGCAAGGCGGAAACGGTCGTCAACATGGTGTTTGTCGTCCTCAACATTTTGGGACTGTGTCTGTTAGCGGTGTTTCAACAAATTGATATGGAAGCGCACTACAGGGCATCCGACGCGTGGCTTCTACCCATTGTTTGCTTTTTGTTGACTTTTGCATGGTGGCCGTGGATGCTAAAGAGACAGTTGATAAAGTCTGGGGTGCATGGGGGAAACGGAGAGAGTGACAGATTTGGACATCAGAAACCAGACAAGTTAGTCAGATGGAAAGCGGGAATTCTTTCTAACTTTTGGAAACTGGTACTGACCTTCACCCTCCCTATGCTTTTTAGCTATGTGAGATATGGTAACTATTCTTATTTCACGTTCCTTACGAGACCCGTGTGGTACGTCCATCTTCGCCTCCTAACGCATCCGGCATTTGGATACTTCCTTCTCAATATTTTGACAAGCTTCGGGGGCTACATCTTCACTTGGTTTGCAGACTCCATCAACGCTGGGTTTGACATTAAGAAAACGGTGGCTGGGAGGTTCAATATCAAGACTTATCTGTCGCTTTTCTTCATCCCGTTAAGTCTTGCCACACCTATTGCCGCGTTCGTCGTTGGGGAAGTCAACACGTGCTCTCTTCTGCCTCATTTCCACTGTGACTCTCTAACTGGCCACCAGGCCGCTATTGGCGTCTTAGCAATAGTGATATTGTTCATTGTGAATTTTTTCTCCATTGGCCGCTTCATTCTGAATAACAAAACACTGGTACTGGCGAAAGAATCACAGGTAAAGTTTGCAAGAATATCGCCAATCACTCTTTCAGCAAAATACCAAACTAAGTCTTTTTGGTTCAATACAATAGTATATGAGTAGATATAAAATTTAATTTTACATAATGCAGTCCACTGTCATTACTAGGCGCGTTCTATCACATAAGTATAACGGTGGAACGGGATTGATACGGGACGCGGGACAGAACAGTTAAACAAAACACAAGGGAAGGTGAGTATCTATGACAATGCTTCCTTATATAGCTTTTGAACAAACCACGTGGATCCCATGGGTTAGAAAGCATCAAAACCCGGTGAGTGTGGGGGTCTTTACCATGGTAAACAATCTTGACCTGTTGTTACAGGCACCGCGTCATTTTATATCTTGTCCAATTGCAGTTGTTTTGGTTGTCAAGTTATAACGGAGTGATGTTAGAACAATGGCTGTGGTTGAATAGGAAGACATACCGCACAGACACAACCAAACGTAACCCAGATCATCTCAGAAAGGAAGCCACTATATACATTAACACAACCATGTATAATGAGGTATAGTGTTCCTTGCTTGATTTTAGTATCCCCAGATAGATATTGAATCAACACGCACCATATAGGCCTAGAAATTCCCCACTGTTGTTCATTATTGTTATCGAGACGGCAGTTGAAGGTCCACTTTTATATAGAAAATTCAGATTTTTGGTAAGCGAAAGACATGATGTGTATAATTTTATAATTATATTCTTATTTTAATATTATTTATTAATAATTCATTATAATAAACTCTGTGAACTTACGTCAAAATATGGATACTATTTCAATTCCAGTCTGCTGAAGAAATGGGTCAACTCCTACAGTCCCTACGGCGCGTGCGCGATGACCGACATGCCAACTCCCCCGCCTATTATTCCCACATCTGGCTTGATGGTGCTTTCGATACTAAAAAGAAAGGAGATGTTTTTAACACGAATACTCTGAGACTGTTGTCGTTGCTGCAAGATATTTTTGGTAGGTTTTCTACTTACAGCACGGTATCTTGTCTTGTGCCGATAACTGTAGTGGTGACACTTTACAATCGTAAATCATTTTAACTATTTTATGTGCGCTGCACAACTTCTTAATTAAATGAACATGCGGAACCATTATTGTAGACAGATGTATCATCGTATTTTGACTATATAATTCTCAAAATTATGTCAAAAAGGCGGGCGATGCTTTCGTTAAAAGTGCAAAGGGAGATGAGCTAGAAAAACTTTGGCTTTATCTTTTTAATAATATTACAGAGTTAACAAATTATTTTCATGCTTTTAATATAGGAGGGGGTGCAATCCAAGACCCCTCACAAAACAGATATGTAATTAACTATAGGCTGTGTTCACACATTACGTATACCTTAGACAGAAAACCGACCATTTTTTCGTTATTCGCAACCAGACGATATAAAGAGGGTGGTCTATCATTTGATCGGTTGCTATCGCAAGATTGATCGGTTTCCATTTCAAATTATCCCTGTGTTCACGGACGCATGTCCAGTATTACATATATATACATGTGTACAATCCAGATGTTAGCTTCGCGCCCGGAGATAAAGGCTTCGAGAAGGTGAGGACCAAATATGGCATGCGTCTGACGTGGAAATTCCCGCTGAATAGTACGGAGGCCCTGGAGGACCCCGAAAGGTACACCATGAGTCTTAATCTTCATCTTAAGGACAACAGAAAGGTACACATATAAACGTGCTTATTCTCAGTCTTTTAGTCATTTATGCACCTTATATTACACGTTATAAATACTGCACTAAATGCTTTGTTTTACTTGACATTAAACACCAATACAGTGTTACCGGTATGTGTTGTAAGATCAGACTAAGAGTTTTGCCCAGCTGCCTCGGCTTACGCCTCCAAAAGGAGATATTTTCTCATTTAATCAATATTATGAATAATTTGTATTCCCATGTATAGCTGAAATGCCTAGGGCAATTTGTAAGTCCTGAAAGTCTAGTAAAGTTGTACATATGGCTATCTTGAGAATATTAAATACGACGACGTGCCCTGAAACTAGGGCCTATATATAATAACACACATATGTCCTTGTTTTGTTTCAGGTGAAGAATAAGAAAAGATGGAGTCAGATCATGTATTTGTCCTTAGTGCTTGACTACCTTAACCAGAAGCCGAGAGAGGGAGCCACTGCGGAGGAACTGAAACAATGGGAGCAAAGTAAGGAAAATAAACTGCATGTCTAAATGTTTCACGTCTTACAGATCGTATATGGACACACAGAAATGTGCCCCAATTCTATATTTAAATTGTTTTAATCTCATTTGGTTAGTTAATATCTCACGTATCGCAATTGTTTCAATTGATAAATGTATGCAAACATCTTCAACTGCATGGTAAAAGGGAGATAATTAGGATGTAATTTTTTTTCTTCTTCTTATCATATTGTTATTTGAATTGATTCAAAGTACCCTCCCCTTTACCAAAAAATAAATGAAACTCTACATGCAAGCAAGACCTCTTTCAAAACACAAAAAGAAAAGCTGTCGTTATTTCTCTACGGTCATAAATCCTTATCACCCACCCAAAATGAAATTATCTTCGACACTGTTGCAAATTTTCTTCTCGTAAACTTTGTTATCACTTAATAGGTATTATCTCTTTTCCTCTTCTTTCTTTCTGTACTTAACTTGTGCTCCTGATATATATGAAGTTTTACATTTACTCTGTTGTATATATGTATATACCTATCCATTTGTTTTATTTATTTATTTACTTATTTAATTTAATTTTGTGGAGAGCATATAATGCTTCCAGCGCCTTGCCTCCACTTCATTCTTTTGAATAAACGTTGTTTAAAAAAAAAAATCATATTGTTATGAATGTGTGGGTGTAATATACACTAATCTTCCTCTTAGTCTATCTGTTTGAAAAAAATATTCTCAACCGTATTGAGGGGTACGTCTATTGTCTCCCTCTCAGATTTGCTATTTTTAGTCACGATATACAATTCACAGGACTCCAGAACAGTTACATTCTCGCCACCGACGCAGACGTCAAATTTACATTGCCTTCTGTGGAGGCGTTGTTAGAAATCTATCTTAGGGACGACTCGCTTAGGATAGGGGCGGTGTGCGGTAGGACGCACCCTTTGGGTTCACAGGTGCAACCCGTAGTATCATACCAGGTTTTTGACTATGCTGTTGGACATTGGTTTCAAAAGGTATTCTTTTTGAAAAATCTAAGATCTTTGTAATATATATTGTATGCAAATAAGGTAAGGTGATTATGAAAGGGGTTGTAAGGTATGTCTCAACAAATCTTTTTTTAGGATGTAAGTTATTCAAATGTGAGATACAAGTAAGGGGACATTTCAAAACCATGTCACACTGAGTAACTCTGCCTGTATTTTAGAGAATTTAGGCAAGCGGCATCAGATTCTTTTTCCATATTGTAAGCAGGAACTGTTTAGAAAATGGAATGTCATGTATTGTGTAGGTGTCAAACCATATGCTGGGCAGTGTACTGTGTGCCCCGGGTTGCTTTAGTCTGTACCGCTGTAATGTACTGAGGAAAGTGACCAGTATATACGGCAGCACTACCAACAGCGCCTTCGAGTTCCTGTACAAAGACATGGGGGAGGACCGGTGGCTGTGTTCACTAATGGTAACATAAAACTGATTTGTAAATAATAACAGTCTTCAGTAATGTGAATACGCGTGTATCAATATGGTAGAATAGAGCCATATTTTCAGATATTCAGTGCATGTTTGGTAGGGCCTGAAATCATGTGACTTGCAACATATCGATATTCACCAGCGCTTCTAAACTGCCTTGTGTTTTTCCCAGTAAAGGACACGGCGTCTTTGGTCTCGTCTGTAAAATAAATCTGTAAAATTCATTTTAATTATTGACGATTGAGTTTGTATACCTTTACACATATATTTTATCGACTTATATTCTTGCTTCCTAAGATAACAGCCAGCTACCACTTAGCATACACAGGCGCCGCCGAGAACAAAACCTTCTGTCCAGAGGGTTTCGAAGAGTTCTTCAAGCAACGCCGGCGTTGGGTCGTTTCAACCATCGCCAATATGTTCCTTCTGATCGGAAATTTCAAAGAAATCATCACCAAGAATCCACACGTGTCCACGCTGTTCATGATCTACCAGACAGCTCTTCTAGTGTCTTCATTCGTGGGCCCAGCCACCGTGATATTAGTCATAGCAGGTAGAGCGGCGTCCATAGTTGTTTGTTAGGAATTCGTGTCAGAGAATAGAATAGCAAGGACGTTTTGAAAGAATGTGAAGTTAAGGCCTTGCAGCAATAAAATGTATGTTAATGATAACTCATACAGTAATATAATGTAATGCTGACTGCATGTATACAACATAAATATGCGTAAAAGTGGTGGAAGTGCCGAGAATAGCCTTTATAGCTACAGGATATCGGTGGTATATCAAATGGTGATAAAAGAAATTCGTACTCTTTACAGAAAATAGTTTTTTTAATAAACTAGTGTGACTGTTCTGTGGTTTACAACTGCCTTTTTCAGGTGGACTGGACTTTGCTTTCAATATACCCAACCTCCCGGTGGCAATTATACTGACCATTTTGTCTGGCGTCTTTTTGTACATCTGTCTAAAGACATCTGGAGACACACAAATGAATGTAAGTGCTTTTAAATGGCATGGGATTGCTGCAGATCGTCCCCTTTTGTTGAAGTTTCGGCACGGACGGTTATGGGGAGTCTGTTTTCAAAACATATGAAGTACACAAAAACTGGGGCAATAAGAGCTATAATATTTCTTTAGAGGAAAGTGTGATTTTGTTAAATTTTATATATAGCAATTTGTTAAAAAAGAAAATAGTGATGGTTATGCATGCGTTATTAAATTACTTTACCATTGTCTTGGGTGCTTTGTCAAAATTTGCAAAAAAAAGTATTATGAATCAAAACGTGTGTTTAAATGGATTTCTGGGTTTGAGTTCTCAACTCTGATGATGTAGTTTTCAAGTATGTGCCTGCATGTCCGTCTTTCAGATTGCCATATTGCTGAGTGCCGTGTTTGCTTTGATTACGTCAGCATCATTCATTGGAACGATCCGTCAGTTGGTCAGTGAATACTCCGCTCTTCCAGACATACTGGCAAACAAATACAATTACGGTAATCTCTCTCTTTCTGCATATGATATACATATTTTATATTTTATTTGCACGCGCACCTGTCAGACATAAAAAAAACAGTTAACTTTGGTGCTTTTCTACGGTTGTTATAACCACTAGTATATACACATTGAGCAAAATCATCCACTTTCTATAAACTCAATAACATTACAGTGTATATAATCTGCAAATGCATTTTGTTTTCATATAAAAATGACAAAGTTCACACTTCAAAGAAAACCTTTGCCATATTTCAGAGATCTGGGAGATGCCAATACCCACTAGTTCGATCTACTTTACGACTATTATTGTCATGTTCCTCATTGCTTCAGTCGTCCATCCGACGGAATTCACTTGTATTTTTCACGGTACGTGCCTATCACGGGTAGGACAATACGCACAGCATACCACGAGTAAAAAATAAGTTAATCTGTATGATAAAAATGTCGGTGGTTATATAATGTTTAATTTAAAAAAAGCATCACCGATAATTTTGTTGAAACATTAAACATAAATATAAAAAAGTTTGATAAATAACTTGGAGAGCTTTTTTTTAAAAAAAACTCCTTTATATCAATTGTCATTCAAAACGATTGTAATATTTTGACGTATTTTTTTTATGCACGTGCCATTCATGAAATAGTTGGAGATAACTGTCACTTCATGTGTTCTCTTACCTTCAGGTCTTACCTACCTGTTCTTCCTGCCTGCTGGGTACCTATTCCTGACCATCTACAGTCTGTGCAACATTACAGACCAGTCGTGGGGTGAGGTGGACGTTTTATTTTACATTCGAATATTGTGAGTAAATACCGTACATCATCATCACTGTTAGCATCATTGTCATCACCGTTGAAATTGGTATATTGCTGTTATGTGCCCAGTTGCGGATTTCCAGAAATTCAATCGCTGGCGGCTAGGATTATCACTGAGGGAAAAGCAAGTATCTCTAATGTCACAAAAGCCCGGAGGTGCTGGTGTAAGGCTTTTTTTCGCACCATTGTTGATATGCTGCGACAAAATCACATTATATGTATGGAAGATGACATTTCAGTTCTGGCGGGATATTTTTGATGTTATTCTAATTGATATGCTATATTTTGTACAGTGATGCATTATAATAGAGTGATGTCACTTTGTTTTATTGTATAATTTCCTTTACAGGGACGAGGGAGGCGAAAACTATTGGTGGCGCTGATGATGACATTTTGACAACTGTGGTGAAAGCTTTCCAAGCAGTATGGTTTGTACCGATCATACTTCACTAAAACAATATTTACATTTAAATACGTTATGAAGTTAAATAAAATTAAGAATATTGTTTTTTAATAAATATCAATTTTAAAATATCATTCTGTTCCTACAAAACTGCATTAGAAAGCAGGTCACCTTCATAGTTTTCTTCGCGTATAATAAAACGGTGTAATTAAATGGAAGTGAATTTGGCTCTACATATGCGTATTTCAGTGCACGAGAACCCAGCGTAATATTTATCTTTAAGCCCTCGATTAATAGCAACCGTTTAAATCCCTAACTTATACGTGTGCTCCATCGTTATCTATGCCATTATCATTCTGAAATTAAGACCATATTGTCTTTCACTCCACTCCAGTTGTGCTTGGCGGAACACGAAAACAACGCCTCAGCCGATTATCATCAGCAACGTGCCTCATCGGAAAGCCAGTGTGTCGCAGAATACGCCGGAAGGTAAAATACAACTTAACTCGATCCAAAATAAATGATATTGTACACTTTCTGATTTTCCGAACTCTTGATCCCTAATAAATACCAGAAAAACCAGAAGTCCTTTTTGTAACACCTTTTTTAAGAATAATACTTTAAGAATGACTAAATTGCTATATTAGAAAAAGACAATAAGGAGCGCCCTTCAAATGTCCAACTACGAAGACAATCGTCCGTTAGGAGGTCTAAAATCACGGCATATTACGATAAGAAAGAGACCACGGAGGATTGTTTGCGCGTGGAAGACTGGTTGGAGGCTAATTTCTTCCAGGAGGAAATCAAGCAGTGCGCCCCCTGGTTCAAAACCCTGGGCTACGGGGATACCAGTTTTATCGCAGGGATGACTAAAGAGGTAAATTTATCCTCGAAACCTGGTGTAAAAAATGAGTGTTAGGCAGAAAATAGATCTTAGTCCTAAAACCCAGATGTTTTGTCTACTCCAGTAGTGGATGAAATTGTATCACATATAGTAGTAGTAGTGAAGTAGTAGTTACGTTTGGAAAAGCGTGGCCGACCAAAATCAATTGTTGTCATGCCTTAGGCACAGACTGAGAGCTGTATGTTTTGTATTCAAATGTGTTAAGAAATCGTAAGAAAATGGCGCATCACAAAAGACAAATATATTTAACCTTGAAAAATAGGCTAGCGTACTAACATAATCAGTTTGATTCGATACTGCCGCTACTGTTACATTTACCGAGCGTTTCAGCTCTGCACAGCTCTGTACTTGTCACATTTAAATGCGGCGTTCACAACCATTTGATCCGCAGTACGCTTTCAAGTGGAACCGCGGACTAACTCGATGTGAATGCAGCCTTTTTGTATACTATTCTGTATTACTTACAAGGAAATTCGGTCTGTGGGCATCACTAAGCCAGATCATCTCGCTGCGGTCCACGCTGCGGCCGCCGGTCTTCCTGCCTTCACCATAGACCCCTACTGGCCCGCTACTGAGGTACCGCAATATGGATACCTTTCATTTTATAGTTTATATTCAAACAATTTAATCGAAGGAACAGCCTGTCGGTTTTTACTTTCCAAGGTCGTCAAAAGTAAAAAAAAATCTTGGTTTTTAGTGCATCTTTCGAATGTTTATTTTTAATTTTTATTTTTTAAATGGACAAATATGATTTTTTTTTCATCACTGGGTACATAGAATAAAGTTATTCTGTCCGATGGATTTTTTTTTTTTTTTTTGTTATTTAAATAATTGTAAGGTACAGATTTATATATATAACCCAGCCCTCTTGAAAGTAACCTTTTCTTTTTAGAGCGAGCGTAGAGCGTGGATTCTAAGTGTCGGTTTGGAGGGGTATGAAGATACCATGCTCCCCAAGTTTGAAGAACTCCCTAAAACAACGGAGCTTAGTAAACTCAGAGTAAAGTTCAGCGTGTACAAACCAGGTGAAATAGTTAATGTGATATGAAGTATATAGATGTAGTATTACGACGTCTTTAAATCTTTATCTAATAATCTAATATTCTTTACTGCTAGTAACTACATAGCCTATACAGTAAAATGCGGCCAGCAAGGGTTTAAGCATTTTTATTTAGGTGCCCTGGCACACGAGAAGCACAAGCGCCCACAGTTCATTATGAACTCTGTTTGCAAATGTAGTCAGTGGAACACAATGAAAAATTAATATCGGGTTACTGAATTATTGGCCTCAAAAAGTTTTTCTAAGAATGGAATGTTTATTTGGCCTTCTGACAAATGCACTGACAGCTAACGTCACAATCATAAGGATGACGTCAGCAAAGAATGACGTCATCATGACATATGTTACAGGTCACCTCAAACGACTGTACAACGTGATCCAGTTGCTTCGGGAACCAACTACAGGTAACATACTACTTTTTTGCCTAAATCAATTATTTTCAAATCGAGTGGGTTCCAATAGGATGAAAAAAAATGACCATTTCGTTGGGTTTGCTAAACGGATTTTCTTTTTTAGTTTATGCGATCGTAGGACAAGCTGTTGAAGAAAACTGTGCTTCGATAATACTTCTAAGGTTATTCTAAGGTTATACTGATTATACTTTCTGCAGTCGGTCTTCGGGAGTTACTGAAGCTGTAAACGCTCTTCATGGTCATCTGGAGTGTACCTAACCCGTGTTTAGTTTATGCGATCGTAGGACAAGCTGTTGAAGAAAACTGTGCTTCGATAATACTTCTAAGGTTATTCTAAGGTTATACTGATTATACTTTCTGCAGTCGGTCTTCGGGAGTTACTGAAGCTGTAAACGCTCTTCATGGTCATCTGGAGTGAAATTATTATCAGCAATGACATCACAGGTTAACGCGTCACAATGATAAAATGTTGTTGTGAATCTACTGAAGCTGTAAACGTTCTTCATGGTCATCTGGAGTGAAATTATTATCACAAATGACATCACAGGTTAACGCGTCACAATGATAAAATGTGAATCGCTCTCAATAGAACAACCAAAAAGGAACCAAAAGGTGAATTAAAAGGTTACATGATTAATAGAATAAATAGTAGCATTTCTAAACACCACTATCCCTATTTCCAGAGGAACTGAATATTATGACGACGCGCAGGGCAATCAACATGGCTGTGACGTCACCTGCACCTTCGGAAGAGGATCAGTTTTGGTCGCAGGTGGTGGAAGAGAAACTTAAACCACAGACCGTCTTCAAGGAATCCAAGATGGCGCTGGAAGGTAAATGCCTGCATGGAAGCATTGATACCCTAAAGTCTTAAGACGACGTTGAAAGCATGTCTGCAATACGATAAAAGGTAGAAGTAGGAAAAAATGGCCTCATTGCATCTCTGTGGAATTAGTGATACTTTTGTTGATGGAATGATGCAGATAGTGCATCCTGGATAGCACGTAAGGCCACACTTTTTTATTTTTATGGATGACATCCTGCGCGCGCACCGATTTTAGTCCGTTCCCCAAAAAAAAAAAAAAAAAAAAATCCCCCCCCCCCCCCCCCCCAAGGAAGTCGGTTGTCGCAAACGTCGTTATTGAATTTGCCGGAAAATGCAATCGGCAATCCTCGGCTAATTCCGCAAGCTCCATACTGTCATTGTCGACTGCGGAGACATCCGAGTAGTTCCGAGTGCGGAAAATGAGCTTTCTGCGCATGCGTATTATCACCACGTGGAAATATGGCAAATTCATCTCTAGCATTAATTTCAAAATACACGACAATTAAAGTCATAAAGAGAACGGGGGCCGTCGTTTTGGATTGGTTTGCCATTGATGTTGGACATGAAGATATCACCCTTTTACAATTATACGAAAGGCTGGCCGCGCCCGGAAAATTTCACTGACATTCTGTCCAAAGCAGCACATAGGCTACCAGTTTTTTTTGTAGCGAAAAAAGGGTCGACAAGAGCGTCGTGGTATTTGGTGGACTGAAGGTCGGACAGGCCGCCCGATAGTTGGTTGCTACGTGTGAGTCGAAGTAGACAAAATGGCATCGACCGAAATTACTTTTTTAGCTTTGGTAGTAGGAAGCATAGGCCTATCTTTGCTTCATTTTTTTAATAGTTCTGTGAAGTGTTTACACTGCTTTAATTTTCTGAGAGTAGGCCTACAAATAAAGACAAGCTGTTTATTTGATATTTGTTTTATTGATTGCTATACCAACAGAATGCATGAAATAACCTTAAATAGATTTGGTAATATGCAGCATATATATTCATGACTTTTTACCTTTCTACGAAGTAGGCCCTATTCACAATGCTTTAATATTTTGAGAGCATGGATAAAGACATGTTGTTAGTTTGATACGTGTTTCTGTGGTAATTTAGTGTTTCCAGCTGTGTACTGAAAACATAACATTTCTTAAGCATTTTTTTTTTTTTGGACCGTTTTTTTTTTTTTCGCCCGCTCGCACCGACTTTGGGGTCCCCAGAGGATGTCATCCATAAAAATAAAAAAGTGTGGCCTAATGTTCCTTGCGGCTGAAGGGGAAAGCTTGCCTCTGACTTGCCTTAAGTTAAGCTGCTTTTGAAACACTGGTGATATTTATTTTTAAATAAATGGTTTTATTTCATGTTTTTTAGGTAATGCCGGTGTTGCTGAGCATCATACAGCATCACAACTCACGCTATCCGCATGTACATCTTTATCGGTTAAAACCTGTGGAGAGTTTAAACAATTCCAAATAGTCGTTCTAGAATAGCCGCTTTTTAAAGCTTGTCTTATATAACAATTGTACGTTTCAGATGAATTAATAGAGCTCCGCAATTCAGCATTAGTGGCCTTCGCCATCTGTAATCTGCTTTGGTTGGTTATATTTCTAACACTTGGAAACTTAAGCCTGGACGACGAAAGAAGCGACTTGAGCTTGTTCGGCACAAATCCAATCGGTAAGTTCTTTTAACTCTAATTATTTTTTTAGTTTTGAACACACTGTTGGTTACCAGAGTCCAAAAGACCTTGGATTTGAACTGAGGGCTGGGTGGTGTTGGAATTATCGAAAAATATTAATGTCACAATTGTACCGTAATTGCCAAATATTTCTTCTAACACGGGGTGGTGGGGGTATCCCCCCTCATCTTTTTTAATATCTTGTACAGGGCTGTATGCCAATTCCCTATTGCAACTAAACTTAAAAAGCTATTGCGCCAATATACAGTAGGCATACTGCTATATTGGAATGCACATCTGCATGTCCACAGTTTTATTTGAAATCCAGCAGACTTTAGCAATTTGTAAATAGAACCGCGTTTTGATTTTCAGGTTTGCTTTTCCTGGGACTGTTTTCCGTGCTATTAGTAATTCAGTTCTTGGCAATGTTAGCACACCGCCTGCTCACTTTCGTCCACCTCATATCGCGAGTTTCCTGGACACCAGACGAGACTTCGGCCACCGTGAAGTCACGTGACGTCACAGAGGGGGCTAAGGTCCAAGTTTATCGCCAATCGGAGAGATCGGTATCAACAACTTCACTTGTTAACTCTATGTCGCACACTACAGAGAGTCATTATGGAGAGGGTATAAGTAACCCTGCTCTAGAAGAAGAAGAAAAAGAAGAGGAAGAGGGAGAGGAGGAAGAAGAAGAGCCTATGTATGACGTAGCACTACCTGTACGAGGTCGAGTGGTGTATGAACTTGCCGGTGGAACACAGAGTCAACTAATATCCGGCAATTAAAGCGGGATTTGTTGAAATGGACATCTGACATAAAAACTGAGACTTATGCGCGAAAAAACAAATGATACGTGTAGTATCATTAAGAAAACTTTTCATCAAAATACTGAAGACGAGATTTAATTTAAGATTTTATTCAAATTTATTTTAGTTTCTAATTATTCAATTATTGCTGATTAGAACCAATAAAATCCCATCGAAAATATAAAACATCAGCGTAGCTTAGCATAAGCATAGACACCTTGGAGGAGCGTTTACGTCATTTTTTAACAGCTATCGGCATGGGGCGTTATTTCATCCCCGAACAAGACCTTATCACAAAATTGGCATAGAAGACGGCAAGTGCGTGAGCTTTAATCTCGTGCCCTCAATTTCGTTTATATAATTTTTCATGGAGTATGAGCCCTTTATTTCAATGATTCATTACACAAAGGCATTATTTTGCCTTTTCAGCGATAAAATCAGACCTTTGGCTTTTAGGAGAAATCGGTGGCAGGAATTTAACTCCTCAATAGCGTCATTAAATAGGCGTTGAAACGGTGTTCGTGGTTGCTCCGGTAAAAGAAGATATCTGAGAAACCGATTTTGCGAAATCACAATTGTGAGGACAAAAATAAAGTAAAGAAATTTGAGAAACCGATTTTGCAACTTTCACCTCAAAATCTTTATTTTGAAAATTGTGGTTGGTGAGACGTTAAGTGAGGCGATCGCCGCAATGGTAATTCCTGTCTCGGGTTTATATGGCAAATTACCGCTTACCAGTAGCGGTGTAAGAACCTTATGGCATTTGCTTCCACACAGAAATTTCGGAAAACAAGTATTTCACTCATTAAAACCCTTCTACTAATGTCGATTATGGTGATTATATTTTACTGCACGGTGGATTAGGTCATGCAGCAATTTCTCGTTAAACTAATAAGTTAAAAAGAGTACATCAATCGGTTTTATACCACAAATGATTGTAATTGCAATATAAATAACTGAATGATTCAAAGGGACTTTGTATGATATATATTAGGATATTATATATGCATACCTGTCAATATTGACATTTGCCAGAGATGGAGATTCCCTCGCGCGCCCTACGTCTCTCTCTCTCCCCCCCCCCCCCCCCCCCCCAAAGAGAGAGAGAGAGAGAGAGAGAGAGAGAGAGAATAAAAACACTGTTCCTCTGTTTTTAATACTTTGGGAAGTGGGATGCAACGCCTCGTTTTTTTCTTTATAAATCTGTCAGAAGTTTACTGTAATCAAATACATTGGCTACAGAAAAAAATTTAGAAAAATGAAATCGGCAATTGAGTAAATTATTAAATTTCAATTTAAGTATTTCATTACTTCAATAATTCTATCAGCTGTTTTACAAATTAGTCACAATAACAGCCTGTTTTAATCAATAATAAAAATAAGTTAATTTTTGCACGCCGATATTTTAGTGTCGGCCGTCCCAATTATCTCACTTCATAAATAATGAAATAAGAAATAAGCACGAAAGCTCATTCAAAATAAGAAATAAGCACGACAGTCCATTCATTAGCACACCTGGTTAATGTTGTCTGACATATATGCTGGATGGTCGCGCAAACAGGCCCTAGTGCATAAACGAAGACACAAAGCAAGACTGCAATATTTCGTGCAAGTCAGCAACCATACTTGATATGAAAATTCATTTCAGACACTTTGTGCATAGATTAAAAATAGCAAACTTTGAGTCCAAGTTGATTCTGTCGGCACTTTATACCCCATTTAAAACTAATTTTAATTTTGTTTCCTTTCGTAGCGTTGACGCTTTGCCTGTTGATTTCCAGAGATGCTTTTATCGTAATGTTTCCCTTTTTCCCGCGAACGATGATACACCCTGCAACTTACAAACTTTCTATTCTTTAAAATTCAGCTATAGCCTATCGCTCAAACCACACTACAAACTTATTTGAAACTTGCATATGCACTGTATTTTATCTTTTGACGTTTTAAAACTTCTTTAACAACTTTTACCGGCCTCAGGCTGCCCGCTTCGCAAAGCCATTTAGAGTTAAGAAACCACAATACAACGCGAATCTATTGTTTTGATGTTCACGCAGTAACCAAAGCTTGGCAACAGCTGTAAAATATCGAATGTATTGTGGATAAGCAGCCACGTAGCCAGGGGGTTAGGAAAAGGTTGGGCCAGTTTATGTTCATTTTTACGTTCACTGAGGAAGTTTACTTGAAACAGAAATTATTACAAACAATGTCTGCGGTTTAAATGATTGGTATCTCGGGCCAAGTTTCGTCCCATGACAATATAAACATACATAGTCGTTTTGTTTTTGGCATTTCCTCCTCATTGTTAACTGCAATCACTACCCTGCATGCATGAAACTAACAACTCTTGTGACGGCACCTTTCCGTGAATGAAGTGGCCGCATGTTCTAACGACAGGATAAAGAAAAAAAATCTGATAAGTTGGGAGATTTTTTTTCTCGGGAGATTGGAAAACATGTCCACAAATCGAGAGATGGGAGTGTTAGCAGCTGCGTATATGTCAATTCGTTATAATTAGCATTTACGAGAAGGGAAATACTGCACAGAGGACGCCGCACTGCTCGTTTACAAGCTCAAGGGCCTCCTTTTGCATCTTTATTGATCTCGAATTCGCTGGAAAAAAGTTCTACAAGGACGTGTACTTGGTACCCAGTAAAATGGTTCTATATCATAAACTCAGACAAAGCAATGTCATTCAAATATTCAGCCATGGCAAATCCAGTAAACTGTTTGTCAAAAAGCATGAGAAGAGCAACCAATTTTTTTGCCATTTTCCCGAAAACACAACCCCAATATTTTGTCCGTCTCGCCTGCCCCTCCCAATTATTCTTTTTTGCTTTTCACAGACATGAGCCGATGGATGTTTCATTAGGCGCAAGGTGTATTTTCTTCCATTTCTGAAAGGGGGGATGGATCAGTCAGCCACTTTATCTTTGGGGGGGGGGGGGGGGGGGCAAGTTCCCATGGTTTCTCTTCGCCGATACTAAAATGCAAAAAAAAAAATTTAAGACATGTTCAATTTCTTTTAGTTGCCACGACAGAGCAACCCTAATTTATTCAAATCTGTAAAAAATTACTGTATTTTGAGTGCTTGACATATATGAGATCATTGTGCATTATTATGTCAGGAGGGTTTTTTTCCTCGCTCCTTTTCAAAAATAATATTCCACATATAATAAAATTTATCGAGTCCGTGTAAATGCGCAAACATGTACAGGTAATAATGGGGCCCGGTGAATTTCTCCACCAGATCCGCTTGAAAGTAATAAGCTTTGTTCAAAGGCTCGTGTTTTACGTTCTCCAGTCGAGAAGGTAGGAGCCCGGTTATGTAGAAATCGTCCACCCAAAAGAAGGGGGTCACTTTAGAGATCTCGTACATCTCTGGCACTATATCTCCCGAAAAGAGGAACGCGGAGCCCGAACAATATTTGGGATAAAAATCATCTTTGTACTCTTCCGGACTTATATACCATTTGCTTTTTACGTCGCGCATGACCTTCATGCGGGTCCATAAATGACAAAGTATAGCTCTTTTCGCTATCCCGTAATGTTTTAAAGTTTTCAAATGTTTAACTAAAGAGAATATGTTAATAAATATATCGTCATCCGATTTGAGTACGAATTCCGCCTGGCGGCAATACGTTGTCATCCATTTAAGACCTTGAATCCCTTTATATGTTAGGTTTTTATAACTATCCAAATAGTCCTCTTGGATTATGTCGTTAAATCTATCGCTCTCCATTAATAGAGAATCTTGGACGGTTTTCGATGGGGATTTCCCTATAAGAAACACCATACGCATTTGCAAGTCTGGGAAAAGTTTTGTATTGCCCCAAGTTTCGCGGATTGTTGATCGACGTTTGTAATGTTCAGGGCTAGAATGCACGTAAGTCAAAATAAACACAGGCGACTGCCCACACGTTTTCTCGCCAGGGTTAATAATGTATTTAAAATCGTGTGGATTTGAATAATTGACCTTCAGTGCCTCTTTAAACTGCTCGGCAGAAACTTTTCCGTAAAAATTGTGAACCGAGCGCACTGGTTGGCCCGTGTCCCCACTTTGCCCGGTGCGGCCTGTCTTGCCTCCCGTGTCACCAGAGACCCCTGGTGGTGCCTCGTTTGTTTTATTCCGGGGTCTGAATTTAACGACATTGATGAGTGAGTTCGAAGGTTTACCTGTTTTATTTACAGTACGATTAGATTGTGGCCGCATCACTTGGACGAACGCTCGATAACTTTCTTGCTCTTCAAGCCCTGAAGATCGCCCAATACGTTCCAAGCCTTGTCGTTCTACATCTTCCGTGTGCGACGCCAGTTGCTGCTGCGTCTGACGCCATGAATAAATATTGAAGAGTAACAACAATATCACTATGACATTTACCGTCCTTTGCGTCAAAACAGATTTCCGAGGAAACATATTGTTGGTTTATTTTATCTCAGTATATTGTACGTATTTTTCTTCTTTTGAATGAGAATGCTCTCGTCACTTGCTGCTAAAATCGCGCCGTTTTAGTGGATTCTCTCAATGGATGCCTCTTATGTGTGCTTTTCCACCAAAGATGATAAGAATTTTTAAACCGGAACATCTTGTCGCCACTGTATTTTCATCTGAAAGACAGAAATAAATAAAAATGTTATCTATGTCTACTAAAAGCCAGTTGTCTTTAAAGACGGGGGAGGGGGGCGACAAATGCTTGTCGTCGAAGAATAGGGGCCTACTCTTATTTGATACCCTAAGAACGGGTAGTGAGCCAACTTGTCACTAAACTAACACAGTAATTATAATGATGAATCAGTTGACATTGCTGGCAGTTAATGATTTATTAAGAATATCAATGCGCAACTGTAAAATAAATCCAACGCCAACGAATGTGTCTCAAGCAATTTAGATCTTTGCATGTGTGATTGTACAGTTTGGAATTCAAGGTTGTCTGTGGCATTATCACAGTGACGTCAAGTCAAATAACGTGCTGAGTAAAGCCTCTGGAGATTCCATTAAATCCTAATGAAATGCGGTAATTAGAACATGTTTTTCGAACAACTATTTCAGTAGAGGGGATGCAAAGGCAAGCATTTGCAAAATCGATGCACAAATAACAAAATTGAATAAATAAATATATAAATAAAATGACATAAATGAAATAATGATTGCATGAGTGGAATATGAGTTTTCCAAGAAAAGAGATAACTTCCCATGTTTAAAATATGCAAACCAAAGTAGCATCCAACTTGTAGGCACCTATTTCATTGACAACAATGACAACCCCTGCGGTTAAAAGCACCAACTGGGGTCTTCATCATAGACATGTACAATCAGTAGGCCTAAGCATATAATTTTGTACCAAATCAAAAACTATTCCAACTAATACAAAGGATTTATACAACTAATGTATCTTATACTTAAAATGCGAGATGAGAACGGATGTAAATTATGCAGAGCTAAAACTAATCTCAACGTATTTTTGTCAGTGTACAACAAAGGTGCCCGCTATGTTGCAACCTTCACGGTACATCATACATGTAACAACTAGAGCTGCAAATTCAGACATCCCAAGATTACGAAACCCTGACCACTGTAAGCATTTGTATGCCCTGTAATGATATAAAATAACTGAAAATGAAAACTTAACCTAGTACCGAATTATTCAACGGAAAAATCTGTGACATCAAGTAAAATGAATTATACGATATCTCTAAGATAATGCGAGACAATAACGTCACATTTTCACTTGCAACTTCTACTTCCTGCAGCCAAGAACAGAGTCGTACATGTTTAAATAAACACTGTCACCAAGAAGAACTTTTCTATCCCAGCCCGTTAAATTATTAACGGCAAAATCTATCTATACTCTAAAATTATACTCGATTCCGAGAATCAAAAAGCGGTCCCGAGAATCAAAAATCGATCCCCAGAATCAAAAACTAATGGCAGTTATTGCAAAATAAAATAAATAGAAAATAAATAGGCATTGTAACCTTCTCAGTCCTCTTGTTCTTTAATCAACCCCAGCTATGCATTAATAATGAATTGAGCATTAACAAGGTGTTGATTACTATTCGCACCTGCATGTGTGACTTTGAGATTGAGTGCCTGTCTGTACTCTACCGTACATGTTCCTACCTCTTGCTTCACGTTAAACTAGGGAATCACGTCACCAATTACCGTACGCAATTCTTGGTTATTACATACTATATTACATACCAGTAAAATGCATTTTCTTTCCTGGTGAACATCGTCACAGTTGTCAGCTATTTGCATCAAAGTGTATTCAGCGTGTTTAAGAATTGATTCTTGACGCTCTGACATGTTTCCATTGTATGCTCATAAACAATAGATGTGCGCAAATCCAAGTGCTGTTATATTGTCGAACTTTCAAGGAGAATATGCAATCAACCTAGATGGCTCAAAGTCTCGCGACTTAGCCTAAAATGAAGCGGGATTTTGCGAGTTTTGCAGGAGAGTTGGGACAGAAGTAATGACAAGGAATAAGAGCTGACAGAATAGAGTCTTTTCCACGAAATCGTGAGCATGCGCAGTTCGCGCCATTTTGTGCGGGACTGTTTCTCAGGGGGAAAGAGTAGAAGGGGCCTTCGGTACTTTTGTAGTATACCCCCCCCCCCCCACCCTGTAACTTTCTGTAACTTTCACTTTTCAAACAGTTTTTTACATTTTATTGTTTATCTATGTCAAAGCTGTTGAAATAAAATGCTTTTGTAATTACCTGTGGACTTTTTATTAGTGTTAATCACGTTTAATCCAGCCCATTGAAATACAAAGTTAGAATCTTCAATTTACACTCGCAGTCAATAACTTGCCGCATTTTCGTTGGCTAACCCTAAGGTAATTTTATGTGAACAAGTAGCTCATAATAATTTCACAGAGGAAATCCAAGTATACAATGTATCAATCCTATGTTCACATAAAATAAGGTAGAGTTAGCCAACGAAAACGCAGCAAGCTGCGGTTACATTGTAAATTTTCACATTGTATTTCAATGGGGTGGATTAAACGTGATTAAAACTAATAAAAAAGACCACAGGTAATTACAAAAACATTTTATTTCAACAGCTTTGACATAGGTGCAAAAGACACTGTAAAAAAATGTTTGAAAAATGAAAGTTTCAGGAAGTTACAGGGTGGGGGGGGGGGGTATACTACAAAAGTACCGAATGTCCTATCTTTGCTGTCGATGAGGTACGTTTTTAGTTCTTTCATTGAAAAGTCATCAGGTACTTCTGCTAAATTTCTATTCCAACTGCTCCCATGAATATGTTTTCGAAAAAAATCAGGTGTTAACATGTTACGAAACTTTGAAAATTCAGATTGAAATGAGCACTCCTCGATATGGCGTCCGTCGTGTACACTCCACACTTTCCCCCTGAAACTTCAAATCCCGCAAAATCTCGCGTTCCCACGGATAATTTAGCGGAAGTCACGTGACCGTGGAAAAGACTCTATTGATCTATCCACGGATATTTTTTGTGGTTGTTTTTATATCATGCAAAATTAAAGTCTGTACAAAGGTAACAATTGATCATGGTTTGCGCCTTACTCTGGTTTTGCTTCCTAAGGGCTCATTCCCAATTAAAGTATCGGTCTGCTAAGATCAATCCAACTCCGTGGAGACTCTCGCTGAATGTAATCAGATTGACAGATTAACAAGCTTCGATTGGCGTCAGATTCCAGCTTTACCTGCTACCGTACCTGCGGTGAGTACCTACCATGTAAAGACGAAACTACAGCAAACATTACGTCAAAGTCGAGCCCTATTTGCACGTGAGCCCCAATAATATTAATTGATTTCTGCGCATCGATTCCCTTCCATTTAGCAGGTCATCGCTTTGTCACAAACACGTTGAACGTATACACCTGTACTTGTCGCTTAGTGTCATGTTGACATTCCTTCCAATATCTTAATAGTTGTTCCCTATCTTTGCATTGCAGGCATCATTTCAATTTTCACCTTTTGTATTTAGTTGGCAAAAGCTGCACATTGATGTGCTAATATAACTTAAATCTAGACTGGCAATAACTAAAAATTTCCCTATACAAGGACAGCTATTACAGAGGTTACTGTTTCAACAGATGGCATTATCCTCTTTGCAACAAGCGCTTACCAGTATCCTCAAAAACCTGCCAGAAAACAATCATACATGGTAGGCCTTCTTCACTGTATTCTGTCGGCGTGTCCTATCCAATAAATAAACCCAATCACCTCTGAACGTATACAGCCTTTATATGCAGAGGGGCCGCTGAAGTTTACACGTCCGCTTTCCTTGTATCTGATATGTTCGTGTCAGATAAACGGAAAGCTTCATATTGAGGTTAAGTCACCTATACCGACCTGCCATTGGGGATGATAAGATTAACTTCCATCGTGATCTGGTGTGATTCGATTGCCCCTAAAGATAGCTCGAACATCCCATTAGACTTTTAAAAATTCACGTATTTTTCTATCGTTAATTCGCTTGGTCACTGAATTCAGCTACGACACGTACGTTGTTAGCTGCGTGTTATGCAGGAAGAAAAACGTCACCTGCTTTATATTGTTTAAAAAAGAAAGAAATGATTGTAGTCTATAGATGTAGATAGGATACATACGGTGGGGCTGATACAGTTTATCACTCCTAGAGACGGCGGTGATATCGACGTATTCTTTTTAAAATTACGGGTTTTGGGTGGGAAAGGTTACGAATTCCCTTTGTATGTTTGACAAATTATGCCCTTCGACCCCCAGTCTTCGCCGCCGCATTGCCTCAACTACTTTATATTGTTTAAATAAGAAAGAAATGATAGCAGTCTATAGATGTAGATAAACCAGATTATATGCGGTGTGGCTGTTTTAACTCCTAAAGACGGCGGTGATATCGCCGTACTCGTTTCAAAATTACGGGTTTTTTGTTGGGGAAGGTACGATTACCATTTTTATGTATGACAAATAATGTATTGCTGTATTACATGGTATTATGGGGGCCCTCGGGCAGTGCATAAACATCTCTCTCTCTCTCTCTCTCTCTCTCTCTCTCTCTCACACACAGCCTAGCCTCTGGTCTAGTAGAAGGCAGTCGAAGATAAAATAAGACAATATGTATGACACAAAGTCCAGGCTTTTACTCCAAGTTTTGACTGCCACCGTCATAACAATACACAATCTCTACAGTTATCAAACTTTTACGACACAATTTAGTCTACGATTCTTTATTACCAGCATTTTTGTCTCTAGCTTACCTTTTCTATTATACCTATAAAGCACCAATGAAGACATTCAACTTCTACCACCCTATTTTTTTTCTTTTATGGCCCACCTCCTTTCAAACATGATTATAGTGAATGACCAAAGGCACATGGAATGCAGCAAGCACGCTGTACGCTACATCACTGATAAATCCCAGAAGCTTGTTAAACAAAACAAGTATTATGACCACAATTGACTGTCTAAATACCTCACTCAGCAGCACACACACACACACACACACACACACACACACACACACCTGTGTTCGATCACTACATATGCATTCGATTACCGTACCTCATCCGGATTCCGACTGCCTCGTCTTGAAACTGCGAAGAGACAAAATGTCCCAATGTCATCTATGTCACCCACGTACTTTGACCTTCCTGTACGACATCTACTGGCACTCTGGTGAGACGTCTTTATTGATTACGTAGACCTACAGGTATTCACTTCACTTCAACAAATAAGACCACGATATTCTGACTGTCCTAAAATCAAACACGATCAAACGCTCGACGATTCTGCCTAGCTGGAAGCTAACGTGCAATGCACCCTTTGCAATACAGTTGGTCACATGAGGTGTCGGTCTTTCGACGTCTATAATCAATCGAATGCGTGCAACATGTGTTGATACAAAGACCCCGTTTCCATACCTAGATCGCTCTAGCAGGATCGACCCATCGCCGAGGGGTTTCTTGCCAAATAGCTTTCAGTTTAAGCAGGTTTGGTGTCTGGCACGCCTACTGAAGCTGTTATGGGTTAATTAACTTGAATAACCTTTGAATAACTTGAGAGAGAGAGAGAAAGAGAGAGAGAGAAAGCAGTTTTTAAAAACATTTCATGGGCAATTTTTATCTTTGCGACCGCTGTTACTTGATCTTCAATACTGGTGACGGTATGCCTTTGGTCTGTTAGGTATACTGATGTTACTTCCTCTTACCAGCTGATGACAACATTCGAAGTGAAATTTAAAAAAAAAAGCTTTGATCAACAGAAATTCTCATCATTAGCATGCCAATCATCACATGAAACACACGTGCAAGACACCCTTAAGGTCAAACCACAAGCAACATTAACAGACATATACTAAAATGATACAGCTGTATCGGTACATTTTGAGGTAATAACAAGTAATTAAGCCACAGGGGTTTTTACTCGCTTTCCCTCTCTTACGGCTATCTAGACGTCAATCATCTGTACAGCTGAAGTACGTGCATACTAGTACCACTCCAGCTAAATAGGACCATAAAGCATTTATTAATGTGACATTAATAAATAAATACTCTATGCTTCATATACACCACACCGCCAACACACACACACACACACACACACACACACACACACACACTTTACTAAAAATTCTCATTGCCGAGTTGCTGGCATGCATCCGATTCATGCAATATATGTATGTACAGGCTCATCTGTTTTAGACCCTGTTTTCCTTTGTATCACTTTTTTTTAAATATCACTGTTAGGACCTCACTTACTGGTAATAATATAAAACATTTCTCCTAGTTTGTGGTTATTGATTTGATCTGACTGCATATGACCTTTCGCAGACACAGTGCGTGGTGACTTTCTCTAGGCGTTTCCTTTTTAGTCGAAGAAAGGCAAAACAAAGACCTGTATCAAATATGCTTATTAATTGCCTAAGGTGATGCATAGAGTGATTATGATCGAGATATTGCGTTTTCATAAAACAGCAATAATGGAAAATCACAGATCCCATTAAAGTTGTTATAAAAAAAGGCCTATCAATTTTTGGATTAACCGAAGGGTCGCATGGGCAGTGGTCTCAGGGGAGGGGGGGGGGGGGTAGGTAGACCAATACAGCGGTATAAATAGGTGGGACACTGCTCTCTCTCTCTCTCTCTCATACACACACTCACAGACGCACACACACAGGCATACACACGCAGACACACACACGCACACACACACACACACACACACACTAACAACCACATCAATACAAAAACCTTAGACGTGTGTGCCCGTGCTTCTTTTTCTCTGGAGTAAATATCACTGCTTAGTAGACCTACCTGTCATTATGTGTACTTTTAGTACGACAAACATTTGTACAGCAAGTAGATGAATAAGTAATTTGATTTAGGCTTACTGTGTAGGCTTTTCGGTAAAACAATCAGTAATTTTGTCCATGTTCGGATCAACGCAATCGGACAATTATTTTCAGAAAATACTTTACGACGAGGAACGCACAATATATAGGAGAGGACATCACTGTAGTATAACTTTAATCTAGGCACAGATGTCAGCATCTGCTTTCGCCCCCCCCCCCCCCCCCCCCCCCACACACACACACACACTTCCTATGCTGTTGTGAGAAAATACATATTCTTAGAACATTTTCAAGTCTAGTGAACGAATACAGATTATATTCTCGCCTCAGCCGAGATGACTTTGTTGCCATTTATTTATTATTGGCCTATATGAGCCTTATTCAGTCCTTATCTTTGTCATGTTTTATTCATATCAGTAGCAGGCCACACAAAAGCTGTGTGACATCAGATAAACCCGATAATATCGGGAGGACAACATTCGGGACAGGGGCCAGGGCACACGAATTGTCACACCAGTCTGCAACAGCGGCTCTATGGCTTAGTTGGTTAAAGCGCCTGTCTAGTAAACAGGAGATCCTGGGTTCGAATCCCAGTAGGGCCTTCTTTTCTTCCCTTTTCGCTTTGTTTTTATTCGTTTACGCTACGCAAATATTTCAGTTTCGATTTATGTTTCAAGGTGATCTTCAATTATCATGTGATAGTTAAAACGAAAAATCATTGTTTACAATCTCAGCCGTTGGTGTTTGTAAAGTACCTTTATGATCAATAAAAATAAAACGGCCATAACTGCAGTCCAACTGTATAGCGTCAGGCTGGAGGACCAGCTACTCCTCATCTCTCTGCTCCAGCGTTGCCACTGTCATCCCACCCGATGAAATAAAGCAACTTAAGACGCATACTGCATGCTGATTTTCATTTTCATTTACATTAGCGTGGTTGCTTTATCGAAATATTCGCATTGGGAACATCGGTTTTACAGGTTATAATACGGGAAGTGTTTTGATTGCTAGTCTGTAATGCGTTCACGCAGAATATGTCTTGGTGTAAATAAATGAAAAGCGTGATAAATCCGAGATATTATGTATCTGACACTGTTCGTTGGTAACAATGGGCACGAGAATACATACCAATGATTCTGTTTATACGCTGAAACAATTTTTCTGCACAACTAGAAAAGCACCTAGAGAATCCTAACTTCCTCCTACTTATTGGTGATTAATTAATTTATAGCCACCAATACCTAACTGATTGTATGTCGATCGTAGCTAGTCCATTTCTTACCTATCCTGAAATTTTTATCAAAATCCGACAATAACTTTCTGAGTAAGAATTATTAACAGACAAACATAGGTAAGCAAATGCAACTTCTTTCATAAACCGTTTTCATTGATGCGACCAATTTTGGTTTGCCATCCGATCCAATAGCCTGAGTGTAAACTAGCCTAGGCATCGAGAAATCAACCTGGTCACGTCCCCAATCCAGTACTATCCAAACACCGCCGGTAAGTAGTTGGTAAAGCATTATATCGGCCCTAGATCAATGCGCTTAGTATGCATGTGTACTGAAATCATTAATAGTCAGACTCCTTTGGTTTATTGGAGACAATAGAGTTATTCCAGGCACGTTGTTCTATATGTAAAGTAATCGTCGCTTTTGGAGACACTGGGTAGGCGCCATGCCCACAGAAATAATAAGCTATATATATATATTTGCTTTTCTCTCCAACTACTATAATTTCTCAATTTGTATACTGACCATCGTATTTAACGTAGCAGTCGCTCTGTAACTAAAGGCGTATTTGATTTGAACATGTACTTGTAAAGCTAATAAGAATAAATTGAACCCCCCACCCAACCCCGTTTGAAATAAGTCCATCACTCTCTTGTTCTCTCTCTCTCTCTCTCTCTCTCTCACACACACACACACACACACACACACACACACACTTCGTAGATCAGATTAAATCTACATCCATTTGGTTAACACTAGTGCCCTATTGTGTCAATACAAGCCAAAGAAAAAATTATATGTCAATCGATCCGAACGTTCACTCACATTTCACATGTCTGCCCCTTCGTACACAGTATGTTAATACAATAGCACCACCTACTAATTATAGCCTGTATATACTATTAATGATCGATATGATCGAGTGGATATGTTTTAAAAATTATTCTCCGGGGCATAGTGACTGTATACGCCGTCTAGTCTCACGTTGATGGTGTATTGGGGGTGGGGGCTTTACTTACACGTTCATTAGCCTGCTTTGTCGCTCAGTGCGCAGCACCTTCATTCGCGTGTATCTCCCTCTATTTTTCATGGGTCTTGTCGCTGTCGGCCATTTTCAGCTGAGGTGAAAATTACCCCACTGTGTACAGGTGTATTGTTTGTGACCCTACTGAGAAGTGTGTACCACTACCAGTACACTGGGTACCTAGTCGAAAGCTAGTACCTTAATTAAATGCCTAAGAAGTAATCTAGATACAACACCACTCAGCCGACTGCTGATCAACATAGAAAGGTCCGCATTCCATCCAATGTCATATTAAGACTTGCCCACCTACCTGCCCGTTTCTGATAGGTAAGAGATTTATCTAACGTGAAGTGAGTTACGCAACATCTAGCGGTGTTGAACAGGTGGACCCAGTTTCTTTATCGATAGACCGTGTTGTATTAAGTTGCCCTCTTGCTGTTTCCCTCTTCTATGCCTACGTCTAGGATTCAGTTTGGAAATAAACAGATCTAGACACATTCCTATCTGACAATTAAGATTATTATTTGAGCCAAACAAGTGCTGGGTATGATATTTATAAAACTGTAAAGTATAAATCTACCCCAGCTACAGGGAGTCCTAACTAGGTCTGCCCAAATACAATGTATAACATAATCATTATTCGCCACCCTTCATGGACACATGCTGCGCGGGTTGGCGGGGCCGTCTATCAGACTGAAACTTGCGTGTAGCGATCATGTTGCCTTTTTCAGGCCAAAACATGGGCACATTGGTCGCCCAGCTGCTTATCTACGTTATAAAAGGTTGTTCTCAATCATGAATCATTGACCCGATTGAAATGCTTCCCCGAGCTTTGGAATTTGAACTACGAACTTACCTTAAACTATTAACGTTCGTTGGGTGGCGCCTGGCTGTTTCACACTAAATATGTCCACTTCGTGCCGATCAACAACTAAAATACCTTCATGTTCGACTTGTGGCGGGAGTCATATCATGAACTTAGTGGTAGCCAGGTCCTTCCTTGATGAAATTGATAAGAAGGCTGCCCGTGACCTAGTCAGTTCTTTGATCGAAGGTCGTTTACTTTCTGTTTACCTGGTCACTAAAGGCGTGGTCGTATTAACACGTACTACGCGTAGCGCTCAGCCAGTTGTTTCACACTACTCTATACCGTGACTATTCAGTCCAGAAAGAAAACACCTTGAACGCGTTTAAGAGTGACGTCCCTCCTCACGGCTTCTCTCTCTCTCTCTCTCTCCAGTTAGCAGTGAAGTTAACACCCTCAGTTAACACGCTTCAGTGGTCGCACTGTACATAACCTAGATTCTATTGATAGCTCAGATGCATTGTTGTTTCGGTCGTTTTCGTGACGACATTCGCTGGAATCGGTTACCCGAATGGAAATAAGACAAATAACAGATTACAGTGTAAACACTTAAAGTCTTAAAATATTATTTTTGTTATGATTTTTCACTCGAAATAGATTATTTTTCGTAATTAAACGAACTTGACATAGCCTCACGACATAGGCAGAGTAGGCTACATGGGCGACTTGATTAGTTATTTTCAGGGGCAGTGTGCCGTCGTACACGTGCTACCTGTAAATTAAGATCAAATTTTAATCCGGAAATCAAATTTCTTACTTTGGTAAGAAGTGTTTAGGGTGTTGCTCCAAATTGGATGTTGCTTTTATCGCAGTGTCATTCATTCTTGCTCCTTATCAAGAGGATTCCAAAATGATGCGTCATTATGTGAAATATTCCTGGAAGAAATACATTGAATGCAGAGAAACTTGAAATGCAGTTTAAAATGTATAAAAGAACACGTGCCTAGGAGTGCAGTGAAGACCGTTAAGAAGATTTTTTTCTTAAAATAGGTATCAATCTTTTTATCTGTTGTGAAATCGCTCTTCTCCGGGCGGATTTTAAAGAAGTCATTCTCACCAGCTAAGGGCGGGTCATAAAAAATCATTCTTAACTTACGCGTGCTTCGACGGGGGAGGGGCACGAGCGATTATAACTAATCCGCCCGCTTTATCCCAAGATAATGGACTTAATACGTACCAGATCCATGCGTGTTTTTTATTTCTTTTTATGGGACCTGGTTAAGGATTAACACAATGGCATTTGCCTTACTGGTATCTTTACAGTAACCGTGTAACGAAATGACTGTCGTTATTTTATAAACGTTAAATGCTGGATAAAATGAACAAAAGCAAAGACATATTGCCGACTGTATGATCACTTCCACCCTCTACCAGGGCCACAGATTGATTTTTCACTAGATATTAACAAATGTCTGATAGATAAATGGATACATAGACGGTCATTTTGCTGTCTCTGATTTTTGGAAATTCTGCCTATATAATATCTGCCATCCTTGTTTAAACAAATTACGTGATCCTGATGTTATGGATTACAGAATTCCTTTTTGTTTGTTTGTATGTTTGTTTTTAATAAAGACCCCAAGACAATTAAGATACGATGTTTTAATTTGAAAATTTTAATTTATATGCTGTCTAAATAAGGAATGTTCATTAAAGGTTGTCAATTTAAATAAATGGAAGTCAGGTTGAGTCACGATTTTTGTGCGTGCGTGCGTGTGCGTGCGTGTGTGTGTGTGTGTGTGTGTAAGAGAGAGAGAGAGAGAGAGAGAGACTTTTAACCGACAGACGTCTGCGTTGTGTTTACGAAATAACCACAACAATGGCGATAATTCTCTCTATGACCAAAACTGATATCAGAGTATTCCTTCCAGTAGGACAGGAAGGTGGAAGCGAGACAGTCGTGATAATCCACGGGGTAGTACCGTTGATCTGAGCACTAGGCGCCGATGTCTAAAACCCTTCATCATGCCATCTAGGGATAGAGTCCCCAGAAGGTTTAACCAGTAAATAACAACATGCAAAAACAACATCAGACTATACTGGGTGGTTTGCTTCAGATGGCAGTCAAGTTAGGCCTCAGTTCAAAGCATTCTATTGCAGGCCTATATTTTATACAGAATATCGCAAAGACACGTTGATTATAAATATTATATATAATTGAGAAAATTGTGATTAAAATTTTGTAAAAGGTTGATAAAATGAATCAAATAAAAATATTGACTGAAGAGAGAGCGAGAGAGTCAATTTGCGTCAACTGCATTTTAGAACATAAGTGAGATCGGCTTATAACACAAAAGACCATTAAACATTGAACTTATGCAATCGACATTAATTGCAATGGGAATACATGCGCATTTGCGTGCGACCCGTTTTCTATTTTTTTATACCTGTGGGAATCATAACCGTACACAATCGATGAATTTTAATCGGCCTGGGTTTGTCACATTGCATAAGGGAGAGTAAACTGTGGCGCAATCGATGGTTACATCCGATAAACGGCCTTGTTAGCACCAGCCATTTATTATTTAAAACCTCTCTTCCGTTCAAAAGTTGTTTGATTACTTTTCACGAGAGAGAGAGAGAGAGAGAGAGAGAGAGAGAGAGAGAGGTTGAGAAGGGGGAAGTGAGAGGAAGAAATGTGGGCGGTCCATAGGGAATATTATCAAGTTGTTGTTGTATCCGCTGTCATCGCAACATCAACTGCTTAGGATATCTCAATTAAGTTATACACTGTGCATATCGTACAAGATTAAATGATAAGATAGAGTCCATATATAATTCAAAGTTAATGATGATTGCCTACAACTGTATCGCATTTTATAATTAGAAACTAATTAGCGAAAGAACTTATTAGAATCTAAAATTTTAAATTATTTAAAAATAGGTCTATTTGAGGGGGAAATAAAGAGAAATATTTTCCATCCATAACATGTCCACTAAATCATGTCAAACTGACCAGCATTAACAATATTTTCTGGGCAAATGTCTATATTGGACTAGTATGTGCGAAAGCACCGTTAATTGAGACCGCATTCAAAGATTGCGAACAGCCGCAATTTCCTTTTTTGAACTTATCACAATTTAAGTGGCTTATATAATTACTTTTTATTTTTCATTTTAGTATTATTTTTATTATTTTTTTTATTTTTTTTATTTTTGCAACGAGTCAGTCTCACTGCTATTACCCTTATTCATTTTCCAGCGCTTCTTATTAAGTAAACTAGTGCCGTGTAGTAGGAGCCTAATCATGCAGGCCCGTAGCCAGTAATTTCAAAAGGGGGTTCTTTGTTTTTATGAAAAAGTGGACCTTTCACCATGAAACCTTCGTGTACCTAGATTAAATTTTTCCCTGAGGGGATTTTTACCCGGCAAAAAGAGGGGTTCTTCCCCCCCCCCCTCCCCCCCCCCCCCCCCCCGGCTACGGGGCCTGTAACGTTATGCGTGAAATTTTCAGGAAAAAAAGTGATAAGATTGTGATCCATTGGCAAAGAATCAACCTCATCTCTTTCAAAAGAGGTAACGGATGACGGAAGAAAAGAAGGTCAATTTGCAGTAGGATTGAGGAAACTCTAAATCTAACAAGACCGACGAGGTATGCGGTATAGTCACCGCCCATGTTCGTTACTTTTGCAGCAGGGCCTATCCCCCCACCCCCCAGCCTGTAGCTTTCTTATTTGTTTAATCAAAATTAAATAATGTGGTGACTTCGATCAATATTGTCTCGAGTATTCAAATGAATAAGCTTAGAAATAAACTAATTATTATTCTGTATTTTTCATAATATTTTCAAGCTATTTAACCAATGAGATTACAGTAGGCCCTACATTCCTTTATCATCCCATCAATTGTTCGATTTGATGGTAGGTAATTTCACTAAAAAAAAAAAAAAAAAAAAAAAAAAAAAAAAAAAAAAAAAAAAAAAACTTAGGTTAGTTAATGAATTGCCAAACTAATTGATTTGAATGGATGAGACATTGCTCAAGTCACCATACAAATAAATGTAGGCTAATAACTTAATACCGAAAATCAAAGGTGGGTATAAAAAGATGCCTGGCCTACAGTAGGCCTACTCTCTGCTTGCTATGCACGTTTTTTTTTTTTTCCACCAGCTCAAAAACTACTGTGGTGGGTGCATGAAAGGCTTGATCTGATCTCATCGGCGGTGACAAGAACACTCAAAAGTGTGGCGTTGTCATAATGACCAGGAACAAACCAATGGACCTGTTAAAAATCAACATGCAACAACTTGCAACTCGGGCTTTGCATCAGGGCGAAAAAAAAAAAAAAAAAACGAAGCGCCATCTTCAGGCAGGTTGTCCTAGAGCGAAACTAAGACTCCGGATAAAAGTGGGCTTTACATTTACCATTTACCACTGCACCACTTTGTGTCCGTACACATTGTCTACTAAAATGCATTAGGAACTATTAGGATTTATTGCTCAGCACATGAATCAAATTGCAGAATCTTCGCTGGAATGGGAGTACCGAAAGGGAGACCTTGCTGTACTCATAGAGACGGTGAGCCTGGACCTATAGTCTTGAGAGAGGGGGTGGGGAGGGGTGGTTGCATGAAGACAAGTCCGATTCGGAGGCCTGTCACCTGTATCAATCCTATTGCAGTCTGAGTTTGACGCATCAGTTGGGGTTTCAAGGGGAATGTACCTTGAACCACATTGACGAAAGTATATATTTACTTCCTCAGAAACCTAAGTACCCAGTATTAGAAAAAAAAAACCTGTTTGTTTTGGTATAGAAATACAGCTGTACTAGTACAGTATATCTCGTTTCTTTGTTTATTTATTTTTTCATGTGTTTAAATTTGTCAACACTTTTCAGTAATTATTTTTGCTGTCATCAATTATTTGAGTGTATGTATCATCCAACAGGACAGTTATAGTCCCATATTAATCCTGCACCTTACTAGAATAATTTTGAACTATCAGTAAACATACATAACCTGTACTTTAGGCTGTGGTCTAAGTTAGGCTTCGTTCGCATGCAATGTCTATTTTCTAAATTCTATTTTCTATTCGCACTATCTTATGATCACGGTCTGTCCACTGAATATCCCGCCGCGTAACTGGCAGCGCGAGCCAGTTACTTATAGTAACTTATAGTAACTGGCTCGCGCTGCCAGTAATTACGCGGCGGGATATTCAGTGCACAGACCGTGATCATAAGACATGCCGCAAATAGAAAACAGAATTTAGAAAATAGGCATTGCATGTGAACGAAGCCTTAATGTATCAATTAAGTAACACTGGTTTAATGATTTGTCATATAAAGTAATTGGTGTTACTTTTTTTACAGTAGGTGAAGGATTATAATTTTTCAACTTATGAAACGGATGCCACTCTCTCTCTCTCTCTCTCTCAATCTCTCCCTCTCTCTCTCTCTCTCTGCATCTAAATGCAGTAGCAATCTAGGAAGAGATATCTGTTTGGAATTAAGAGGAATTAAGTAAGACAAAACAGGTCCTTGCAAATACTAATAGTTGCCAGAAATGGGCCGAGGTGGCATATACAGTATGTTGCACTGTTTGACACTCAAGTGACTCCACAGCCTCAGAGTTATAAAATGTTTTATGAACTTGCTTTTTTATAGTATTTTATTTTACTAGTATGCTTCAAATTTAATCCTGAAGATATTTTGCTTCTTTTCAGTTAGAACATGCCATTTCAATTGTGAAGACTTTGCCACAGGAGAAAGGGAAAGAAGCATGGTTGTTGTGGAAGGCCTTTACAGAAAAAATTCTGAATCTCTTACAAGGTGTATGTAAAGAAGATGCGATGATTGGGCCACAAAATGAACTATACAGAACTTCCAAAGCAAGAACAGAAAGAATGGAGGTGGAATCTGAGATAAGTTCACATGGAATGGCAAATAATTCTGGTACTAGTACTTCTTCGGCGACTTGTTTAAAATGTATAAGTCAGAAAAAGACCGACCTTGTATGTACCACAGTTTCACCAGTCTGGGATCACCTGACTGAGTCTGAGAACGCTGGCATTCACAGTATCACAGCTGCTCACTCAGATGAGAGTCATAGTGCTAAAGAGAGTGATAGCAGCACATTGGGGAGAACAAGATATCAGACCAGACATGCATTTAGAAAATTTACTCAAATAAACAGTCACAGTACTGAACAACCAACAGTAGTAGAAAAAGAGATTTTGGGTCTTGACAAGCAGCCAACCAAAAGTTGTGAACTTGTAGATGGCTGTACTATGGGGGAACATATCCAAGAAAGCTTCGGAATATTTTCCAAAGAAAGAACCGATAAAATAAAAGAATTTGGTGAATTTAAGGCTGAAAATAAGAATCCTGACAATTTGAAAGTTTTTACAATGGATAAAGATCAACAACTTGTAAATATGTCTGAAGGTTTAGAAGGAGCATGTAATGCAAGTTCCAAGAAGAAAACATGTAAAGAATGTGGGAAGATTCTCTGCAATACATCTTCATTAAACAGTAGGTGCTCCACAGTTTTTTCATTCTGTAATAATTGAATTTATTGTAAAACCTCTACTACCTCACTTATTTAAAATTGACCTTTCTGAAATTAAAACCAGAATGCATTAATATTTATTATCCCCTCTTATTTGTCACCCAGTAAGGAAGCTTAAAGCAATACCTGGGACAACCTTGCTTCCAAACGTGTTAAACCAGCAGATTCTGATGTTGCGGAAAATTTGCAATTGTAGAACTCCAGCTGAGAAAGATTGATTAACTTTTATTCTGAACACAGCCTGAGTAAAATCTCCAGAGACCAAAAGGGTTATACAGGACCTCCCATAACACAATTAACCAACTTGCACAGACTTATCACAAAGTATATCGCTCAGTGTGAAAAGGACCCATGTTTTAACAGTTGAGTGGGTCTTAGCCACACATTAATATGTAACAGTTCCTATACATTATATTTCAGTTCACATGCGTGTTCACTCAGAGTATAAACCGTACAAATGTCCCAAGTGCAGCAAGTGCTGGGCTGTGAAGAGTAACTGGAAGCGTCACGTCAGCAAGTGCAGGATGAAACTGGCAGGCGGGGACAGAGGTGGTATGTTCTGTATAGTTATAAATGTTTTTATAACCTATTTTTTAACATACAAATGAATGTTTTAGTCATCAAACAAAAGTGAATAATGAATATAAGTGGATAAAAATGCTGCTTAATAGTTAAGATGAATCCAATGCCGCAATCTTAATCTAAGATCTTTCACAGGAAACTGATTAATTTCAAAGTGAGTTGCGATATTTGATCTCTTCAGTTTATTTTTTGACTTTTTTCTTGGACAGTGTTTGCCTGGTGTAATCATTTTTTTATTGGAGGATTTGATAGTTATATATACATGCATGTACATCAACAAAATGAATATACCAGGTACTACTGTACATATTGCCTAACATGAAAATTGATTTGGATTTTCAAATTGTTCAAAAAAATCTATTGGTAGATAATGCTAAAGTGAAGTGATCATGTAAAATATTTTTTCTTTCCATTGATAATGTACAGTATATTAAAATCCAGATAAACAAACTATAATTTCCAGACTCTCCAGCTTCAAGCTTCTCGAGCAAAGATGAAAATTGTGAAGAAAGTGTAGATGGCGCTGCACAAGTAGAAGATGATCTTGGACCCGACAAGACCTGCCCAGTTTGTAGCACAGTTTTGAAGAGTCAGACTGCCTTGAGTGGTAGGTTTTTAATCTTTGTAGGTATCAGGTTGATAATAATTTGTAAATGAATATCTCTTAGAGTCTGGCAGCTTTTTTACACATTTTAAAGAGTGTGAATAATTCAAGGAGGACATGCATGAGGGATTTAATTGTGTTTATGATAATGTTACATGCAGATCGATAGATAAAGATTATCATTTTTGTTGATTTAGTAGTTTTTCCTTCTAATGTACATACACTAGTGGGCTTGATATGGTCTTAAAATACAATTTAAGAACACAAATAGTCTTACATGATCTTAAAACATGAGTAAGACCATTTCCAGTCTGACAGTCAATTAAGTTGTCTCCCCTTACACATTCTCCTATTGTGAGCAAAGGTGTCCTCTATTGTGAGGGGAGGTGTCCCCCATTGTGAGGGGAGGGAACTGCTTGACCACTTAAGTAGATGTTAGATCATTTTTGATCTTAAAAGCAGATTCAGTCCATTTTAAGACTACTGCTGTAATGATTAAGATTGTGTAAGATCATTTGTGAACTTAAATTGCACTTTAAGACCAAATCCAGCCCACTAGTGATATAAACTGTTAACCTGTAGTTTATTATGTGATGTTCATGTATTTCAGAATTAACTTGTCTTTCCCCAGATCACATGAAGGTTCATAATGGAGACCCAGCCTTAACCTGTGACCTGTGTGGCCAAAGTTTTCATTTCAAATCCCATCTTTCTAGCCACATAAAAGCCTGCAGGAGTAAGCATAATTTTTATTTTAAATTTTTTCACCATCCGAGGTTTTTTTACAATCCAACATTAAGTTTCGGATTTGAACATTTTGGCTGGTCTACTGAGAATACAGGTGAAAATATTCTTAAACTTGTTACATTTTCTGTGCAGTAGATGTTGGATCACTCTGTATTATGTCCTGGATAGATGGAGCCACAAGCACCCTCTTTGTTAAGGCTCATAATTAGTTTCCACCTGTATTCTCAGTGGAAGTCTCAAATGGAAGGATGCAACAACATTAACAAGACTGAAATGTAAACCAGTAATAGGACTAAAATGTCATTTACAGGCTTGTAGACAGCAATTCAAAAAGGGGATTCCTTTTCTGAAAAAGTGGACTTTTAACCATGAAAGCCTTTTGTACCAGAGTTACCCTGAGTGTCAGAGCAACGTAAAAAATTAGCTTGTAAATATTAAATATACCTTGGAGTCATTTTTATGTACAGACACAGATGTGTCTGTACATATAGCCATCATCTGCGTCTGTCGTCGTCGCCGTCGTCGTCGCCGTGCACTTTTACCGATAACACGATAAGTGGAAAACCATTTTACCTTTTGACTTGAAACTTGCAGAACTGATGAATATTCATAATACGCAGGTCAAGTTCGAAAATCAGCATGATCGGGTCACTTTTAGGGAATTTATGCTGTTTTTTCACTTTTTTCAGCATATATGCAGCACCGATAACACGATAAGTGGAAAACCATTTTACCTTTTGACTTGAAACTTACAGAACTGATGAATATTCATAATACACAGGTCAAGTTCGAAAATCAGCATGATCGGGTCACTTTTAGGGAATTTATGCTGTTTTTTCACTTTTTTCAGCATATATGCAGCACCGATAACACGATAAGTGGAAAACCATTTTACCTTTTGACTTGAAACTTACAGAACTGATGAATATTCATAATACGCAGGTCAAGTTCGAAAATCAGCATGATTAGGCCATTTTTAGGGAATTTATGCTGTTTTTTCACTATTTTCAATATAAATACAACACTGATAACACAATATAAGAAAAACGGATTGGCCAATTGTAATTATACTCACAGGAGTGGTCAATCTTACTAAAACGCAGGTTGAGTTAGAAAATAAGCATAATCGGGCCATTATTTTAGAAGTTATACTGTTTTTCACATTTCCTCAGATTCAATTATTAGGCATGTTAACAGTCTCATTATTTAACTAATAAGATGCCTAAAAGTGTTTGTTTGATATTTCCTGCATCTTTACAACATTGTTAGTTGATTATGTAAAAAACATGGTAAACTTGTTATCATGTATTGTGTAACAAAGTGTCAAAAATGGAAATAAACTTATATCATTGCAGTTTGTCAGATTCAATCATCTACTATGTTCAGAATCTCAGAATGGAGGAAATTGGACATTTAACACTGTTCTATTGATACTTTTCCCATCTCATCAATTTTCTTAGTTGGTCATATAAAATGGCAGTAAAATGTTTATTTTGTTTTATGTTAAAAAAGTGTTAAAAATGGAAATAAACCCATTTCAGAACAGTGCTGTCTTGTTTACATTTTGGCATTTTCAAGGCGTGACTTTGAAGTTCCATGGGCCTGAAGACCTTTGCTAGTCACATTTTCTGAATATCTGTGATACTAATATTTTATAATTAAAAATTGATGGTCATTAAGCTGTTAAACATTATGTAATATTGCATCAAAATTTGAAGAAACCCCTATTTTGGGCACTGCTTCCATGATGACCATTTAAGGAAAATCATGTCACTTACTGTTCTCAAACTTACAGGAAAGAAACATGGGACTAAAATACAGCTTCAGTAGGCAATGCAGTCTGTTTGGTATTTTTATTTATTTATTTATTTATTTTTTTGGCAGTTTAACAGTTTTTTGTGAAAATTTAGTTTTTCACATATTGGCATTTTCAAGGTGTGACTTTAAAGTTCCATGATCTTGAAGACTTTTGCTTGTCACATTTTCTGAATGTCCATGTTACTAATATTTTATTAATAACATTTGATTGTCATTATGCTGTTAAACATTATGTAATGTTGCATCAAAATTTGAAGAAACCCCTATTTTGGGCACTGCTCCTATGATGACCATTTAAGGGAAATCATGTCACTTACTGTTCTCAAACTTACAGGAAAGAAACATGGGTCTAACATACAGCTTCAATTGGCAACACAGTCTGTTTGGTAAATTTTTCTGGCAATTTAACAGTTTTTTGTGAAAATTTAATTTTTCACTTATTTGCATCTTTATTTTCTGTTCTTTGTCTGTACATTCGACAGCTTTGCTGCCTTGTTACTAGCTCTGAAGACCAGCGGCCATGTTAGGCTTCCGTCAGTCAAATAGAACTGCTCCGCAGTGAAACTGCAGTTGAATGTCATTAGACCAAAATGAAACTTAAAACAAATTTAATTCTGCTTTATTTAATTTTATTTACTGTATTTAAAGAATAAATGAAAAAATGAATAATATTCTTCGAAAAGAAAAGATATATCCAATGTTTTTGTATTTTTTGCTTATCAAAGAACATTTAGTCCTGAGATATACACGTGCACAATACACGTGCTTGCCATGTGCCAAATTTGACAGCTACACTGTATGCCTGATACCACTATAAGGGCTACACAAAAATCAGTTTTTACAGCAGAATGTTGCTTGTATTGTGGCACTGACCTTCGACTGCAAGATATTTTCAATTCAAACTTCTAACTCCGCGTCAGGCACTTTAATTGCTTCTTGTCTCGTGTGCTCGAGATAACTTCAGCGCAAGGCGGGAAAGGCAGCTCCAGGCGGCCAAACCTGTGACGTACGAGACTTTTGACTTCCAAATATGGATCCAAGCAGACACAGCTGTGACGTGTGACTTCCAAATATGGAAGCGCCCCAGGCAGAATTTTGAAGAAGAACGTCCCCGAGTTGATTGCCGCTGTTCGCTAGAGCCTGGTATTGCTAATATGGGTTATATATGAAATCAAGATCGAGCTGGCAATACCGGAATCTAGAACCTAGGGTAACCAGAGTAGACCTTTCCCAGAAAAAAAGGTGGGTTTTTTAAACCCCCCATCCCCCCTGGTTATGGGCCTGATGTACATCGATAAATGACTAGATATGATATTTTGAACACTTTTCAATCCAGATGCCCAAGCAGCCGAGGCCCAGGGGAAACCCAAATGTCACCTGTGTGGAAAATACCTGTCACATAGGTCAGCTCTCAGTGGTGAGTGTCAAAGAATGCTAGTAAATGCTCATCCCCTCTCACAGTGCCTGTTGGAAGCTAACTTGTTAAGGGAACAAACTTGAGAGGGATAAGGGGGCAAAAAATCTCTTCTTTGTTTGTTTAGATGCAGACATGTATGTTGGTCTTCCATCTGCCTGCCACATTTTCCCTTTATCGGCATGCTTTGAAATGTTGATGTTAACAACTCTGATATTTTTAGTCGTGGTTGGTGGCCCAGAAAAATAACCTTTCTTTCTTTGATCTTGCTCAATAATTCATGCTCAAGTCCAAATTCCTCAAGAACAATGGTTCACTCCTTTTTCTGGCCATGAGGTGCATAACATTCTTCGATAAATCCACCTAAAAATATTCTATATTACTGACGGTACTACAGTTTATTCGGTACACTTGTAAGTATTTAATTTTTTATTTTTGTCATTGATTACATTTGATTAATTCTACAACAGTGTGTAATAATTATTATATCTCCATAGTGCACATGAAGTCCCATGCTGGCATCAAATCTCACAAGTGCGTAGGCTGCTACAGGAGCTTCCTTGTTCGTAGCAACATGTGCAAACACCGCAGGCAGTGCATGGGCGAGGAAGAAGCAAACAAGGAGCAGGAAAGAGAGAAAGAAGAAAAGATGAATAAAGCACCTAACATGCCAAGAGTGAAGCGGAGCACTTCCATTCAGTGCAAAGAATGTGGCAAGGTTTTCTCAGGGACAGGGTCACTGTATTGTGAGTGTGTTTTTAATTCATTTGTTACACTTTTAGTTAATTTGTTACACTTTTAGCCCTTTTAGTGGTGAGATTATAGTTGCTTTGTAAGGTCATTGTTAAGACTCTTCAAATCCCATATGCAGTCACAGTTAATGTTATTAAATCTATTTATAAATAAGACAATTATTGAAAAGTGTATTGTATTTGGGAATATTGAATGTCATTTACACACTGCGACAGAATAATATAATTTCAAAAACGCCCAGTTTGCAATACCATCATTCACTGTCAAAATATGGGTGTTGTGTGTTCTGATTTGTTCTTAAGTGATCATTTCAAGGCATTTGGGGATGAGGAAAGCAAGAAATTGGCCTTTGAATGCAATGTTCAACAATGAAAATTTGGCCTTAAAATGTATAAATTTATGCTCAGCACACACACACACACACACACACACACACACACTTATGAATATTTTGTCTTGTAGTGCACATGAGACAACACACTGGTGAGAGACCATTTCGATGTTCAGTATGTAACAAAGACTTCAGTATCAAGTCCAACATGCTCCGTCATGAGAGGACCCACACTGGTAGCAAGCCATACGAATGCCCGGAGTGCCATCAGTGCTTCACAGAGAATGGCAGTTTGAAGATACACATGAGGAAACACACAGGAGATAGGCCTTTTGTGTGAGTCTCTCTCTCTCTCTCTCTCTCTCTCTCTCATAGTGAACAAATTCGCCCCAATATGCAATATGTAATCAGCAGTATGACTACTCTGACACTTATATTGGTTTTTAAGGTGAACCATGAAACGTGTTTCATAATAAAAGTTATAATGGCATATCTTACAGTGAAATTTTGAAAAGTGTCTCATGGGTTCTAGTTCTGAGTATCATTTTTTGGTGTTAAAAATCATAAAGCTTGTATATATAGACACTCTGAAAGTAAAACAATTTGCCCCTATTAAAAGATGAAGGGTATTTTTACAAATAAAGCTGCAAGGTTGCCTTAAATATTTCAAACTTAAAATTGCGACATTGTCTGCTATAATAAACAAATGCAGCTGAAATTAATTTATTTTTAATCATTAATAAATTTTATTTAATTATCAGATGCACACTATGTGGCAAGGCATTTATACAGTCAGGCAGCCTAAAGAGTCACCTTGCCACCCATGTTAACCAGAAGAATCACCTTTGTGACTGGTGTGGGAAAGCCTTTGCACAGAAAACACACCTGCAGGCGCACGTGCGTCGCCATAAAAATATACGCAATTACAAGTGTGAGGAGTGTCCTATGAAGTTTGTTAATAAAGGTAACTTAAAGGTGCTTCTCATGTCAGATATTTAATTTTGTTTAATATGGGACATTGTATTGTTATGATTTATTGTATTGTTAGTGATGGTAGCCACACCCTAAACTTCAAATTTAAGGATTGTACGTCGAGAAACACTGTTACGATTATTGTTATTTTTTTAAGTATGGAATTTGATGTTAATTTTTATGGGCATGTTACAGCTTCATTGACTTTTTCCTTGTTGCAGGTGACTTAAATAGACACCAGAAAAAACATACAGGGGAAAGGCCTTTCTTGTGTACATTTTGTCCAAAGACGTTTACTCGCCTTCATTATCTCAAAGAGCACATGCACATTCACACTGGAGAGAAGCCATTTGGCTGTAAAATATGTGGCGCCAAGTTTTCTGACAGGTCGTCTGCTCTGAAACATGAGAAAAAGCATGACAACAGAGAACCTCAACAGAGTGAGTTTAATATTAATTTTGTGGTTTTATAATAACATAAAGTATTGAAGGAAATTTAAAATACATTGTGTGTTACAGATTTTCTTTGTAAGTAACATACTATTATTGAAGTGAAGTGACTGTTACATGTATGACCTTTATTTTTTAGGTCTCCGCTGCCTTTTATTGTCACAATTCCCAACAGGGGGCACTCTAGGTCAGGCCCAAGACAGTCCACAGCCATCAGTGACTTTTGTTATTAAGGATGAAATGGGTAAATGAAGTCCTTTATACACAGGAAGTAACAAATTCAGAGAACATTTTAAAAGTGACAGATAAAAAAGAATATGTGAAATTGCAATGTATTTATTTTTGTTTCTCAATGTTCATGTGTACAGTTGCATAAAAATTATTTAGTTTCAGAATCAACCTTAATGTTATTTTTTTAACTGAATGAAAAAAAATTGTAAAACACTGGTTTTGCAACACATAATCAAACATTCAGTCAGTTTTTGGGATCTGTTTTCTGTAAATCCAAATTTTTCGCCATTTTCAAATAGTTGTGAAAAATAACATTATTCTACATTTAAGCATCCTCCACCAATCACCAGCAGTTCATCTCCATGCTTCAAACACGGAATCCAGTTGATGTTATACAAACAGTGACTACATCTGCCACACCACACACAGAGGAATATGTGAACAGCGCTGTTGATACCATTGGCCACACAGGGGCGCTGATGTCAGCCATGACAGGACCAGATCCAGGTCATGAGATTCCTGAACCGGCTACCATGGTGACTTTGTCCTCTGAGGATTTGTACACAAATTGAGCCATGGAGTGTTTTTTCTTTGTTATAGGTGACTTAAATAAACAGCAGAAAAAAAACAGGGGAAAGGCCTTTCTAGTGTACATTTTGTCCAAAGATGTTTTCTCGCCTTCACTATCCCAAAGAGCACATGCACGTTCACACAGGAGAGAGCCGTTTGGCTGTAAAATATGTGGTGTCAAGTATTCTGACAGGTTGTCTGTCTCTGAAACATGAAGAAACATGACCACAGTTTGTACACTAAATGAGCAGCGTATTTTGTTTCTGTTGATCAGTATTATTTTTAGACTTGGACACGAAAAAGTGTTGGCAGAGAGTGTCACTGCTTATCTTTCTTAATGACAGTGTTTATAGGATCAATGTTTGTCTTACTGGACGTTGTATAATATAGATTCTGAATCGGAAGAAACATCTGTGCAATACATGTTCTCACTGTTATAGTACCATAATTATTTCATAGCAAATTTTTTAGTGTTAAATTATATTAATTTGGATTTTCAAATTGTTATAAAGATCTATTCTGTGTACAAAGTACTGGAGAGTGCATTGTTTTCCTATTCTTTAACATCAGCTGTGAACTTGTTCTTCTTCTTATTTACTAAATTAACGGAGAAAACTTCTCATTTAAAGAAGAGATTCTCATGATGAAATTATGCATTGCACTTGCAATTGGCCCAATAAAATGTAAAGGTGGTATGATAGTAATTGTTTTTCAAACACAGTAAATTTCTACTCAATTAACCTAAGAAAACTAGAGAAACATTTTTTTTTTTTGTGGAAAATAGTCGACTTGTGTTGAAATTGTTTGAATAATTACCATATACGATAAACGTTTATAACAACTAGAAAAATGGCAAACTTCCATTTAATATTGAAACGCAACATGTCTAGATAATAATAAAAATATTTAGTTGAGTCTAAAATCCAAATTTAAAAATTTATTGAAACAGATAATTTAGAAATTTTAATTTAAAAAATGTTACCTCATAATTCACTTTAAAAAGTTGTTTGTAAAAATTATATAAATACCTTTTAAAGTCTTGAGTTTCCTTTTAAAAAGTTGCTGGGGAGTCATTCCTACGTAGTATAAATGGGTGTAAACTCCATTCCCTAGGTGCAGCGACTTTGAAATAGGTGCTTAATAATCATTATAAATCATCAGTCGTTCCTCATGAAGTTAATATGGTCTTCAACTTTGTTTCATCAACCCAATGTCAAGGCACGATGCAAGTTGACACAGTTTATCACCGTTATGGCCTCTAGGTCATAGCAGTATCAGGCTTGTGAACTTGCAGTAATTTTGGGAGAATACTTAAGAAAAGTGCACATTTTGACCTCCTTAGTTGTGAAATTTCATAAAACCTTTATCAAATTTTTTTTCCGTGTGGGCCTTTTCAGGCTTAAAAGGTGGTTCGTTCAACCGCCCACTCCCCCTCGCATCCAGAACTGTAGTGCTTTCGGTCATATTGCATGCCTGTCACAGGATGTTTTTAATTTTCTCCTTACGTGGAGATGAATTACATCAGATTTGAAAAGAAAATTAATAAAAAAAGAAGTCATTTTATTTTTCATATCCAGCACGTCTCGTATATATACTATTATAGCACTTTGCTGTATCGTTTACTATATAGTATATTCACTAATATCTATGTTTGTTTGCTTTTAACAATGTGATTAAAATTAGCAATACATGGATGTTTGCAAGTGGTATATATTTATTTAGTGATTAACATAACTTAGACTGCTAAGATTAATTTTAACGATTTACAATACTGCTTCATTGTTTGCTTTTAAAAAGTTTCGGAGATATAAACGGGGACACTCTTGTTTAGAATAACTTGTTTAATACATTCACAACACAAGGACAAACAAAAACGATTACCCGTATACAGGGGGTACTCCTCACACATGTATCCGTCCTCCATCAGTAATTTATCAATCAAAACGTTAGGATTCCTTCCTGTCGCCTGGCGTTTACTTTCGTTGGCCCAGTGATTATCTGTCAACCTGAGTCAATATATCGGTGACACCGCTCCCGTCCTTTGATCAGTTGAGGACACCATGCTCAATTGAAAGTCACGAAATAGACGCTGAGATTATTTACACGAAATAGTAAGTATAATATTCCTTTTTTTTTTGAAAAATGGAACGAGTCAGATTACTGCAGTGTGGACAATGTGTAACCAATGATATCCAATGTGAAGTAGACCGCATTCAAAACAGTGGGCTAGCTTGTCTGAGGGTCAAATATGGCCGACCAACTTGAATACATCCCCACGAAGTATCTATTCAGTGTCTATTGGCGGATTAGACGGCATGCTTTTTAGTGGGTCGTCATATTTGACCCGTGGCCTAGCTGTAGTTAGTCCACCGTTCTGAATTCGACCTTAAACGAACAGTGTCACTAATGCATCGTTATGCACTTGCATGCCATCATAATCGTGTCGAAGGGAAAACTGCAGTCCTTCCTCGGGAACTGAGGTGATCGTGTCTTGAAATATGCTTTCTTATACATGTCCACCTGCCCTCGCACGATGCAAGTTGACAGTGCTTGGCAAATTTATGGCTTCTCGTTCAACAAAGTCATCGTATTAGGCCTGTCAGTCCAGCGGCCAGTAATTTGAATTTTTTCAAAGAAAAGTGAACATTAAGACATCCTTAGTTGAGAATTGACATGAAACCTAGATCAATATTTAATTCCGTGTGGACTTTTCATGGCTTAAAGGACAGTTTGCTCAACTCCACCCCACCCCCCACCCCCAACCCCCCACCCCCACCCCCAATTGCAAACGGAGCCGTAGTGCTTTCAGCGAATAACGATATCACATAGAGGCTACATTGTATTATATGGGCCGAGTATGGGCGAGTTATGGAATCGAGACGCTTGTGCGATGCTTTCGAGTTACGGGGACCTGGTAATCTAATGATTCATACCGTTGCTTATTGTCCCAGAAAAATAAAGACTTATTTAGATGAACCTGTTTAACAATTTCACAATTGACAGAAAATTGAAACTCCTTTTTATAATACATACTGGAGTATATCCATCCTTCACCTAGATTTATAAATCAAAACGGCACGCACGACGATTTCTTCTTATCATCTGGTGTTTGCCTGCGATGACCTACCTTGTACAATATAAATTACCTGTTAACTTGTGTAAATATATACAAAATACAGATCCGGTCCCATGATCATTTGAGAACGCCATGTTGAATTGAAATAGAGGTTGAGAAGATTTTTTAAAAAAGTAAGTACTGGGGTAGCATTTTATTTTCTTGGAAATTGAAATTGGTTTTACTTAACTTATTGCAGCACACTCAGCGGGATCCCCTGTGAAGTACATGTACACGTGTTTTAAGGGACGGAATTCCAAATATTTCACAATTAACTGCTGGTAGAAGGTTTATCTTGGGTCAATAGTTTGGTTATTGGGTGATACATATGTAATAAAATTATCACGGGAAAAATGTTTGACTGAAGTTGAGTTGTTTACAAACTACACTGGTATTCAAGACGGCATAATCACTAAAGACAAGAACGTTTGAACTTGCTAGATGTCATGCCACAAGACTGAAACAAACGCTGTTGGTAATATTACTGTCCTAGTTATAAATGCACCAAAATCACCAACAAAAAATCTAAAAAGCAGGTCTATACAGTTGTTTTATAAATGAAAGTTATTGGCATGACCTTCATGTTGGCCTACATCGCCCATTTTATAATGTATAATTTTATAATTGGGTAAAACTTAAATATTCCGCAAATTAAAATGGCGGATCAAGTCCCGCTCCTTACCCACACGTGCGGGGGAGTATCGGTGCGGGGACGTATCGACATGTAACCACACACACACACACACACACACACACATAAAGGAAGAAGGCTTTACTGAAGTGAAGCTTACAGAAAAATGCAACAAGCTGTACTGCGTATCTCATGCAGCTATTTTCATGATTGTAATATAAAAAATTTAAATGCGTCCAAACTGAACTTCTGTAGTCACTGGGATTTGGATATATTAAGTTGGGTAGGGGGGGGGGGTGCACCGCCAACAAAACAAATAGTAATCTATATAGTTATAGCAGATGAGCCAAAGTCTCCTTTTCATATATTTCTCCTTAACTACAACAATCTGTTGTCAACTACCAGGTGTTAGCAATACTTTATGGCAGTGGGAAAATAGTGGCCTATAGTTTGAATTTGATTATAACCGTTAAAAATATACTGACAGTCAATGAAAACGCATCATTTATTTATCAAATAATATTTTAAGTTCCTTTGGCACATTAAGAAAATAACAGTTTTCGTGTGAAATATGACCTATTATTCAGTCGCACAAGGTCAGGCCTAACCAACTACCAGACTCGGCACCTAAGGATCCTGAATTAACCGGTATATCGGACCACACTACCCGTTTTCAAGGTGTGTGTCAGATCGCACTTCGGAGTATCATACCCCAGAACAAATTTTGTAGGACGACTGCGGGCTCATCCACGCTCGGCTGAACAACCTTAAACTGTACTCTTACTTTAGAGTACTCTATTTCATTGTCTCAATGGGGGTATATGGGTACTTTACGACATTCGGTTTGAATGTTTTAACAACTTTTGATAGAGCTTTTTTGCACTGTATTAGATTAATGTGGCAGTCTATGGTTCATCTAGGTGGCTTTCAAATTTATGCACCTGGTTTTAAAATCATATAGCGATTAAATACGACAATCGTTTACTATCCAGTCAAGGTGACAGCCAAGCGTGGGCTCATCCTGTCGGTGTTCTGACTGATACTCCGAAATGCGATCTGACACACACCTTGAAAACGGGTAGTGTGGTCCGATATACCGGTTAATTCAGGATCCTTAGGTGCCGAGTCTGGTAGTTGGTTAGGCCTGAGGGTGAAATAAAGGTCAGAAAAGATCATTAAAAATGATTATTAAAATGCAAGTTCACGTGTTCAAATCTCTTTGGTTCAACCTAACCTACAGCATCCCCAGGGCCCGGAGTTGCTCTTCCAGTGTCAGACGTGGCATCACAGAACTTTTTTGTCATGTGTCATACTGGATTTAGTGACTACCTTAAATAGGCTTAATTAATCACCATATATTGAACCTGATTAATTCACACCAATCAGGAAAAACACATGATTTTGTAACAGCTGATGACAAAATCAGCTGATGACAAAATCACTGAAGCGGAAATTTTAAACATCCGAGCGGTCAGCCCACTCTCTTATGACATGAATATGAGATATTTATTATTATTTTCATTCAGAAAGATGAGGAGCACCTGTATCATCTACTCATGTGACTACTCTTATGACCAAACAAGTGCATTTGTACTCGTTTATATGGTTAGAATCGATTCTTGGTAAAAGTACAAGAGTGCAAAAGTACAAGAAAGATAATCACCCATTGACCGATTATGACATTACAACATGCACAGGTCTACAGATGTACTCATGTTATATTTAGGAAATAAAATATCGGTATGCTTCCAACCACATGCACGCTATATGAGATTGAAGACAAAGATTGAGATATTTATTATAATTTTCATTCAGAAAGATGGGCAGCACCTGTATCATCTACTCATGTGACCGTCAGAAGAGGGAAACATGTATCTTAACAACAATGGAGGCGCTGCTACACGACGCTAGGCAACTCTTAGGTTAGTACAGTCGTTCCATCAAGGTACTCTTGTTGGACTTTTGAGGCATACAAAATACTGTTGAACAACAAAATAGCCAGGCTAATTAATCGTGTTAAAAGACTATACGTATAAAAAGTGCGTGTGTGTATGTATGCATTAAAACGAGCCAACACAGTTTTACAGAAGACTTTTAAAGACTACAAAATGTAGGATACAGTACATACAGGTTAGATGTACTTCCATCGATTTTGTTATGTTGAAAGGATCGGGGAATGCTCTGTTAAATTTTGAAATGTAATCTGTTTTCCCTTGTTAGGTTATGGACAAGATGACCGGCTTTCTATTGTACTGGACAGGGAAGGAGCTAAGATAAATAAAGAAGAAATTCTTTTTGACATAGCTAAGAAAAGGGATGTTTTAGAGCTGATGATCCTGAATCTGGACAGACAAGAATCATGGACTCGGGAAGAAGGTACGATAAAACAAAAGAACAAACGGTCTAAAACGTTAACATTTAGCTAAAGATATTTTCATTTTAATGAGGCTGTTTACTGCCAAGACTAAGCCTGAACATTGGCCACTTCACTACGACTTGTCATAGTTTAATTTTACATGGTAAACTGAGTTAATGTTATTTTACAGTGCCAAGTAAACTAACAAGCCCAAATATTCAGATGATTAGCATCAACCATAGTCAAAACATCCAAATAGGAGACAGCAACTGGTTTCTTCAGGCAGATAATACGAGGGATGAAGATGATTTGCAGGTTGTTATGCCGGCGCAAGGTAAGAATATTGTCACAAAATGTCTGATAGTCACTCATGGACGAATAAAGGAATCTTCTCGGTCTCTTTCCAACAGGGGAAAGATGACACACTCTCTGATCCACAGTAACGTTGATAGCCAAACAATGTACACAGAGTGAACCAAAATCTTCCTTCTTAATATCCTTGATTTAACAGAGACATTCCATTCCATAAGGTTCGTAGTTAGATTAGTAGCGATGCGCAGTTAAATGTCAGTGAACCACGTACAGTGACTTTAGGCCTGCTATGCACATGTTAGTTTCTTTAGTAGACAAGAAGCATGACATAATGCTGTTTGTGTCAAATATCTGATTTTATAGCACAAAGAAAGTTAATATAAAAAAAAACATTCCTTCATTTCAGCAGAAAACACCGAAGACATTTCAATAATACCTGATCCGTTACACCGACTGTATTCCGCCATCGCACGACCAAAGCTTTGGTACATGCTTGATAGGATTGCCCGCGAGGTGGACAGAAACAAAGTCCTGGAGTACAGGAATGAAAATGGGTTCAATGTCCTTCATGCTGCAGCGTTTCACAATAACGAACTTGCAGCTATCACTATATGGCGACATTTTGATTGGGCGACACTTTCAACGCAGGTCACAAGTGGCGCTCACCCTGGTGAACTTGAAGGCTGTACTGCCAAAGACATAGCTGTAAAGAGACACAGCAAGAGTGTGGCAGACCGAATTGATTTGTTAGGGAAAACTGAGAGTGGAATGAAGCTAATTCACAAGGTTGTAAGGAGTCAAAACATTGATAAGTTAAAAGAACTCTGCACTCTTAACCATAATTTGGTAAATATTACTGACTCAGACAATTTTACACCACTGCACTATGCCGCCGGTGTAGGATTCCTAGATGGTGTGAAGTTTCTTCTTGATATGGGTGCAGACCTGAATGCTGTCACAGAGTCTGGTGAAACAGCCCTGGGTCGTGCCTGTAGGATGGGGTACGATGACGTGGTGGAGTACCTCACTGATCTTCCGAACATCGACATCAAGAAAAGTATGGTGTCAGATATGGAAGACTTAACGTGTCTCGATGCCGCAGCGATGTCTTCAGAGACATATACGACAGGCTGCAGCGCCATGGTTTACCTGTGACCAGCAATACCCTGGTGTGTGCAGCATGGGGCGGTCACGTCGAGTTCGTGAAAGAAATAGTAGCAGTGGGCGGAATCGATGTCAATTATCAGAACAAGTACGGGAACACAGCTCTGTCTGAAGCATCTAGAAATGGTCATGTAGATGCGGTAAAGTGTTTGATAAATGAACATAAGGCTGACCCAAATATTCAGAATAAGTTCGGAAACACGGCTCTACATATTTCAGTTTTCAATAATGTCGGCCTGGACGTCGTGGAATGTCTGTTAGATGAAGGTGAGGCAGATCTAACCATCCTAAATAACGAGGGACAAAATCCAGCACACGTGGCAGCAAGGAGTCAACAAGTGCGATATTTGGATGCCATACTGAGAAGGAATCACGAACTTAGGGTTGACCCAAATATTCAAGACTCGTATGGGAACACCGCTCTGTGTGAAGCTTCTAGATATGGTCATGTAGATATGGTTAGGTATTTGATAAATGAAGTTAGGGCTGACCCAAATATTCAGAACAAAAACGGCAACACGGCTCTTCACATCGCAGTTCTCAATAACGTCGGCCTGGACGTCGTGGAATGTCTGTTAGATGAAGGTGGTGCAGATCCAACCATCGTAAATAATAATGGACAAAATGCAGCAAACTGTGCCGCAAGTCGTGGACTAGCGCAATATTTGGATGCCCTTCTGAGAAGGAATCACGGTCGTAGGGTTGATCCAAATATCCAAGACAAATACGGGAACACCGCTCTGTGTGAAGCATCTAGAAATGGCCATGTTGATGTGGTAAAATGTTTGATAAATGACTATAAGGCGGATCCAGTTGTTCTAAACAACGAGGGCAAAAATCCAGCACACTTGGCAGCAAGCAGTGGACAAGTGCAGTGTTTGGATGCCATTCTGAGAACACATCCTGGATTGGTTAACAAACGAGGTAATCTCTACGTAGGTGATATGATATACTTAGTACGCGATAAGGATGGAGAAAGACTCGTGTGGCATTATGTTTACGTCAAGAGAAAACTTCTTGCGAACTTCTTTGTAAAAATAAAAAGAGGAAATATAGATGTGGGAGATTACGGTAAGGTTTTGTACTCAGGATGGGGAGAAAATCCCACCGAAGACATTGAAAAAAAAATTGATGACAAGTACTATAAATGTGCTGATTCCGCACACGAGGATCTTACCCCGATCCACCACGCCGTTCTGGAACAACACCCCGCTGTGGTGGAGAAACTCCTGGAGCTTGGAGCTGCGACAGACATCCGCGATGCGTATAAAATGACGCCGCTGCACTTGGCCTGCATGCAAGGTAACAGAGAAATTGTGAAACTACTGGTGGAAGCAGGGGCGAACACCAAGGCGGCAGACAACGATGGCGACACCCCACTAGACGTGGCAAAACTCAACCAGCAGGATCACACTGTTGATATCCTGGAGAAGGCGGAGATAATGAAATTCGTTAGAGTAAGTTGAAAATTACAGCTAATAAGGGATAACCTATAATTGTCGGCAGCAATAATGCACTAAATTTATATTTCTCTCTGACATTTTCTTTTTTTTTCAATTCTACTGATACTGTTTAAGATTTTTAAAAGTAACTGATGTTTGATGACGCTCTTATCCACACAATATTAAATATATCAACTGAAGCTTGTCACTTTAGGCAGCACTCTGATATACGTTTAAAAACTATGTGAAAAGAAAGCAACATTATACACACGGTCACGTTTTAATTGTTAAAGTACCATGATAAACGTTTAGTCTTGTGATTAACAGTATAGGATGGACAAGTAAGATGTCTCTTAAGATTTCTTATTTATCAATAAGGATACTGTTCTCTTCTGTGATATCTTAAATGCAATGTTTTTTGCATGGCTACCTCCGTTAGCTTCACTTATACCAGATCAAAAATGTCAACAAATAAGAAGATCTTGAGGAGGAATGCCGAAAGTTATGTCTGTATTTTTTCAAAACTTTATGCACATTGTGGTCTCCTTACAGGATAGCATTCAACAACCTTTCAAAGAAATTATGGGTTTACTAGAACATGGTCTTGACACTGACGTCACAGCAGATGTTTTGAAGACCCAGCTTCACGATATAAGTGTGCAACTTTGTTCTTTTATTTTGCGATTAGCCATTAGCCAAAAATATATAACTTACTGGCTAGTGGAACCTCAATGGAATGCACTTAATTCGACCATCTGTTTATTTAATTAGATAGACAATTATTTATACGTGCACATCTGTCCTAATATTCTTATACCTAACAGGATAGGAAGATGTTCATCTATCATCTTTTTATTTAAACATAAAATGCGTATACTTCAGTAATTTTGAATGTTTTTGGGCGAAATGAAAGGGAATTAATTGTAATGTCAACATTGAATTTATGTGTGGTTTATCTACAGACTCGTGTATATATAACGCATTTGTAATATTCAACTACTCAAGAAATGTTTAACAACTTTTTCAGTTCAACAGTTGACGACGGTTGGGTTCTCCTGCTTGGCAAAACTGAATCCAAAAGAAGATTCTTCCAATCGTTTTGCTAAAGAAGCTGTTGCCAATGGAACAGACGAAAAGGAGTGAACTGAAGATATTGGAAACATTATTTTGCAGTGTAAGGGTTCCAATCACTGAGAATAAAATTGGAGTCATTTGACCCTCTAGTCAGAGTCCAGCACCCCTTGACCCTCATGGAGTTAATTTGACTCCTATATAAGGGTCAAATTACCCCACTACCAGAGTCTTTAGACTCTCTTATCGGAGTCAATCACCCCCTGGCTCTCATGGAGTCAATCTGACTCTAAAATCAGAGTCAGACGGCGTGGAGAGAACAGTTTTCATCATCCTTTGTCAGTAAAAACATTATTTCATTGGCCATAGTTTGTTTTATGCATGAACAAGTGGTTTTCTGTGTGTTTCTGCATACAGAACTCGTGCACTTATTACAGGTCCGGGCTTTCAGTTGCCACTCCCTTTATGTGATATGTTGGTATACAGGTCAGCAGGTTTTGTTTCCAGGTTGTAGGTTTGACCCACCAATGCATGTCATTTAAGAGGTATGCTCACTCATTGATATATATATATATATATATATATATATATATATATATATAAACTGTTTGTTATTGCTGTTTCAACAACAAAAGTGACCGCATGGCCTAGTGGTTAGGGTGTCCCCCTCTGGAGCGGGCGGACGTGGGTTCGAGCCCGTCCGGGGACACAACAAACTAAAATGATTGATACTCACTGTCTCTCCCATTGCCGCTATTGTTGTTGTTTTCGTTCATGATATGCCAAGGAGTCATAAATTCCTTAATAGGGGGTCATGGGGACTCCTTTGTAGAGATAAATCAAGGGATGAAGGGATGTATGAAAGGAGTCAATTGTGACCCTCCTGTGGGGTCTGGGGTGGCATTTCTCCATCGGAGTCAACTTGACTCCAATTGGGAGTTAATTTAGGCACCACTGCTGGACTCCAAGTTTGGAGTCACTTGGACTCCGATTTTATTCTCAGTGTATTCATTAGCCATTTTATAAATGATGAACAAACCAACAACCCATAATATTGTGGTTCTCCGATTCAAATGATTCTTCTTTTTCATAACATATTAATTCATTTTAGTAGAAGAATTGACAATATGGGATTATGTTATCTGAATGTAGCAGTTATAAATGTAGCATGGAGAACAGAGCTGTAAATATGAAAGACGGTAAATAAGTGTCCACAAATAGGATTCTATGGATATCCTCATTGCATTATCTCTGATAATACATGTATGCTAGAAATTAAAATTAAAAAACCCGTAGCGACTTTTAAATTCACACTTAAGTGTATTAAGATAATTTAAATAACTTATCGAGGATAAGATTCGTATTTAACACGATGACCCCCCCCCCAAAAAAAAAAAAAAAAAAAAAAAAATCAGAAACCGTAAAAATTATATTAAATTCTACAAAGGTCTAGCAAAATATCACGAAATTTGCTGGACTTTAACTTTGGACTGAGTACGATCATTCCCCAAAGTTTTCAAGTTTTCTTTATCTTGGTCGCTTTAAATAAAAGTCATGTTCTTTCCACAGTATGCTCCAAACGAACTCTACGGCGTTTGAGGCACACTTGCATATGCCGCACAAAATTGTTAATTACACGACACGCTTATTTAGCCTGCAAATCATACACTGTAGTGCAAGCACATTTTCGGAGACAGTATCGTCATGCTCCATCAATTAACCAAAAATTCCTCTTTTTGAGAGGACATTACGAAACCGAAACTGTTTTTTCAAAAATATTTGCACTAGAATTTGTTGGCAAAATAACCCCGACAACGGCCACCAGGCAACAATTAATTTCCTCGGTTGACCAAGATGTAATAATAATAATAATAATAATAATAATAATAATAATAATAATAATAAGATTCTTATAGGGCGCCTTACATTCTATCTCAAGGCGCCTTACAATAATGGCTAATATACTAAAATCATTAAAAACCAATTGGAAACCATTTAAAATTTACACTACTAAAAATCATCTTATTAAAATACATATATATATATTTAAAAATCTAAGAGATATAGACAGAATTAAAAATGTGGGTCTTTAAAAGAGATTTAAAATTGTCAAAGTCTTCTGTTTTTCTAATAAAATTTGGTAGACCATTCCACACTTTTGGGGCGTAGATTATAAAAGCACGATCTCCATAACTTTTGAGGCACCCCTTCTCTAAAACAGAATGTTCTAAAATAAAATCATTCTCAGTATTAAAACGTGTGGACCGCCGTGGTAAGTTAAAACAGATAAGATCAGATAAATATAATGGTCCTTGTGAATGGATCGCCTTAAAAATAATACAAAGATGTGTTGGGAAAGACCAATTTTGCAGTCTTTCATGCACAAAATCGATCGGTATACCCTGATAAAGAATGGACGAAAAAATAATATAAATGGTTTAAATCAAAGATTTTATTTTATTTTATTTTTATTATTATTATTATTTTTTTTTTTTTTGGGGGGGGGGTCCACCCTGAACCAGACCTTAGCATGGGCAATGTTATCTTTATTCATTTATTTGTTATGTTATTTTAGATTGTACTGTTGCATGCTATCTTAAAAACAGTTTGTTTTTTATTTTTATTTCTATTTTTTGTTTTTATTTACAGGAAGAAAAGAAAGAGGACTCCTCTTTATCAGATCTACTACAAAATATATTAATGTTTAGCCAAGCGAGACATTTTCAAAACGGCGACATTATAGTACATATACGACTTCATGTGCTTATCACATTGTTTATTGAAGTGCTTAAGTTGTCTGTGTGTTTGTGTGTAGATTAATAAGAAAAGAGTATGTCAAAAGACAGTCACGTGGACGCCGTTTTGTTGATTGAAGTTCACATGTGCATATATCTGTGTCATATTACGTTGACACAACTATATTTTCAGCAGCTAATTTTGTACGGAAAGCTAGAAGAATTTTGAAAACAAGATAATCCTTCGATGAGTTGTCTGAGGTGCAAAAATGTCTTTCACATACAGATAACATTTATAGGCTTTTCTTATGAGCAGTAGTTATGAGCTTCCATGCTTGATCTTAATTAAATGTGTTTGAGTGTTTTCTTCTTTTTTTTTAATTCGTGAATGTTTGAAATATTCGCCACATATTACACATTGTCCATAAATTTCTTAATTTGTAGACTTTATAGTTAAATAACACCCTCCTTTTTAATTTTATTGGGAATATATTATTATTATTACTATTATTATTATTATTATTATTATTATAAATTTGAATATTGAGTCAAGATTTTCTGTTGACTTATTACGACTAATTCCTTGCTGTGAATATATATCCTATGAAACATGTAATGCAGCCGTTTGTGTTGTGATAGGTAATGGATTTGCTGACACGATGACCATGACTTGTATATATTGTAATTCTACATGCATTGTAGCGTAAGGTTCGTTTCATAACCAGTTAAAAAGTACAGTATATTAAAGATGTGGCCTGCACTTTGATTTATATCACCGGTGAGTAGAATTTCTCATCTTTAGCCAAGACTTTTGTTGAAGAAGCCATTTTAAAAATTGGATTTAAATTGTACACTTGGAATTTCAGATTGTACATTATACATGTATGCCAAAATGTTGGTTCTATATTCGAGAAACATGGATAATATCAAAACTGATTATATTACTATTGTAATAGTTACAATATTCATATAAATTTTTTTACATGTACAGCATAATAGCAAAGAAAATTATAGGCTTATTAATAATTTAAATATTAACCAGAAGAAACACATTAAGTACTTTCACGTCACTATCTTTTTGGCTATATGAATTATAATCTTTCTCTGAAACATGAGAAGAAGTATGCCCACAGATTGTACACTAATTGAGCAGTGTATTTTGTTTCTGTTGATCAGTATTATATTTAGACTTGTACACGAGAAAGTGTTGGCAGAGAGTGTCGTTGCTTATCTTTCTTAATGCCAGTGTTCATGGGATCAATGTTTGTCTTACTAGACGTTGTATACTATAGATTTTGAATCGGAAGAAACATCTGTGCAATACATGTTCTCATTGTTATAGTACCCTAATTATTTCATAGCATATTTTTTAGTGTTAAATTATATTAACTTTATCACGTGGGTAGTTGCTTTTCTTTTATACAGAATACTTGGGAGTACATCGATGGCCTTTTATTTGACATTATTTGTGCACCTATTATTCTTCTTCTTTACTAAATTAATAAAGAAAAATTTTCACTTTAGAGAAGAGATTCTCATAATGAAATTATTAATTGTACTTGGACTAATAAAATGTAAAGGCTGTTACAGTAAATTTTTTCTCAATAAACATAATAAAACGTGAGAAACAAATTTTTTGTGGAAAATAATCGACTGATGTTCAAGTTGTTTGAATAACTATCATATAAGATAAACGTTTATAAAGAAGGAAATGGCAAACTTCCAATTAATATTGGAACAAAACTTGTCTAGATAATAATAATATTTATTTGAGTCTAAAATCCGACCTTGTTTAGTAGACTTTACGATGTAACGTGAATTATTAATGACAAAAAATCGAACGCGAAAGAAAAGAGAAAAGTGATTGAAACATGAACATTTATTGAAACAAGAAATGTAGCAATTAAAAATGTCGCCCATCACTCACAAAAATTTGTTCGGTTAAATTATATAAATAATTTTTAAGTCTTAAGTTTCCTTCTAAAAGTCGCTGGGGTCTTTCCTACGTAGTACATGTATAAATGGGAGTAAACTCCGTCCCCTAGGTGCATCGACTTTGAAATAGGTGCTTAGTAATCAGTATTAATCATCAGTATGCCCTCATGTAGTTAATATTGTCTCGAACTTTGTTTGTTTTATCAAACCACTACCAAGGCACGTTGCAAGTTGACAGTTTGTCAACGCTATGGCCACTCGTTTAACAAAGTCACCGCAGTGCCAGGCCTTTGGGCATGTAGCAATTTGAAAAACATTTCGAAGAAAAGTGAGAAATTGACCTCCACAGAAAGTACATGAAACCTATATCAAATTTGTTTTCCATGTGGGAATTTTCTGGCTAAAAAGGTGGTTCGCTCGAACGTCCCCCCCCCACCCCCATCCAGTCACCCATGCATACGGACCTGTAGTGTTTTACATATCCAACACATTTGGTATTGTGCACTTTGCCCTACTGCTGTATCCTTCACTATGTCCTTTGTCCGCCTTTAACTATGTGATTAAAATTATCAGTACTTGAATGGCTGCAAGTCACTTAATTGCGAGATAAAGATTGGCCTTTATTTAATGATTGACAAAACTTAGACTGGTTATATTAATTTAAATGATTTATACTATTGCTTCTTTGTGCGCCTTAAAAAATGTTTCGGGAATATGAACCGGCAGACTTGTCTAAATAAACCCGTTTTACAATTTCACAAAAGAAAATGAAATCTTCTTCATATTTTACATATATCCGTCCTCCAACTGTAGATTTATATAGCAAAAAGACACGTACAATGTTCTACTTCTTTATACATACCTAGGGATGTTATGTGACCGTGGCGATATGATGATCACTGAAGCCTGTCCATTTAGACAAGCTTCAGTGAAGATCGAGTGCAACCTCGAGCCGCTACCCAAAAATATCTCGCTTCACTCGACATTTCTGCGAAGCGTCTCTCGGAAAACTCGGATTTAACCTCGATGTAGTCTAGAATTTCACGACTACATCTTGGTTAAATCAGTCGAGGTCTCTTAAATGCTGGAAGTCAAAGACAGATTGATCATGTGACCTTCTTGGCATCAAGAGAATAGTGACGTTGCTTGCGTTATATATCTACCAGTAGACAAATTTAAAATCTCTCACACTCTTAAAAATTTTGCATAAACCTTTCACGTTTAACAATTATTATTTGGCATCAAGAGAATTGTGACGTTGCTTGCGACCAGTAGACAAATTTAAAATCTCTCACACTCTTAAAAAATTAGCATAAACATTCCACATTTAACAATTATTATTTATAATTTTATTACACTAAGTCATATCATATGGGTATGGTTTGAAAACGGGAATTAGTTTACATTTAAGCCACACGTGCATACAAATTATTTGTAAATCTATAACTTTTTAACGAGGGTTGTGTTATTTACCTTTTGTTTTTAAGCTGTTCATTCTTCCTCTTTATCAGATATATCGGTAAAAATCAAATATATTCCCACTTTGAACTTGTAATTACATGTAGCATGCTCCATGCTCTGAAAACACGCACATGTATATTCCGAAACCTCCACGTAGTAAAAATGTCACCAAAACGTAGAATTATTACTCCTGTGGACTTGAAATAAACATCCGTTTGATTTTGACTATATTCCGTAACCGCCTCGTCGTCAGAAATAACAATAAAGCTAGAATTATTACTCCCGTGCACTTGAAATAAACATCCATTTGATTTTGACTATATTGCGTAACCGCCTCGTCGTCAGAAATAACAATAAAAAAACTAGAATTATTACTCCCGTGAACTTGTAATAAACATCCGTCTGATTTTGACTATATTCCGAAACTGCCTCGTTGTCAGCAATATCACTAAAAAGTAAAATTCTTTCTCCTTTGCACTTGTGAAAAATTATTTTGACTATATTCCGGTCCGACGCTCCTTGTTTATCAGAAATGTCACTTAAAAGGTTTTGCCTTCTGCAGCAGGTCCTGCTAGGTGTGGCTCAGCTGAGAAGCGCACGGTCGCAGTGTCGCCGATTGATTTAATACTTTTCACGCCAGTTGAACGTCCATGACAAGTATTTAGCAAAAATTGACCAAATTGGTCAGACATTACGTAAGAATTTGATGGGAGGTGACAAGCGCACGTGGACGAGTTTATTTCATATAACATCTCTTGAGCGTGATATAGGGTCACTTTATTCGGTTTTAGGGGTGTTTTAGGATGAAATGACTGTATTTTTTCTCGGTATATATGCCATGAACACCTCTCGCTGACGCTCGAGATGATATGGCATATATCGCTCGGGTGACAGTGTATTATCTCACACTTATCATCTGGTGTGTGCCTGAGATGGCCTGCCAAATAACGGACGATTTGTTCTTATCATCTGACGTAAATTATCTGTTTTACTGGTATAAATATATCGATGACACGGACCAGGTCCCATGATCACCTGCGGACACCATGTTGAATTGAAATAGACGTTCAGAAGATATTGAAAATATTTAAAAAGTAAGTATTTTATTTTCTTGGAAATTGAAATGGGGTTTACTTCGCTTATTGCAGTATACTCAATGGGATCCCCTGTGAATTACACGCGTTTTAAAAATCCCAAATAATTCATCATTAACTGCTGGTAGAAGGTTTAAATTGGGTCAGTGATTTGGCTATTGGGTGATAATAAAATCAGCAAGGAAAAAATACTTGGCTGAAGTTCAGTTATTAACCTAACTGCACTGGTATTTAAGACGGCATAATTCTTGAAGACGTAATCTTCTGAACTTGCCAGATGTGATGACACAAGGCTAAAACAAACACTGTTTCAATTTAAATATAACTGTCTTAGTCGCAAAGTCAACAAAACACCAACAAATGTTGAATCTAGAAAGCAGGCATATAGCCTATACTTGTATTATAAATGAAGTTAATTGACATGACCTCCATGTACGTCCTCCATTTTATAATTTATAATTTTATCATATAGTAGAACGTGAATATTCCGCAAATCAAAATGGTGGATCCAGTCCCGCCCCTTACACACACACACAAACAAACACACACACACACACACACACATATATAAAGGAAGAAGGCTTTACTGAAGTGAGGATTACAGAAAATACACCAATCTCATTACAGATTATTCATCCCCACCCCCTAAATTTATTATAGCAAATGCGTACATGGTGCGTCTGGAGTACGGAAACCAAAGCATGATTTATACACGCTGCAACAGGTACAGAGTACCTGTAGGCCCCTAACTTGTTGCAGTTTTCAGATATAGACTTCATGATCAAAATGTTATTGATAGTCTGACAATTAAGATATCATTTTAAAAAACGTCGTGCTGAAGATATGTTAAGAAAGAAATGGAATAATCAAGCATGTCTGCGGTAAGGTAAAACATTAATTAAACTTCTGTTTTTCTCTCATAAAATCAACAGCCGGTTTTAGCCTTTGGATAAAATTCGAAAATATATATGGAAGTTTGTTTGCTTTTTCAATATGCTACTAAAAGTAGCTGGGGGTAACACGTGTTTCCTCGGATTGGTGAACTTTCCTTTAGGTCCCACGTAGAAAACTGCTGGAGGTATGCCCACCCATACGTTCTTTTATTACTGCTGTTTATATTGGAAACTTTAGACATTGACCCCTTTGTCACTCGGCGATAGGAGTAGTTGGTGCATAGACCGATGTGTCTGGGATATGTAGCTGCCTTGAAAATCTCATGTGGCCATTTTTATGATTGATTTTTTAAAGATTTAATGCATGACTGATTTTGAATGTGTTTTATTTCATTCGTATGTGCATTATAGTATTTGTATTAATATAGTATAGGTTATAGATTACGCAATTTTTTCGAGCCTTATATCTCCAAAACTGGTAGAGATGTATATGGCAATTCTTTTACTTAACTATGAAGTCATTAATTTATTTACAAAAACAATGGAGCAAACTTTTCCTGTTACAGAAGGGATTTTCATGATGAAGTTATTTATTGTATTTGGGCAAGATGCTGATTGACTATAAGTATTAGCCTCTCGTTCAACAAAGTTGTCGTAGTACTAGACCTGTGGCCATGCAGCAATTTAAAGGATTTGCTTCATACCGTCAGAATGGCTTCAAGGGAACATATTCTTCAAAAAACATGCCCAACTAACGATATTGCTTAGCTGTCAAACTGAGCTGCATTGTCTACCTGTAAGATGACTTCTCTGGCTTCTGATAAAAGTTTATACTCATTCAAATCTCTTACCCGAGGGGTCTAAATCCTCGTGAAGCTGTGTAAAACCATTCCCCGTCTAGTCATTTCATTAACAAGCATTTCATTATGGTTATCCCAAGTTGTATAAAACACTGCATTTGAATGAGTTAAGGGAAATGTTGATTATTGCACATGAGGTCCATGTTATTTGTGAAATTCAATTTATTTTATTAAACCGCTGACACTCCGTTTTGCATACTTTTATTAAACTGAGGTAAACAATGCCCGTTACCTTTACAAGTCCTATCTTAATCATCCATCTAACTGGAACTTCCTTTACCTCTTAATTAGAGGGTTAAATGGCATTCAATTTGTCTTGCTTGTATCGAACGCACTCTTTATCTAAGCTTTACTCCAGTTATCTCAGGTAAAAATCTACCTGTGCGTTAGTTACAAAGCGCAGCTCCCGTAGACCTGGGGGTACTAGATAAAATCTGAACTAAATAGATAGGAGCTGAAGAAAGAAAGAAAGGAAAGAATGTAACTGCCAGAAGATCCGTAATGAAAAGTATCCCCGCTCTATCAAAACGAAATCGCTGGTAAATCTCATGATCTGGGTAAAAATCCAAAGGATTTTCGCGGTCCTGAAATATTCTTGGTCTTGCGACTGCCTTTTCCAGTTCATCCACAGCAACAGCAATAACCCAGCAGGCATAAGTGCGTTGGATCAACGTTGAAAACAGGTTGATACATTGAATTGCCGTTGATCTACCTAAATTCAACGTAAAATCAACGTTGATCCAGCCACGTCGAAACACCGTCATAATGTGACGTTGATTCAACGTTGTATTTTGGTCATTGACACAACCTTGCAGACATGGATTATATTTTAAAATATTAATTGTTGAAAACGTGATACTTTGTTTATCTATAATGTAACTTACTTTATCAAAATAATCAAAAAAGTGTTAAAAGTAAAAGTGACAGTTGTTTTGTGTCTTTAGTGAACTAGTGAATTTTCTTAACTTGTTATTCAGAAATACATTCCAATAAACTGAATTCCTTGCAAGGTCAGCTAACACTAGGATGAATAAGTTGCTGTAAATGTGATGGAGTGAATTAATAATGTTAACAGTTCTTGGTAACCTGTTATACATAGACAGGTTGAGGTGACTGTGACTTTGTTATATATATATATATATATATATATATATATATATATATATATATATATATATATATATATATTAATCTAAGCCTTGGAAATTTTAACTTAAAGGCCATATACTTTTATACCCCCTACCCTCAGGTCATTTCAATGTCTTTTCATGCAAGAATGTTGTCTAACAACTGGGGTTGATATAATGTTGTTATCTGACGTTGATACAACGTTGTTATCTGAGGTTGAGTCAACTTTCAAATCCAATGTTTATCCAACGTCTTATCAACATGGTTCAACGTTGTTTCAATGTTAAAACAACATATTTTGCCCGCTGGGAATCAGAGCCATAGAGAAATAATGTTGCTGCACAGCTTTGACTAGCACAAATGAACGCCACTGTGTTGTAGCTATTGTACAGTCACTGAATCTAAGGACAAAATTTCCACTTAAGAGACCCAATGAGGTACCTTAAAGTTAAGGAGATATTTGGGGAAATTCTCATCTTAAGATGCTTTATGCATACCACTTATGTTAAGGATGATCACTTAAGGAAATTCTTAGGTAAATTCTTAAAAAAATACACTTAAGATGTTTTGTGCATACGGGGCCAGGTTTATCGAGGAGCTAGAGAAAGAAAGGAAGAATTTTTCCTGCACAACTTCATAGGAATTTTAACACGGACTTGATCCAGCTTAGACCTCCAAACTAACTGGGTGACATGGGCAATTTTCACAAACAAATCATAAAACTATATTTCAGTTAACCGCCTTTAAAATAAATATACCGTTCTGGGTAAATTAAAATAGTTATTAAATCGCGAGAATATTTTTGACTTAAATGATGATTTTATTATTAATGGAAATTAAGCTACTATATGAGGTACATTTGCTGTGATTACGCTGTCCTTCATGTTTTGCGTAAGTCTACATTTTGCTGTATGTGCTTGTAATTTTTTTAAATATGTGCGTACAATTTTTGCAGGTCTGGTTACCCCCCTGTTATGTGATGAGAGTATAAATTTGGCAATTACCGGTAGTTCCTTAGCTTATTTGAATAGAATTGCAGTGTAAAATTTTCAACAAGATGTTGGCGAAATAGCCCATTACTCTTTGTAGGTATTTCCCCCGTCAAAGTTTGTCTAAAATTATCTTTCAATCTTTACTCTTTCAAAGACAGTATAAAGTTACCTGACATATTTTCGTGTAAACTTAATGACAAGCCAAGTATCTCCAGTTCATTCCGTACTCAATTTTACCCAAGCAAATTTTTTTCTTGAGTAGATCTTTATAGCACGGTGTTATAAGCTTACAAATTTGCAAAAAAAAAAAAAAAAAAAAAAAAAAAAAAAAAAAAAAAATTGCGTACTGACGCAGAATTTGCGTTTCAAGTTATAACATAATCAATCTTTTAAATGATTTAATATTTCAGATGAAATAATCTTCAGAAACAAATCCTCAAAGCATAAACGAATTAGGATAACGAACCATTTTATTATAGCAGTTCCCATTTTTTCTTTAATATAACGCTCTTTTTCCTGTTTTTCCTCAACACGTTTTCTTCCACGGAAGCTTCAAGATACCCTGAGAGCAATTTCTTTTATAAATGTTCGCGACCGTGTTTGAACTTAATTGTTTAAGTATTGATATTTAACGTCATTTACAAATACCAATAAAATAACCCCATGAAATAAATGAGATATATTGAAAAATATGAAAGTCCACCAAGACGAGTTTCATACCTGTTATTACCTGGCTTGGGAATTGCAGCGGTGCATAATTAACAGGTTTTATTGTTAACGAGCTCTTGGTCAACTACAATGAATTTAAAAATGCATCAAACTTACAATCAGTAAGCTTGCCAACTGATGACAGTATCTTAAAGACTATCAGCTTTTGATATGATCTAAATCACCTGAGGTTACCGAGATCGCGAGGATCGCAACTATTGTCACCGAAGTTAGTAAGTTAGTCACGGAAGACCGTCACAGATAAAGAAAGATAGTCAAGGAGTGCTGCAATTTTTGTGAATCCCACGGCAACACACTGAGGCATAAAGAAAATTGCTCAACTCCGTTCAACACAACTTTCCAAAATAATTCTGTCTGTTTGCACCATGCAGCTCAGTTGAGTCTCATAGACCTTTATCCCAATTGTCGTCACAGTACCGCGTGACCCAGATCTGTTGCTTCATTTATGCATATTGAGGTGAGGTTTACTAAAACGCTTTTTTACTACTAATAGATTGTTTTTATAATTTTTAAATGGCGGGGATCGATTAAAACATTCCTCTAGTGTATAGATTGAGTGTTGAATCTTCAAAATTTGAAAAATGGATTTTTATATGACCATTGTCCTTTAAAAGAGTTTTTCTGACGAGAAGTGAGCATTTTACGTCCTTACACAAAATACATGAAACCAAGATCAAATTTCGATTTTGTGTGAGCCTTTTCTGGCTAAAAGGGCACTTTGCTCGAACACATAGACTCTACCCCCTCCCAGTCCCATACGGATCTGTGGTGCTTTCAGTCAAATTGCATACCCGTCACACCGTGTTTTAATTCCCCTGTTTTGCAAGTCTATGAAAATAAATAATATCAGTTCTGAAAATAAAATTATATATTAATAAAACAAAAACAAATCAAGTTGTTTTATTTTCTTGTGAAAGATTTTACATTTCCAGCACGTTTGGAATTAAAGCAATTTGCCCGACTCCTGAATGATTCATTATACATGTATACCTGCTGGCTTATATCTATATGTGATAAAAAAATCAACCCTTGGATGGTTACAGGTCCCTTTATTCGTATATGAAGAAGTGTATGTAATGATTAACAAAACTAAGTCAGCTGGAATTTAATATGATGATTCATACTACTGCTTCATTGCGCGCTTTTAAAAATATTTCGGAAAACACCCGGCAAGGCTCTTAAGTAGATGAACTTGTTCCACAATTTCACAATAAACGAAAATTAAAACCACTATTTTAATACATATATCTGTCCTCCACCCGTAGATTTATATATTAAAACGGCGCATATTACGTTTTGTTCTTATTATCTGACGTTTGCTCACGTTGGACTGCAATGTAAATTATCTGTTTACTTGCATAGATATATCGATGACACGGACCCGGTCCCATGATCACCAGAAGACACCACGTTGAATTGAAATACACGTTACGAAGATTTGCACAAACATTATTTATGTGTGCATGAATTGAGAGGAGTCTCTGAGGCTAGTTTGCTGTCAGCCATTTCGTGATTTCTTCCATTACATGTACAACAGAATAAGTTGTTAGTTGAAAATGTCATTTTATTGACATTTGTAATTTGATTAATTCACAAAGTACGAATTCAAAATACATATAGTTAAATAATATCATATGAATGATACTCATGTATGGTAAATGATCTACAATTTTCAGATAAAATTTTAAGTTTCAGCAAAGATGGAGGGAAAAAAGGGCCACATATGGCAGTGATAAATTAAAAAAAAATCACGTTCTAAAGTCGGCCTAGGCTGAGAGCGAGCTACGCAACCCCTACCTTTTTAGGACGGGGACGTAGGTTTCCTCATTGCTCTGACTGTCCAATCATAGAGTTGTCTCTCTTGGCCTTAGTACTGCCACCTGTGCCCTGCATAGTACATTTACCTAACTATTGTTTTAAAGTAATATATCTTACATGTATGATAAATATTTATAAACAAATGATAACCAGATAATCTGAGTACTAAATGTGCCAAATGAGTTACAGCTAACAATCATTAATACAACCATGTTACATTAAACCAATGCTCAAATATGTTTCTTTTGGGGGGGGGGGGGGGGGGGGGCAGGGTTGGGTTTGAATAACTTTTCCAAAATTCACCTTAAAATTTTCTTTCCTGAATAATGCACTACTGAATGCTGTGAATTTTATTAGACAAGTGAGGGAGAGTATTAACTTTCTCCTGGGTAACTGAACTCATGTGCCTCTGATTGGCTGCTCTTGCAGATGCAAGGTGGCACTGTCCAATTAGGTTGCACACCCTAATCCTGTCTCACAAGTGCCGCTTGAAAGTAATTAAGTCTAAGTGTGAAAACACAGAGGAGACATCCTGACTGAAATTAAGGAAGAAACATCTGGAGCTGTTTTAAAAGAGCCAAGCTCCCTGGGAAAGTTGTCTTACACTGAACAGAATAAGTTGTTAGTTGAAAATGTCATTTCATTGACATTTGTACTTTGATTAATACACAAAGTACGAATTCAAAATACATATAGTTAAATATTATCATATGAATGATACTCATGTATGGTAAATGATTTACAATTTTCAGATAAAATTTTAAGTTTCAGATGGAGGGGAAAAAAGGGTCAGAGATACAGACCGTTCACTGTCTGTATCCCCCCATCCAAAGAGACTCCTTTGAATTCATTCCAATTCTTATGTAATGCTCATACATTTGGTTCCAGTTACAATTGCAAGAAATTGCTAGTGCTATCATTTCCCATAAGTTGATTGATGTTACCGTTCTTGATTTTGTAACTGTTAAGGTACAATACCATCACAATTTTTATGTTAACTTAAAGGGATAATAACTCTTCGTTTCGACCAAAAAAATGAATTTTCCTGGAGTAAACAACAATTTTCCCATACTCACCAATGGTTAATAAATCCATTTTTACATTCAAAGTTAGTCCCTGGTTTTTTTCTAAAAAGTTCAGTTTTTTGTTAAAATCTCTTAAGAGATTTTAACAGAGTATAGTTATCAGTGGAGGTCACGTGGTCTAAAGACAAGCTCAGATATCAGAATAATAGCTATAAATGCCATTTTTGTGGTAAAACAGAATATATTATATTTCTATGAGTTAGTCACAATGTTTTTATCGCTAAATATACATCTCATACGAAGAGTTATTATCCCTTTAATAATTAAGTTTCTTAGTCACAACTACCACAAATACTATCTATGTTATAGCACGTGGTTTAAATGAATCTAAGTTAAAATTTAAACTATACTATAGTTTACATACTAATGTAAGGGTATAAATCACCAAGCAGCCTTACTGACCTTGGCTGTGCTTTAATACAATGATATATACAATACATGGACATTTTGTAATCTATCTGATAAGTTGTTAGCAAGCAGGCATTGCTGACCTTGGCTGTGCTTTACTGCAATGATATATACAATACATGGTAATTTTGTAACCAATCTGACAAGTAGTTACCAAGCAGGCATTGCTGACCTTGGCTGTGCTTTAAATACATGGTAATATTTTAACTAGACTGACAGGTTGTCACCAAAGCAGTCTTTGCTGACCTTGGTGGTGTTACAGGTGTTTTACGAGTTCACTTTTGAATCATAACAGGAACAATAATATGTAAAAACAGTTGTATGATCTACTAAACAGGCCTATCTACCTCTTGATGAAATTAAACTTATGCTAATTAAAGTACATTTATCTACTATTATAATACAGTCCAGGTGTATATCCAGAAATTAACATATTACCCAAGCAGACCTTGCTGACCTTGGGGTCCAATGTTTTCAATCAAGTGTCATCCTAAACAGGGAAACCCATTTGCCAGCAAAGAATAGCGCACTGTATTCAATCCAGTATCGATAGAACAATGTTTTCAATCCAGTTTCCTCCTATACAGCGAATCCGGGTGTCCAAATAAGAATCATAGAACTTAACCAAAATGGAGCCAGGTCTTTGACTTAAATAATTGTGATTAACCCAAGGAGCAGTCTCTGCTGGCCTCCTGTTATTGGGAATCAGTAATTTAAGGAGCAGTCTTTGCTGACCTCATGTCTGGTAATAGGGAACTTGTTGTTATTCGACATAGTTTATGAAAATGCTGAGATACGGATATAGATTTCTATTGCATTTGATTTCCACCTGCCCATTATTTAAATAACTAATTCTGGTGTACACTTTGCAGCTGCTGATGTTGCTGCACCCATTCTAAAAAGTTTGACTCTTATAAACTTTGGAGTCAAGTCCATTAAAAGAAAGGATTGCCTGCAATTTTGATGTGAAAAAGGAACGTGGTATTGGGGAGTCTCCAAATTGAAACAAGGGCCCTGATACATGTTTAAAGGTATCCAAATATGCTTTTAAGATGTGTACAGGACATAAGTCACGATAGGTGTAAATTGGAATTTCGACATGAACTGGTTTGTTGTTGCTCTGTTTAAAATGTACAATTTTCACCGTCATGCTAGAGAGATTGGCATTTGTATAATTAACAAGGCAGCAAAGCTGTCAAATGTACAGACAAAAAACAAGAAATAACTATGCACAAAATAGGCTTCTGTCAATTCTGATGCAAAAGTACATTATGTTAAACTGCAAATTCAACATCAAATTTTAATTATGCTCAACAGGTAATACCAAAGTGAGTAAAATATGTAACAAGCATAAGGCTTCAGGCCCATGGGAGTTCAAGTTCACACTTTGAAAATGTATAACTTCCAGAAAAAGAAGCCAATTAGACCGCTTTTCCAACTCAGGCTGCATTTTAGTCCTGTATTTCTTTTTTTGAAAGTTTGACAATCATAAGTAACATGCTTTTTCCATAATGGTCATCATGGCAGCAGCACCCAAAATTGTGTTTTCTTCTATTCTGATGCAATATTACATAATGGTTAGCAGCACAATGACTGTCAATTTTTAATAATAAAATATATGTATCACGGATTTTCAGAAAATGTGACTAGCATGGGTCTTTAAGCCCGTGGAACTTCAAAGTCACACCCTGAAAATGCCAATATGTGAAAAAATTAAATTTTCGCAAAAAACTGGCAGAAAGAATTACCAAACAGACTGCATTGCCTACTGAAGCTGTATTTTAGTCCCATGTTTCTTTCCTGTAAGTTTGAGAACAGTAAGTGACATGGTTTTTCTTAAATGGTCATCATGGGAGCAGTGCCCAAAATAGTTTTTTTTCAAATTTTGATGCAATATTACATAATGTTTAACAGCATACTAACCATCAATTTTAATAATAAAATATTAGTATTATGGATATTCAGAAAATGTGACTAGCAAAGGTCTTCAGGCCCATGGAACTTCAAAGTCACAACTTGAAAATGCCAAAATGTAAACAAGACAGCACTGTTCTGAAATGTTTTTTTTTTTCCATTTTTAACAATTTTTAACATAAAACAAAATTAACAGTTTACTGCCATTTTTATATGATCACCTAAGAAAATTGATGAGATGGGAAAAATATCAATAGAGCAGTGTTAAATGTCAAATATCTTGCATTCTGAGATTCTGAACATAGTGAATGGTTGAATCTGAAAAACTGCAATGATATAAGTTTATTTCCATTTTTGAAAATTAATTACACAATACACCATAACAAGTTTACCATCATTTTTACCTAATCAACTAATATTATTGTAAATATGTAGGAAATGCCAAACAAAGACTTTAACGTATCTTATTAATTAAATAATGAAACTGTTAACATGCCTAAGAATTGAATCTGAGGAAATGTGAAAAAACGGCATTTCTTTAAAATAATGGCCTGATTATGCTGATTTTTTAACTCAGCCTACGTTTTAGCAGGAATGACCACTCCTGTGAGTTTAATTACAATTGGCCTATCTGTTTTTCTTATATTGTGTTTACAGTGTTGCATATATGCTGAAAAGTGAAAAAAAAAGAATAACTACTAAAATAGTGGCCCGATCATGCCGATTTTCGAACTTGACCTGCGTTTTAGTAAGATCAATTACTCCTGTGAGTTTTATGACAACAGGCCTATCGGTTTTCCTTGAAATGTGTTTACAGTGTTGCATATATACTGAAAAGCGAAAAAACAGCATAACTTCTACAATAATGGCCCGATCATGCTGATTTTCGAACTTGACCTGCATTTTATGAATATTCATCAGCTCTGTAAATATACAGCCAAAAAGTAAAACTGCCTTCCACTTATCATGTTTACAATGAAAGTGCACGGCGCCGGCGACAGGGACAGTGACGGCGACAACGGCGACAACAGATGCAGATGATGGCAATATGTACAGACACATCTGTTCATATTTACTGTACTGTTTGAAAACAGTAAGTGACATGGTTTTTTTTAAATGGTCATCATGGGACTAGTGCCCAAAATAGTTTTTTTTTCAAATTTTGATGTAATATTACATAATGTTTAACAGCAAAATGACCATCAATTTTTAATAATAAAATATTAGTATCATGGATATTCAGGAAATGTGACTAGCAAAGGTCTTCAGGCCCAAGGAACTTCAAAGTCACAACTTGAAAATGCCAAAATGTAAACAAGACAGCACTGTTCTGTATTGTTTTTTTTTTTTTTTTCATTTTTAACAATTTTTTTAACATAAACCAAAATTAACAGGTTACTGCCATTTTTATACGATCAACTAAGAAAATTGATGAGATGGGAAAAATATCAATACAACAGTGTTAAATGACCAATTTCCTCCATTCTGAGATTCTGAACATAGTGAATAATTGAATCTGACAAACTGCAATGATATGAGTTTATTTCCATTTTTGAAACTTTATTACACAATACACGATAACAAGTTTATCATATTTTTTATATAATCAACTAACAATGTTGTAAGGATGCAGGAAATGTCAACCAAACACTTTTACATGTTTTATTAGTTAAATAATGAGACTGTTAACATGCCTAAGAATTGAATCTGAGGAAATGTGAAACAAGACAGCACTGTTCTGACTTGGGTTTATTTCCATTTTTAACACTTTTTTTAACATTAAACAAAATAAACAGTTTACTGAAATTTTTATATGATCAACTAAGAAAATTGATGAGATGGGGAAAATATCAATAGAATAGTGTTAAATGTCCAATTTCTTCCATTCTGAGATTCTGAACATAATGAATGATTGAATCTGACAAACTGCAATGATATGAGTTTATTTCCATTTTTATTACACAATATACGATAACAAGTTTACCATCATTTTTACATAATCAACTAACAATGTTGTAAAGATGCAGGAAATGTCAAACAAACACTTTTACGTATCTTATTAGTTCAATAATGAATAACTATCAATAATAATGTTATAGTTTAATGTTGCAGTAACAAGTCTCCTTACCAATATCATGATATGTTTATCCTTACTTGACGTTTTATTTATGATATCTACTACTGATGCATTGTCACAAATGAATAGTATTTTATAATTTGCTAATTTTTTAATTTCTATGCCTAAAACTATTGGGAATAGTTCTTTCCATGTAATATGCATTTCTTTGAGATCCCCTGGCCATTTCCATAAACCATTGATTGCCTAAGTTGCTTAAGCTGCGAAGCCTCCATTTACCCCTGCTGCGTCTGAGAAAAACTTGATACTTTCAGATGAGAGCCATTTTTCAAATAAGAAACAGGATTTGCCATTATGGTGGTATAAGAAATTTAGCCATGCAGACACGTCTGCCCTAGCTTCTTTGGTTAACCTGATATAGTGGTGTGGATGTTTAACCCCGCGTGTTAGGTCGATGAGGCGGCGTCCTGGTATTATTACTGTACATGCAAAATTTAGAAAACCAATTAGTGATTGCATGTCCCTCGGTGTAACTTTTTTCTTTTTATGCATGGATGTAAGGAGCTGTACTGCTTTCAGGACTTGTCTTGGGGAAGTTGAGCTGTCATTGTGTCAGAATTTATTTCAATCTCATAAATGGTGAACATTGTAGTGGGAGTGACTGACCACAAAATTTTTTAATGTAGTTTTACATTGGTAATCATTATTAGGTCCGATAAAAAAGAATTTATCTAGTACAGGTAGATGTGTTGAATTTGTTTATCATTTTCCACTGCAGAGCTGAGCTAAAAGATTCAAATATTTTACATGAGGAGGAGCACCCCATTGGAAGACATTTATCATAGTAATATTTTTCTTCCCAAGAAAAGCCCAAGAATCTGTAATTGGATGGGTGTATAAGAATTAGCCTGAATGCGTCAGCTATATCTGCCTTGGACATCAATGCGTGTCTGCCAAATTTAATGACCAAAGAAATCATATTTTCAATGTTCTCATATTAGACACGTGAGAATTCCTCAGGGATGGAGGAGTTAATTGATTTTTCTTCTGGGTAGGGCAAGTTATGTATCAGGCGAAACTTATTTACCTCTTTTTTTTTTGGTATTAGACCTAATGGGGAAATGACTGAATTCTCTAATGGTTCACAGAAAGGACCCATGATGCGTCCTGATTGAATTTCTTTTTCTATTTTTTCTTGAGCTGCATACATGTTTTTCAATAAAGATTTATGGTTCTTTGCTAAACTTGGAGTGACAATTCCTTGAATCCCCAGTTCAAATTCTTTTTTAAATCCCTCAATTAGGTACTTTTTCTTTACGTCATCGTAACCACGTAAAAACTATTCAAGCTGATTTGCCTTTATTGGGGTTGGTAATGGTTGAGCTTGGGGTGTTTTGTTTTGGATTGAAATTATCTTTTCTTCTACAGAACTTGAAAGGATGTTGTTGTTGACATTGAAAGCATGCATGTCTGTAGATGCAGTTATTGTAATGGCATGTTCCTTCAGAGTTATACTTTCTGCAATATCCAAAGGGGGTCCTTGATATGTTTTTGGAACGAAAGGGCTGGGGCTGTTTCCTAAGAGGGCGGGTGTAATTTGTGGGACCTACTTTGTTGAATTTGATTGTAACCTGTCTCCATAATTCAGATTGTGCAATGAACTAGTCTAGGGGGGGCTAGGGATCTGAAAATTTTCTAAAATTTTCATCATAATAGTTTGCAGCTGCGAAACCATATGTTGAGTCAATTTGTCTGATGGTGCTAGCATATTTAGCCAAATTGGGGGTTTTATTAGGACATTTTGATGAATAAATTGCCAAAAAAATATCAAAGCTCTAGTTCCACTGGTAAATACCTTTGAGGAATTTTGCTTTAGGCTGAAAGACAATGTTTTCTTCTTTATCTGTTGAAATTTTGAATGTTGTGCTGTGATCTGGGAATAGACGATTAGTAAATTCCACGAATTCATTGTTAAAGATTTTTTGCCTAGTTTTCTAATCGACATGGAAACCTAGGGGCATAGTTGTATTAAGCTTGGAATCTGTCATAACAGTCATACCTGTACTTAGATGTTCATTCTTGGAAGAACTACTTGTTGGGGAGTTAGTGGATGTCTCCATTGAACTGCTGGTGGTGTTTTGTTGTGCAGCCATCAGTCTTTGTGTTACTTTTCCCGCTAATTTGTCATAATTGATGGCTGCTTCGAGATTTTGCATTGTACACTCTTGACTGTTGTTCGATCTGGACGAACGCGATTGTCTAGCAAGGGGGGCAACTGTTGTTGCTCTGGCACTAACTCGACTTCTAGTTGGTGGCATGGTTACTGGAATAAGTAAAAGTAAGCGCCGAGCAGGATTATCCATGGAGTTGACATGTGTAGTGTATATGCATTATAAATACATAAACTCGATTGACATCACTTTCACTGATGGTGTTACGAAATTATTATTATCTGCTGCTGAATTATAGCACATATATTTAACCTCATCTCATCTGTCCTACTGATTATGCTGATTTTTAATAATGAAGACAATCTCCACATGTTAGCGAAGCCAACACTACTGAAGAACTTGCTCATAACATCAAGAAATAAATAAAGACAATCTCCACATGTTAGCAAAGCCAACACTACTGAAGAACTTGACCATAACATCAAGAAATTAATAAAGACAATCTCCACATGTTAGCAAAGCCAACACTACTGAAAAACTTGCCCGTAACATCAAGAAAATACTGGAGACGGTCTCCATATGTGAACATAGCCAACACTTCAGAACTCGCCCTTTTACCCGGCATACCAAAGGATCTCTTATTAGCATAGACAGCACTACTACAGAGCTAGCTCCACCAAATTCGAGACCATTTCACCATAAAGCAACATTATACTGACAGTTCATGCAGCTAATAAATTAAATGCTCTTCATATCTTGAGTTTGGTACCACCAACACTATTGAAAACTTTGTATACTGGAGACTATTCTGCGTAACAACCTCTTCACTGGATAAATTTTGCCTACCTAAGCCTCAATGGGCAAATGTGAGAGATCTTTAGTTAGATTGTTGATTTTAAAGGCATTAAGGAATTATTTAAACAGTAATAGACCTACAAACTATCTTCAAAATTGAACTGAGCAATTTCTTGGTTGGGGACAATCCAAAATAGTTCTATCTGTGTGTTGACAAACCAAATATTTGAGAAGATTGCTTCTAATAAAGTAATACTTAAGGGTTAATTAACACATAAACAAATCAAAAGGCACTTATGTCACTGGCTCAGTTAATGTTCACTTCGATAAAACTTCATACCCACATACTTGAGAGTCTATACCTGTAGATTTCCAAAGCCTAGCATTGATTTGACCCCTTTCTAATTGTACCAGTACTAAACACGGCAATATTTGTGACTTAGGTTTGGTTTCATGTACTGAAGATAGTCAGTTAAGCTGTGAAAGATGATGTGGCTATCATATATCCTATTTCCATTTATTTAATATTTATTCCTTTTAAATCCTATTTTGATGAGTGATGCAATAATATAACCCAAGAAGCTCCCACTCCACTTAAGTCCTACTGGCTATTGCAACTAGTAATTCCCTTCCTATTGCACAACGTACACTTTTTGCATATTTTTGCATTCCTGAATAGTTCAAATGAACTTTATCCCTACTATAGAGGCTTTGCGACTCTTTCCAAAAACCTCTGTGATGCCAAAAATACAAGTTGGGCTGCCCTAGTGTAACTGATTTGAGGGTAAGGTTTGTTTGTATTACTTTCTGATTGTAAGAGTCTTCATCTGTAAAACGAGGCAGCAGTTGACCAATAATGACTAACCTTACACTTGGGAAACTAAGTAAATTTTGTGCAAAATGAACTATATCCTGCGCTGTTTTTAAGGGATCTGAATTTCCTTTTGACAGATCATTGCCTCCTACTTGAAGGTAGACTACATCTGGATGACAGCTTGCTACCACATGCATTTCATTTATCAGACACTTAGGGCCCCAACTAACTGTACCTCCCCCTATACCATGACAGACTACCTGTGGGCTGGTACCATCAAAACCAAGGTTAAAATACTCCTCATGTGGGTTATCTACTATTTGCCCTAGCCTACGAATATATGAGTGGCCCAGTGCTAAAACTTTGTTCACCATTCTGATTAAATGACTGTAGCAAAAGACAAGCTAAGCCTAGGTAGAACTATATGTGAACTTAGCCAAGATGCCGTATACCTAGGTACAATAAATACTGCACCAAATTTGAGTTTTATGCTCAAGATAGTACTAGTAAAATATATAGATACTCACCCCTGTAGAAAGTATGGTGCACTGGCGCTTGTCTCAGTTTTTCTTGGTCTTGAATAACTTTTCCAAAATTCACCTTAAAAATTTCTTTCCTGAATAATGCACTACTGAATGCTGTGAATTTTATTAGACAAGTGAGGGAGAGCATTAACTTTCTCCTGGGTAACTGAACTCATATGCCTCTGATTACCTGCTCTTGCAGAGGCAAGGTGGCACTGTCCAATTAAGTTGCACACCCTAATCCTGTCTCACAAGTGCCGCTTGAAAGTAATTAAGTCTAAGTGTGAAAACACAGAGGAGACTTCCTGACTGAAATTAATAATAATAATAATAAGTTTATTGAGCACTAAATGGTATGAATACATTTGCAGGCTCACTAGACTACAATATTTACACAATATATAAAGGATATACATTTATATATGTTTACACATGTATTATGCTTAAATTACACGTGTTAAAGCATGTTATGCTATAAGGTTCATTAATTAGTTAAGCTATCCACAGCATTATCAACAATAAGTGGCTGTGATGCACTAAATTGTAGGTGAACTATGTATTTTAACAGCAGTTTTTACAAATTCTGCTATTACTTTGAGGCTTTTTTCACAGGGTGGATTCAGGAGAATTGACAATATCTGATCACTGTCCTCTAGACCCACCACTCTGATTTTCAATAGCTCATCATGCATTCGTTGCTTTTCAACAGTGTACCTTGTACATTCCATGAGGAAGTGTTTTTCATCCTCTACACAGTTGCAGGTTTTACATTTTCTCTCATCAAGAGGAGTTTTAGGGTTTGTGTATCGGCCCCTTTCTATTGCTAGGTCGTGGTCACTTAGTCTAATTTTTGCCAGTGTTTTGATATCTAAGGAGGAGACACTCATTTTGATGTAATTTTCACATTCATAAGATTTTTTAATTGTTTTGTATGTCCTTAATTTGTTTGAGGTCCAGCTATTTAATTCCTGCCAAAAGAGTTTTTCGATTTTTAAGTTCAATTTTTCTACTAGGTTTTCTATTTGATGTATTTTCTTTGGTGGATTGCTATCTTCGGAGAAACCCCAACAATAGTGAAAAGATTGGATGGATTCTGTCCATGTGTTTCCCTTTGTATCTTGCTCAAGATTGTACACTTGCTTTACAATTCTATTATTTGGCAGTTGTTCCAGTCTAAGACTATATCATTGGACAAGTTCTGCAGCGATTAGTGGTGTCTATTCCACGATCATTCTGTATCCTTCTTGACCGATGAGCGTTGTTTAAGCGTCCTTCTCTATATTCTAACTCATATTTTTTTCATCGGTTCTAACCAGGTCATCCAATGAAGAACATTTCCAGCACACAAAACAAATAAATGGGCATAAACGTTTTAAACTATAGCAATCTGCAAGGACTGATAATCAGCCAGATGCTCATTGTACAGGTAAAATCAAGATTCGGTCGTTCAAAGGACGCACAAAGGACGCAGACGCCTTTACACTGAGACACGATTTAATTGCTTTGGCGACCGTTGAGCGCCCTGACCACATTTTTGAACGCAGAAGGGACGCAGAAATGACGCCGTCCAGTGTAAAGGGGCCCTTACGTATTTAGCTAAGGGAAATGGCTATCAAAGGGATTTTCGAGCGTCAGTGGCGACTTTATTAATGATGGTGGTGTACTATTTTTAAAGCAGTTTTCCCTACTGGGACACTATGACCTATACGTAGCAGTTCATTAATATACAGTCAGAATTCTTGTATAATAAAATCATTATCTAAACTAAGAAAACCATTATATATATATATATTGCTTTTAGAGGTCTCAATTGGAAAGATTTGATAAGCTATAAAAGGGGGCTTGGGTAGCATTGCTCACCTGTCCTGTTCAAAGCAGGTGTCTCAAGTAATGCAATTAATGTGCTTTCAAAAAGAATTTTAATTTGTCACTGCTGTGTTTTTCATTAAAATTACTTTTTTATTGTTGTCTTGGTTATGTTTGAAGAGACTATCAAATACTTCTTCAGCTTTTATATTTTCTGCAAAACGTAAAAAAATTCCATAAGAGGCCTGCCAAAATTATTTTTCATAAATAAATTGATTCATCCATAATTATCCAATAAACAAAACGTTTTAACCAAGTTCACTCAGCTTTAATGCCACTGGAAGGGGGGTTATAATCATCAATAGCTTACAAGTTTTTATCCTTAGTTTTCATTATTGGAAATAATTTGAAAAACAGCAATATATATAATGCTCTTTAAATATTCTATTTTCCTTTATTCTTGAATGAAAGCCTCACTTAAACCTTTATAGATTGTCAAAATCTACAAATCATTTTTGAGTCTGATGTTAAACGAAGTTCATAGTGTCTTTTTTCAGAAAATAATATAAATTTATAAGGTAGTGATTTATTTTCGTACATAATGAGTCATATTGCTTGCAAGTATTGTAAATTTTTATTGGATCAAATATTAAGGCTATGTGATGAAATGTGCAATTTAGCATGTAAACACAATCGGAGGAAAATAATACCTTTCATGGAAAATGTAAAATTACACATCTAGAAGTATTTGTACAATTTCAATAAACCGATACTTCAGCCGCCAACAAGGCAGTTTATGGAAAGATCTATGGATGAGGAAGACATGCTCGATGTACATTGTGTACAACGTACATTAAATTAAATACATCTCATAAAGTTTACAAAGGTGCGAGTGTTAACAATTCACATTGGTGCACATGTACGTTAAATTATAATAGTAAATACACTCTTCAAATTCCCATTAAAGTGCATTGTCACCAACAACAATTGTGGCAAGGCTATCAGAGTACAATTTCAAAAAAAGGTTCTTTTTTATTTTCAGACAAGTATTTTGATATAGATTAAATTTAATCAAAGAGATGGGCAGAGTCTGTATCATCTACTCATTTGATCGACAGAAGAGGGAAATGCGTATGTTAACAACAATGGAGGCGTTGATTAATGACGCTAGAGAGCTGTTTGGTATGTACGATTGCATAAGGGGGGTTTCTGGTTGGATTTTTAAGAAATACATATCACTGTTGAATTACAGAATAATCAAGAAAATGAATCATTTCAGGAGACTTGGGTTCGGAGCCTAAATACAGACTAAATACACAAAAAGTGTGTGTTTGTGTGTGCGCGTGTTGTAACCTTGAATATGTTAGAAATTATGCAATTAAGTGAGCCAAGTAACAAGTGCGTGAGCTGTATGAAGGCTTCATTAGTTCACTACCAACATGTATCATAAATATGGAATGACTAACGAATGCTAATAAGTCAACAAATTCAGTGGGTTTTCTATTTGATTCCAATATGCAATCTGTCTCTGTTAGGTTATGGAGAAGATGAACATCTTTCCGTTTTTTTGGAAAGTGAAGGAGCTAGGGTATCTTCAGAAGAAATTTTTCAAGCCATAGCAGAAGAAACCAATAGTAGAATAGCGTTGATGATTCTAAACCAGACCCGGGGAGAATTTTGGAGTCCGGTGGAAGGTAAGTAAAAAACATATACGCTGTCGAGTGTGAATGTTTTAAAACTGTATTATCACTCCGTTGCTGGGCACTTAAATGAAGCATCCTAAACAATAAACTGGTATCCTACCGTGAATGTTAAACGACATGTTTTTGAATGAATTACTGAATGAGATTTGGTTGTTCCAGTGCCAAGTAAACTGACTAATCTCAACATACAGACAATGAACATCACCGAAAGCCAAAATATCCAAATGGGTGACAAAAACCGAATTTTTCAGACAGATTATACCAAGGATGTAGATGGTTTGCAGGATGTCATGTCGGTCCAAGGTAAGAACTATTACATTCATGGACGGATAATAATGAAAGCGTGTATATATTTTCTGCCATGTCTCTTCCCAGAGCGTATTCTGTCGTGTTCTAATTCCAAGAGGGGGAATTGACACAAACTCAAAGGTGCATGATTTATGCATATTATAATGTAAAATTCTATTATATTTACCACGCCCCCTCTTCACCCTCTATCCTGTTCAAGTTCATAATTATATTACTGTGACCGTTATATTGAAATGAATGTTCTGCAGAACTCCATTTTATTAAAAAAAATTTCTTTTGTCTGATATGAAGCAAATACAGTAATATATCGACAATACACGAAATACCCAACCACAGTTCTCCATCACTCATATATTTTTGGGAAAAATTAGTATCGGTAAACGTAATCTCTTTTTATGCAATAAACGTAGTTTAATTAACATTTTCCAATTACATGAGAGAACTCTATTTCGTTTTGGTTTTAAAAAGAAAAATGATGTCATTGTACAAAACAAAATTCTGCTTGCCTTGATTTATGTAATTAACTGACAAAGGGGGGGATAACTTAAATACAGCATTGGGACATAAATCAGTCCGGTCTGGAAATCAATAACGAAATAGAAATTAAATACACAATACCCTTGTTAGGCTCTTAGAGTAGCACGATTAAATGATTCGTAAAAAAAAAAAAACAATACACGTCAGTTTTCATAGTATGCATGGTAGGCATAAAGCATATAGCGTATGGCTCCTTGTGTCAAAGAAGAACGTTTATATTAAATACCTTTCCTTCATTTCAGCAGAAAATGCGGAAGATATTTCAGTGATACCTGATCCGTTACGTCGCCTGTATGCACTTATCTCACAGCCTAAGCTTTGGTACGAGCTGGATAGGACTGCCCGCCAAGTGGACAGAAGCGAAGTCCTTGTGTACAGGGATGAAAATGGATTCAATGTTCTACATGCTGCAGCGTTTCACAATAACAACAATGCAGTTGTCACAATATTGAGACATTTTGATTGGGCGACACTTTCCACTCAGGTCACAAGTGGTAGGCCTACTCACCCTGGTGAGCTGGAGGGTTGTACTGCCAAAGAGATAGCTGTGAAGAGACACAACAAAAGTGTGACAGACCGAATTGATTCATTAGGAAAATTTGAGAGTGAAATGAAACCAATCCACAAGATCGTTAGGGGTCGAAATCTTGATGAGTTAAAAGAAATCTGCACTCGTGACCATAACTTGATAAATATTACTGACTCAAATAATTTTACACTACTGCACTATGCCGCCGGTGTAGGATTCCTAGATGGCGTGAAGCTGCTTCTCAAAATGGGTGCAGACCTGAATGCTGTCACAGAGTCTGGTGAAACAGCCCTGGGTCGTGCCTGTAGGATGGGGTACGATGACGTGGTGGAGTACCTCACTGATCTACCGAATATAGACATCGAGAAAAGTGTGAATTCAAATATGGGAGACATAACGTGCCTCGATGCTGCAGCGATGGGTAACTTCAGAGACATATACGACAGGCTGCAGCGCCATGGTTTATCTGTGACCAGCAATACCCTGGTGTGTGCCGCATGGGGCCGTCACGTCGAGTTAGTGAAAGAAATAGCTGCAATGGACGGAATCGATGTCAATTATCAGAACAAGTACGGGGACACAGCTCTGTATGAAGCATCTAGAAATGGTCATGTAGGTGTGGTTATGTGTTTGATAAATGAACATAAGGCGGACCCCAATATTCAGAACAAAAACGGAAACACTGCTCTTCATATTGCAGTTCTCAATAATGTCGGCCTGGATGTCGTGGAATGTCTGTTAGATGAAGGTGAGGCAGATCCAACCATTCAAAATAATGATGGACAAAATCCAGCCCACTGTGCCGCAAGTAGTGGACAAGCGCATTATTTGGATGCCATTCTGCGAAAGAATCACGGACGTAAGATTGATCCAAATATTCAAGACAAGTACGGGAACACCGCTCTGTGTGAAGCATCAAGAAATGGTCATGTTGATGTGGTAAAGTATTTGATAAGTGAACATAAGGAGGACCCCAATATTCAGAACAAAATTGGAAACACTGCTCTATATATTGCAGTTCTCAATAATGCCGGCCTGGACGTCGTGGAATGTCTATTAGATGAAGGTGGTGCAGATCCAACCATCCTCAATAATGATGGAGAAAACCCAGCACACTGTGCAGCACGTTGTGGACAAGTACAATATTTAGATGCCGTTCTGAGTAGGAATCATGCACGTAGGGTTGATCCAAATATTCAAGACAAATACGGGAACACCGCTCTGTGTGAAGCATCTAGAAATGGCCATGTTGATGTGGTAAAATGTTTGATAAATGAACATAAGGCGGATCCAGCTGTTCTAAACAACGACGGCAAAAATCCAGCACACTTGGCAGCAAGCAGTGGACAAGTGCAGTGTTTGGATGCCATTTTGAGAACACATACTGGATTGATAAACAAACGAGGCAATCTCTACGAAGGGAAAATGATCTATAAAGTCCGCGGGAAGGATAGAGAAAGACCTGCGTGGCATTATGTTCTGGTCAAGAGGAAGCTTCTTGCGGACTTCTTAGTAAAGACAAATGGAGGCAGTTTAGATGTGGCAGATTACGGGAAGGTGCTGTACTCAGGATGGGGAAAAGATCCACCCGATGACATTGTAAAGAAGTTAACTGACAAGTACGATAAGTGTACAGATTCCGCACCAGAGGATCTAACCCCGCTCCATCACGCCGTTCTAGAACAACACCCCGCTGTGGTGGAGAAACTTCTGGAGCTTGGAGCTGACACAGACGTCCGCGATGCGTACAAACTGACACCGCTTCACTTGGCCTGCATGCGCGGTAACAGAGAAATAGTGAAACTACTAGTGGAAGCAGGGGCAGACGCAAAGGCGGCAGACGACGATGGCGACACCCCACTGGACGTGGCCAAACTCAACCACCAGGATCTCACTGTTGCTTTTATGGAAAAGGCTGTGATAGTGAAATTCGTTAAGGTAAGTGGAGATTGAAGCCAATAATTGTCGATTGTAATAATGCACTAAATTTATCATTTACTCTCAGCTTCAAAATTCTTATGTTACAGTGACATTTTTTAAAATTATGTATTTGATACTGTTTAAGATACTAAAATATCTAAGTAACTAAAAGCTTGGTGAATCTCTTATCCACAAAATATTCATTATATTAATAATATTATTTTCTCACTGTATTCCATTCTGATGAGCCGTGGGACTCAAGGGTTTAATAGATTGAATTAAATTGAGGCCTGCTACTTCAGGCCATATTGTGACATGTCTGAAATTTATGTGAATAGAAAGCAATAGTATACACACAGTCACGTGTAAACTGTTTGAAGTACAATGATAAATGTTGGGACTTGTGATACACAGTATAGGATGGTGTCGTAACATATCTGGTAAGATTTCTGATTTATTAAGCGAATAAGGATTTTGTCCTGTTCGATGGTGTCTTAAATACAATGCTTTTTTTTTTTTGCATGGCTACATGTACCTTCTTTAACTTTACTTACTAAGAGCAAAAAATGTAAACAAGTTAAAAGATTTTAAGGAGGAATGCCTAAAGGGATGTCTCATGTCTGTATTTTTTTCAAAATATATTCACATTGTGGTCTCCTTACAGGATAGCATTCAACAACCAGCCAAAGAAATTATGGAGTTACTAGACCACGGCCTTGACACTGACGTCACATTGGATGTTTTGAAGACCCAACTTCACGATATAAGTATGCAACTTTGTTGTTTTCTTTGACGATGAGTCAAGTGGAACCTAGTGGAACCACAATATTAAGAACTATATTCGACCATCTATATTTATTTAATCAGATAGACTTGACATGCACATTTGCCTTTATATTAAACTTAACAGAAGGACGGAACTCATCAACACTCATGTATTTATAAACATGCAATGTGTATACTACAATAGTTTAAAACTTTTCCGGGCATAATGAAAGAAATGAGTGTAGTGTCAAAATTAAGTTTTTTTTATGCCTCGTCTATCTAAAGTGTTGTTTATATCTTGTTCATTTTTCTTTTTGAACTGTTTATTTCAGTCCAGCGGTTGATGACGGGAGGCTTCTCTTGTTTAGCGAAACTAAATCCAGAAGAAGATTCTTCCAAACATTTTGAAAAGGAAAAAAACGCCAATAAAAAAGACGGAGAGGAGTGAATTGAGGGTCGAACCATTAGCTTGCAGTGTAAGGGTTCCAATTCATTGGCCTATTTACAATCGATCCATACACAATGGTGGAATCTTAAGCAGCCAATACTATAATATTCTGATTTTATAATGCACGACAATTTTACTCTTTTTTATACCACGTATAAATTACTTTAAGCAGAAGAATTCACAATGCAGAATTATTATATATCTTTTACAAACTCTGTTTATAACTGTAATAAGAGAGGGTAATGCAAACCTGTAAATGGGAAATGCAGAAAGTAAGTGGCCAAAAATAGGATTCTATCGATTTCTTTCATGGCATATCCCCTGATAACATGCAAGGAAATAAAAAAGAAAGACCAGTAGTGATTTATGCGAAGAATAAGGTAAATTTTATTTGATTTTTTTTTAGGAACGAGAAGTGGGCTCCTGTAAAGCAGACGTACTACTGAATGTTAAACCAAGACGGGGTATTTTCAGAATGGCGACATTGCACTTAAAAGGACTTCATTAAATTAGTTCATTGTTTCCGAAAGTGCATTTTAGTCTCTTTCTTTCTCTCCCTCTCTCTACAATATGTCATTGTATATCATACAGACTTGACATTTATTATGGAATATTTTTTTCCAAGTAATTTTTTATCAGTTTTTTCCTATTTTGCTGACTGATAAATGAAAATAAGGATTAAAATCGTGTTTTAATAACTTAAAATTATCTCTTTGATGTCATTGTGATATCAATTCATTAATGAAATTCGCCAGAGAAGCAAACAAAAACACATTGCCTATTCTATGTCATACGACTTCCATTAAAAGAGATATTTTGGATCTCCATATTTTCCAAATTATCGTCTGTAAAAGAGTTATACGTTCCACAAAAGATCCTCATGTCAGTTGCTATAGTCACAGTAATGGTCGCTGTTACGCCTGGCCTCTTCTGGCTGTTGCCGGCGCTCTCAAGCGGCAAGGCATTCCTTGGGGTAGGTTTTTAGAGTTCAATCTGGAATAATATTCCAGGCATCGGTCTAAAAGTATCCAATCTGGTCCAGTTTTGTAGTAGGACATGTAGGCAGTTGATTCGGCGAGTAATGACCTACCGAAATATTGTCTATGTAGTTCAAATGTGGCGATTTTGATGACCAGGGTAGCTGCTCATTCCCTTGGTTCTGTAAGTTATCTGCTATTAAAAGTGCTCTGTGTGAACCTGCAACCTCACCGTGCAACCTAAAATTGTTCCTAAGGTGCCCCCTATCAAATGATAGTCAAGTGGTTCCGAGATTATTCCTTAATTTGATCTGGTTCAGGTTTTCGTCGATGACTACCATTGGTGTTTTGGCACCAATGTGGTATCCACTCCAAATACTAACGTTGTCAATCACCCTTTTCACTTTAGATCCGGCATATGCTTCGTCGTAGGCCTCTTCTGGATATCTGTAAACTCTGTTTTGACTAATTGGGCGGTACAGGTGAAATCTGACCTCAATAAAGACAGCCATGCAGTTTCAGTGTTCTACTCAGAAACGTTCATGGCCCCCAATTCATTAGAGAAACAGACGGCGATGTTTTGCTGTTTACGGTGGCTGCCTCGGAGGTCGTTTGGCGTTTTTACCTGCTAAACCCAGTTTGATGTTCGCTAAGGGCTTTGAAAAACGCATTTTGGTGGAAATTTACCCCTCGTTCTGAACGGACTAAGTGTTTTTTGTTTAGTTGCAGCAGCGAATCTCGAAAGGCGGCGGGTCCTGTGCCCTGTAGGTAAGATTTTGATACACTGGGGGTGACCTCTGTGAAGGAACATCAGTCTGGGCATTACTCTATAAAACTGTGGGGACCGTTCTGTTTGGCGCTATGATCTGTCTGGTAATGTCTGTCTTTTTTGCGCCATTCTGCCATAGATTAAAAAAATTGTAATGCACTACTTGACTTATCTTCCGCACTGCAAAACTGACCGCTTGCATGCAAAATTTCAAATTCTTCTATGCAGTAGTTGTCGACATATGGATACTTTTTTGACAGAACCAAGCTTTACCTAAGCCAAGCTTTGACCAGCCCAAAGGAACACTACCCAATTAAATCACTGCATTTTACATAATGTAGCAGCGCAACAGATCTGAAAGTCAGTTAATTGGTAGCGACACACCTGACTACACAGTTCTCCATTCATAAATCTTATGTGAGATCGGAGTTTTTTAAAAAAAGAACGCATTTTTACCTACGTATACCGTCGAAACTGAAATATTCCATATTAAATGTCAAGTCTGTATATATATATTATGTGTGTATTCCTGAGTGTGTGTCCATGTGTTTTAAAAGAAAATATAAGTATTTTAGGAAACGAAGAAGTTGGCGCAGTGTTGTAAATATATTTGAATTGTAGTTGTGAAAATTGAGCCAAATACGTTGTTGATCACCTTCCAGAGGAGCAAATATGCAGGTGGCAATTAAATGACACCGCGCCTTGCTTGTTATAGTTTCTCTTTCGTTTACATGACAGATGGGAAAGTGCGCTATTGATCTGTGTATATACTATAGCTATTTAATTATTGCCACAGGTTGCATATTTATCAATTAATCAGTCAATACAATTATTAATTTGTAGATTTGAAGAAAATACTTCTCACATCGCTATCCTTGTGCGACTGTAATGGGAGTACTGTAAAAATTTTTTCTTTGACAAGATATGGTGTGCTTAGAATATGCACTTGTTGTGAATGAATATTAATAATTTAAAATATATAATGCAGCTATAATACTATGTGCCGTGTGATTGCTAACGCGGTGCTATTTTACTGTAATCCTTCAAACATCAAACAATTAGGTTTGGAGCATAAAGATGGCGGGTATAATTAAGAGCATATTTGTAGTTGGACTTACTTCGCCGATGAGACCATTAAGCTTGTGTTAGAACATTATCTTAGAAACTGCATATTCAAAATTTAAGATTGTTATAGTATGCCGTAACATTGGTTTTATATATACGGATTAACAGTAATACGCATCATATTATATCATTTATCTATTTATTAAAATGACCTTAAACAATAGTAAAAAATCATCCACAACTTTTGCTTACCAAAAACAATTTGCGTATCGACGAGAAGAAAAAAAATCGAGGAAATTTTCTTCCATTTTATTTTAACGGTCTATCGATGATTTATCTTGGTGTATATTGAAAGTCATATTGCTTACAAGTATTCTTTATATTTATTGGATAATTAATTTGTAGTTTGTATGATGGAATGTTCTTTTCATGTAAACACAACTAGATTAAATTTTTGCCATCCAACACCTTATAGCTTACAATAAATGAAATACATTTAATGCATTTATGACGTGTGCATTTTATATTTGTCGGCCTTCTTATTTTCTAACTTATATTCTACAGACACGTTCAACGGCCAGTGCAAAACCCGTATTTAACTTGAAATCATGTCTTTGATATCTGACACTCTTCTTGGATGTTTATTCAGATCTGAAGATTGTTGCGCGTTCAAATATCCTGTATGATCAAGCTAGGGATGCTTGTACAATTGCGAGACAATTCATTATTCACTGGACATGTAAATATATAGTTCATTATCTACCGTACCGTCACCACTGATATCACAGCTGTAATTCTGCATAATGGACTCTGTGTCGTTGATATCAAGGTTGGAGGCGTAGATATCATTTTGCACCATTTGACAAAATCACACGCGTCACCTTCCGTTGGTTTTTGTAAATTTATGCCGCCTTCACAACCATGGGTGTTCAAGTAACCGCTATCGTCTTTGTTTGAAATCACGTGTGTCAGTGCAGGTCGGCAATGGGCTTTCCAAAAGTGTTATATTTTGGTAGTGATCCGGATCACCATCTTATCTGGATCCAAGTATGATATAAAAAATACTATAGCAAATGCGATATAGGTCCAATGACTTTAAGCAATGGAGGTGCTCTCAATTACCACAATCTATTAGTACAGGATCCTTGGCGGAGGTCTGCACTCTGAGAATGCCTTTCTAGGAACTACCTGTATTTATTAACATACTATTTGAGTCACTAAACAAAAGCTATATAGATAACCATATGACATTATTTTACAGTGCGTCTGATAATCGAAGTTTCGCTGTAATCTATTCAGTTTCAGGCGACAAGGCGACAAAAAAAAAAAAAAAACACCGAAAATCTGCACATTGTTTTAATTTTACATAGCCACGACATCATCTAACAATTATTTTTTGTTCATTTTTGAAATTTTAGCAAAGTATAGATATTATTAATTAACCATTTTATCTTAAAATAATACAAAGCAGGGTATGACATTGTCTTTGCAAATACCATATTGTACCATTTTTTCGCGTGAACTGGATGGAGCACAGCACAGTAACAACTGCTTACTGTATCATCGATATCCATTTATTTTACATTATGTGCAACAACATATCTGCATAGCCATACAGTGCTTTAACAGTACATTACAATGACCAGAACGATTCTTTATTCGTTTTCAAAAGCATCTCTCTCTCTCTCTCTACGGTACTTTGAACATCGTAGTCTGTCCAGTGCGTTGGGGGTCTGAACGACGATGACTTCGTCAGCGTTTATACATGTAGTGGATTTCTACCGATGTCCGATGTGGGGTTTGTCGAGGTCGCTTAATGTGAGTGGAGAGAGTTTGAGTGCGATTAGAAGGCTGTCTATGTTTAATTTTTTTTTTATGTGCGCCGAGGGCAGTGGCGGATTTAGAGGGGGCGTCAAGGGGGTGGGGGTCCTGCCCCCCCCCCCCCCTTCGGTTTCTGAAAAATATATCACACCAATATTCCCCTCTGGAATTTAAAATTTTGACTAGCTAAATCATGGTTTTAAACCGTACCAAAGGGCACTGCTTGCTTTCAAAAACACCAAAATAATTTTGGGGCCTTTGAGTAGGCCCCGAACTCCACACCAAGGGGTCGATGGTCGGTTTTGCATCCAAGACCTGTCGTTTCGGAACCCCCCTTCAAAAAATCCTGGATCCACCACTGGAGGGTATCCTTGTTTCGCAAGGTATCCATATTTTATTGACTATACGGGAGCCTATAGGGAGTTGACGACACTCTATTTGTATACTTGTTGATGTTTTTTTTTCTTTTTTTTTAATGGGAGACCAGTATGGCTCTCCATAAGTGTCTCAGCTTGTGTCAAGTTGCGAGCTTTGGTTGTAGTATATAGAGACGAATTTATACGAACACAAACGAAAAGAGGCGAACACACTACACCTCGCTAGCACAATCACCCTCACAAGCATAGTCTCACACATATCTATATGTTACACACATGAGAAAACACACTGGAGACAGGCCCTTCGTGTAAGTATCTCTCTCTCTCTCGTTACAAGTTCACTGGACTATTCTGACACTTGTATTTAAGCTGGGACCAATAAAACAGGTTATATGAGTCCTTGTCCTAATAAACATAAACCTTTGAAGACACTTGCTTGGCGGGCAGGTGGGTCTGAAAATCGACTTGCCCGACTCAAAAAATCTACTTTACCGACTTCAATCGCGAGCATGTGTGTGTGTGTGTGTGTGTGTGTGTGGGGGGGGGGGGGGGGGGTAAGGGGCCTTCTTTTATATTAAAAAAAATTAAAAAATGTGTTTTACTGAAACTGATTGTCCCACCCAAAATTTACATTATATTAGTAAAGGAAAATAAAAAAATGATTAAAATAAACAAAATTGATTAAAACAAATAATGAAGAAATTAAAGATGTTACTTCACCACTTACTTAAAAAAAGTGTTCATAAAAACTCTATTCAAAACTATTGAGGTCTTGAATTTCCCTCTAAAAGTCTCCTGGAAGATTTTCCTAACTAGTAAAATTGGGGGTAAATTCCTAGGTGGAGCCACTTTAAAATAAATGCTTAGTCATCGTTATTAATCATCAGTAGGTCGTCATATAGTTAATGGTGTGTTGAACTAAAAATGTTTTATCGGGACTATAAACGGGAAGACTCTTGTCTAGATTAACCTGGGGAAGGAAAACTAAAACTCCTTTATCGCGTTTAATGATAAACAAAACTTAGAATGCTAAGATTAATTTTAATGATTAATACTACTGCCTCATTGTGCGCTCAAATTACCAATGTTCCGGGAATATAAACGGGGAGGCTCTTGTCTAGATTCACTTGTTTAATACAGCACAAGGACAAACAAAAAACGTTTACCCGTATGCTCTTTTATACATTTATCTGTCCGTCAGTTATTTATCTATCAAATCGTTACTATTCCTGCATATCGCATGGCGTTTGTTTGCGTTGGCCTGGGGATTATCTGTCAACCTGAGTCAATATATCGACGACACAGCTCCCGTCCTTTGATCACTTGAGGACACCATGGTCAATTGAAACTCTCGAAATAGACGCTGAGATTATTTACACGAAATAGTAAGTATTATATTCCCTTTTTTTTTTTTTTGAAAAATGGAACGAGTCAGATTTATGCAGTGTGGACAATGTGTAACCAATGAGATCCAATGTGAAGTAGACCGCATTCAAAACAGTGGGCTAGCTAGTCTGAGGGTCAAATATGGCCGACCGACTTGAATACATCCCCACGGGGAACCTATTCAGTGTCTATAATTGGCGGATTAGACGGCATGCTTTTTAGTGGGTCGCCATATTTGACCCGTGGCCTAGCTGTAGTTAGTCCACCGTTCTGAATGCTACCTTAAACGCGCTTTAAATAACCCCACATTGTCACTAATGCATCGTAATGAACCTGCATGTTATCATAATCGTGTCGGAGGGAAAACGGCAGTCTTTCCTTGGGAACTGAGGTGATTGTGTCTTGAAATATGCTTTCTTATACATGTCCACGATGCACAATGCAAGTTGACAGTGACCAGCAATTTGAACTTTTTCAAAAAAAAAGTGAACATTTAGACATCCTTACTTGAGCATTGACATGAAAGCTAGATCAAATTTTAGTTCCGTTTGGCCTTTTTTGGCTTAAAGGACAGTTTGCTCAACTCCACCCCCAACCCCCATTGCAAACGGAGCTGAAGTGCTTTCAGTCGAATCGCATGCGTGCCTAACACTGTGTATTTCCAAAACTGAGGTAGCTGGACTTTAATCTAATGATTCATGCAGTTGCTTATTATCCCAGAAAAATAAAGACTTATCTTGATGAACCTGTTTAACAATTTAACAAATGACAGAAAATTGAAACTCCTTTTTATAATACATATATCCATCCTTCACCTAAATTTTATATAAAAACGGCGCGTACGACGGTTTCTCCTTATCATCTGGTGTTTGCAATTGCCTGCGATAACCTACCTTGTGCAATATAAATTATCGGTTTACTTGTATAAATATATCGATGATACTGACCCGGTCCCATGATCGCTTGAGAACATCATGTTACATAGAAATAGACGTTGAGAAGTTTTTTAAAATATTAAAAAAAGTAAGTATTTTATTTTCTTGGAAATTGAAATGGGCTTTACTTAACTAATTGTAGTACTCTCACTGGAATCCCTTGTGAATTACACGTGTTTTAAAAGGACGGAATTCCAAATATTTCAACATTACCTGCTGGAAGAAAGTTTATCTTGGGTCAATAGTATGGTTATTGGGTGATGATAAGATTATCAAGGGAAAATGTTTTTCTGAAGTCGAGTTGTTAACCTAAGTTCAGTAGTATTCAAGACGGCATAATTCTTGAAGACGCAATCTTTTGAACTTGCTAGATGCCATGCTACAAGGTTAAAAGAAATGTAAACGCTGTTGTAAATATTACTGTCTAAGCTTCAAATTCAACAAAAACACCAACAAGTGTTGAATCTTAAAAACAGGCTTTGTAGATGCATTATAAATGATTGTCATCAGCATGCCCTACATGTATGGCGTTTATTTTATAATTTATTAGAAAGTAGATACACCGCAAATCAAAATGGCGGATCCAGACCCGTCCCTTATACAGTATGTATAAAAAAAGGAAATGGGCTTTACTGAAGTGAAGCTTACAGAAAATGCACCAAGTTCATAATAGATTTTTCATCCCCACCTTCACACCCCTCTCCTTATAGCAAATGCTTACATGGTGCGCCTGTAGTAAGGAAACCAAGTACCTGAAGGCCCCAAACTTGTTGCAGTTTTCAGATATAGACTTCATCATCAAAATGTTATTGATAGTCCGCCATTCAAGATATCATTTTAAAAAACGTCGTGCTGAAGATATGTTACGAAAAAAAATGGAATAATCAAGCATGTCTCCGCTAAGGTAAAATAATTAAACTTCTGTTTTTCTCTCATAAAATCAACAGCGGGTTTTAGCCTTTAGATAAAATTCGGAAATATGGAAGCTTAAATTCCTTTTCAATTTCAATACTAAAAGTAGCTGGGGCAAACATGTGTTTCCTCGGATTTGTTGACTTTCCTTAAGGTCAGCGTAGATAACCGCTGAAAATATGCCCACCCATACGTAGCTTTTATTACTGCTGTTTATATTGGAAACTTTAAACCCCTTTATCACGCGGCGATATGACTAGTAGGGGCATAGACCGATGTGTTTCGGACACGTAGCTACTTTGTGAATCTTATGCAGCTATGTTTATGATTGTATATTAAAATGGTTTAATTCTTTGTAAATAAACGTCTGTAGTCACTGGGCTTTGGATATATTAAGTGGGGTTGGCGGAGTCTATCTGGGTCAAACCCTACTTGCGCTCCGCCTGTCTCTTAAGTCAGCGAGTCCCAATATGGCCGACCTACATGTATTTGTGTGTAACCTTAAACAAGAAGGCCACCAAATACACATCTCCATGAGTTTATCGGAACATTAAGATATGGTCGAAGTGTGCCCTCAATGATTATTTACAAGTGCGTTTTTCGTGTAATATAAACTTATCCCGCTCATTGTCTCGTTAAGAGGTTTTATCTGCAGTCAGTGCATCAAAGTTTTCATTTATTTATTTATTTATTTATTTATTTATTTAAGCCGGTTGGAGTACATTTTGCAATGACCTTTACCTTACTAATGGTAGGGCCTATATATACTTTAAACGTAAGATACTCATGAACATTTGATTTGAATGACTTTATTGAGTACAAGATTATATGCGAGAACTTTAAAAGAGCACAATAAGACAACCTACAAATAATAGTACGACAATCACTTTAAAAGAATGTAAAAATAAAATTGTACCCAAAAGGGTTTGCCTAAAAGGTCAGTGACCCATGGATGGACCCCCCCCCCCAAAGATATACAAAAAAGTAAAAAAGCCTCTAGTACTAAAAGCGACAATGTGTACATCCGCAATATTCTTTTCTGTCTTTTCTATAGATTACTTCCGAAGCTTTAAAACTGACCATGACTTTCTTAATTTGACATCAATTTATTTACATTAGGCCCCAAAAATATTGAGGATTACGCCAGGGGAAAAATAAAAAATGGTGTGGTCTTGCAGATCTTGTCTTTCTATTTTCGTATGTATACTCAGATCGTCACAATTCAGGCATTACGCCTTGGATATCATGAAAATTGTTTTATTATTACTTTTGATTGGTAATATGCATAGGAAAAAACACGCGATAAATCAAAGATCAACATGTAAGGACCATTCCCACAGATATTTGGATCCATCTATCTCTCTGGGGAGTCTCACGAAATAGCTGTTATCTTACTGCCTTAAATGTCTGTCACGCCTAGTAAAGCTGTTATTATCTTTACCCCCTAGCTGATTCGGTAGGCGTGACAGACATTTAAGCCGGTTAGATGATAGCAATTTAGTGAGACTCCCCAGAGAGAGGGAGGGGAACCCAGTCGTAAATATTTGCGCACCAACAAATTATCAGCAGCCAGAATATACTGCAACCACAGCTGCATATCCTTGCTGGTAAACCAGAGAGTAATGCAAAGAGGTGATTGCTTTTGCACTTCAGCACATTTGGTCTTGATGCTTAGAGACAATTATTTCACAACATCAAAGTTTGAGCTTAATAAAAAACGACTATATACGATTGCAAAATGGTTGTTGGTAATTATTATCATTTCTACCAGGAAGATGTCCACCCCCTGTGTCATCTATTCATGTGACCGTCAGAAGAAGAAAACATGTATTTTAACAACAATGGAGGCGCTGCTACACGACGCAAGAACGCTGTTGGGTAAGTATATAGAGGTTTGCATCAAGGCATTTGTTGTTGGACTTTTTTAGACCCACAAGTATAAAAGTAACTTTACGGCAACGTATTTCGGAAAAAAAACATGAACAATAAAGGTGACTTATACTTTCTTTGGGAAATGGAACAAAGTGATCCAACACGTACCGTATATGTGCAAAAGAAATACTGACCGGAGTAGAGAAATAATACAAAGGCCTTGCCATTCCCTTGGAGAGATGATAGACAATGGGATTATTGTAAGCGTGTTAATTGGGTTATATAAACGAATTGTCCTTTACTGCACCTTTTTCCCCGACAATATGAGAAGGACAACCAATATTTTGATAACCTTGATCCGTTTTAGTGAAGGGTGTTCAAACGAGCAATTCGTCAAATAAAATCGTTGGCTATTATACCAAATAATAATAAAAAAAATGAGGTGATGTTTTTTATTTGATGTTATATATGTAAAGCACTATCTACATGTTAGGTTATGGGGAAGAAGAAAGGCTTTCCGTTGTTCTAGAGAGTAAAGGAGCAGAGATAGAAAATGAAAAAACTCTACTTGCCGTAGCACAGAAAACCAGCGATGTTTTAGAGCTGGTGGTGGTAAATCAGTCCCGACAAGAATCGTGGAGACCGGTGGAAGGTATAGTAGTAAGCAAAATAACAGAAACTATCAGACTGAAATTTGAAAATTTGTTGCTGTCCACTTCAATGCAGCAACCTATACGTAAACCTATTTTAAATGTTAATTAACATACTGTTGAATGATTTACTTATTGTGAACTGGCTGTTCCAGTGCCAAGTAAGCTAACTAATCCAAACGTGCAGACATTCAACATCACCCAAAGTCAAAACATCCAAATTGGAGACAGCAACAGTCTTCTTCACACAAATTACACGAGGGACGTAGATGATGTGCTGGATGTCATGTCGGTCCAAGGTAAGAACTACCACATTTAGGTAAGGATGTTTTGCCGACTTTTCAAAAGAGGAAGTATATACATGTATACACACTGTGGCCCACAGGTGCATGGTACATGTTTTTTTTATGGTAAAATCCAACTTTGAATTCTTCCTGCTTAATATTCTGTGCCTGTCAGAAACACTTGTGATAAATAAAGTGGATAATAACAAATATTTGCTGTAACGACGCTACCACAAGCGACGCTACCAGTACGTTTCATAACTTGTTGAAAAAGACAAATTTCATTCCAAACCAGGCGATACATGTGGCAGCGAAAAAATGTTATTTAAGGCTTTGTAATACATGCGATACATGTGGCAGCGAAAAAATGTTATTTAAGGCTTTGTAATGTATCAAAGGATGTTGTGTATATTCTCACACCCCAATCCCCGTTCTTCATCACTAAACTCTTTTTCAAAATACATGTGTATTGGTAAACTTAATGGGATAATAACTCTATAGGAGATCTATATTTCACAAGAGAAACGTGGTACACGACTCATAGAAATATAATATATTCTGTTTTACCACAAAAATGGCAGTTATAGCTATTATTCGGAGACCTGAGCTGGTCTTCGGACCATGTAACCTCCATAGATGGCTATAATCTTAAGAGATTATTACAAAAAAAATTTTTTTGAGAAAAAGGGACTAACTTTGAATGTAGCAATGGATTCATTAATGGGATAACAACTGTTCATTTTGGCCAAAAAATGAATTTCCTGGGGTAAACGGCAGTTTCCTCATACTTACCAATGGTTAATGAATCCATTTCCGCATTTTAAGTTAGTCCCTGGTTTTATCTGAAGAGTTTAGCTATCTATGGGGGTAACGTGATCCGATGACATGCTCCCATATCGGAATTATAGCTATAACTGCCGCTTTTGTGGTAAAATAGAATATATTATATTTCTATGAGTTGTTTACAGTGTATTTACTGTGAAGTAAAGATCTCACACGAAGAGCTGCTATTTCTTCAACCATTGGTAAGTATTGGGAATTGTCCAAAACGTTCACTTATTATCCCTTAAATCTCAGTTTATACGATAAACGTGATTCAGTGCTTTACATGTGGAATGATGTTTGATTTTTGGTAAAAATAGATGAGTGATGTCAGTGCTGCTCAGCCAAAATTTTCTTAGCTTTATCGTTATTGTATCACTCACCACTTTAAAATAATGCGTAAAAGTTAAAAATATCGAGATGATGATGATTTGTTTCCAATTTAATTACGTTACTGCAATCCCCGAGGCTCTTGATATAGCAAAGAAAATGGCAAATTTGTAAAATGTCCGTATATACTAGTGTTCTTATTATAACAGACAAGGAGTATGACATATGACCGCTTGTGTCAAATGTTTGTATTTATCACAAAGAAGACAGTTTACATTAAAGACAATGTCCCTTCATTTTAGCAGAAGAAACGGAAGATATTTCGATGATACCTGATCCGTTACGTCGACTGTATGCACTCATCGCACGGCCTAAGCTTAGGTACGAGCTAGATAGGACTGCCCGCCAAGTGGACAGAAACAAAGTCCTTGAGTACAGGGATGAAAACGGATTCAATGTCCTACAAGCTGCAGCGTTTCATAATAACGATAATGCAGTTGTCACAATATGGAGACATTTTGAATGGGCCACACTTTTAAAACAGGTCACAAGCGGCACTCACCCTAGTGAGCTGGAAGGTTGTACTGCCAAAGAGATAGCTGTGAAATATCGTAACAGTGAGGCAGGCGAAACAATTGAGTCATTCGAAGCAATTGAAAATGAAATTAAGCCAATTCACAAGGTCACAAAATGTCAGAATGTTGATAAACTAAAGGAACTCTGCACTCTTGACAATACCCTGGTAAATATAACTGGACATGAAAATTTTACCCCGCTGCACTATGCCGCCGGTGTAGGATTCCTAGATGGCGTGAAGCTGCTTCTCAAAATGGGTGCAGACCTGAATGCTGTCACAGAGTATGGTGAAACTGCCTTGGGTCGTGCCTGCAGGATGGGGTATGATGACGTGGTTGAGTACCTCACTGATCTACCGAACATTGACATCAATAAAAATGTGAATTCGGATATGGGAGATGCATCATGTCTGGATGTGGCAGCTTCTGGTAACTTCAGAGACATTTACAACAGGCTGCAGCGCCATGGTTTACCTGTGACCAGCAATACCCTGGTGTGTGCCGCATGGGGCGGTCACGTCGAGTTAGTGAAAGAAATAGCAGCAATGGTCGGAATCGCTGTCAATTATCAGAACAAGTACGGGAACACAGCTCTGTATTTAGCATCTAGAGATGATCATGTAGATGTGGTTAAGTGTTTGATAAATGATCACGAGGCTGACCCAGATATTCAGAACAAAAGGGGTAACACCGCTCTACATACTGCAGTTCTCAACAATGACAACTTGAATGTTGTGGAAGGTCTGTTAGATGAAGGTGGTGCAGATCCAACCATCCTAAATAACAAAGGCGAAAATCTAGCACACATGGCAGCAAAGAGTGGGCAAGTGCAATGTTTAAATGCCATTCTGAGAAGAGAGCGTACACTGATTGACTCACGAGGTCATCTCTACAAAGGGACTATCGTGTATAAGGTGTGGGGTAAGGATAGAGAAAGACCCGCGTGGCATTATGTTCTGGTCAAGAGGAAGCTTTTTGCTGACTTCTCGGTAAAACTAAATGTTACAATTTTAGATGTGGAAGATTACGGGAAAGTGCTGCACTCAGGATGGGGAAAAGAACCCCCCGATGACATTGTAAAGAAGATTCAAGAGACGTATGTAACATTTGCAGATTCCGCACACGAGGATCTAGCCCCGCTCCACCACGCAGTTCTAAAACAACACCCCGCTGTGGTGGAGAAACTTCTGGAGCTTGGGGCTACGACAGACGTCCGCGATGCTTATAAACTGACGCCGCTGCATTTGGCCTGCATGCAAGGTAACAGAGAAATTGTGAAACTACTGGTGGAAGTCGAGGCGGACACCAAGGCGGCAGATGATGATGGCGACACCCCACTGGACGTGGCAAAACTCAACCACCAGGACCTCACTGTTGCTTTCTTGGAGAAGGCTGAGATAGTGAAATTCTTTAGAGTAGGTGTTCATTTTTTTTTTTTTTTTTTTTTTTTTGCAATTTAATTATGAGATGATAAGTAGGGATGCCTGAACCCTTATTTATAATTTCTCAAAATTGAAATTACATCGTTTCTCTTCTAACAGGTTACTATCCAAAAGCCATTCAAAGAAATGGAAGATGTACTGGTGCATGGACTTGACAATGACATTACAGTTAATGCCTTGAAGACCCAGCTTAAAGACTTAAGTATGCACATGCCTTCATTTCTTTATGTATTTTGATAGTCACCACAGCCATTTTTTTAATTTAATGGTATATTAAGCTAGACATGATGTGATAACTTTACAACCAACTTCTTATTTATAATATATTTACACAAGGTCGACAAGGACAAGGAAGTCGACAAGGAAGTAAATCTGAACTTTAATTTGAAGTTTCGAAATTGGTCTTATGTATAATTTGCTAATAGATACATCTACACTTAATGCTTTTTTTTATTCATTTTTTATAGAAAAGAAATTATAATCACTATTTCAGTTAAACAGTTGACGAAGGGAGGGTTTTCCTGCTTTGCAGAACTGGGTCTAACAGAAGAAGACTCTTCCACAGTAGGGCACATGCCGGTCAAATAAGGGAGTGCTTTGAAACGTCCGCTTCATGAAATGGCACCAGAGAGGCAACTTGTTGAAAAACGCGCACCTCAGAAATGAATCTTAATTACTAAAAATTTACAATGACTTTATTTTCGATATTTAGCCACTACCGATTGGTCAATTGGAAATATAACAGCATGATCTCAGATCGTCAAACATAAAAGGCGATTTTATGAAAATAATATAATAGTATATTTTCATCTGAAAAAAAAAGACCAGATGAGAACATTTGCTACTAATTAGCTGATCACTACCAGAGCTGCAAGAATGTGGTCAACGCACTGGTGACATGGTGAAATGGGCGTTTGTTTCTTTAAAATTAACGTGGCTGTTTGTGAGATGTGTGTTTTGCGCTACATTAACAAGTTATTAATAGCATCGAGGCACCACTAATATGTGTTTTTTACAAATGCGTCATGTATAAAAATATTTACTGCTTGGAAGCTTTCGTAATTTGTATAAAATCGCTGACACTTTAGCTTTGTGATAAATAATGGACAATAAGCTCAAAGCAAAAATAATGAAATTTTACTTTTCATGCTGGAAAATACATATATAAAATGATATGAATGAAAACATCCGTTTGTAATATTTGTTGGCAACATACATGTATTTGTTTGTAGGAGTTAGATTTGTAACATCAAGGAAAAAATATATCCGCTAAAAAACGAAAAATTTAATATATGTGTGTCTTGCACTGGTTAGCTCCATTTACAATGACGGGAAATAGTTTGAAGATACACATGAGGAAACGCACAGCAGATGGAAGACCTTTATGTAATTCTCTCTCTCTCTTTTGCTGGAACCTATGAAACATCTTGTTTTTTGATATCCTAGTTGATGTAGTAGATGTTATTGACAGATAAAGTTTGAGAGTAATTGAATTGTTTTTCAAATTGACTATATAGAAGGGTACGTTAAATTTAGTGGCAATATTGCCTAAAATATTTCAAACTTAATCGCAAAGGGGTCTCTATGCTAAAATATATGAAAGCAGATAAGCTACGTAATACATTTTTCATATGCAGAAGCACACTATGTGCCTAAGGCATCCATGCAGTCAGGCAGCCTAAAGAGTCACCTAGCCACCCATATTAACCAGAAGAATCACCTGTGTGACTGCTGTGGGAAAGCCTTCGCACAGAAAACAAACCTGCAAGCGCCATAAAAATATCCGCAATTACAAGTGTGAGGAGTGTCCTATGACGTTTGTTAATAAAGGTAACTTAAAGGTGCTTTTTAGGGAAGATATTTAATTTTTTTTAATATGGTACATTGTATTGTTATGATTTATTGTATAGTTAGTGATAGTAGCCACACCCTAAACTTCATATTTAAAGATTGTACGGAGAGAAACACTGTTATGATTATTGTTATTTTTAAAGTATGGAATTTGATGTTAATTTTTATGAGCATGTTATACAATGTAGCTTCATTGACTTTTTCTTTTTTGTAGGTGACTTAAATAGACACCAGAAAAAACACACAGGGGAAAGGCCTTTCTTGTGTACATTTTGTCCAAAGACGTTTACTCGCCTTCATTATCTCAAAGAACACATGCACATTCACACTGGAGAGAAGCCGTTTGGTTGCAAAATATGTGGCGCCAAGTTTTCTGACAGGTCGTCTACTCTGAAACATGAGAAGAAGCATGACCACACAGAACGTCAACAAAGTGAGTCTAATATTTATTTTGTGGTTTTGTTATAACATAAAATATTGAAGGAAATTTAAAATACAATGTGTGTTACAGATGTTTATTGAAGTGAAGTGACTGTTACATGTATGTCCTTTATTTTTCAGGTCTCCGCTGCCTTTTACTGTCACAATTCCCAACAGGGGGCACTTTAGGTCAGGCCCAAGACAATCCACAGCCATCAGTGACTTTTGTTATTAAGGATGAAATGGGTAAATTAAGTTTTTTAGACGCAGGAAGTAACAGATTCAGAGAACATTTTAAAAGTGACAGATAAAAAAGAATATGTGAGATTGCAATCTATTTATTTTTGTTTCTCAATGTTCATATGTACAGTTGCATAAAATTGCTTAGTTTCAGAATCAACCTAAATGTTTTTTTTTTTTTAACTGAATGAAAAAAAATGTAAAACACTGGTTTTGCAACACATAATCAAACATTCAGTCAGTTTTTGGGGTCTGTTTTCTGTAAATCCAAATTTTTCCCCATTTTCAAATAGTTGTGAAAAATAACATTATTCTACATTTAAGCATCCTCCACCAATCACCAGCAGTTCATCTCCATGCTTCAAAGACAAAATCCAGTTGATGTTATACAAACAGTGACTACATTTGCCACACACACACAGAGGAATAGCCTATGTGAACAACGCTGTTGATACCATTGGCCACACAGGGGCGCTGATATCGCCCATGACAAGACCAGACCCAGGTCATGAGATTCCTGAACCGGCCACCATGGTGACACTGTCCTCTGATGATTTGTATGCTAATTGAGCTATGGGTTGTGTTTTTTCTTTGTTGTAGGTGACTTAAATAAACATCAGAAAAAAACAGAGGGGAAAGGCCATTCTTCTGCACATTTTGTCCAAAGACGTTTTCTCGCCTTCATTATCTCAAAGAGCACTTGCACATTCACACTGGAGAGAAGCCGTTTGGCTGCAAAATATGAGGCCCCAGGATTTCTGACAGGTGGTCTGCTCTGAAACATGAGAAGAAGCATGACCACAGATTGTACACTAATGGAGCAGTGTATTTTGTTTATGTTGATCAGTATTATATTAAGACTTAGACATGGAGAAGTGTTGGCAGAGAGTGGCACTGCTTACCTTTTTAATGACAGTGTTCACGGGATCAATGTTTGTCTTACTGGACGTTGTATACTATAGATTCTGAATCGGAAGAAACATCTGTGCATTACATCCTCTCTTTGTTACAGTACCGTAATTATTTTACAGCAACTTTTTAAGTGTTAAATTATATAAACTACATCAAGTAAATAGTTGCCATTCTGTGAACAGAATAGTGTAGAGTGCATTGTTTGCCTATTCTTTGACATCAACTGTGAACCTGTTCTTCTTCTTCTTTGCTAATTTAACGGAGAAAACTTTTCATTTTAGAGAAGAGATTCTCATGATGAAATTATTCATTGTACTTGGACTAATAAGATGTAAAGGCTGTTACAGTAACTTTTTTCTCAATAAACATAATAAAACGTGGGAAACAAAATTTTTGTGGAAAATAATCGACAGATGTTCAAGTTGTTTAAATAACTACCATATAAGATAAACGTTTATAACGATTAGAAGGAAATGGCAAACTTCCAATTAATATTGGAACAAAACTTGTCTAGATAAAAATAATATTTATTTAATCTAAAATCCGAACTTGTTTAGTAGACTTTACGATGTAAAGTGAATTATTAATGATAAAAAATCGAACGCGAAAGAAAAGAGAAAAGTGATTAAAACATGAACATTTATTGATACAAACAATGTAGCAATTAAAAATGTCGCCTCATCACTCACATAAAAAATTTGTTTGTTAGAATTACATCAAAATTATACAAATAATTATAAATAATTTTAAAGTCTTTAGTTTCCTTCTAAAAATCGCCGAGGTCTTTCCTACGTAGTACATGTAAAAATGGGAGTAAGCTCCATTCCCTAGGTGCAGCGACTTTGAAATAGGTGCTTAGTAATCAGTATTAATCATCAGTCTGCCCTCATGCAGTTAATTTTGTCTGGAACTTTGTTTGTTTTATCAAATTGTGTTTGTTTTGTTTTATTACAACTGATTTAAACGACAGAAACCCAAATATTTCATCATAAACTACTGGTAGAAGGTTTTAGCGTGGTCAATAGTTTGATTATTGGGTGATAATAAGATCATCAAAGGAAAAATGCTTGGCCGAAGTTGAGTTGTTAACCAAACTACACTTGTTTTCAAAACGGCATAATTTTTGAAGACGCAATCTTCTGAACTTGCTAGATGTGATGTCACAAGGCTAAAACGAACACTGCAGACGTAATTATAACTGTCTTAGCTTCAAATTGAACAAAAACACCAAAAGATGTTGACTCTAAAAACAGTTCTATGCACATGTATTATAAATGAAGGTCATTGACTTGACCTTCATGCACGTCGTCCATTTTATAATTTAAAACATTATAAAATAGTAGAACGTGAATATTCCGCAAATCAAAATGGCGGATCCAGTCCCGCCCCTTACACACACACACACACACACACACACACACACACACACAGTAAGAAGGCTTTACTGAAGTGAGGATTACAGAAAATACACCAATCTCATTACAGATTATTCATCCCCACCCCCTAAATTCATTATAGCAAATGCGTACATGGTGCGTCTGGGGTACGAAAACCAAAGCATGATTTATACACGCTGCAACAGGTACAGAGTACCTGTAGGCCCCTAACTTGTTGCCGTTTTAAGATATAGACCTTCATTATCAAAGTGTTATTAATAGTCCAACAATTAAGATATCATTTCGTCGTCGCGCTGAAGATACGTTAACAAAACAAGGCAGCAAAGCTGTCAAATATACAGACAAAAAGCTGAAAATAACAATGCACAAAATAGGCTACTGTCAATTCTGATGCAAAAGTACGTAATGCTTAACTGCAAATTCAACATCAAATTTTAATTATGCTCAACAGGTAATACCAATGTAAGTAAAATGTGTAACAAGCATAAGGCTTCAGGCCCGTTTACTTTACAGATGGGAAAGTGTGCTATTGTGTATTTGTGTACATTTGTAAATTTGTGTACATACTATAGCTATTTAATTATTACCACCGGTTGCGTATTTATCAATTAATCAGTCAGTCAATTTGTAGATTTGAAAAAAAAAATACTTTGCACATCGCTATCCTAAACCTTGTGCGACTTTAATGGAAGTACTGTAATTTTTTTTTCTTTAACAAGATATGGTGTTGTTTCTTAGAACATGCACTTGTTGTGAATCGTTAATCATTTAAAATATATAATGCAGCTATAATACTATGTGCCGTGTGATTGCTAACACGGTGCTATTTTACTGTAATCTTTCAAACATCGAACAATTAGGTTTGTAGCATAAAGATGCCGGGTATTATTAAGAGCATATTTGTATTTGGACTTACTTCGTCGATTAGATCATTAGGCTAGTGTTAAAACATGATCTTAGAAACTGCATATTCAAAATTTAAGATAGTTATAGTATGCCGTAACGTTTTATATATACGTATTAACAGTAATACGCATCATATTATATCATTTATCTATTTATTAAAATGACCAAAACAATAGTAAAAAATCATCCACAATTTTTGCTTACCAAAAACAATTTGCGTATCCATGAGAAGAAAAAAAAATTGAGGAAATTTTCTTCCATTTTGTTTTAACAGTCTATCGATGTTTGATCTTGGTGTATATTGAAAGGCATATTGCTTGCAAGTATTCTTTATATTTATTGGATAATTACCCTGTAATTCGTAGGTTGTATGATGGAATGTTTTGATATCTGCCACTCTTGCCGATTGTTTTATTCAGAGATCTGAACATTGCTTTGCGTTAAGATATCCTATATGATCAAGCTAGGGATGCTTCTGTAATTGGAAACCCATTCATTATTCACTGTACATATACAGTTCATTTTCTACCGTGCCGTCACCACAGCTGTAATTCTGCACCATGGTCTCTGTGTCGTCGATATCAAAGTTGGAGGCATATATATATATCATTTTGCACCATTCTTACAAAATCACACGTGTCCTCTTCCGTTGGATTTTGTAAATGTATGTCGCCTTCACAACAGCGGGTGTTCAAGTAACCGCTATCGCCTTTGTTTGAAATCTCGCGAGTGCAGTTGTTTGCGGGAGCATTTGATTCCGAGTTTGGTAGCTGGGAATAAGTTTTTGCGTCCTTCTGAGTTTGTGATAATTGTGCTATCTATGCCTTTCTCAGGTGCAGAAATAGTGGCTGCTGATCTGGAAAATTACATGAATTAATTCACAATGAAAGCTCGTTTTAACAGCAAGTATACATGTGCATGTACTATGTACATACGTATCTATTACAAGTAAAGTAAAATTCATGTTACTTAATGCACGGCAAATTTATTAATAAGATAATCATGTCAGAAATTACGTGATAATTAATACAGAGATGGTTAAGTAAATCTTGGGGCTTAAACCTAGTGACGCTGGGAAGATGGTCATTTTCTATTGTCTGTCATTGTAAAAACATTTCTAGTCAACTATCACACGTAGTTCATGTGTATTAGTCAGCCAGATTTGGTGGTCAGTTGATGTCTGTCTGTTTGATACTTCTGAAAAGCCCTTTTGACATTTAACTATCCCTAAGTACGTTTTATACAAATCTTTACCCCGAGCAATGTGAATGTACTGTTTTATTGTCAAAATCTACTGGCGGTAAACAGATGCTGACTGAGAAGGCGGATCAGTCCTACCTCTCGTTAATTCACGCTTATACAGGGACATGTACGTGTATGTGTACCTCGTATAATAAGACCCCGTACACAGTTTACGTTCAGACATAAATGTTGCATTGAAGATCTTAAGTCTCAGCTTCAACATGGGCACAGGGTAGAAGATGCTTACATTCGTCGTAGTACAGGCCTACCCAACTACCAGTATCATGCCCCATCACAAATTTTGTAGGCCTTCCTGTCATCCGGGTATCGCTTAGGATCATCGCTATCACATCGCGCGCCAGGCAAAATGAGTGATATGGCTGATACTCCGTAATGCGATCTGACACACACCTTGAAAACGGGTAGTGTGGTCTGATATACCGGTTTATTCAGGATCCGTAGGTGCCGCGTCTGGTAGTTTGGTAGGCCTGTAGTAGTAGTTCATAGGCCAAAGCAGTTACAACTTTAACTACAACTCCTGCCGATAATCCGATTCCAAGCCCAGTACTCATAGGTCCTGTAATTAAAAACATTTAAGAAAATGAGTCGTTAAAAACATAATAGAAAGTCCAATGAGTAAAATACCCACGTGATATGACCTGTATTATCCGTATTGGGACCCTGGGATTCATTCCTAGTACTACCACTCCTGTCTTACCGGTCCATAATGTGTCTACTACATGTACCATGTCCAAGGCAACTGACAGTATAAACGATGTACACTTCGAATCAGTATTATACTGCCTGTATATGTGTGTGTGTGTGGGTGGGGGGGGCAGTATGGGAATAGAGAGAAAGGAGCAGGATGCCTAAAACTTTTTTAATGCGTTTATTCACTCAAAGAGAGAAAAATAGAAAATATACATATATAATTAAATATTTAAACAGATAATCAAAGATTAAATGCATATAATACTGATGATAATGACGGTTATTACATACTGATAGCTAAAAAAGAACATATATGTAAATATATAGAAATTACACGATTTTCATGTTTAACTAGTAAAAATGCCAGAATGCACAATGAAAATAAATAATATCCGATTTTGGTAAGTTATAATTTTGTCAAAAAACTTTAATTGATATTGGACATCATAGCAGGTAGGTAATACAAAAACCAGCGCGATTTTTTGGAGAGACTGTCATAACGTAATGGCAGCTTTAGGAATTTTCCCTTTTTATTGTTGTTAAGGAAAAAATAAATAAATACTTTTTTGTTCACTTTTTTTCGACTGTCATAAACCATTCTAGAGTCATTGCATATCATCATGATTTTAATAAAGATTCCCCCTTTTATGTTCACTAACAAGTTCAAAGGCGAAAAAAGCATTAGTCTTATCAATATTGTACGTAATTTTATACTTTGTTTGAAAAAAAAACTCTATTTTTGAATTGCAGACGTTCTATCAATATCATTGGGTTTCGTGAACAATTCAAAGAATTTCTGAATAGATATTCTGATATCTTGATCCTTTTTGGGTGCTAAAAGTGCAATTGCTTTTTCATCAGCAGAACAGCTTGGTGCGTCCGCCATTTTGTTTGCGGTAAGATCAAAGTCACTGATTTTCTAACGGCTGTTACGGCTTTGTCTTACCAAAAAAAAAAAAGATAAATAAATAACTAAATTGTACCAAGAATTAGTTAAATTATCTAGGTAGGGGTAACAGAATTTTCAGAACTTCGTTACTCTAACTCTAAAACACGATTGAAAAATTTACAAGCTAGTTGTGGTTGCTATTTTCGGTTAAATAAACTTCTGTAACCCCCCAGTTGAACAGTTGGTTCATTCTCCGCATGAATATGTGGCTAAATACGAGCAATTAACATCCGGGACGCCTTACGGAGCTTTTGGAAAAATGGCGCGAAACGCGCAGGTTGAGCAAAATTCGTAAATAGTGGGAACCAAACGAGGAAGTGAAATCACCAGCGCTTTCTCACAGCATTTTCGTGGCTGGAGGCTTAAAACGGAGAAATGATACATTGTTACACATATCCTTAGAAAGCTCATTCAATGCACTTTTTAAATATATTTTCATATTTATCATAGGACCCAAATATTGAAAGTTATCAACTTATCATGGAAAACAAACAGCGAGGTTAGATTTCGTCCCGTTTTCGACTGCGTAAGCGGTGTGACCTGACCTCCCTAGTTCAAGTGCATTCCGAGTATTCCAAGGGCATTCTTATAAGAATTTAGGTGCATTTTATAATCTAGTCATTCCAGCTGGTTCTGCTTGATTCCTGCTTTTTCCGAATTAGTGTGACGGGGGATTTACTAAAGCATGTATCAAGGTCGACCTTATTCTGGGGGAACGGGGACTTGCTAGATGGCATGTCCCCAGCCTAGGTCAAGCACTGGTGTTGATAGATTACTGAAAAAAATTAACAACAAAAGTGACTCCCAACAGCGGGTTTAGTGGTACAAATGAAGGTAATTGGACTGACTTAGGTCGTTTGTTTTCTAGTGTAAAGGTCACTGGTCTGCAAGACAAAATGGTTGATTCAGTCCCACCTTTCTAATACACTATGAAGATGGTGTACGTCTAGAACTGAAGTGAGGCTTGCAGAAAACGCCCTAAATTCTTAAATCGTTTATATTGACTGCAAAGACTACAACAAAATGCATGATAAATACACATTTGTGACGGGAATGATTAAAGGACAATGTTCATGTAAAAATCCATTTCTCGAATTTTGAAGATACAGCACTCAATCTATACACTAGAGGTATGTTTTAATCGATCCCCGCCATTTAAAAATTATAAATACAATCTATTAGTAGAAAAAAAAGCGTTTTAGTAAACCTCACCTCAATATGCAAAAATGAAGCAACAGATCTGGGTCACGTGGTACTGTGACGACAATCACGATAAAGGTCTATGAGACTCAACTGAGCTGCATGGTGCATACAGACGGAGAAGTTAAGGAAAGTTGTGTTGAACGGAGTTGAGGAATTTTCGTTATGCCTCGGTGTGTTGCCGTGGGATTCACCAAAATTGCAGCTCTCGTTGACAATCTTTCTTTGTCTGTGACGGTCTTCCGTGACTTACTTACTAACTTCGGTGACAATAGTTGCGATGCTCTAGATCATGGTCACCTCAGGTGGTTTAGATCATATCAAGAGCTGGTAGTCTTTCAGATTAACTGTCATCAGTTGGCAAACTTACTGATTGCTGATGCATTTTAAATGCATTGTAGTTGACCAAAAGCTCGTTTACAACAAACCTGTTAATTATGCACCGCTGCAATTCCCAAGCCAGGTAATAACAGGTATGAAACTCGTCTTGGTGGGCTTTCATATTTTTCAATATATCTCATTTATTTCATGGGGTTATTTTATTGGTATTTGTAAATGACGTTAAATATCAATACTTAAACAATTAAGTTCAAACACGGTCGCGAACATTAATAAAAGAAATTGCTCTCAGGGTATCTTGAAGCTTCCGTGGAAGAAAACGTGTTGAGGAAAAACAGGAAAAAGAGCGTTATATTAAAGAAAAAATGGGAACTGCTATAATAAAATGGTTCGTTATCCTAATTCGTTTATGCTTTGAGTATTTGTTTCTGAAGATTATTTCATCTGAAATATTAAATAATTTAAAAGATTGATTATTTTATAACTTGAAACGCAAATTCTGCGTCAGTACGCAATTTTTTTTTTTTTGCAAATTTGTAAGCTTATAACACCGTGCTATAAAGATCTACTCAAGAAAAAAATTTGCTTGGGTAAAATCAAGGAGTTATAACTCCTTGGTAAAATTGAGTACGGAATGAACTGGAGACACTTAGCTTGTCATTAAGTTTACACGAAAATATGTCAGGTAACTTTATACTGTCTTTGAAAGAGTAAAGATTGAAAGATAATTTTAGACAAACTTTTACGGGGGAAATACCTACAAAGAGTAATGGGCTATTTCGCCAACATCTTGTTGAAAATTTTACACTGCAATTCTATTCAAATAAGCTTAGGAACTAATTGCCAAATTAATACTCTCATCACATAACAGGGGGGTAACCAGACCTGCAAAAATTGTACGCACATATTTAAAAAGATTACAAGCACATACAGCAAAATGTAGACTTACGCAAAACATGAAGGACAGCGTAATCACAGCAAATGTACCTCATATAGTAGCTTAATTTCCATTAATAATAAAATCATCATTTAAGTCAAAAATATTCCTGCGATTTAATAACTATTTTAATTTACCCAGAACGGTATATTTATTTTAAAGGCGGTTAACTGAAATATAGTTTTATGATTTGTTTGTGAAAATTGCCCATGTCACCCGGTTAGTTTGGAGGTCTAAGCTGGATCAAGTCCGTGTTAAAATTCCTATAAAGTTGTGCAGGAAAAATTCTTCCTTTCTTTCTCTAGCTCCTCGATAAACCTGGTGTTCAGATTTTATCTAGTACCCCCAGGTCTACGGGAGCTGCGCTTTGTAACTAACGCACAGGTAGATTTTTACCTGAGATAACTGGAGTAAAGCTTAGATAGAGAGTGCGTTCGATACAAGCAAGACAAATTGAATGCCATTTAACCCTCCAATTAAGAGCTAAAGGAAGTTCCAGTTAGATGGATGATTAAGATAGGACTTGTAAAGGTAACGGGCATTGTTTACCTCAGTTTAATAAAAGTATGCAAGACGGAGTGTCAGCGGTTTAATAAAATAAATTGAATTGCACAAATAACATGGACCTCATATGCAATAATCAACATTTCCCTTAACTCATTCAAATGCAGTGTTTTATACAACTTGGGATAACCATAATGAAATGCTTGTTAAAGAAATGACTAGACGGGAAATGGTTTTACACAGCTTCACGAGGATTTAGACCCCTCGGGTAAGAGATTTGAATGAGTATAAACTTTTATCAGAAGCCAGAGAAGTCATCTTACAGGTAGACAATGCAGCTCAGTTTGACAGCTAAGCACGCTCTGTTCCCCAGTGGCTCGATTGTCGTCATTGGACCACGTGACCACGTAGCTCATTAACTCCCAGGCCGAGCAAATAGGACGTTTTTTAAAGCCAAAAATTTACAAAATGAGCTTTTAATTTGTGTATTTGGATAAAGATATCGTTAGTTGGGCATGCTTTCTGAAGAATATGTTCCGTTCAGGCCATTCTGACGGCATGAAGCAAACCCTTTAATGGAAGTTCGGGACCCTCTGTTTCTCAGAACCCCTGGTTTCTGAATCTGAGGGTTCACATCGAAAAACAGAACCCCCGTAATAGCTTGTGAAACGTAGAATCCGTTTATAATTTTTAATTATTTTAAAAACATAATTTTAAACCACACATAGTGTGTGAAGTTGGAAAGTCGAGATTCATTTAACTAACAGATTAACAAGACCGGAAGTTAAAAACCTTTGTAAATGCTATACAATACCAAAGATAGGTGGATAAATGGTCATGACACTGACTGTTAGTGTGTGGGTTTATAAGTTTTGTTACTCGGTGGAATAAGATACCACAATTAATGCTTGAACCGTGATGAGACTCTTCAATATGAGACCTTTGCTGTTGAATTAAAAGGACAAGGATTGCGCGTTTGAAGATGTGCTGTACATGTACCCCGAATACTCAGATGTATAACCTCCACGATTCAAAATGCGTCACATGACCCCTATTATATTTTTAAAATGACACTTCTCTGGACTGTTAGTTAAAAAGAAAAAAAAACGAGGGCGCGGCGGGCCCTGAGGTGGCATCACTCTCTGTCATGTCATGCCAGTTTGGACAACGAATAACGTTCAGAGATATGAACAGCTATAATACATTTAAGTGTGCTAGCTTCTAAAGCAAGAATTCGCATGTTTTCATGAGCTGAATTATTTCCCTTTGGGTCTCGTGTAGATGACTGCTGTAGCTACACCTACATATATATGTTTCTTCATCAACGCTGTCTTTACTGAAACTTTAGTCAGTGTCGCGTTTATCACGTTAAAGTTGCATACAGAACAACGTATCTCGTAGTTACCTCTTGTGTCTTTTGCAGCTTAGGATTATCTTCTCCTTAAAGAAGACTTCTTTTTTTCGAATCAAATGCTATGTGGGGTAGATGTGGGCTGAGGTGGGGATAAGGGAGTGCATCTGGGCCACACTCGATAGCTACACAAGCCATCCCTCACCTTCAGTAGATCCTCCTATGTGTGGGGATGATATTTACTTTTGCTTTAGTTGTTACGCGGACCATCTGAATTGTTACTGCAACTTATTAATGAAGTAAAAATATTTGTACGTGTTATTCATGAAAATGCCTTGTCTCTAAGGCAAAAAATACCAGAACATGAATACAATGCCCATAGCCCTACATGACTAATTCTAATTATGAAAATCATGTAAATTATAATAAAAATAACTATAATAATAATAATAAACAAAGATTCTTCTAAGTAAAGTGAGACCAAAGTTACATTAAAATAAGTTAATAAATTTTTACACAAGCTACATTAAATATCAAACCATACCTTCACTCTGCCAGTGAGTAATAAATGACCGCCCAGAGCACGTTCGACATCGCCGTTTTTACAACTGACCATATGAATAATTGAACACATAACCGTATTGAGCACTGTTAGTATTTTCTCATCTAACACAATCTGAACAAAACATAAGAACATCGTGGAAATATGAAAATTATAACTTATTTATAATTTCTGTCGTGTCAGCTACACTACGTACTGGGGCGTGTGTTTGACGTTGAATTTGAAATATATCTTGTTTATTTGGAGTGTTTTATCTTGTAAATATGTTGTTTTTGTGTATCATATTCAACAAAATCTGCGTTATATGCCTGTTTTAATAACATAATACAGCATGATGGGTACGGTATGTTGATTACAGAGATAATACTGCGACTATTAACTCTGCTCAAACCCAAAGCGCAACTCCGCGACTTTTCCCTGAGCCCGGTTTCAATTCAGCCCTTTGAATCAAAAAGTATGATAATCTAATACATGTACATGAATTACACACGTAACATATGCTCATGTTACATGCCCATCGCCTAACATTACTCAAATCGTTATTTATGATGTGGAAACATGCACCAAACTATATGCACGATATACGTCTTTTAGGGCAAACAATTCTTGAGGGTATTCATTATCATTTCCACCAAGAAGATGGCCACCCCTTGTATCATCTACTCATGTGACCGTCAGAAGAAGAAAACGTGTAAGTTAACAACAATGGAGGCACTGCTACAAGACGCTAGAAGGCTGTTTGGTAAGTACAGACGTTTTCGCCAATATATTTTTTGTTGTTGCATTTTTAAAACCTAGTCTACATATAAAATTGTCACTGTGACATTGCAAAGTACTTCGTAAAATATAACTTGCAAAGATCATGTAAAATATTTATATATACCTCCTTTGGAAGACGGAACAAAATGCTGACTAGAGTCGGGAGATTACAAAAGTTATATCCCCAGCGAGAAATGACAGACAATGCGATCAACAAGTTAATATGGTTATTTACAAGAATTGCCCTAAACTGCACCCTTCGTTTCTCGAAAATATGAGACCTCTTATTTTGATAACCTAAATCCGTTATAGTGAAGGGTGTTCAAACGAGCAAATATTTAAGTTCAATAAAACCGTAGGCTATTATACCAAAAGGGTAGAGGTAATGTTTTTATCAATTTGATGTTATATGGTTATCTACTGTCTATATGTTAGGTTATAGGGAAGAAGAAAGGCTTTTCGTTGTTTTAGAGGGCAAAGGAGCAGAAATAGAAGATGAAGAAATTCTACTTGCCTTAGGACAGAAAACCAATGATGTTTTAGAGCTTGTGGTTGTGAATCAGACCCGACAAGAATCATGGGGACCGGTGGAAGGTAGGCAAATGACAGAGAGGTGTTTTTTATATGAAAATTGAGTGCCGTCCAATTCAGTGCAGCAGGACAAACATGAATCTATTTCAAATAAGAATGGATATGCTGTTGAATGATTAATTTATTATGACCTGGTTTTTCCAGTGCCAAGCAAACTTACTAATCCAAACATACAGACAATTAGCATCAACCAAAGCCACAACATCCAAATAGGAGACAGCAACAGTCTTCTTCAGAGAGATTATACGATCGCGAGGGATGTGGATGAAATGCTGGATGTTGTGTCAGTCCAAGGTAAGTACTACCACATTAAGGGGCGGGCGCGCCCCTTAGCAAAATTTAAGGCTTCTTGCAAACAGTTGCTGCAAATTTGCAACAAATTTGCAAGAGGAAATTTACCATGTAAATTAAGTCTCTTGCAAATTTGCTGCAAACTCCCCACAAACTTAATCAGCATGACAAAAGGGAATCTGTCACAGGTTTCTTGCAAATTTGCTGCAAACTCTCAAGAACCATTCATGCGAATTTGCTGCAAACTCTCCACTACAGTTCTTGCGAATTTGCTGCAAACTCTCCAGAACTGTTCTTGCGAATTTTCTGCAAATTCACTAGAAGATCTTGCAAATTTGCTGCAAACCCTCCAGAACTGTTCTTGCGAACGCTCTGCAAACTCTTAAGAAATCCTTCTTGCAAATTTGCTGCAAACTCTCCAGAACTGTTCTCGCGAATTTTTCCGGAACCCCCCTCCCCCCCAAAAAAAAAAAAAAAAATCGAAAAAACATTCTTCTGCAGTACCACTATTGCAGTAGACTGACAACTAATATTTAACCCAGTGATTATGCTTTTATTTATGCCAGTTCTTTTTTTTAATTAAATCATGTATGCCATATTTGAAATCATGGAGTAGCAAAATTTTATTACTGTATTTTAGCCATTTAGTACAGCTGGCAGAACACATACAGAAAAATTATCAAATGAATGAAAAAATAGCACACACAGAATATCAGTAAGAAACACCATAAACATTTTTCAATATTTTATTTTAGAAACTTGCACATTTAAATCAAATTAAATCAACATTTGGTAAAGATTGTTCAGATGTCTCTGATATAATGATACAACGTGAATCTGCTTATGCATTTTATTCATTGGAAAGAACAGTAACCAAGCTATAAAGGATGCTTTAATTTTTAAGAGGGTTCAACAACTTTATTTACATCCAAGTTTAAAGAAGTCCGAGTTTAATTATCGAGTCCTTAGTAAGATGTCTTAATTCTGTTAACTGGCTTCAATATCTCAATCCTGTTAATGATTCACTGTAATGTATTTTGTGTGTATAAGTATATAAGGAGTAGAACTTCGTATAAGAGCTCAGAGTAAGTTTGATCAGTTGAACCGATAGCTAGATAGTCCCTGCTGTCCTAGGAGACTCCAAATCTGTCAGCCAGAGAAATAAACGTAGAGATCAGGCAGGTTGTAGTTGATCTCTGGAAAACATATCACCCCTGTTGTTTCACCCGCTAGAGAAGTCAGACCAAATTTCGACTGGGATACAAGCACCATATCACATCTGAAAGACAAGAAAAATAAAACTTGACATTTCTTGTAAAATTTGTTGCACTCACAGGTAGTTTGTCAAGTAAGCTTCTAGTATATTCCCTTAATAAATACACCTATATATATATATATATACATATATATGATTTATGTTGTTAAGTAAAACAAAAATAAATTTAGCAGGCATGGTATAATCTAATCACAGTTAAAAATACTTTTCCTACCTTTTTTAAGGCCCTCTTTGCAGTGTGAATTTTTGCACTCATAGTGTGCTTAATTGCTGGCCCATCCATTTTCAGGTTGTTAATAACATACACTGAAAGAAAGAGAATTTAAACAATAAATAAAGAAAGCACGACTTCATTTAAAAAACTAAATGAGACAGATGGGGGGGATGGATATGGAGGGCACAGGGTATGCGTGGGGAGATATAGAGGGCACAGGGTTGGATATGGTATGGGTGTGGGGAGATATGGAGGGCACAGGGTTGGAGATGGTAAGGGTGTGGGGAGATATATAGAGGGCACAGAGTTGGAGATGGTGGGAGTAAGACGGGGAACAGATGATGCACGAGGCACTGAAACACTTTCTTCAACTGCTGCATTACAAGCTGGCTCTGATTTTTTCCTTGAATAACATAGGGAAAGCTTTATTAAATTTGAATTTAAGTGTGTAAAATGTAATTATTATTTGAAAGAGGAAATTACAATTTTTTCACCATTTAGTCGAAAAGATATGCAACAGCAATTGCAGGTCAATTAACAATATACTTACACTACTACCATTGCTCTGGTTGTCCTTTTTATCTAAAAACATTAAAACATAAAATGTTATTCTACCAAAAAAGTGATGCATTAAGAATATATATTTATATATATGAACAGTTCATCATAGGTTGCATGGTTGTTTGAACTAAAACAAAAAGTGGGGTTCCTGTTATTCAGAAGCAAGGCAACACTGAAACATTTTGGATTCTGTGTTACTATTTAAAAAAAACCCCAACAATAATTATGGAATTATCAGACATATTAGTTTCACAAAGAAGAGGTAAGTCAGTATGAGGGTGATACACTTAAATTCTTAGATTTGTTCAGAAGTCTTTGACACTCACTGAAAATACATTTACTCACCTTTCACATATGCCTTCTTTTCCTTCTGACATGCATTTCTGTAATCTAAAATAAAAGGAGAATAGCTTTCAAAGCATTCTTTTAAAACACATGTATTTGCACTTTGATATTTCTCCTTTCTGTGGAAATGACCAAAACTGACTTTTAAAACCATCAAGACTATTAAAACTATAAATTTTTCCTGTGGCAGATATGATTGAATGTGCAAGTTTTTTTTTTTTTTTTTCAAGATTAAAAGTAATTTCAAGGGGCTAAGTTTAAAGGTGCATATGAAGTAAATTTTGGCCATGCACATAAGCCAACAAAATGCCAGCATATAGTTTCAAGTAGTATAACTTAGAGGATTACCAAAAGGCATAGTTTAATTAACCCCCCCCCCCAAAAAAAAAAAAAAAGAAAAAAAGAAAAAAAATATTTGAACAGATTTTTCTTCTAGCACTCTATGCTGTATATCAATGGGCAAAAAAAAATTATAATAATAAATAAAAATAATAATAATAATAATAGGTCATAAAAATAGGCTAAATTTCTGGCCAAAAATTTAAAGAAAGGCGCAGTCTAAAGCTCTTTAATGACCAATCTGGTGACTTATTCAGTTTACCCCTTATCATGTTAAATTTATTTGAGTAATTAGGAAATTTGAAGAAGTAGTTTATATGTGTTACTGGAAATCCATCATGTTACAGCGATGCTCTGTTAATATGTACCTTAAGTGCTGTATGAACCCTTCTGCCCTTTGAATTTATTTCACCTAAGCATGCTATACTAATTGAGAATACACTTACCACTAAATGAAAATCACTTTTGCCAAATACATGCAACCATCCCAATGAGCCATGAGTGTCTCTCCAACAGTAGGGACTTCCCCTTCTTACTCTTCCTCCCTCTCAAACTTCGAAACGTCTTCCACTGATACAACTCCATCCTTGTCAAAACCAATAGTAATCCACGTCTCTATAATTTAAAAAGAATATAGTTACACACTTATTCCACAGTTACAGAGAGAGAGAGAGAGAGAGAGAGAGAGAGAGGAAAAAAGAAGAGAGAGAGAGAGAGAGAGGAAAAAAGAAGAGAGAGAGAGCGGAAAAAAAGAAGAGAGAGAGAGAGAGAGAGAGGGAGGAAAATAAGAAGAGAAAGAAAGAGAGAGAGAGAACGAGATGGCCTTCCCAACAAGTACCATACTAGCGCCCCCATACTAGAACTGTATTTAGAATCGGTTTACTTTCTACCTTCTACTCGCAGGCATGATGAGAATTCTCTGAGTGTAGTAAAATCCTATCTTGAATCAAACGTTCTGATTAATATTTGCACTCACCTGGCTTTGCAATCAACGCATCATAATTTCTAACTGGTTACACCAACTTAAAATCAGCTGCCGGTAAATCTCAAACCGCCTTCTTCTTCAAAATTTCCCGTGATGCATCAGATCGCGCATCAACCTATCACGATTAATCGTTTTCATGACCATTTCCGGTTGTCAGATAATCGCTGTTCATGAGAGCTCCCCCGTGACCAAGAATTTGATCTATCGATTAGAAAAGGTAGATTCTGCCAACACCACTACAGATCTGCTCCTGCATCCAGATCAACTAATGTTTACTGGGGTGGAATTGTTGAAAAGTCGTCAAGGCTGCGCGTGTCTTTATTTCGCGGAAGATGAATCCCAGCAACACTAGCAAACCATGCAGTGAAAGGTACGTAGCAGCTTATCTAGCAAGATAGTTATCAGATGATTGAAAATTATCATCTCAATATTTGAGTGGGTGTCAACAGAGACTTGAATGTAGGAGGTCTCTCAGGTGTCTCTTCAGAAAAAAAAAAGCACGAAACAGTTTGATACATTGTTTAAATCGTGAGTGTTAGTAAATATTACTTTTTTTCTTTCCATTCCTAAGTTACCATCAGATTTATATTATCTTTACATTGTTTTATTAAAAGGACCATTTGGTTTGTGTATTTTTTATGAATTGACATTGATAAAAGTTAAATAATTTTAATGTCTTAAAACTGATAAATGCCATTCAATGTCAATATAAAATGCATTTTTACATTAAAAGCATCTTTTCTGCTTACATTTTAGCTTGTGTCAAATAATGATGACATTTTAAATCAAGTCTATAACAATCCAGTGAAGTTAAATAGCCCAAATGTACTTATATGTCAGGTTACATTAAATTTTTGAGGTACAGTTAGATTAGGCTCTGATGTGCTGTATTCTTCAAAGTGGAATTGTTTAGGAAAGCTTATTAAGAGACAGTTTGAGTCTTAGGAGATGGGGACTTGCTTGTCCTCCTAGCTTTACAATAGTCCCCGAATCTTTGATACAGATCAGTGCTATAGTAATTAACAGTCAGGTGTGAATAGGGCTCTTCCTTGCTAGCAGCACATCTTGTGGGCTGAGCATTTCAGATAGTTGTCGGCCAATTGAAAATTGTCACCTTTATAAGAGTGAGTGTCAACTAAGACTTTGGAAGGAGGATTCCCTTTAGTGTTTCTTAAGAAATGACAGTTTGATACTTAACTGTGTATAAAATATTACCCTTGTCTACTGTTATTACCTATTTAGTTTATTCTAGTTTAACAAAATCTGATAAAATTAGCTGTAGGTTTCTGTGTATATTACCATAGTTAAAGGTACATTTTGAACTGAGTGTGGTGAAACATGGATTCCCAGTAAATGCTTATTAACTACTTCTACTAGTTTGTTATACAACTAGAATAATTTATTATACATGACAAGGAAAAATCACTTGATCAGCATAAAGGAGCTTTTAACTGCTCCTTATTTTAAATTTTGGCTGAAAATTTAACATACAAGTACATATCTTACTTATCTGCCTGGATTATATCGGCATAGCAAGCTAGCAGAAAATATTGTTCAAATATCATTTTTCGAGCAGTATTAAATGATGTCTTGTGGTAATTACAGTACCTTAGTACTATTTAAAATTTTACTGGCAATTGGTGAGCTTTTGTGGCAAAAATTTACCATTTATGCATCCTAAAATTGATAAAATTTTGATGTCTCTAGGTATATGCATAACAAAATGCAATTTTCCATTATTAGGACCCCTTCCACAGTCATTTGGGTTATTTGTCAGGAAGTGAAATGCTTTTATCTGAATCCATTTATAATCCAGTGAAGCTAAATAGCTTAGGTAGTCCTGAAATATCTGTCAGATAATATAGAATTTAAAATTGAGTTGTAGTCACATTAAGCTTTGATGACCTGTAAATACTCTTAGAAGTGGAATTGTTCAGCTAAGCTTGTTGAAAGACAGTATGTACCTTAAGGGATAGATACTTGTTTGTTGTTAAATGCTTCTCTAATTAGCAAGTAGGAATTTTAAGGTCCATGATCTTTACCTAGATACAGATCAGTTATTAACAGTCAGGTGTGAACAGGTTTCATCCTTTCTCTCAGCATCTTGCAAGATGAGCATGTCAGAGACTTGAATGGGGGGGATGGTGGGGGAATCTGGCAGGTGTCTCTTAAAAAATAAGTTTAATACATTGCAAAAATTTGAAGGTTATTAGGTCAAAAGTGAAAAAAAAAAAACTACAAGAAAAGATTCAGAAAATAATAACAAGTGCCAAGGAAAAAATAATTTTCTAGCATTGAGGATTATCAACATTTACTTGATAATTTTACAGTGCAATTCTATTCGAACAAGCCAATAACACAGACATAAGGAATATATACATGTATTGCTATATGAAGACTATCAATGTACAAACTAGCAGAAGAAATTTAAAGGTATTCAGGCACTAATTAGAGTTTAAGAGCCTGTGAATTACATGATTTGAGTGACATCTAGGGTTTTATTCTTAAATGTCCATTCCACAGCATGCTTAAGCAGAAATACATTTTTACTATTAAGAATGTCGGATTGGGGAGGGGGGGGTGTTAAAGTCGAGGAAAATTAAATAATCAATGCACAAATAACTGTAAATAAAACTTTATTCATACTCCACTAGTTATGTAAGCTGAAAACCGAGGATCCAAGTATAATGATTACTTTTCAAGAAGGACAAATAATTGAAAAAAGGAATATATGCAACTGAACTTAATAAGCATGGGTTTGCTGTTTTTTTTTTTTTTTTTTTTTTTTTTTTTTTTTTTGTTAAGTTTTAATAATTTGCATTTAATTCTTTCATTGTTTCATTCTGATGAACCACAGGGCTTAGAGATTTAACAAATTGAATTGAAAGACCTCTCAGATAAGAATCAGTGTGTAATATGTTGGTCTTCTTAGTTAATTATCTCTCAGGTGTGTAGTTTCCATAAAAGAACCAAAGAGCCATTCTGCTGCACTGTAATTATCCATGAAAATTTGAAAGACCAGATGTGTCAAGGGCACTGAATTTGAAGTTCCACCCTTACTAGTATGCATTTCAATTGAAGGACCACTGTTCTTTGCTTAGATAGAAATCAGTTTGTTTATGTAGGTGCTATATAATGAAATGAGAATCTTTCTGCTTTGAATACAATGCTACTTAGTAATCTATAGTAAATGGGGACTGAAAATGTACATCTTTTTTTAATCATGAGACCTGTTATAATAAATTTGATCAATCTAGGCTTATTGTGACAAATATTTTTCATAATTCTTTTTTTCTTATTTATTTTAGACAAGATGGCTGACCAACTTGGTAGAGTGAGACCCAAAAGATAAAGACCTTATCCTGAGAATGCCAAAGAGTTGGATGTACAGAATATTAAAGCAACAGCTATATGTGACATATCTGACACAATAACACAACTAAAAGAAGTTTGTGAAAATGACAATGGCAAAGAAAACTGTGGTCCTAACTTCTCTTATAGCGAAGAGTTGAGTAATGAAGTCCATTGTGATGGTGATTATAGTTACAGTGATGATGATTCGATGGAGATACCTGTGATGACCCATGTGACAAACCAATTTACCCTGATCATAACTTGACAGTGCACCTTAGTATTTTGCTCATTTTTCTGTATGCCGTGGTCTGCCCATGCAATTACTGGGAGTCAATTAAGTGATCTTCACATGCTCATCAGTATACAATCAGGGTTTGCAAACTCACCCTGGGCTAAAGAGTTTATTTGTTTTTAAGAAGTACTTCTCAGGAATGTCATCCCCTGTAGTGTTGATTTTTATGTTCATTGATAGTTGGTGGGTTACATCATAATTCAGTATTGCTCCAAATCTGCCTAAATCACGAAAACCCTATGAAATCTTAACATCATCCTGGTATCTCGGTTTTATAAGCAGTAAATCAAAGTATTAATTTGATAATAATACATAAGAACTTAAATTAAATCAAGTACAAATGTTATAATGAATAAATAATCATTTATATAAGCCTTTGGAACTATTTTTTTTTTTTTTATGTGGGGTTATGTAAATAAATAAATTTGGCCAAAAAGTGGGCAAAATCCATAACTGTACATGAATTGTTTGTTTGTTTTTTTTAGTACAATTTTGTTAGTTTGAGTAAGGATGGATTCGAGAATGGAAAAGAAGTTTTCAAATGCCTATATCTTGATTATTTAAAAAAAAAAAGTTAATTTCTATTTTTATAAGTTTTTTGCAAACTGTAAGCAAATAGCCCTTTTTTTTTTTTTTGCAAACTTGTGAACTGTAGGTTAATTTCTAAGTTTCTTGCAAACTTATCGCGAACTGTAAGTAATTGTGTAAGTTTCTTGCAAAGTTATCGCGAACTGTAAGTAAATGTCTAAGTTTCTTGCAAAGTTATCGCAAACTGTAAGTAAATGTCTAAGTTTCTTGCAAACTTGTCGCGAACTGTAAGTAATTGTCTAAGTTTCTTGCAAAGTTATCGCGAACTGTAAGTAATTGTCTAAGTTTCTTGCAAACTTCTTGTGAACTGTAAGTTGATGTCTAAGTTTCTTGCAAACTTATGGCGAACTGTAAGTAATTGACTAAGTTTCTTGCAAACTTTTCGCAAACTGTAAGTAATTGTTTAAGTTTCTTGCAAACTTCTTGTGAATTGTAAGTTTATGTCCAAGTTTCTTGCAAACTTATTGCAAACTGTAAGTAGACTGCTGAGTATCTCGCAAATTTTATGCAAACTAAGTAAATGTCATCTTGCAAACTTCTCCCAAACTATTAACAAATGTCTAAGTGTCTTCAGGTGTCTTCAGACTTCTCATAAACTAAAGTTTATAAATTTCTTAGTTTCGTGCAAAAATCTCATAAGCTGTTAGTTAACTTGGTCTTTTTTTTCTTTTTTTAAACTCAATACTAATATTTTGGCTTGAAAATGGCACTTTCTGACACCCATGCTCAGTGCAAACATCATTTATTTAACTGTATGTTAGTAAAAAAAGGTATGGACTTTCTTGCAAAACTCAGGCAAACTTTTATATGAAAAAAAATTTGCAAATTTGCTGCAAACATGAAACAATTTTTTGCAATTTCTTGCAAATGAATTAACTTGGTGTGTATAAAAGCTGAGTTTCTTGCAAACATTTATGTAAATGAGGAGTTTATTGCAAATTTACTGCATTTGCAACAATGTTGATCTTTCTTGCAAACTTTCTGCAAAATGTTATGTAAATGAAGGTTTTCTTGCAAATTTTCTGCAAATTTGCAACAGGGTATATTTATCCTTGCAAACTTTCTTCAGGCTTTTATGTAAATGAGCAGTTTCTTGCAAATTTGCTGCAAATTTGCAACAGTGTATAGTCTTTCTTGCAAACTTCCAGCAAACTTTTATGTAAATGAGGGTCTTCTTGCAAATTTTCTGCAAATTTGCAAGAAAATAGAAGCTTTCTTGCAAATTTGCTGCGAATTCGCTAGAAAATGATAGTTTTCTTGCGAACTACCTGCAAACTTTTAATCTTCCTACAAATTTGCAGCAAATTTGCAACAACTGTGATTTTTCTTGCAACAACCTGCAAACTTTTAATCTTCCTACAAATTTGCAGCAAATTTGCAACAACTGTGATTTTTCTTGCAACAACCTGCAAACAGTTTCTTGCAAACTATTTGGTTTGCAGCAAATTTGCTGCAAATTTTTTGCAAGTTTGCTGCAAACTTTTCATTTTGCTAAGGGGCGCGCCGGATCAAGGAGAGAAATATATACATGTAAATTCTATTGTAAATTTGTAGACACCAATTTTTGCTAAACAATGCACAAAATCCACATTTGAATTCTTCCGTCTTAATATTAATATTCTATACCAAGACAATTTTGATTAATATGGTTCATAATAACAAATATTTGCTGTAGTGACGCTACCGCAAGTGCTGTATGCCAGTAAGTTACATAAATTGTAGAAATATATCGAGTTGCATTCCAAACCAGGCAATACACGGGGCAATGAAAAGGTGTTATTTTTATATAACACAATGACCTAACAATGTATCAAAATAGGTTTTTATATATTCTCACGCCCCAACCCCCGCCAATCACAATACAAGAATCGTTGACAAAATTACAATCTTTAGATTTAAAGCAATTCTTTAAGATCTGTACTTTCGGTCACTCTAGTTAAAGCGAGTGACTTTTAAATTTTATCCGCAACAGTAGAAGTAAACTTATTTAAATCTCAAAAACAAGCTGAACGTGCATGGAGATTTAGCAGAAAATGTGTAGAAAATGTGTCGACAAAACACGTACATGTAATACCTCAAAACATCACTAAAATCTTTTCCGAAATACATTGGTTAACATAGTCTTAGTTTATACAATAAACGTAATTTAATACTTTATGTACATGTAGGAGAATGGATTTTAATTTTTGGGATTAAGTAGAAAAGTAATGTCAGTGCTGCTAATCCAAATTCTGTTTAGCTTAATCTTCAGATGAAAGGCATTTCAATCAAAATGTATATGTACATGTTCATATTTTTTATGGATAAGCCCATACTGTATTATGAAGTTGATGTTGACCTGCTAACATTGTATATTGACATTAACGTTGTATCACATACCTCTTCAGAAGTTAATAATATTGAGATGATGATTTTATCAACTGCAAATCCCTGAGGCTCTTCATGTACCAAAGAAAATGACAAACGTATTCGAAAAAGGATTTATATGTGGTGCCCTTAATATGGGAGCAAAAAGTATGAGATAAGACGGCGTGTGTCAAATGTTTGTGTTTATTACAAAGAAGACAGTTTGTTTTAATTTAAAGATAAAAAACATCCCTTCATTTCAGGAGAAAAAACGGAAGATATTTCAGTGATAGCTGATCTGTTACGCCGCCTGCATGCACTTATCTCACAGCCTAAGCTTTGGTACGAGCTAGATAGGACTGCACGCCAGGTGGACAGAAGCGAAGTCCTTAAGTACAGGGATGATAATGGATTCAATGTTCTACACGCTGCAGCGTTTCACAATAACGAACATGCAGTTCTGACAATATTCAGACATTTTGATTGGGCGAAACTTTCCACGCAGGTCACAAGCGGCACTCACCCTGGTGAGCTGGATGGTTGTACTGCCAAAGAGATAGCTTTAAAGAAACATCACAAGAGTGTGGCAGACCGAATTGATTTAGCAGGAAAACTTGAGAGTGAAACGAAACCAATTCACAAGGTCATAAGAAATAAGAGAATGGATGAGCTAAAAAAACTCTGCACTCGTGACCATAATTTGGTAAATATTACTGACTCAAATAATTTTACCCCACTGCACTATGCTGCCGGTGTAGGATTCCTTGATGGTGTGAAGCTGCTTCTCAAAATGGGTGCAGACCTGAATGCTGTCACAAAGTCTGGAGAAACAGCCCTGGGTCGTGCCTGTCGGATGGGGTACGATGACGTGGTGCAGTACCTTACTGATCTACCGAACATCGACATCAAGAAAAGTGTGAATTCAATTATGGGAGACATAACGTGCCTCGATGCTGCAGCGATGGGTAACTTCAGAGACATATACAACAGGCTGCAGCGCCATGGTTTATCTGTGACCAGCAATACCCTGGTGTGTGCCGCATGGGGCCGTCACGTCGAGTTAGTGAAAGAAATAGCTGCAATGGACGGAATCGATGTCAATTATCAGAACAAGTACGGGAACACAGTTCTGTATGAAGCATCTAGAAATGGTCATGTAGGTGTGGTTATGTGTTTGATAAATGAACATAAGGCGGACCCCAATATTCAGAACAAAAACGGAAACACTGCTCTTCATATTGCAGTTCTCAATAATGTCGGCCTGGATGTCGTGGAATGTCTGTTAGATGAAGGTGAGGCAGATCCAACCATTCAAAATAATGATGGACAAAATCCAGCCCACTGTGCCGCAAGTAGTGGACAAGCGCATTATTTGGATGCCATTCTGCGAAAGAATCACGGACGTAAGATTGATCCAAATATTCAAGACAAGTACGGGAACACCGCTCTGTGTGAAGCATCAAGAAATGGTCATGTTGATGTGGTAAAGCGTTTGATAAATAAACATAAGGCGGACTCCAGTATTCAGAACAAAAACGGAAACACTGCTCTACACATTGCAGTTCTCAGTAATGCAGGCCTGGACGTCGTGGAATGTCTGTTAGATGAAGGCGGAGCAGATCCAACCATCGTAAATAATGATGGAGAAAACCCAGTACACTGTGCCGCACGTTGTGGACAAGTACAATATTTGGATGCCGTTCTAAGAAGGAATCATGAACATAGGATTGATCCAAATATTCAAGACAAGTACGGGAACACCGCTCTGTGCAAAGCATCAAGAAATGGCCATGTTGATGTGGTAAAGTGTTTGATAAATAAACATAAGGCGGACCCAAGTATTCAGAACAAAAACGGAAACACTGCTCTACATATTGCAGTTTTCAATAATGTCGGCCTGGACGTCGTGGAATGTCTGTTAAATGAAGGTGGTGCAGATCCTACCATTCAAAATAATGATGGACAAAATCCAGCCCACTGTGCCGCAAGTAGTGGAAAAGTACAATGTTTGGATGCCGTTCTAAGAAGGAATCATGAACGTAGGATTGATCCAAATATTCAAGACAAATACGGGAACACCGCTCTGTGTGAAGCGTCTAGAAATGGTCATGTTGATGTGGTAAAGTATTTGCTAAATGAACATAAGGCGGATCCAGCTGTTCTAAACAACGGAGGCAATAATGCAACCCACTTGGCAGCAGGCAGTGGACAAGTGCAGTGTTTGGATGCCATTCTGAGAACACATCCTGGATTGATGAACAAACAAAGTAATCACTGCAGGCATTTTGTCTATTTAGTGCGCGGTAAGGATGGAGAAAGACCCGCGTGGCATTATGTTCTGGTGAAGAGGAAGCTTCTTGCGGACTTCTTAGTGAAAACAAATGGAGGAAGTTTAGATGTGGCAGATTACGGAAAGGTGCTGCACTCAGGATGGGGAAAAGATCCCCCCGATGACATTGTTAAGAAGATAACTGACAAGTATGATAAATGTAAAGACTCCGCACCAGAGGATCTAACCCCGCTCCACCACGCCGTTCTAGAACAACACCCCGCTGTGGTGGAGAAACTTCTGGAGCTTGGAGCTGCGACAGACGTCCGTGATGCGTACAAACTGACGCCGCTACACTTGGCCTGTATGCGCGGTAACAGAGAAGTTGTGAAACTACTGGTGGAAGCAGGGGCGGACACTAAGGCGGCGGACGACGATGGCGACACCCCACTGGACGTGGCCAAACTCAACCACCAGGATCTCACTGTTGCTTTTATGGAAAAGGCTGTGATAGTGAAATTCGTTAAGGTAAGTAGACACTAAAGCCAATAATTGTCGATTGTAATAATGCACTAAATTTATCATTTACTCTTAGATTCAAAATCTTTATGTTACAGTGACATTTTTTAAATTATATAGTTGATACTGTTTAAGATATTTTAAAAATTCTCTAAGAAACTAAAAGCTTGGTGAATCTTTTATCCACACAATATTAATCATATTAATAATATTATATTCTCACTGTATTCCATTGTGATGAGCCGTAGGGCTCAAAGGTTTACTGAATCCAACTACATTGAAGCCTGTCACTTCAGACCGTACTCTGACATGTCTGAAAGTTATGTGAAAAGAAAACGGTAGCATACACACAGTCAACTGTTTGAAGTACAATGATAAACGTTTGACTTTGTGATAAACGGTATAGGATGGGATCGTAACAATCTAATTTATTAACGGAATAAGGATACTGTCTTGTTCAGTGATATCTTAAATACAATACTTTTTTGCATGTCTCCCTCCGTTAACTTCGCATATTCTAGAGAAAAATGTCAACAAGTTAGAAGATCTTGAGGAGGAATACCTAAAGTGATGCTTATAGTTTTTTTATCAAAATTTAATGCACATTGTGGTCTTCTTACAGGATAGCATTCAACAACCTGTCAAAGAAATTATGGATTTACTAGAACATGGTCTTGAACCTGACGTCACAGTGGATGATTTGAAGACCAAGCTTCACGAAATAAGTATGCAGTTTTGATATTTTCTTTGGCGATGAGTCATTCTCCATAACATACATGTATATGTAATCTATCGGCTAGTGAAACCACACAGTAAAAAAAAAAAAACTATATTCGACCAACCATATGTATTTAATAAAATAGGCTTGATACGCACATCTGCATTTACATTAAAGTTAACAGAATACACTTAAGGACGGAACTTATCAACATTAATGTATTTAAACATGCAATGTGTATACAACAATAGTTTTTATTTTTTTCCCGGCACAATGAAAGAATGAGTGTAGTGTCAAAATTAAGTTTTTATCCTTGGTCTATCTAGAGGGTCGTTTATATCTTATGCATTTTTCTTTTTGAACTGTTTATTTCAGTCCAGCGGTTGATGACGGGAGGCTTCTCTTGTTTGGCGAAACTAAATCCAGACGATGATTCTTCCAAACATTTTGAAAAGGAAACAAACACCAAGAAAACAGACGAAGAGGAATGAATTGAGGTATTCGAACCATTATCGTGCGGTGTAAGGGTACCAATTCATTGACCTTTTTCATAATCGATTCATACACAATGATGGAATCTTAATAGCCAGTGCTAATATTCTGATTTTAGTAATAAGAGAGACACGTATAATGCAAACCTGTAAATGGGAAATGTAGAAAATAAGTTCCTACAAATATGATTCTATCTATTTCTTTCATCTAATGTTCCCTCATAACATGCAAGAAATTAAAGTAGAAAGACCAGTAGTAATTTATGCGAAGAATAATAATTTATGCAAATTTTATTTGATTTTTTTTTTTAGGAACGAGAAGTGGGTTTCTGTTTAGTAGATGTACTTCAGAATGTTAAAGCAAGGCGGGGTGTTTTCAAAATGGCGACATTGCACTTTAAGTGACTTCATATTATTAGCACATCGTTTCTAAAAGTGCATTTTAGTCTCTCTTTTTCTCTCTCTCTGTACAATATGCCATGGTATATAATATATACATGTTATGTATGTATCCTTGTGTGTGTGTGTGTGTGTGTGTGTGTGTGTCCTTGTGTTTTAAAAGAAATATAGGTATTTCAGGAAACGACAAAGTTGGCGCAGTGTTGTAGATATCTTTGAACTGTAGTTGTGAAAACTTTTAGAGCCAAATACGTTGTTTATCACCTTCCAGAGAAGCAAACATGCAGGTGACAATTAAATGAACCCATGCCTTGCTTGTTAGTTTCTCTTTAGTTTACATAACAGATGGGGAAAAGTGTGCTATTTATTCATGTACATACTATAGCTATTGAATTATTGCCACAGTTCGCATATTTATCAATTAATCGATTAATAAAATTATGCATTTGTAGATTTGAAAAAAAAAAAATAGCCGTATATTGCTATCCACAACTTTGTGCGATTGTAATGGGAGTAATGTATTTTTTTTCTTTGACAAGATATGGTGTGCTTTGAATATGCACTTGTTGTGAATCATTAATCATTTAAAATATATAATGCAGCTGTAATACTATGTGCCGTGTGATTGCTAACACGATGCTATTTTACTGTAATCTTTAAAAGATTGAACATTTAGGGTTTGTAGCATAAAGATGCCGGGTATCTTTAAGAGGCATATTTGTAGTTGGTCTTACTTCTCCGATGAGACCATTAAGCTTGTGTTAGAACATGATCTTAGAAACTGCATATTCAAAATTTAAGATTGTTATAGTATGCCGTAACATTGGTTTTATATATACGGATTAACAGTAATACGCATCATATTATATCATTTATCTATTTATTAAAATGACCAAAACAATAGTAAAAAATCATCTACAACTTTTGCTTACCAAAAACAATTTGCGTATCCACGGGAAGAGAAAAAAATTGAGGAAATTTTCTTCCATTTTGTTTTAACAGTCTATCGATGATTTATCTTGGTGTATATTGAAAGGCATATTGCTTGCAAGTATTCTTTATATTTATTGGATAATTAATTCGTAGGTTGTATGATGGAATGTTTTTTTTTTCATGTAAACACAACTGGATCAAATTTTTGCCATCCAACATCCTATAGCTTACAATAAATGAAATACATTTAATGCATTTATATATGATGTGTGCATTTTATATTTGTCGGCCTTCTTATTTTCTAACTTATATTCTACAGACACGTTCAACGGCCAGTGCAAAACCCGTGTTTAACTTGAAATCATGTTTTTGATATCTGGATGTTTATTCAGAGATCTGAAGATTGTTGTGCGTTTACAAATCCTATATGATCAAGCTAGGGATGCTTGTGCAATTTGCGAGACAATTCATTATTCACTGTACATGTAAATATACAGTTCATTATCTACCGTGCCGTCACCTCCTATATCACAGCTGGAATTCTGCACCATGGTCTCTGTGTCTTCGAGATCAAAGTTTGAGGCGTAGATATCATTTTGCACCATTTCTACAAAATCACACGTGTCTTCTGTTGCATTTTGTAAATTTATACCGTCTTCACAACCATGTGTGTTCAAGTAACCATGTAGAATCTGATAATATGATTGAAAATACTGATTGAATTCTTGGCCTTGCACTGGGCAGTTTCACATTTGTGCCAAGTGCTTTTTTGGACTCCATTGTACAGTGGTAAAACTTCTTCAATTGCCATGAAAGTTTTTAATCAGACTCTGTATGGTGCTGCTATCTGCTGGTGCTATCGGCAACGAATTAGTTGGTACACATTCAAGAGCATCACTATTATATTGATAAAAATTGATCAATGTGAATGAATGATAAAAAGCATTTATTTAATTAATTAGTTTTCCTTGTAAATTACAGCTCATTATCTCCAGAACCATGTGCAGTAGTTAAGGAGTTTGCTTGAAGTACTTGCACTGTTCCCTCCTACTTTCTGTCTTGTGGCAGTCACTAGTGGATCTACTTATTTATTGACATTGTGACTGGGATAATTATCTTCGAGAAACTATGTTCAGTGTTCTGTTTTTCACGCATTTGCCCCATATACTGATCCACGTATTATCCGACTAACCCTAACCTGTATTAACCGTATTGGAACCCTGGGATTAATTCCTCGGAATACCACTCCTGTCTCACCGGTCCATAATGCATTCGAGTTTCTGTAACATGTTTACCACACCAAGCAGTAATTTCGGCCCCGGCTCGACACTAGGGGCATGCGCCCCACCCGCAGCTTCTGAAATACCGCCTTCTAGCCCCCCTCTACACCCCCCCAAAAATCACATATCAACATCATGCATATATATATATATATATCAAGCATATTGTGACAAGACAGTTCTTTTTCAGCGCCGTGCCATACATATTATAGTTAAAATGGTTTCGTCTTCCAGTTTTCCTCTACTAAAAGTTTTATGTACTTAATTTACACCGAGACAGTATATAGATTCTATACATGCAGAACCAGTCTGCGGCGTGTGTCATCGTCCAAGGCAATTGTCAGGCCGGTGCATGTACACCACAGATGTAGATAGTGTGACTTCGAAAGAGTATTACAAGTATACTGCCTGTTATTAGTTAAACTAAATGAATGTGTGTGTGTGTGTGTGGGGGGGGGGGGGGGGGGGCGAGAAAAGCCGGGGCGACTTGATTTAAAAGTCTTGCTTAACTTCAAGGTCAATTGAGTATGAAAGGCGGGGTCTCACGATTTTGAATAGGAGCAAAATAATAAATGCAGTCACATTTTGATCGCATTGTGTTCATTCCCTGTGCGCTTACAATTTAATCAAAATGGAGACAAACATATGGCACTCGAAAAGAAAAATACCTGTCGTAAAGTGAAAACTGAGACAAGCTTTGTACTAGTGTAGTAAAAAGTAGTGTAGTTTAAAAGAGAAAGAGAAAGATCTAGAGACTTACAATTAATAAATATAAAAAGCGGGCCCGAATTTATTGTAAGGGGCAAATAAAATAAATCAGTCTGGGGGGCATTGTGCGCATTCCCTGTGAGCTGACGGATAAACAAAATACAATAACGCAAAACATTAAACAATGGATGAGGTAGAAAAATACCCGCCATTTTGAGGCGCCGAGGCACCTTTTCTGCAGAAACAGATCCGAGGATTGCAGTAGACAGAACTGACCAACTGTAGCACACAGAGGTCTCAGAGGTCCAGAAGGAAGTTTACAAAGGTATGAATGTTAATAAATCGCTCGGATACGTTAATAATTATTCATTTATTGTCAGACAATTACCGTGAATTTTGGCATAAATTTAATTTAAGCAGAGAGATGAGTAGATTCTGTATCAATGACAAACCCAGCGGGCAAATTATGTTGTTTTAACCTTGAAACAACGTTGAACCATAACGTTGAGAAGACATTGGATAAACATTGGATTTGAAAGTTGTGTCAACCTCAGATAACAACGTTGTATCAACGTCAAAAAACAATGTTATATCAACCCCACCTAGCGGGAAACTACAACGCAAAAAAAAATTCTAACGTACACTGTAAAAGGCATCTAAGTGCCTGCTTTGTCTGAAATTTTCAAAGCATTAATTTCCTTAGCAAATTTTGCACCCAAGCATGGTACACCCTTTTAGCCTGGATGTGTTTAGCAGTAGGACATGTTTGATGGTTAAATATATGTAGGGTATATATGTATGGCCTTTAAATTAAAATTTCCAAGGTTAAGATTAATATATATATATATATATATATAACAAAGTCACAGTCACCTCAACCTGTCTATCTTTAACAGGTTACCAAGAACTGGCAACTTTATTGACATATTTACAGCAACTTATTCATCCTAGTGTTAGCTGACCTTGCAAGGAATTCACTTTATTGGAATGTATTTCTGAACAACAAGTTAAGAAAATTCACTAGTTCACTAAAGACACAAAACAACTGGCACTTTTACTTTAAAACCCCTTTGTTATTATTTTGATCAATTTAGTTTTAGTATTTATAAACAAAGTATCACGTTTTCAATAATTAATATTTTAAATTACAATCCATAACTGCAGGGTTGTGTCAATGACCAAATACAACGATGACCAAAATACAACGTTGAGTCAACGTCGCATTACGACGGTGTTTTGGCGTGGCTGGAACAACGTTGATTTTACGTTGAATTTAGGTAGATCAACGGCAATTCAACGTGACCACGAACTCGTTTGATAGACAAATTCACCGTTCCCTGGCAAAAAAAAAAAAAAAAAAAAAAAAAAAAAAAAAAAAAAAAAAAAAAAAAAACGCAATTTCAAAGACCACAGGTCATTAGATCGTGGTAGACTGATTTGACCAGCCGTAGCACACAGAGAGAGGAACATGTACATAGGATAGTTTGCAAAGGTATGAGTGCCGCATATCCAGCGGGTATACAGTAAAATCCTCTCACGCAGTGAATAATGAAGTAGATAATCGACACTCTCCGACTTTCTATCAAAATGAAAGATATCGGTGTCACATGCTTTAAATATAATAAAACTAACGAATCACTCGTTAAAACCCGTATGATTTATCAAATTACAGTTATAACCAGTAATGTCGCCAACGGTCGGTGGTGACATATAATTTTGGTGCATAGACACAGTGGTACATGCACGAATGTTTCAGTTTCTTAAACAACAATGCCAAATAGAAAGTCTCAAAACAGACGCTAAGAAGAACAGTATTTCATATTGAATAGTATATTTTAATCTGGAAAAAGGAACGGGTTATCTCACAGGGGCACAATAATTAAATCTCGACTCTATTAAACCGGTCGAGGGCTTAAAGGTTTAGTAAATTGAATTGACGACGCGTGGGGAGCCGTGTGAGAGGCGGAAGACCATTAAAAAGATTACGCGGCCTTCCTTAATGTCGGTCCGCCATAATTAGGTCTTGGCCTTGCTAGACCTCAACTTTTCTCGATGTGAATGCTCTTTAAAGGATGTTATAAATTATCAGGTGAAAAAGCCGGAAGTTAAAACCCCTGTGGGTGCTTTGAAATTTAATACTATATTATCATGACACTGACTGAAAGGTTTTTGGGTTTGTTATATGTATGTTTTGTAGCTTTTGCTGGTATAAGATATCACAATTGATGCTTTAACCGTTTATACTCTTTAATGTGAAACATTTGCTTTGTACTGGACCCCTGATACTGAGAGCTATAATCTACACGATTCAAAAGCTTCATGAGATCCCCATTTTTAAATTTACTCTTCTCCGGCCGGTTAGTTTTAAAAGTGAGGGTCCGGTGGACTCTGAGATGGCAGGACCTTCTAGCAGGTCATACCTGCTTGAACAACGGATAACGTTCAGAGATATGAAAAAAATGAGATTTGAAAACGTTAATCATGTGTACGTTGTGTATAGAGCAATGCTTCACGTAGCTACCTCTTGGAAATTTTGCTGCCATTTTTTTTTTTTTTTTTCTTTTTTTTTTTGAGATCATGTTCTTTTAAAAGAAAAGTTTTTAATTTATTTATTTTTCTTTTTTTATTTCCTTTTTTGCGAATCAGACATTTAGTGGAGTAGAGTTGTGTGTGGCTGGTTTGAAGTGGAGATGAAGGCGTGCATCCGGGCCGCATTTCATAGCTAAACAATACAACCCTCACCTTCAGTAGATCCTCCTATGTGTAGCGATGGTATTTACTTTTGCTTTAGTTGTTGCGTGGACCAGCTGAGTTGTTACTGCAACTTATTAATCACATGAAATACTTGTACGTGTTGTTCATGAAAATGCCTTGTCTCTAAGGCAAAAATACCTCATTCATAACAACAAACTCTTTTATATAATCACAATAACCGTAGGCCTACATGATTAATTCTAATTATGAAAACCATGTAAATTAGTATAATAAAAATTACTATTATTATAATAAACAAAGATACTTCTAAGTAAAGTGAGCTCGAAATTACACTTAAAATACATGTAGTTAATAAACTGTTATGCAAGCTACTTTAAATATCAAACCATACCTTTACTCTGCGAGTAAGTAATAAATGACCGCGCAGAGCACGTGCTACATCGCCTTTTTTACAACTGACTATATGAATAATTGAACACATTACCGTATTGAGCACTGCTAGTAATTTCTCATCTAATACAATCTGAACAAAACAAAAACATCGTGGAAATATGAAAATGATAACTTCTTAATAATTTCTGTCGTGTCGGCGACACTACGTACTGGGGCGTGTGTTTGACGTTGAATTTGACACATATCTTCTTTATTTGGAGTGTTTGATGTTGTAAATATGTTGTTTTTGTGTATCGTATTCAACAAAAACCTATTTGTATGCCTGTTTTAACAACATGATACAACATGACAGCTACGGTATGTTGATTACAGAGAGAATACTGCGACTATTAACTCTGTTCAAACCCAAGGCGCAACTCCGCGACTTTTCCCTGAGCCCGGTTTCAATTCAGCCCTTTGAATAAAAAAGTATGATAATCTAATACATGAATTACACAAGCAGCATATGTTCATGTTACATGCCCCTCGCCTAACATTACTCAAATCGTTATTTATGATGTGGAAACATGCACCAAAATATATGCACGTTATACGTCTTTTTGGGCAAACAATTCTTGGGGGTATTCATTATCATTTCCACCAGGAAGATGGCCACCCCTTGTATCATCTACTCATGTGACCGTCAGAAGAAGAAAACGTGTAAGTTAACAACAATGGAGGCACTGCTACAAGACGCTAGAATGCTGTTTGGTAAGTACCGACGTTTTCGCCAATATATTTTTTGTTGTTGCATTTTTAAAACCTAGTCTACATATATAATTGTCACTGTGACATGGCAAAGTACTCCAAAAAAATAAAAATTGCAAAAATCATGTAAAATATTTATTTATACCTGCTTTGGAAGACGGAACAAAATGCTGACTAGAGTCGGGAGATTACAAAAGCGGAGTCATATCCCCATCGAGAAATGATAGACAATGAGATTAAGCAAGTTAATGTTAATTGCCCTATACTGCACCTTTCGTTTCTCGAAAATATGAGACCTCTTATTTTTATAACCCAAATCCGTAAAAGTGAAGGGTGTTCAAACGAGCAAATATTTAAGTTCAATAAAACCGTAGGCTATTATACCAAAAGGGTAGAGGTAATGTTTTTATTAATTTGATGTTATACGGTTATCTAATGTCTATATGTTAGGTTATGGGGAAGAAGAAAGGCTTTTCGTTGTTTTAGAGGGCAAAGGAGCAGAAATAGAAGATGAAGAAATTCTACTTGCCCTAGGACATAAAACCAACGATGTTTTAGAGCTTGTGGTTGTGAATCAGACCCGACAAGAATCATGGGGACCGGTGGAAGGTAGGCAAATTGACAGAAACGTGTTTTTTTATATGAAAATTGAGTGCCGTCCAATTCAGTGCAGCAGCCCAAACTTGAATTTATTTCAAATGAGAATGGACATGCTGTTGAATGATTAATTTATTATGACCTGGTTTTTCCAGTGCCAAGCAAACTTACTAATCCAAACATACAGACAATTAGCATCAACCAAAGCAACAACATCCAAATAGGAGACAGCAACAGTCTTCTTCAGAGAGATTATACGATCGCGAGGGATGTGGATGAAATGTTGGATGTTGTGCCAGTCCAAGGTAAGTACTACCACATTAAGGGGCGGATCAAGGAACTTTCGCCCTGTCTCTTTTCAAAAGGAGAGAAATATATACACATTGTGACCTATATGTGCATAACACATTTAAATTCTATTATAAATTTGTAGACACCAATTTTTGCTAAACAATGCACAAAATCCACATTTGAATTCTTCCGTCTTAATATTCTGTACCAAGACAATTTTGATTAATATAGTGCATAATAACAAATATTTGCTGTAGTGACGCTACCACAAGTACTGGATGCCCGTAAGTTACATAAATTGTAGAAATATATCGAGTTTCATTCCAAATCAGGCAATACACGTGGCAACGAAAAGGTGTAATTTAATACACACAATGACCTTACAATGTATCAAAATATGTTTTTATATATTCTCACGCCCCAAACCCCGCCAATCACAATACAAAAATCGTTGACAAAATTACAATCTTTAGATTTAAAGCAATTCTTTTAGATCTGTACTTTCGATCACTCTAGGTATATAGAGTGACTTTTAAATTTTACCCGCAACAGTAGAATTTAACTTATTTAAATCTCAAAAAGCTGAACGTGCATGGAGATTTAGCAAAAAATGTGTAGAAAATGTGTCGACAAAACACGAACATGTAATACCTCTACACAGTTCTCCATCACTAAAATCTTTTCTGAAATACATTGGTTAATATAGTCTCAGTTTATACAATAAACGTAATTTAATACTCTATGTACATGTAGGAGGATGGATTTTCATTTTTGGGTTAAGTAGGAAAGTGATGTCAGTGCTGCTAAGTCAAATTCTGTTTAGCTTTATTTACAGATGAAAGGCATTTCAACCAAAATGTATATGTACATGTTCATATTTTTTATGGATAGGCTCATATTGTATTATGAAGTTGATGTTGACCTGCTAACATTGAATATTGACATTAACGTTTATTTTGTATCACATACCTATTCAGAAGTTAATGATATTGAGATGGTGGTGATTTTATCAACTGCAAATCCCTGAGGCTCTTCATGTAGCAAAAAAAAAAAAAAAATGACAAACTTATTCGAAAAAGGACGAATATGTGGTGTCCTTATTATGGAAGCCAAGAAGTATGAGATAAGACGGCGTATGTCAAATGTTTGTGTTTATTACAAAGAAGACAGTTTGCTTTAATTTAAAGATAAAGAAAACATCCCTTCATTTCAGGAGAAAAAACGGAAGATATTTCAGTGATACCTGATCCGTTACGTCGCCTGTATGCACTGATCTCACAGCCTAAGTTTTGGTACGAGCTAGATAGGACTGCCCGCCAGGTGGACAGAAGCGAAGTCCTTAAGTACAGGGATGATAATGGATTCAATGTTCTACACGCTGCAGCGTTTCACAATAACGAACATGCAGTTCTGACAATATTCAGACATTTTGATTGGGCGACACTTTCCACGCAGGTCACAAACGGCACTCACACTGGTGAGCTGGATGGCTGTACTGCCAAAGAGATAGCTTTAAAGAAACATCACAAGAGTGTGGCAGACCGAATTGATTTTGTAGGAAAACTTGAGAGTGAATTGAAACCAATTCACAAGGTCATAAGAAATAAGAGAATGGATGAGCTAAAAAAACTCTGCACTCGTGACCATAATTTGGTAAAAATTACTGACTCAGATAATTTTACCCCACTGCACTATGCCGCCGGTGTAGGATTCCTAGATGGCGTGGAGCTGCTTTTCAAAATGGGTGCAGACCTGAATGCTGTCACAGATGATGGTGAAACAGCCCTGGGTCGTGCCTGTAGGATGGGGTACGATGACGTAGTGGAGTACCTCACTGATCTACCAAATATTGACATCAAGAAAAGTGCGTTGTCAAATTCGGGAGATGTATCATGTCTTGATGTGGAAGCATTAGGTAACTTCAGAAATATATACCACAGGCTACAGCGCCACGGTTTACCTGTGACCAGCAATACCCTGGTGTGTGCCGCATGCGGCGGTCACGTCGAGTTAGTGAAAGAAATGGCAGCAATGGACGGAATCGATGTCAGTTATCAGAACAAGTACGGGAACACAGCTCTGTATTTGGCATCTGGAAATGGTTATGTGGATGTGGTGAAGTGTTTGATAAATGAACATAATGCTGACCCAAATATTCAGAACAAGGACGGGAACACGGCTCTCCACGCCGCAGTTTTCAATAAAGTCGACCTGGACGTCGTGGAATTTCTGTTAGATGAAGGCGAGGCAAATCCAACCATCCTCAATAATGATGGACAAAATCCAGCACACTGTGCCGCAAGCAGTGGACAAGTGCAATATTTGGATGCCGTTCTAAGAAGGAATTACGAACGTAGGGTTGATCCAAATATTCAAGACAAATACGGGAACACCGCTCTGTGTGAAGCATCAAGAAATGGTCATGTTGATGTGGTAAAGTGTTTGATAAATAAACATAAGGCGGACTCCAGTATTCAGAACAAAAACGGAAACACTGCTCTACACATTGCAGTTCTCAGTAATGCAGGCCTGGACGTCGTGGAATGTCTGTTAGATGAAGGCGGAGCAGATCCAACCATCGTAAATAATGATGGAGAAAACCCAGTACACTGTGCCGCACGTTGTGGACAAGTACAATATTTGGATGCCGTTCTAAGAAGGAATCATGAACATAGGATTGATCCAAATATTCAAGACAAGTACGGGAACACCGCTCTGTGCAAAGCATCAAGAAATGGCCATGTTGATGTGGTAAAGTGTTTGATAAATAAACATAAGGCGGACCCAAGTATTCAGAACAAAAACGGAAACACGGCTCTACATATTGCAGTTTTCAATAATGTCGGCCTGGACGTCGTGGAATGTCTGTTAAATGAAGGTGGTGCAGATCCTACCATTCAAAATAATGATGGACAAAATCCAGCCCACTGTGCCGCAAGTAGTGGAAAAGTACAATGTTTGGATGCCGTTCTAAGAAGGAATCATGAACGTAGGATTGATCCAAATATTCAAGACAAATACGGGAACACCGCTCTGTGTGAAGCGTCTAGAAATGGTCATGTTGATGTGGTAAAGTATTTGCTAAATGAACATAAGGCGGATCCAGCTGTTCTAAACAACGAAGGCAAAAATGCAACCCACTTGGCAGCAGGCAGTGGACAAGTGCAGTGTTTGGATGCCATTCTGAGAAAACAGCCTGGATTGATGAACAAACGCGGTAATCATTGCGGGAATTCGGTCTATATAGTGTGCGGTAAACATGGAGAAAGACTCGTGTGGCATTGTGTTCTGGTCAAGAGGAAGCTTCTTGTTGCCTTCTTGGAGAAATCAAAAGGAGGAAGATTAGATGTGGCAGATTACGGGGAGGTGTTGCGTTCAGGATGGGGAAAAGATCCCCCCGATGACATTGTAAATAAGATTAAAGACAAGTATTATCAGTGTGAAGATTACGCACCCGAGGATCTAACCCCGCTCCACCACGCCGTTCTAGAACAACACCCCGCTGTGGTGGAGAAACTTCTGGAGATTGGAGCTGCGACTGACGTCCGCGATGCGTACAAACTGACACCGCTGCACTTGGCCTGCATGCGAGGTAACAGAGAAATTGTGAAACTACTGGTGGAAGCAGGGGCGGACACTAAGGCGGCAGACGACGATGGCGACACCCCACTGGACGTGGCAAAACTCAATCACCCGGATCTCACTGTTGCTTTTATAGAGAAGGCTGTGATAGCAAAATTCGTTAAGGTAAGTGGAGAAGTTAAATTATTGAGGGATAACTTGAACATGTCGATAGCAATAATACACAGAATTTACATTTTACTTTGATCTTTTATGTTACGTAACAGTGGCTATTTTAATTATATAGCAGATACTGCTTAAAGCAATAATAACTCTTCGTTTCGGCCAAAAAATGAATTTTCCTGGAGTAAACAACAATTTTCCCATACTTTCCAATGGTTAATGAATCCATTTTACATTCAAAGTTGGTCCCTGGTTTTTTTCTAAAAAGTTTGGTTTTTTGTTAAAATCTCTTAAGAGATTTTAACAGAGTATAGCCATCAATGGAGGTCAAGACAAGCTCAGATATCAGAATAATAGCTATAACTGCTGTTTTTGTGGTAAAATAGAATATATTATATTTCTATCAGTTATTCACAAGGTTTTTATTGTGAAATATAGATCTCATACGAAGAGTTATTATCCCTTTAAGATATTAAAATCTCTAAGAAACTAAAAGCTAGGTGAATCTATTGCCCACACAATATTAATTATATTAAAGGGATAATAACTCTTTGTATGAGATCTATATTTCACAATAAATAGCATACACACAGTCACGTGTAAATGTTTGAAGTACAATGATAAACGTTTGTCCTTGTGATAAACGGTATAAGATGAGGTCGTAACATATGTGTTAAAATTTCTAATTTATTAACCGAATAAGGATACTCTTGGTCAGTGAAATCTTAAATACAATGTTTTCTTTTTTTTTTTTTTTTTTTTTTTTGCATGTCCTCCTAACTTTGCATATTCTAGAGAGAAATGTCAAGAACTTAGAAGATCTTGAGGAGGAATGCCTAAAGTGATGCATATAATTTTTTGTCAAAAGTTAATGAACATTGTGGTCTTCTTACAGGATAGCATTCAACAACCTGTCAAAGAAATTATGGATTTACTAGAACATGGTCTTGACACTAACACAGTGGATGATTTGAAGTCCAAACTTCACGAAAAAAGTATGCAATTTTGACATTTTCTTTGGCGATGAGTCATTCTCCATAACATAAATGTTTTAAGCTATCGGCTAGTGAAACCACAAAGTAAAAGAAACTATATTCGACCAACTATATGTATTTAATCAAATAAACTTGACATGCACTTTTGCATTTACATTAAACTTAACAGAATACACTTAAAGATGGAACTTATCAACATCAATGCATTTAAACATGCAATGTGTATATATACTACAATAGTTTTAATTTTTTCCCGGCACAATGAAAGAAATGAGTGTAGTGTCTAAATTAAGTTTTTATGCTTGGTCTATCATGAGGGTTGTTTATATCTTAAGGATTTTTCTTTTTGAACTTTTTATTTTAGTCCAGCGGTTGATGACGGGAGGCTTTTCTTGTTTGGCGAAACTAAATCCAGACGATGATTCTTCCAAACATTTTGAAAAGGAAACAAACACCAAGAAAACAGACGAAGAGGAATGAATTGAGGGTATTCGAACCATTAACGTGCGGTGTAAGGGTACATGTACCAATTCATTGTCCTTTTTCATAATCGATCCATACACAATTATGGAATCTTAATAGCCATTGCTAATATTCTGATTTTAGTAATAAGAGAGGCACATATAATGCAAACCTGTAAATGGGAAATGCAGAGAATAAGTTCCTACAAATAGGATTCACTCGATTTCTTTCATCGAATGTTCCCTTATAACATGCAAGAAATTAAAATAGAAAGACCAGTAGTAATTTATGCGAAGAATAATAATTTATGCACATTTTATTTGATTTTTTTTAGGAACGAGAAGTGGGCTTCTGTTTAGCAGATGTACTACAGAGTGTTAAAGCAAGACGGGGTATTTTCAAAATGGCGACATTGCACTTTAAGTGAATTTATGTTATTAGCATATCGTTTCTTAAAGTGCATTTTAGTCTCTCTTTTTCTCTCACTCTGTACAATATTACTACGAAAATTATTTATTTGTAGATTTGAAAAAAAAAAAAAACAATTAGCCGTATATTGCTATCCTATTCTTTGTGCGACTGTAATGGGAGTACTAATTTTTTTTCTTTGACAAGATGTGGTGTGCTTAGAAAATGCATTTGTTGTTAATCATTAATCATTTAAAATATATAATGCAGCTGTATTACTATGTGCCGTGTGATTGCTAACTCGATGCAATTTTACTGTAATCTTTTACAGATTGAACAATTAGGTTTGTAGCATAAAGATGCCGGGTATCTTTAAGAGGCATATTTGTAGTTGGACTTACTTCGCCGATGAGACCATTAAGCTTGTGTTAGAACATGATCTTAGAAACTGCATATTCAAAATTTAAGATTGTTATAGTATGCCGTAACGTTTTATATATACGGATTAACAGTAATACGCATCATATTATATCATTTATCTAATTATTAAAATGACCAAAACAATAGTAAAAAATCAACCACAACGTTTGCTTACCAAAAACAATTTGTGTATCCACGAGAAACAAATTGAGGAAATTTTCTTCCATTTTGTTTTAACAGTCTATCGATGATTGATCTTGGTGTATATTGAAAGGTATATTGCTTGCAAGTATTCTTTATATTTATTGGATAATTACGCTGTAATTCTTAGGTTGTATGATGGAATGTTTTTTTTTTTCATGTAAACACAGCTGGATTAAATTTTTGCCATCCAACACCTTATAGCTTACAATAAATGAAATACATTTAATGCATTTATGATGTGTGCATTTTATATTTGTCGGCCTTCTTATTTTCTAACTTATATTCTACAGAAACGTTCAACGGCCAGTGCAAAACTTGAAATCATGTCTTTGATATCTGACACTCTTTTTAGCAGTTTTATTCATAGATCTGAACATTGCTGCGTGTTCAAATATCCTATGTTCCAGCTAGGGATGCTTGTGCAATTGCGAGACAATTCATTATTCACTGTACATGTAAATATACAGTTCATTATATACCGTGCTGTCACCACTTATATCACAGCTGTAATTCTGCACCATGGTCTCTGTGTCGTCGAGATCAAAGTTGGAGGCGTAGATATCATTTTGCACCATTTTTACAAAATCACACGTGTCTTCCGTTGGTTTTTGTGCATATTTCCGTCTTCACAACCATGGGTGTTCAAGTAACCGCTATCGTCTTTGTTTGAAATCTCGTGTGCACAGTACAGGTCGGCAATGGGCTTTCCTAAAGTGTTTTATTTTGGTAGTGAACCGGTTCACCATCTTACCTGGATCCAAGTATGATTTAAAGGATACTACAGCAAATGCGATATAGGTCCAGTGAAGTTTTGGAGGTGCTCTCAATTATCACAATATATTAGTACAGGATCCTTGGCGGAGGTCTGCACTCTCAGAATGCCTTTCTAGGAACCACCTGTACTTATCAATATACTATTTGAGTCACTAAACAAAAGCTATATAGATGACCGTATAACATTATTTAACATTGCGTCTGATAATCGAAGTTTCGCTGTAATCTATTCAGTTTTATTACATTTTGGCGACAAGCCTGTTGGCGTAATTAAAAAACACCGAAAATCTGCACATTTTTAATATTACTTAGCCATGACACCATTTCACAATGATTTTTTGTTCATTTTTGAAAATTCAGCATAGTATAGATTTTATTTAACCTTTTTTATCTTAAAATAATACAAAGCAGGGTATGACAGTGTCTTCGCATATACCATATTGTGCAATTTCTTCGCGTGAACTGGATAGAGCACAACACATTAACAACTGTTGAAAACATCATCAATATCCATTTATTTTACATTATGTGCAACAACATATCTGCATAGCCATACAGTGCTTTTACAGTGCATTACAATAGCTAAAACGATTCTTTATTTGTTTTCAAAAGCATCTCTCTCTCTACGGTACTTTGAACATCGTAGTCTGTCCTGTGCGTTTGTAGTCTGACGACAAGGACTTTATCAGCGTTTATAGGCCTACATGTAGTGGATTTCTACCGATATCCGATGTGGGTTTGCAAACGATGAATTGAACGATGTAGCCGAGGTCGCTTAATATGAGTGGAGAGAGTTTAAGTACGATTAGAAGGCTGTCTATATTTTATTTTAAATTTTCTAACGTGCGCCCAGGGCAGTGGTGGAATTAGAGGGGGCGTTAAGAGGCTGGGGGTCCTGACCCCCCCCCCCTTCGGTTTCTGAAAAATATATCACACCAATATTCCCCTTTTGAATTTAGAATTTTGACTAGCTAAATCATAATTTTAAACCTACCAAAGGGCACTGCTTGCTTTCCAAAATACCCAAAATTTTTGGGGACCTTGACTAGGCCCCGATCCCACACAAATGGGGCGTTGGTCGGTTTCGCATCCTAGACTTGTCGTTTCGGACCCCCCCCCCCTTAAAAAAATCCTGGATCCGCCCCTGGAGGGTATCCTTTCACAAGTTTCGCAAGTTACCCATATTTTATTGACTATACCGGATCCTATGGAGATTTGACGACATTCAATTTGATTACTTCAACCAATGTTGATGTTTTTTTATGGTAGACCAGTATAGTCCTCTAAGAGTGTCCCAGCTTGTGTCAAGTAGCGAGGATTGGTTGTATCATATACAGACGAATTTACGCGAACACAAACGAAAAGAGACGAGCACAATACACCTCGCTAGCACAATCACCCACACAGGCACAGTCTCACACATATCTATATGTTACACACATGAGGAAACACACTGGTGACAGGCCCTTCGTGTAAGAGCCTTCGTGTTAGAGTCTCTCTCTCTCTCGTTACAAGTTCACTGGACTATTCTGACACTTGTAAGCTGGGACCAATAAAACAGTTTATATGAGTCCTTGTCCTAATAAACATAAACCTTTGGAGGCACTTGCTTGGCGGGCAAGTAGGTCTGAAAATCGACTTGCCCGACTCAAAAAATCTATTTGACTGACTTCAAGCGCGAGCGTGTGTCTGTGTGTGTGTGTGTGTGTGTGTTTGTGTGTGTGTGGGGGGGGGGGGGGGGGGGCTAGGGGCCTTCTTAAATATTAAAAAAAATGAAAAGAAAAAATATGATTAAAACAAGCAAAATTGATTAAAACAAATAATGAAGAAATTAAAGATGTTACTTCGCCACTAAACTTAAAAAAGTTGTTCATAAAAACTCTTTTCAACTTTACTTTACTGTCTTAAATTTCCCTTTAAAAGTCTCCTGGGGGTTTTTCCATACTAGTAAAATTGAGGGTAAATTCCTAGGTGTAGCCACTTTAAAATAGATGCTTAGCCATCGTAATTAATCATCAGTAGGTCGTCATATAGTTAATGGTGTGTTGAATTTTAAAAAATGTTTTATCGGGACTAAAAACGAGAAGACTCTTGTCTAGATGAACCTGTGGAAGGAAAATTAAAACTCCTTTATCGTGTATAAAGATAAACAAAACTTAGACCTCTTAAGATTAATTTTAATGATTAAAGCTACTGCTTCATTGTGCGCTTAAATTACAAATGTTCCGAGAATATAAACGGGAAGGCTCTTGTCTAGATTGACCTGTTTAATACATTCACAGCACAAGGACAAACAGAAAACGTTTACCCGTATGCTCTTTTATACATTTATCTATCCGTCAGTAATTTATCTATCAAATCGTTACGATTCCTGCATATCGCATGGCGTTTGTTTGCGTTGGCCTGGGGATTATCTGTCAACCTGAATCAATATATCGACGACACAGCTCCAGTCCTTTGATCACTTGAGGACACCATGGTCAATTGAAACTTTCGAAATAGACGCTGAGATTATTTACACGAAATAGTAAGTATTATATTTCTTTTTTTTTTTTTTTGGGGGGGGGTGGGGAATTGAACGAGTCAGATTACTGCAGTGTGGGCAATGTGTAACCAATGAGATCCAATGTGAAGTAGACCGCATTCAAAACAGTGGGCTAGCTAGTCTGAGGGTCAAATATGGTCGACCGACTTGAATACATCCCCACGGGGAACCTATTCAGTGTCTATAATTGGCGGATTAGACGGCATGCTTTTTAGTGGGTCGCCATATTTGACCCGTGGCCTAGCTGTAGTTAGTCCACCGTTCTGAATTCGACCTTAAACGAACAGTGTCACTAATGCATCGTTATGCACTTGCATGCCATCATAATCGTGTCGAAGGGAAAACTGCAGTCCTTCCTCGGGAACTGAGGTGATCGTGTCTTGAAATATGCTTTCTTATACATGTCCACCTGCCCTCGCACGATGCAAGTTGACAGTGCTTGGCAAATTTATGGCTTCTCGTTCAACAAAGTCATCGTATTAGGCCTGTCAGGCCAGTGGCCAGCAATTTGAATTTTTTCAAAGAAAAGTGAACATTAAGACATCCTTAGTTGAGAATTGACATGAAACCTAGATCAATATTTAATTCCGAGTGGACTTTTCATGGCTTAAAGGACAGTTTGCTCAACTCCACCCCCCCCACCCCCCACCCCCACCCCCAATTGCAAACGGAGCCGTAGTGCTTTCAGCGAATTAACGATATCACATAGAGGCTACAATGTATTATATGGGCCGAGTGTGGGCGAGTTATGGAATCGAGACGCTTGCGCGATGCTTTCGAGTTACGGGGCCCTGGATTTAATCTAATGATTCATACCGTTGCTTATTGTCACAGAAAAATAAAGACTTATTTAGATGTACCTGTTTAACAATTTCACAATTGACAGAAAATTGAAACTCCTTTTTATAATACATACTGGAGTATATCCATCCTTCACCTAGATTTATAAATCAAAACGGCACGCACGGCGATTTCTTCTTATCACCTGGTGTTTGCCTGCGATGACCTACTTTGTACAATATAAATTACCTGTTAACTTGTATAAATAAATCGATGATACAGACCCGGTCCCATGATCATTTGAGAACGCCATGTTGAATTGAAATAGAGGTTGAGAATATTTTTAAAAAAGTAAGTACTGGGGTAGTATTTTATTTTCTTGGAAATTGAAATTGGTTTTATTTAACTTATTGCAGCACACTCAGCGGGATCCCCTGTGAACTACATGTACACGTGTTTTAAAAGGACGGAATTCCAAATATTTCACAATTAACTTCTGGTAGAAGGTTTATCTTGGGTCAATAGTTTGGTTATTGGGTGATACATATGTAATACAATTATCACGGGAAAAATGTTTGACTGGAGTTGAGTGTGTTTACAAACTAAACTGGTATTCAAGACGGCATAATCACTAAAGACAAGAACTTTTGAACTTGCTAGATGTCATGCCACAAGACTGAAGCAAACACTGTTGGTAATATTACTGTCCTAGTTATAAATGCACCAAAATCACCAACAAAAAATCTAAAAAGCAGGTCTATACAGTTGTTTTATAAATGAAAGTTATTGGCATGGCCTTCATGTTGGCCTACATCGCCCATTTTATAATGTATAATTTTATAATTGAGTAAAACTTAAATATTCCGCAAATTAAAATGGCGGATCAAGTCCCGCCCCTTACCCACACGTGGATATATTAAGTCGGGTATGTGGGGTGCACCGCCAACAAAACAAATACTAATCTATATAGGAATAGCAGATGAGCCAAAGTCTCCTTTTCACGTTTAACTACAACAATCTGTTGTCAACTACCAGGTGTTAGCAATACCTTATGGCAGTGGGAAAATAGTGGCGTAGTTTGAATTTGATTATAACCATTAAAGTATACCGACAGTCAATGAAAACGCATCATTTATTTATCAAATAATATTTTAAGTTCCTTTGACATATTAAGAAAATAACAGTTTTCGTGTGAAATATGACCCATTATTCAGTCGCACAAGGTGAAATAAAGGTCAGAAAAGATCATTAAAAAAGCAAGGTCACGTGATCAAATCTCTTTGGTTCCACCCAGCCTCCAGCATCCCCAGGGCCCGCAGTCGCTCTTCCAGTGTCAGACGTGCCATCACAGAACTTTTTTGTCTTGTGTCATACTGGATTTGGTGACTACCTTAAATAGGTTTAATTAATCACCATATATTGAACCTGATTTATTCACACCAATCAGGAAAAACACATGATTTGTAACAGCTGATGACAAAATCAGCTGATGACAAAATCACTGAAGCGGAAATTTTAAACATCCGAGCGGTCAGCCCACTCTCTTATGACCAAGCAAGTGCATTTGTACTCGTTTATATGGTTAGAATCGATTCTCGGTAAAAGTACAAGAGTGCAAAAGTACAAGAAAGATAAACACCCATTGACCGATTATGACATTACACCGTGCACAGGTCTACAGATGTACTCATGTTATATTTAGGAAATAAAATATCGGTATGCTTCCAACCACATGCACGCTATATGAGATTGAAGACAAAGCCTGAGATATTTATTATTATTTTCATTCAGAAAGATGGGCAGCACCTGTATCATCTACTCAAGTGACCGTCGGAAGAGGGAAACATGTATGTTAACAACAATGGAGACGTTGCTACAAGACGCCAGGCAACTATTAGGTTAGTACAGTCGTTCCATCAAGATACTCTTGTTGGACTTTTAAGGCATACAAAGTACTGTTGAACAACAAAATAGCCAGGCTAATTAATCGTGTTAAAAGACTATACGTATAAAAAGTGTGTGTGTGTGTATGTATGCATTAAAACGAGCCAACACAGTTTTACAGAAGTCTTTGAAAGATACAGTACATACAGGATAGATGTACTTCCATCGATTTTATTATGTTGAAAGGATCGGGGAATGCTCTGTTAAATTTTGAAATGTAATCTGTTTTCCATTGTTAGGTTATGGACAAGATGACCAGCTTTCTATTGTGCTGGAAAGGGAAGGAGCTAAGATAACTAAAGAAGAAATTCTTTTTGACATAGCTAAGAAAAGGGATGTTTTAGAGCTGATGATCCTGAATCTGGACAGACAAGAATCATGGACTCGAGAAGAAGGTACGATGAAACAAAAGAACAAACGGTCTAAAACGTTAACATTTAGCTAAAGATATTTTCATTTTAATGAGGCTGTTTACTGCCAAGACCAAGCCTGAACATTGGTCACTTCACTACGACTTGTCATAGTTTAATTTTACATGGTAAACTGAGTTAATGTTATTTTACAGTGCCAAGTAAACTAACAAGCCCAAATATTCAGATGATAAGCATCAACCATAGTCAAAACATCCAAATAGGAGACAGCAACCGCTTCCTTCAGGCAGATAATACGAGGGATGAAGATGATTTTCAGGTCGTTATTCCGGCGCAAGGTAAGAATATTGTCACAAAATGTCTGATAGTCACTCATGGACGGATAAAGGAATCTTCTCGGTCTCTTTCCAACAAGGGAAAGATGACACACTCTCTGATCCACAGTAACGTTGATAGCCAAACAATGTACACAGAGTGAACCAAAATCTTCCTTCTTAATATCCTTGATTTAACAGAGACATTCCATTCCATTAGGTCCGTAGTTGGATTAGCGATGCGCAGTTAAATGTCAGTGAACTACGTACAGTGACTTTAGGCCTGTTATGCACATGTTAGTTTCTTTAGTAGACAAGAAGCATGACATAATGCTGTTTGTGTCAAATATCTGATTTTATAGCACAAAAAAACATTCCTTCATTTCAGCAAAAAACACCGAAGACATTTCAATAATACCTGATCCGTTACACCGACTGTATTCCGCCATCGCACGACCAAAGCTTTGGTACATGCTTGATAGGATTGCCCGCCAGGTGGACAGAAACAAAGTCCTGGAGTACAGGAATGAAAATGGGTTCAATGTCCTACATGCTTTCACAATAACGAACTTGCAGCTATCACTATATGGAGACATTTTGATTGGGCGACACTTTCCACGCAGGTCACAAGTGGCACTCACCCTGGTGAACTGGAAGGCTGTACTGCCAAAGACATAGCTGTAAAGAGACACAGCAAGAGTGTGGCAGACCGAATTGATTTGTTAGGAAAAACTGAGAGTGGAATGAAGCTAATCCACAAGGTTGTAAGGAGTCAAAACATTGATAAGTTAAAAGAACTCTGCACTCTTAACCATAATTTGGTAAATATTACTGACTCAGACAATTTTACACCACTACACTATGCCGCTGGTGCAGGATTCCTAGAAGGTGTGAAGCTGCTTCTCAAAATGGGTGCAGACCTGAATGCTGTCACAGAGTCTGGTGAAACAGCCCTGGGTCGTGCCTGTAGGATGGGGTACGATGACGTGGTGGAGTACCTCACTGATCTTCCGAACATCGACATCAAGAAAAGTATGGTGTCAAATATGGGAGACTTAACGTGTCTCGATGCCGCAGCGATGCGTAACTTCAGAGACATATACGACAGGCTGCAGCGCCATGGTTTACCTGTGACCAGCAATACCCTGGTGTGTGCCGCATGGGGCGGTCACGTCGAGTTAGTGAAAGAAATAGTAGCAGTGGGCGGAATCGATGTCAATTATCAGAACAAGTACGGGAACACAGCTCTGTCTGAAGCATCTAGAAATGGTCATGTAGATGTGGTAAAGTGTTTGATAAATGAACATAAGGCTGACCCCAATATTCAGAATAAGTACGGAAACACGGCTTTACATATTTCAGTTCTCAATAATGTCGGCCTGGACGTCGTGGAATGTCTGTTAGATGAAGGTGAGGCAGATCTAACCATCCTAAATAACGAGGGACAAAATCCAGCACACGTGGCAGCAAGGAGTCAACAAGTGCGATATTTGGATGCCATACTGAGAAGGAATCACGAACTTAGGGTTGACTCAAATATTCAAGACTCGTATGGGAACACCGCTCTGTGTGAAGCTTCTAGATATGGTCATGTAGATATGGTTAGGTATTTGATAAATGAAGTTAAGGCTGACCCAAATATTCAGAACAAAAACGGCAACACGGCTCTTCACATCGCAGTTCTCAATAACGTCGGCCTGGACGTCGTGGAATGTCTGTTAGATGAAGGTGGTGCAGATCCAACCATCGTAAATAATAATGGACAAAATGCAGCAAACTGTGCCGCATGTCGTGGACTAGCGCAATATTTGGATGCCCTTCTGAGAAGGAATCACGGTCGTAGGGTTGATCCAAATATCCAAGACAAATACGGGAACACCGCTCTGTGTGAAACATCTAGAAATGGCCATGTTGATGTGGTAAAATGTTTGATAAATGACCATAAGGCGGATCCAGCTGTTCTAAACAACGACGGCAAAAATCCAGCACACTTGGCAGCAAGCAGTGGACAAGTACAGTGTTTGGATGCCATTCTGAGAACACATCCTGGATTGGTTAACAAACGAGGTAATCTCTACGTAGGTGATAGGATATACTTAGTACGCGGTAAGGATGGAGAAAGACTCGTGTGGCATTATGTTTACGTCAAGAGAAAACTTCTTGCGAACTTCTTTGTAAAAATAAAAAGAGGAAATATAGATGTGGGAGAATACGGAAAGGTTTTGTACTCAGGATGGGGAGAAAATCCCACCGAAGACATTGAAAAAAAAATTGATGACAAGTACTATAAATGTGCTGATTCCGCACACGAGGATCTTACCCCGATCCACCACGCCGTTCTGGAACAACACCCCGCTGTGGTGGAGAAACTCCTGGAGCTTGGAGCTGCCACAGACATCCGCGATGCATATAAAATGACGCCGCTGCACTTGGCCTGCATGCAAGGTAACAGAGAAATTGTGAAACTACTGGTGAAAGCAGGGGCGGACACCAAGGCGGCAGACAACGATGGCGACACCCCACTGGACGTGGCAAAACTCAACCAGCAGGATCACACTGTTGATATCCTGGAAAAGGCGGAGATAGTGAAATTCGTTAGAGTAAGTTGAAAATTAAAGCTAATAAGAGATAACCTATAATTGTCGGTAGCAATAATGCACTAAATTTATATTTCACTCTGACATTTTCTTTTTTTTTCTCAATTCTACTGATACTGTTTAAGATTTTTAAAAGTAACTGAAATTTGGTGATGTTCTTATCCACACAATATTAAATATATCAACTGAAGCTTGTCACTTTAGGCAGCACTCTGATATACGTTTAAAAACTATGTTAAAAGAAAGCAACATTATACACACGGTCACGTTGTAATTGTTAAAGTACCATGATAAACGTTTAGGCTTGTGATTAACAGTATAGGATAGACAAGTAAGATATCTCTTAAGATTTCTTATTTATCAATAAGGATACAGTTCTGTTCTGTAATATCTTAAATGCAATGTTTTTTTTTTCATGACCGCCTCCGTTAGCTTCACTTATACCAGATCAAAAATGTCAGCAAATTAGAAGATCCTGAGGAGGAATGCCGAAAGTTATGTCTGTATTTTTTCAAAACTTTATGCACATTGTGGTCTCCTTACAGGATAGCATTCAACAACCTTTCAAAGAAATTATGGGTTTACTAGAACATGGTCTTGACACTGACGTCACAGCAGATGTTTTGAAGACCCATCTTCACGATATAAGTATGCAACTTTGTTCTTTTATTTTGCGATTAGCCATTAGCCAAAAAATATATAACTTATTGGCTAGTGGAACCTCAATGGAATGCACTAAATTCGACCATCTGTTTATTTAATTAGATAGACAATTATTTATACGTGCACATCTGTCCTAATATTCTTATACCTAACAGGATAGGAAGATGTTCATCTATCATCTTTTTATTTAAACATAAAATGTGTATACTGCAGTAATTTTGAATGTTTTTGGGCGAAATGAAAGGGAATTAATTGTAATGTCAATATTGAATTTATGTGTGGTTTATCTACAGACTCGTGTATATATAACGCATTTGTCATATTCAACTACCCAAGAAATGTTTAAAAACTTTTTCAGTTCAACAGTTGACGACGGTTGGGTTCTCCTGCTTGGCAAAACTGAATCCAAAAGAAGATTCTTCCAATCGTTTTGCTAAAGAAGCTGTTGCCAATGGAACAGACGAAAAGGAGTGAACTGAAGATACTGGAATCATTATTTTGCAGTGTAAGGGTTCTAATCACTGAGAATAAAATTGGAGTCATTTGACTCTCTAGTCAGAGTCCAGCTCCCCTTGACCCTCATGGAGTTAATTTGACTCCTATATAAGGGTCAAATTACCCCACTACCAGAGTCTTTAGACTCTCTTATCAGAGTCAATCACCCCCTGGCTCTCATGGAGTCAATTTGACTCTAAAATCAGAGTCAGACGGCGTGGAGAGAACAGTTTTCATCATCCTTTGTCAGTATAAACATTATTTTATTGGCCATAGTTTGTTTTATGCATGAACAAGTGGTTTTCTGTGTGTTTCTGCATACAGAACTCGTGCACTTATTACTGGCCCGGGCTTTCAGTTGACACACCCTTTATGTGATATGTTGGTATACAGGTCAGCAGGTTTTGTTTCCAGGTTGTAGGTTTGACCCACCAATGCATGTCAGTTGAGAGGTATGCTCACTCATTGATATATATATATATATATATATATATATATATATATATATATATATATATATATATATATACAAACTGTTATTGCTGCTTCAACAACAAAAGTGACCACATGGCCTGGTGGTTAGGGTGTCCGCCTCTGGAGCGGGCGGACGTGGGTTCGACCCTTGTGGGGACACAACAAACTAAAATGAACGATACTCACTGTCTCTCCCATTGCCGCTATTGTTGTTGTTTTCGTTCATGATGTGCCAAGGAGTCAAAATTCCTTAATGTGGGGTCATGATGACTCTTTTGTAGAGATAATTCAAGGGATGAAGGGATGTATGAATGGAGTCAATTGTGACCCTCCTGTGGGGTCTGGGGTGGCATTTCTCCATCGGAGTCAACTTGACTCCAGTTGGGAGTTAATTTAGGCACCACTGCTGGACTCCAATTTTGGAGTCACTTGGACTCCGATTTTATTCTCAGTGTATTCATATTAGCCATTTTATAAATGATTAACAAACCAACAACCCATAATGTTGTGGTTCTCCGATTCAACTGATTCTTCTTTTTCATAACATATCAATTCCTTTTAGTAGAAGAATTGACAATATGGAGTTATATTATCTGAATGTAGCAGTTATAAATGTAGCATGCAGAACAGAGCTGTAAATATGAAAGGCGGTAAATAAGTGTCCACAAATAGGATTCTATGGATATCCTCATTGCATTATCTCTGATAATACATGTATGCTAGAAATTAAAATTAAGAAACCCGTAGTGACTTTTAAATTCACAATTAAGTGTATTAAGATAATTAAAATAACTTATCGAGGATAAGATTCGTATTTAACACCCCCTAAAAAAAATAAAAAAATAAGAAAAAAACATCAGAAACCGTAAAAATTCTATAAAATCCTACAAAGGATCCTGGCCAAATATCAAGAAATTTGCTGGACTTTAACTTTGGACTGAGTACGATCATTCCCCAAAGTTTTCAAGTTTTCTTTATCTTGGTCGCTTTAAATAAAAGTCATGATGTTTCCACAGTATTCTCCAAACGAACTCTGCGGCGTTTGAGGCACACTTGCATAAGCCGCACAAAATTGTTAATTACACGACACGCTTATTTAGCCTGCAAATCATACACTGTAGTGCAAGCACATTTTCGGAGACAGTATCGTCATGCTCCATCAATTAACCAAAAATTCCTCTTTTTGAGAGGACATTACGAAACCGAAACTGTTTTTTCAAAAATATTTGCACTAGGATTTGTTGGCAAAATAACCCCGACAACGGCCACCAGGCAACAATTATTTTCCTCGGTTGACCAAGATGTAATAATAATAATAATAATAATAATAATAATAATAATAATAATGACAAGATTCTTATATGTCGCCTTACATTTTATCTCAAGGCGCCTCACAATAATGGCTAATATACTAAAATCATTAAAAACCAATTGGAAACCATTAAAAATTTACACTACCAAAAATCATTTTATTAAAATACATATATATATTTAAAAAAAATCTAAGAGATATAGACAGAATTAAAAATGTGGGTCTTTAAAAGAGATTTAAAATTGTCAAAGTCTTCTGTTTTTCTAATAAAATTTGGTAGACCATTCCACACTTTTGGGGCGTAGATTATAAAAGCACGATCTCCATAACTTTTGAGGCACCCCTTCTCTAAAACAGAATGTTCTAAAATAAAATCATTCTCAGTATTAAAACGTGTGGACCGCCGTGGTAAGTTAAAACAGATAAGATCAGATAAATATAATGGTCCTTGTGAATGAATCGCCTTAAAAATAATACAAAGATGTGTTGGGAAAGACCAGTTTTGCAGTCTTTCATGCACAAAATCGATCGGTATACCCAGATAAAGAATGGACGAAAAAATAATGTAAATGGTTTAAATCAAAGATTTTATTTTATTTTATTTTTATTATTACTATTATTATTATTATTTTTTTTTTTTTTTTTTTTTTTGGGGGGGGGGGGTCCACCCTGAACCAGACCTTAGCATGGGCAATGTTATTTTTATTCATTTATTTGTTATGTTATTTTAGATTGTACTGTTGCATGCTATCTTAAAAACAGTTTGTTTTTTTATTTTTATTTCTATTTTTTGTTTTTATTTACAGGTAGGAACGAAAGAGGACTCCTCTTTATCAGATCTACTACAAAATATATAAATGTTTAGCCAAGCGAGACATTTTCAAAACGGCGACATTATAGTACATATACGACTTCATGTGCTTATCACATTGTTTATTGAAGTGCTTAAGTTGTCTGTGTGTTTGTGTGTAGATTAATAAGAAAAGAGTATGTCAAAAGACAGTCACGTGGACGCCGTTTTGTTGATTGAAGTACACATGTGCATATATTTGTGTCATATTACGTTGACACAACTATATTTTCAGCAGCTAATTTTGTACGGAAAGCTAGAAGAATTTTGAAAACAAGATAATCCTTCGATGAGTTGTCTGAGGTGCAAAAATGTCTTTCACATACAGATAACATTTATAGGCTTTTCTTATGAGCAGTAGTTATGAGCTTCCGTGCTTGATCTTAATAAAATGTGTTTGAGTGTTTTCTTCTTTTTTTAATTCGTGAATGTTTGAAATATTCGCCACATATTACACATTGTCAATAAATTTGACTATTGAGTCAAGATTTTCTGTTGATTTATTACGACTAATTCCTTGCTGTGAATATATGTCCTATGAAACATGTAATGCAGCCGTTTGTGTTGTGATAGTTAATGGGTTTGCTGACACGATGACCATGACTTGTACATATTGTAATTCTACATGCATTGTAGCGTAAGGTTCGTTTCATAACCAGTTAAAAAGTACAGTATCTTAAAGATGTGGCCTGCACTTTGATTTATATCACCGGTGAGTAGAATTTCTCATCTTTAGCCAAGACTTTTGTTGAAAAAGCCATTTTAAAAATTGAATTTAAATTGTACACTTGGAATTTCAGATTGTACATTATACATGTATGCCAAAATGTTGGTTCTATATTCGACAAACATGGATAATAACAAAACTGATTATATTACTATTGTAAAAGTTACAATATTCATATAAAATTTTTTACATGTACAGCATAATAGCAAAGAAAATTATAGGCTTATTAATAATTAAAATATTCACCAGAAGAAACACATTAAGTACTTTCACGTCACTATCTTTTTGGCGATATGAATTATAATCTTTCTCTGAAACATGAGAAGAAGTATGCCCACAGATTGTACACTAATTGAGCAGCGTATTTTGTTTCTGTTGATCAGTATTATTTTTAGACTTAGACACCAAGAAGTATTGGCAAAGAGTGTCACTGCTTATCTTTTTTAATGACAGTGTTCATGGGATCAAATTTTTGTCTTACTGGACGTTGTATAATATAGGTTCTGAATCGGAAGAAACATCTGTGCAATACATGTTCTCATTGTTATAGTATCGTAATTATTTCATAGCAAATTTTTTAGTGTTAAATTATATTAATTATATATGTATAGTAACAAATGAATGCACCAGCAGTGCATAATGCCAACAATAAAATTATGAAAATTGATTTGGATTTTCAAATTGTTATAAAGATCTATTCTGTGTACAAAGTACTGGAGAGTGCATTGTTTGCCTATTCTTTAACATCAGCTGTGAACTTGTTCTTCTTCTTATTTACTAAATTAACGGAGAAAACTTCTCACTTAAAGAAGAGATTCTCATGATGAAATTATGCATTGCACTTGCAATTGGCCCAATAAAATGTAAAGGTGGTATTATAGTAATTGTTTTTTCAAACACAGTAAATTTCTACTCAATTAACCTAAGAAAACTAGAGAAACAATTTTTTTTGTGGAAAATAGTCGACTTGTGTTGAAATTATTTGAATAATTACCATATAAGATAAACGTTAATAACGACTAGAAAAAAATGGCAAACTTCCATTTAATATTGGGACAAAACATGTCTAGATAATAATAAAAATATTTGAGCCTAAAATCCAAATTTGTTTATTAGACTTTACAATGTAACATGAATCAATGATAAAAAAATGGAACATGAAAGAAAAGAGAAGTGATTAAAACATGAACATTTATTGAAGCAGATAATGTTGAAATTTTAATTAAAAAATGTAACCTCATTACACACTTTAAAAAGTTGTTTGTAAAAATTATATAAATACCTTTTAAAGTCTCGAGTTTCCTTTAAGAAAGTTGCTGGGGAGTTTTTCCTACGTAGTAAATGGGTGTAAACTCCATTCTCTAGGTGCAGCGACTTATTTTAAATCATCGGTCGGTCTTCACGTAGTTAATATGATCTCTAACTTTGTTTTATCAACCCACTGCCAAGGCACGATGCAAGTTGACACAGTTTATCAACGTTATGGCCTCTAGGTCATTGCAGTATCAGGCTTGTGGTCTTGGGGCTTGTGTGCAGTAATTTGGGAAATATACTTAAGAAAAGTGAACATTCTGACCTCCTTAGTTGAGAAATAAAACCTTTATCAAACTTCTTTTCCGTGTGGGCCTTTTCAGGCTTAAAAGGTGGTTCGTTCGAACGCCCACTCCCCCACGCATCCAGAACTGTAGTGCTTTCAGTCATATTGCATGCCTGTCACAGGATGTTTTAATTTTTCACCTTACGTGGAGATGAATTACATCAGATTTAAAAAGAAAATTAATAAAAAAGAAGTCATTTTATTTTTCATATCCAGCATGTCTCGTATATACTATTATAGCACCTTGTCCGACTGCTGTATCATTTTCTATATAGTATGTTCACTAATATCTATATGCTTGTTTGCTATTATCTATTTGATTAATTTATCAATACGTGGATGGTAACAAGTGGTATATGTGTATTTAATGATTAACACTACTTGGACTGCTAAGATTAATTTTAAAGATTTATTGTACTGCTTCATTGTTTAGATTAACTTGTTTAATACATTCACAGCACAAGAACAAATAAAAACGATTACCCGTATCCAGGGGGTACTCCTCATACATTTATCCGTCCTCCATCAGTAATTTATCAATCAAAACGTTATGATTCATGCCTATCGCTTGGCGTTTACTTTCGTTGACCTGGTGATTATCTGTTTACTTGATTTAATATATCGATGACACAGCTCCCGTCCTTCAATCACTTAAGGACCCTATGCATGCTCAATTGAAAGTCACGAAATAGACGCTGAGAAGATTTACGCGAAATAGTAAGTATTTTATTCCTTTTTTTTCTTGAAAAATGGAACGAATCAGCTTACTGCAGCGTGGGCGTGCAGTTTGTAACCGATGAAGTCCAATGTGAATAAGATGGCATTCCGAACTGTGAACTAGCTAGTCCGAGGGTCAAATATGGCCATCCTACTTGAATACTTCCCCACGGGGAATCTATTCAGTGTCTATTAGCGGATGAGACCTCAAGCTTTTTAGTAAGTCGTCATATTTGACCCGTGGGCTAGTTATTCTATGTTTTGAATGCGGCCTTTAACGCGCTTTAACACCACAGTGTCACTAATGCATCGTCATGTACATGCATATTATCCTCATCGTGTCGAAGGGAAAACTGCAATCTGTCATCGGGGAGCTGAGGTGATTGTTGTCCTAATCGTGTCGAAAGGAAAACTGCAGTGTGTCCTCAGGAATTGAGGTGATCGTGTCTTGAATTATGCCTTCTTATGCCTTCTTTTACAAGTGCACCTGTCCTCGCAGGATGCAAGTTGACAGTGCTTGCCAACGTTACGACCTCTCGTTCAACCATGTCATCGTAGTAGGCCTGTCAGGCCAGTGGCCAGCAACTTGAATTTTTTTCCAAAGGAAAGTGAACATTTTGATACCTAGTTGAGAAATGACATTAAACCTAGATCAAAATTCAATTCCATGTAGGGTTTTCTGGCTAAAAGGGCAGTTTGCTCAACTCCCCCCCCCCTCACACAGAGCTGTAGTGCTTTCAGTCTTGGACATAATGACGATCGTCGAAGGGCGATCCCTTGGGAGGGACTGGTGTATTTTCTTGTGGATTGAAATGGGTTTTACTTAACTTTTGGCAGTACACTCAAAGGGATCCCCTGTAAAAAACGGCATACTATTTTATGTATGAATAATCATAGATTGCGTTCATAGCTATCACCCCAAATGAAAAATAATATGTATAGTGCCGATAGAAACTTTGCAATATAAGCAGCATTACATCGTAATGAAAATGATTAAAAGTACAGATACAAAGTTGTGATCGTAATGAATATATTGTACCTTTCAAAACTGATACAATATACATTTGTTAAGAGGTTAAACAGTGTAAGTAAGAGAGTTAAAAAGTGCATGTGTTGTTCAATAATAACAAAAGAATAAGGGAGTATAGTTATCATTCCTTCAGGATGATACAATGAAAAATCTGTATTAATAGAAATGGCGACCTAAGGTCAAGTAACATACCATTGCCTAATAAGAGAATGATTATATTTTGGTAATGATGTAATGATGGAAAGTTATGGAAAAAGGGATAATCATAGACATTGTGTAAGAGCTGAGGAATTATTACATTACCAAATAAGGTAATGTAGGAGAAAGACTTTGTGATACATCATGACATTGGAATGACGATCTATAGGATAAAAGAGAATACATTGTAACTGGAAAATAAGAATATACGAATAAATCTTTTAGGCTCCCAAAAAGATGTATGTTCTTCATTAATAGTACAGGCAAAATAGCGGTACTATATTATGCTTCGAACAGATGGAAATAGTCCAGCTAAGAGCACCACAGTTCCTGATCATCATTATTCTGTATACTCATTACAAGACTAGAGGTGTCATAATGCTGTACTACTGACAGAAAAATTATACCAGTACAAAACTATTTTTCTATGGCGTGATATTTGCTGGGACACACACAAATATGAAATATGGATAATCTGGTGGTCCCCATCTTCGTTTACAGAAAAAATAGTCATACAATGTTGCAAAATTTACAAAAACATTTCAGCATAGCATGCAATATAAAGGGGGTAGGAGTAAACTTAATATACAAAATTCCTTTGTTAAAAGAGTGTTTCAAACATAAAAATTGCATTTACAGTTTAAAGGCCCTGTCAGTGCAAAAAGGGAAAACAGACCCAAACTTTCTCAATTCTTACACAATTTGAATAAAATTAAAAGTAAAATTAAAATAAAAATTATACTTAACGTGCCGACTACTGGCCGATCGTTGAGTATTCATTCTAGAACCAAAGCGATGCTTGTGCCTCCTTTCTGCGACCACGGCGATGTATTGTGCGTTCTCTCTGCGTCCCTTGAGCGACCTTGCAGCGTCCATCCTCAATGACGTTCTCTCTGCGATTGTTTTGAACATGCTTAGAACGTTGCAGCGACCATGGCGTCATCGGCGATGCTTGAACGTTCTGTGTGCGACCTTATCGATCACCGTGTGTTCTTTGAGCGCCCAACGGCGTCGTGGCCAGTTTTATGGTCGAACAAAGGACGCAGAAAGGACGCCGTCCAGTGTAAAGGGGGTTTAATTGTGCAATTTCGGCATTACCTTCACCTTGTCTTGGTGGTCAACAAGAACTTTTTGAATGAATGTTAGTGTTGCACTTATGTTTGTAGGATAAACTAGATTAAAAACTAAATATGTCACCAATCAGACAGTGTCACCCTGAATTATATTATTAGGCTTCGTTCACATGCAATGTCTATTTTCTATTTTCTATTTTCGGTATGTCTTATGATCACGGTCTGTGCACTGAATATCCCGCGGCGTAATTACTGGCAGCGCGAGCCAGTTACTATAAGTTACTATAAGTAACTGGCTCGCGCTGCCAGTAATTACGCCGCTGCCAGTAATTACTGAATATCCCGCGGCGTAATTACTGGCAGCGCGAGCCAGTTACTTATAGTAACTTATAGTAACTGGCTCGCGCTGCCAGTAATTACGCCGCGGGATATTCAGTGCACAGACCGTGATCATAAGACAAACCGAAAATAGAAAATAGAAAATAGACATTGCATGTAGATAAGATGGACACTATTTGATTTCCAATCTTTATTAACTGGAAACAATGAAGGCTGAAATGCATACAAACAAACTATTAGTAAACTCAGTAATATAATAAATGGAAAAATATGAAATACTCAATAAAGAACTAGATTATGAAATACTGATATATGTAAATAAATGTAAGTCACCTCAGGTATAAAAAGTCCTGCACACCTCCTATCAGGGTGAAGTCCAGTGTCTGAATGATTCACTATATAGGCCTACACAGTGTGCATATAGAGAATGACATGTTCTCCAGGTAAGTACTGATGCAACATAGCCTTTGGCTACATCTAACATCTGACTAAGTACTCTTGGTAAGCAATTACCTTTGAATGAAAACTACAGTATGCTCATTATTCTCTATGCCCCCCCAGTCTTTTAAACATTAAAGACGGTTAAAGTTAGTTTTTATTTAGTCTTACAGATCTGCGTAGTCCTTCATTTGATTCCTTTAGTCCGGGTTTGTTGTGTGGTAAAAGTCTTGTTAACATCCGTGGTGGTTTTGGAAGTGCTTTAGGAGTTTCATGAGATGGTTGTGTTAAAGGTAGTGTTCCTGTTTCTTTACACTTTCCATCAGTTTCATTTGGTCCTATGGGTAGAGTTGTGGTGACAGTTTTTTCCGACTCCACTGACTCATGTGAATTTTTCAATAAGGTAGATTCTGGTTCTGGTAATTTGCTGAATGTAGGTGTGTCATTGTTTACTGTAGGCTGTTGTATGTAAAATCTGTGCTTTAGGTCATCAATGATAGAGTGACGAGGTAGAGATGACACATACGGAATGAATTTCCTTAAGAATTTTCTATTGCGTAGTGTCACACGTCCAGATCCATCAACTTTCACCAGGTACTGGTCAAACTGTTTTACTTCAGTAATAGTGCCAGTTTTGTCCCATTTATTTGGATGCGGACCAGTCTGATTCTGAATACGAACGTGGTCTCCAATAGCAAGTGGTGGTAGGCGTCTAGTGTGTTCACTCCAGTGTTCTGCGGATTTCATATGTCTGTTACGGAGTGCTTCCTCACGTGCTGCTAATGTTGATTTCCATGTAGGATGTGGTTCGTATCGACCTGGTAGTATTGGAATAAAATCCCTTATTGGCCTTCCAAATATACACATTGCAGGGGACAGTTTTGTATCTGGATCAGGTGTATTACGGTACTGTAATATTGCACGCTGCACTGAATTGGTGTCCAACTCACCATTTGGTCCTGTATTGTTCATAAGCAATCGTTTGACTGTTTTGACACCAACTTCAGCGCGACAATTGCTGTGGGGAAATGCTACAGATGATAAACGGTGATGTACACCCCAATCTTCAAGGAATTTGCGTGTTTCAGAAGAAGTGAATTCAGGGCCTCCATCGGAAGCCAATTCCTCTGGGATCCCATAAGTAGAGAATGCACGGCGTAGACTAGTAATTAGTCCTTTAGATCCTCCAGATGCATATTCTACAATTGGCCAGTTGGAGTATCTGTCAACAATGACCAAGTAGTGAGTACCCTTAAACATGAAAAAATCTGCACAGATGCACTGGAAAGGATACTTTGGTGGTATGGGATTGTAGGGTGGCGCAGAAGGTTGTGATGGTGCAATCTGGTGACAATGGTTACAATTTGCACGTACAGCAGTGATGTCCGCAGTTATACCTGGCCAGAATACAGAAGCCTCTGCTCTGGATATCATGGATGAGATGCCTTGGTGAGCAGCGTGAAGTGCAGAAAGTATTTGTTCCCTAAGGCATGGTGGTATAATAATGCGATCCTTGTAAATAATAACACCATCAACACTGTAGATGTGTTCCCTGAATTGGTGGTATTCACGCAATGGAGGTGGCAATTCATGGCGGTGTTTGGGGATTCCTGACTCAATGATTGACAGTAGCTGATTCATATTTTCATCACTTGCTGTAGCCTGCCTAACTTGGTTCCATGTAATTGACTTAATTGTGGAATCAAGGGCATAAATAGCAGAGTCAATCAAATTTTCCTCAATGTCAGTGTAATCATTTACACCATCCATTAGTTTGATGCCTCCTATGAAAGATTGAAAGATGTCAGCGGAATAAGGTAAGTCATAAGATTCAGCAGTACTAGAAATATCGTCTTGAAGCTGCATTTTGGGTGGGTGCTGTTCCCCTGTTGGGTGACGAGATATTGCATCTGCGGCTTTCTGCTTAGCACCTGGAAGATGAATGATACGGAATCTGTAACGGAGAGTACGTTCCTTGAGGTTCCTGAGACGTGTGTTGGATATGGCATCAAGGGATCTGTCTCCAAAGATTTTGAGAAGTGGCTTATGGTCAACAGCTATCACTAGGTCAGTGCATCCCAGAACAAAGAATCTTGCTTTGTCTAAAGCATAAGCCACGGCTAGTGCTTCCCCTTCCACAGGTGCATATCTGGATTCAGCAGGATGTGTGAATCTACTACCTACAAGGACAATTTTCCATCCCGTTTTACAGCAAAATGGTTTTGCCACTATACAATTGCAATGTTTCTGGAATAACCAAAATCCTATTCCACTTTTAGACCAATCTGTGGCTAGGCAAGTTGTTTTGTTCTTGTCGTATATCTTGACACCCTCTTCTATTTCATTGATGATTACTTGTTTGGATTCCTGAAAAATTTTATCTAATTCTTCAGTCCATTTGAAAGGCGTGCCAGGTTTGAGTAGCTCACGAAATGGTAACATCCTATTGGCCATGCTGAAGGCATAAGAAACCTGATTTAGGAGACCAAACCAAGAACGTACATCTGTGATGTTTTTAGGTGTTGGGAATTCTGTAATTGCCTGCAGGTATTTAGGACAAGGTTTTACACTGTCCATTGTTATTGTGAATCCAGCAAAATCCACCTGGTCTGCAGCAAATACAAATTTATCAATGTTGAAAGTTATCCCATTTTTTCCACATATATCCAACCATTCAACAGCTTGCCAAAAGCTTTCTTCAATAGAATTTGCCCATAGTAGAGTATCATCTACACATTTAGTTTTTCTGGGAATGTTGGAAACAATATCATCATAACGGTGGGTGTAGGCATCACCAGAAGCGATATATCCTTGAGGAGCAACGCAATACCGATAGCGCCCCCATGGTGTTATGAATGTGGTGAGATGTCTGTCATCTTCATGAAGTGGGACGCTGTGATAGCCGTTCCATGCATCAAAGACTGTCTTCTTTTTACCTTGTGGAACAGATCTTGCTTGATGAAACGGTGATTGAGTATGATGTGTTTCACGTTTAGCATGGGCATTTAATGCTTGAAGATCAACAGTTCTGCGAAGTTTGCCATTCTTCTTTGCACAAACGACCATCCTATGGCACCATGTAACTGGTTCTCCTAGTGGAACGGGTTCAATAACACCTAGTTTCACATCTTGGTCTAAGCCAGCCTTGACTTGGTCTTGCCAGTGTAGTGGTACTGGTAAAGGGGTATGGTATGCTTTGGGTTCTGCTTCAGAGTCCACCATTAGTCTCATAGGGGATCCATTCATCATTGTGAGTGGCTGGTGGGTACACATGTTAAAAGAGCTGGATCTGTAATAGTCAATAAGCCATTGCTGAAGCCGCTGACGGTTTTCTTCTGTTGCTGGATAAGGAATAGATGTTGGACGTGAAGGCGGAGGTTGGCGTTTTGGGCATTCACAATCGGCATTTGTTTCATATCTTTTTGTATCACCGGCTGTTTGACAAGCATCTCCAACTTGAGGGAAGTCAATGGAAATGAGACCGAGGTCAATGCATGCTTCTCTGCTGAGGAATATTCTGTCTGAGTTGTCTGTTATGTAGACGATCTGTCTCGTTGTGTGGTGTTTTCCAAGCTTGTCTTCACCAGAGAATCGTAATATTACAGCACCCAGAATGTTTATTCCTTTGTTATTTGCTGCATGCATTTTCATTTTAACTGGAATGAGATCCTTTTCAGTTAACTGAAGGGGTTGGATTGCTTTAATACCAGCAAGACAGCTTTGACATCCAGTGTCAGCCATTACATTGAGCATTGTAGATGTAGTTGGAAGGTCTACATTGAAGCCAAGATCAGAATAATCTTGAGAGGATACAGTGGCTTGTAATGATATGTATGGTTGAGGTCTTGATTTACTTTTGATCCACTTGTCATTTAGCTGATTATATAGGTGGTGATCTAATGCAATGGCATTTGCAGCTCGGTCGTGGTCCAATTCACCTATTGTGCATAGCGTATAAAATGACTCATTGCTATGCTCCATAAAAGCAGATTCCCCATGATTAGTTACTGACTGTGTTTTGGTATTGGACGAAGATGGGGGACCAAGCTTGGGTTTGTTCTTGTTGCGACACATGTGGTCGAAATGGTGACTGCGTTCACAGTATTTGCAGATATGGTTGTATGCTGGGCACATTTTCTGACGTGTGCGAAATGGTGCTTTAATACCATGGCCTTTTTCCCCACAGTAACTGCATATCTCAGCTTTATCAGACTTTGCATACCTTTGAGCGCGTCTGTACGAGCTAGTGGCATGGGCACCTTCGGAAGCATTTAATGTCGCTGATGAACGTTTCCCAGATTCTTTAGATTCAATAAATCTGAACACATCTTCAAGGTCCATGTTCTGGTTCATATTTCCAAGCAGGTCTAGCTGGATTTCATTATCGGCTATGCCACGACTTAAAATGTCCCTTAATATGCAATCTGTGTAATCTACATCTGTTTCACAGTTAGGGCATTTAAGTGTAAATTTACAAATGCTAGCTTGACCTTTGATTCTTGCCCCAAACTGACGAATTGGTTCTTCTCTGTCCTGCCGCATCTCATGTAGAATGACTCGGGCAACCATGGGATTTTCTTCACGTACTGCCAGTCTCTTGATAGCAGATAGTACCTCTTCTTCACTTTTGTTTGTAAGAGTTCCACCAGCTGAGCGGGTGATATTTTTCCTAAGAGTTTCATCACAGCATTCCAGTAATTGTATTACACGATCTTGGCCAGTAATTTTGGTTGCTATGGTATATTCTTTCCATCTAGTCAGAAAGTAAGTCCAATCTTCACTAGTACCCGCTGTAGATATTGTGGGGCGACGAATCTTGTCAGTTTTGACCTTTGTAGATGACTGAGAGGAAGTGGCATTATGGCTTTGTGCATGTATTGTCAATAGTGTGTTGACAATGGTATCTGCCACATCTTCTGTCTCATAGGTGCAGTCTGGGAATGGGCACTTTACAACTGGCATGCTGGCCTGTAGGATGGACTGTTTACCGGTAGACTATGGTCATACCTGAGCCTTCATAGATAAGATGGACACTATTTGATTTCCAATCTTTATTAACTGGAAACAATGAAGGCTGAAATGCATACAAACAAACTATTAGTAAACTCAGTAATATAATAAATGGAAAAATATGAAATACTCAATAAAGAACTAGATTATGAAATACTGATATATGTAAATAAATGTAAGTCACCTCAGGTATAAAAAGTCTTGCACACCTCCTATCAGGGTGAAGTCCAGTGTCTGAATGATTCACTATATAGGCCTACACAGTGTGCATATAGAGAATGACATGTTCTCCAGGTAAGTACTGATGCAACATAGCCTTTGGCTACATCTAACATCTGACTAAGTACTCTTGGTAAGCAATTACCTTTGAATGAAAACTACAGTATGCTCATTATTCTCTAGCATGTGAACGAAGCCTTAGAACTCCCATTGACCACATGTCTAGCCCTAACAGAGTAGGTGGCCTCCATGAAGTTCTCAGAATATGTAATAACTGGAGATGCCAGTGGCTCCTCTTCAAATACTGTTTCCTCTTTAACCAGAAGATGGTAATGCTCTTTAACTGATAAGGTATACACAAAAGGCCTACACACCTGGTCGCATCTGGAAAATATCAAAGAGAATAAATCTGATGAAATTATGTTGTTTTAACGTTGAAACAAGGTTGAACCATAATGTTGATAATACGTTGGATAAACATTGGATTTGAAAGTTGACTCAACGTCAGATAACAACATTGTATCAACCCCAGTTGTTAGACAGCGTTATTGCATGAAAAGACATTAAAATGACCTGAAACGTTTTATTTTTGGTACAAAACACAGGTACACAATTATTATAACGTACACTGTAAAAACATCCAAGTGCCTGCTTTGTATGATTTTTTCAACGCATTTAGCTCCAAAGAATGTTTTGCACCTAAGCATGGTACACCCTTTTAGCCTGGATGTGTTTAGCAGTAGGGCATGTTTGATGACTAAATATATATAGGGTATATATGTATGGCCTTTAAGTCAAAATTTCCAAGGTTTGGATTAATATATATAGTTATTTTAAGATATATAAATATATAACAAAGTCACAGTCACCTCAACCTGTCTATCTAGAACAGGGTACCGAGAACTGTCAACTTTATTAACTTCACTCCATCACATTTACAACAAAAAATGTTAGTTGACCTTGCAAGGAATTCAGTTTATTGGAATGTATTTCTGAATAACAAGTTAAGAAAATGCACTAGTTCACTAAAGACACAAAACAACTGTCACTTTTACTTTAAAACACTTTTTATGTACAGACACAGATGTGTCTGTACATATAGCCATCATCTGCGTCTGTCGTCGCCGTCGTCGCCGTCGTCGCCGTGCACTTTTACCGATAACACGATAAGTGGAAAACCATTTTACCTTTTGACTTGAAACTTGCAGAACTGATGAATATTCATAATACGCAGGTCAAGTTCGAAAATCAGCATGATCGGGTCACTTTTAGGGAATTTATGCTGTTTTTTCACTTTTTTCAGCATATATGCAGCACCGATAACACGATAAGTGGAAAACCATTTTACCTTTTGACTTGAAACTTACAGAACTGATGAATATTCATAATACGCAGGTCAAGTTCGAAAATCAGCATGATCGGGTCACTTTTAGGGAATTTATGCTGTTTTTTCACTTTTTTCAGCATATATGCAGCACCGATAACACAATAAGTGGAAAACCATTTTACCTTTTGACTTGAAACTTACAGAACTGATGAATATTCATAATATGCAGGTCAAGTTCGAAAATCAGCATGCTTGGGCCATTTTTAGGGAATTTATGCTTTTTTTTCACTATTTTCAATATAAATACAACACTAATAACACAATATAAGAAAAACGGATTGGCCAATTGTAATTATACTCACAGGAGTGGTCAATCTTACTAAAACGCAGGTTGAGTTCGAAAATCAGCATAATCGGGCCATTATTTTAGAAGTTATACTGTTTTTCACATTTCCTCAGATTCAATTATAAGGCATGTTAACAGTCTCATTATTTAACTAATAAGATGCCTAAAAGTGTTTGTTTGATATTTCCTGCATCGTTACAACATTGTTAGTTGATTATGTAAAAAACATGGTAAACTTGTTATCATGTATTGTGTAATAAAGTGTCAAAAATGGAAATAAACTCATATCATTGCAGTTTGTCAGATTCAATCATCCACTATGTTCAGAATCTCAGAATGGAGGAAATTGGACATTTAACACTGTTCTATTGATACTTTTCCCATCTCATCAATTTTCTTAGTTGGTCATATAAAAAGGCAGTAAAATGTTTATTTTGTTTTATGTTAAAAAAGTGTTAAAAATGGAAATAAACCCATTTCAGAACAGTGCTGTCTTGTTTACATTTTGGCATTTTCAAGGCGTGACTTTGAAGTTCCATGGGCCTGAAGACCTTGCTAGTCACATTTTCTGAATATCTGTGAAACAAATATTTTATAATTAAAAATTGATGGTCATTAAGCTGTTAAACATTATGTAATATTGCATCAAAATTTGAAGAAACCCCTATTTTGGGCACTGCTCCTATGATGACCATTTAAGGGAAATCATGTCACTTACTGTTCTCAAACTTACAGGAAAGAAACATGGGTCTAACATACAGCTTCAATAGGCAACGCAGTCTGTTTGGTAAATTTTTCTGGCAATTTAACAGTTTTTTGTGAAAATTTAATTTTTCACTTATTTGCATCTTTATTTTCTGTACTTTGTCTGTACATTTGACAGCTTTGCTGCCTTGTTTTTTATTATTTTGATAAAGTTAGTTACAGTATTGATAAACAAAGTATCATGTTTTCAATAATTAATATTTTTAATTACAATCCATGTCTGCAAGGTTGTGTCAATGACCAAAATACAACGTTGAGTCAACGTCACATTATGAAGGTGTTTTGACGTGGCTGGATCAACGTTGATTTTACGTTGAATTTAGGTAGATTAACGGTTATTCAACGTATCAACCTGTTTTCAACGTTGATCCAACGCGACTATGCCTGCTGGGAGATGTGCTCATGTTACATTTAGGAAATTAAATATCAGCACCACTTATTACAGTAACCTTTTTATTTTGTGAATCTATGTCTATGAACGGATTCTAGGACAATTTCCCCCCCCCCCCGGACTATTCCCCCCCCCCCCCCCGGACAATTCCCCCCGGACGATTCCTACCTCTCCCTAGAGATGCACATTGATTCAAGACTTATTCAATCAAGGAGGGAGAAATAAAACAATTAAAAATAACAGTTAATTCATCAAAGGGCTACCTGGATGAGTGAGATAATCTGCTTACCCCTGCTTTACCTAGAGATATAATTTGATCAGATTTTAATAAATTGTTCTGTACTTCTATCACGAAAATTTTATGTACTTGTACTCCATGAAAACAATTTGTTTAATAAAATTAATATTATCTATCCACGAGTTGCATCATTACACTAAGAAATATTCAGAAAATGGATGAAAAGATTTGAACTTTGAACTCTTTAATTTATATTTGTATATAAATATATATTACCTATTATTTTATGAACGTTATATAAGACGACAGACAAATACATGTACACACTTTCTTGGAGGTATTACTTATTATTTTCATTTAGAAAGATGGGCACCCCCTGTATCATCTACTCATGTGACCGTCAGAAGAGGGAAACATGCATGCTAACAACAATGGAGACGCTTCTACACGACGCCAGGAAACTCTTTGGTTAGTACAGTCTTTTCCATTAGGTGTTCTTGTTGAACCTTTTTTAAACATACGACTTTCTGTTAAACAATAAACAATAAAATCAATCATGTAAATAGACGACGCATAAAAAGTGTGTGTGTGTGTGTAGGTGTGTGTGTGTGTGTGTGTGTGTGTGTGTGTGTGAGTGAGTGTGTGTCTGTGTGCTTGTGTGCGTGATCTTGAAAACCTGCATTACAATGAGCCAAAACTTTCCAGAAACCATTGAAGATTACAACATGTAGATTGCCTACACAGATGTACTTGCATTCTTTTTAATGTGTCGAAAGGATAGGGGAACGCTCCATTTAATTTTTGTATGTAATCTGCTTCTCCCTGTTAGATTTTGGACAAGATGACCAGCTCTCTGTTGTTCTGGAAAGGGAAGGAGCTAGGATAACCAAAGAAGACGTTCTTCATGGCATAGCTAAGAAAAGAGATGTTTTAGAGCTGATGATCCTGAATCTGACAAGACAAGAATCATGGGCTCCGGAAGAAGGTACAATAAAACAAAAGAACAAACGGTCTGAAACGTTAACATTTACTTTAAGTTATGATCTCTTTAATGAAGCTGTTTACTCCCAAGACAAAGCCTAAACATTGGCCAATCCAATTAGACTTGACCAAGTTTAATTTCACATGTCAAACTAAGTTAATGCTCTATTACAGTGCCAAGTAAACTGACTAGCCCACATATACAGACGATCAGCGTCAAACAAAGCCAAAACATCCAAATAGGAGACAGCAACAGGTTTCTTCAGGCAGATTATACAGGGGATGTAGAAGATGCACAGGTTGGCATGTCGGTGCAAGGTAAGAGTTGTCACATTCATGGACGGATACAGGAATCCGCCCCCTCTCTTTCCAACAGTGGAGAAATGACACCCGCATCGCACACACACACACACACACACACACACACACACACACTACTCCTCAGGTGTATTCTATACACGTTATATAATGCTTTATGTAGGAGAATGGATTTTCATTTTTGGATTAAGTAAAAAAGTGATGTCAGTTCTACTCATCCAAATTCTGCTTCGTTTTATCTAGAAGTGAAAGGAATTTCAACCAAAATATCTATGTTCAAATATATTTTCTTTTTTTTTCTCATACTGCATTATGAATATGATGTTGATATGCGAATATTGAATATTTAATTTAAATATTTAAATATTGTATCACAGACCATTCAAAAGTTAATAATATCAAGATGGTGATGATTTTATCAAGAAAAAAAGACAAATAAATTCATAAAATGTACATAAATGTTAGTATCCTTATTATAGAAGACAAAAAAGTATGGCATTAAACCGTTTGTGTACCTTCATTTCAGCAGAAAAAACGGAAGATATTTCAGTGACACATGATCCATTACGTCGACTGTCTTCACTCATCTCACAGCCTAAGCTTTGGTACGAGCTAGATAGGACTGCCCGCCAGGTGGACAGAAACAAAGTCCTGGAGTACAGGGATGACAACGGATTTAATGTGCTACATGTCGCAGCGTTTCACAATAACGTAAATGCAGTTGTCACAATATTTCGACATTTTGATTTGTCGACACTTTCCACTCAGGTCACAAGTGGCACTCACCCTGGTGAGCTGGAGGGTTGTACTGCAAAAGAGATAGCTTTGAAGAGACACAACGAGAGAGTGGCAGACCGAATTGATTCATTTAAAAAAACTGATAGTGGAATGAATGTAATCCACAAGGTTGTAAGGAGTCAAAACATTGATAAGTTAAAAGAATTCTGCACTCGTGACCATAATTTGGTAAATATTACTGACTCAGATAATTTTACCCCGCTGCACTATGCCGCCGGTGTAGGATTCCTAGATGGCGTGAAGCTGCTTCTCGAAATGGGTGCAGACCTGAATGCTGTCACAGATGATGGTGAAACAGCCCTGGGTCGTGCCTGTAGGATGGGGTACGATGACGTGGTGGAGTACCTCACTGATCTACCGAATATAGACATCAAGAAAAGTGTGGTGTCAGATACGGGAGACATAACGTGCCTCGATGCCGCAGCGATGGGTAACTACAGAGACATATACAACAGGCTGCAGCGCCATGGTTTACCTGTGACCAGCAATACCCTGGTGTGTGCCGCATGGGGCGGTCAAGTCGAGTTAGTGAAAGAAATAGCAACAATGGTTGGAATCGATGTCAATTATGAGAACAAGCACGGGAACATAGCTCTTTATGTAGCAGCTGGAAATGGCCATGTAGATGTGGTGAAGTGTTTGATAAATGAACATAATGCTGACCCAAATATTCAGAACAAGGACGGAAACACAGCTCTCTATGTAGCATCTGGAAATGGTCATGTAGATGTGGTTAAATGTTTGATAAATGAACATAATGCTGACCCAAATATTCAGAACAACGATGGAGACACGGCTTTACATATCGCAGTTCTCAACAAGGACAACTTGGATGTTGTGGAATGTCTGTTAGATGAAGGCGGAGCAGATCCAACCATCCTAAATAACAAAGGCGAAAATCTAGCACACATGGCAGCAAAGAGTGGGCAAGTGCAATGTTTAAATGCCATTCTGAGAAGAAAGCGTACACTGATTGACTAACGAGGTCATCTCTACAAAGGGACTATCGTGTATAAGGTGTGGGGTAAGGATAGAGAAAGACCCGCGTGGCATTATGTTCTGGTCAAGAGGAAGCTTTTTGCTGACTTCTCGGTAAAACTAAATGTTACAATTTTAGATGTGGAAGATTACGGGAAAGTGCTGCACTCAGGATGGGGAAAAGAACCCCCCGATGACATTGTAAAGAAGATTCAAGAGACGTATGTAACATTTGCAGATTCCGCACACGAGGATCTAGCCCCGCTCCACCACGCAGTTCTAAAACAACACCCCGCTGTGGTGGAGAAACTTCTGGAGCTTGGGGCTGCCACAGACGTCCGCGATGCTTATAAACTGACGCCGCTGCATTTGGCCTGCATGCAAGGTAACAGAGAAATTGTGAAACTACTGGTGGAAGCTGAGGCGGACACCAAGGCGGCAGATGATGATGGCGACACCCCACTGGACGTGGCAAAACTCAACCACCAGGACCTCACTGTTGCTTTCTTGGAGAAGGCTGAGATAGTGAAATTCTTTAGAGTAGGTGTTCATTTTTTTTTTTTTTTTTTTTTTTTGCAATTTAATTATGAGATGATAAGTAGGTATGCCTGAACACTTATTTATAATTTCTCAAAATTGAAATTACATCGTTTCTCTTCTAACAGGATACTATCCAAAAGCCATTCAAAGAAATGGAAGATGTACTGGTGCATGGACTTGACAATGACATTACAGTTAATGCCTTGAAGACCCAGCTTAAAGACTTAAGTATGCACATGCCTTCATTTCTTTATCTATTTTAATAGTCACCACAGCCATTTCTTAACTTAATGGTATTTTAAGCTGGACATGATGTGATAACTTTACAACCAACTTCTTATTTATAATATATTTACAATTCAAACACGTACACATCTGAACTGAAGTCGACACAATGACAAGGAAGTAAATCTGAACTTTAATTTGAAGTTTCGAAATTGGTCTTATGTATGATTTGCTAATAGATGCGGTGGCCCACAAGTGCACTCCAAATTCCAAACGACACTCCCAATTCTAAACCTCACACCGAATTCGTAAACCTCACTCCGAATTCGTAAACCCCACTCCGAATTCGCAAACCTCACTCCGAATTCGTAAACCTCACTCCAAATTGAAAAAACTCACTCCGAATTCGCAAACCTCACTCCGAATTCATAAACCTCACTCCGAATTAAAGAAACTCACTCCGAATTCGCAAACCTCACTCCGAATTCGTAAACCTCACTCCGAATTCAAAAAGCTCACTCCCAATTCCACTATGCCAATTCTCATCAAAGTTCTCTTCGAGAAATCTTATGAAACAGTAATTCGTCTGGGACAAATAATTTTTTTTAGCTGGGCGCTTCCAGTGAAAGGTTCGAGAGAGTTTTAGCAAACAGTGCGAATTGTGTTACATTTTGGTTTGCGTGATACATACCTTACGAAAATAAACCAACAGTTTACGTCACAAGGTCAATTCACTCTCTCTCGCCAGGGACACAAATTGGGGGCAAGAAGCAATTTACAGGTTTACCATTATAAATAAAAGGACAAATTAAGTGACACTGCTCCCAATTTTCTCAACATAGGATTGATACTACTAATAATCCATACGTGTCAGGGGTGGATCCAGGATTATTTGAAGGGGGATCTGTTTTTTTTTTTTTTTTTTTTTTTTTTGGGAATGACAGGCTGCACATGCAGAGCTGCCCCCCCCCCCCTTATAGGGCGAACAGTGCTATTTGGTACATTTTAGAACTATTATTCAAAATTCTAATTTTAACATTGGTGTTTTTTTTTTTTTTACAGAATTCAAAAGGGGGGTCAAGACCCCCCTCACACGCCTCCCCCCCCCATCCACCACTGCATGTTATTCATTCGAAATCGATTAATAAAGTGTAATTAATCTGATTAATTTCAATTATTAGATTATCTATGATCTTCAATTATTAGATTATCTATGATCTTAGATGAATATTTCAGCTGCAAAAGAGTGAGGGGCTACTAATTACTATTATCAAGTATACTCGGTTATATAACAGGTACATGTGTAGGCCTACAGTATATGATAATACGGATTGTTTTGCCCATTTATAAATAATATAAGCCAATGTCGACACCCTGAAACATGTTTTATCTGTATTAAACATTCATTTCAAAATAATCATGTGAAAATGCTTGAAGTTGTAAATAATAAATAACGCACGTTTATTTACATACATGTAGTGCATAAATCTGTTCCTTCCAACGCTGTTTCAACTCGTAATTCTGTTCTCATATTCATAATACATGTATAATTCCTTACAACGACACACACAAGAAAACACGTAAACATAATATATTTTAATTGTGACTTGCTGTTAAGTACATGTATGTTTATCCCTATTTTCTTCATTTCTTCTATTACCTTGAGCTTAAAAGGGTCATACGTCTACGTCATCATTTTGTGAATGGGAATACAGCGCACCAAGTTGTATGAAAAATAACTAGTTTTCACACGAAGCCCTCTATTGGCAAAATCCCCTAGCCCATCTTAGAATATTACTTCCGACTTTATACGGCAGTGAACGGGGTTAAAATATGAATTCGGAGTGAGGTTTACGAATTCGGAGTGAGCTTTTTCAGTTCGGAGTGAGGTTTACGAATTCGGAGTGAGCTTTTTCAAATCGGAGTGAGGTTTACGAATTTGGAGTGGGGTTTACGAATTCGGAGTGAGGTTTGCGAATTCGGAGTGAGCTTTTTCAATTTGGAGTGAGGTTTACGAATTCGGAGTGGGGTTTACGAATTCGGAGTGGGGTTTAAGAATTGAGAGTGAAGTTTAAGTATTCGGTGTGAGGTTTAGAATTGGGAGTGTCGTTTGGAATTTGGAGTGCACTTGTGGGCCACCGTAAATAGATACATCTACACTTAATGCCTTTTTTAATCATTTTTTATATAAAAGAAAAATAATCACTATTTCAGTTAAACAGTTGACGAAGGGAGGGTTTTCCTGCTTTGCAGAACTGGGTCTAACAGAAGAAGACTCTTCCACAGTAGGGCACATGCCGCTCAAATAAGGGAGTGATTTGAAACGTCCGCTTCATGAAATAAATTGCATAGAGGCAACTTGTTGAAGTTGGAAATATAACAGTATGATCTCAGATCGTCAAACATAAAAGGCGATTTTATGAAAATAATATATAATAGTATATTGTCATCTGAAAAAGAAAAGACCAGATGAGAACATTTGCTACTAATTAGCTGATCACCACCAGAGCTGCAAGAATGTGGTCAACGCTTTGGTGACATGGTAAAATGGGCGTTTGTTTCTTTAAAATTTACGTGGCTGTTTGTGAGATGTGTGTTTTGCGCTACATTAACAAGTTATTAATAGCATGAGGCACCACTAATATGTGTTTTTTACAAATGCGTCATGTATAAAAATATTTACTGCTTGGAAGCTTTCGTAATTTGTATAAAATCGCTGACACTTTAGCTTTGTGATAAATAATGGACAATAAGCTCAAAGCAAAAATAATGAAATTTTACTTTTCATGCTGGAAAATACATATATAAAATGATATGAATGAAAACATCCGTTTGTAATATTTGTTGGCAACATACATGTATTTGTTTGTAGGAGTTAGATTTGTAACATCAAGGAAAAAATATATCCGCTAAAAAACGAAAAATTTAATATATGTGTGTCTTGCACTGGTTAGCTCCATTTACAATGACGGGAAATAGTTTGAAGATACACATGAGGAAACGCACAGCAGATGGAAGACCTTTATGTAATTCTCTCTCTCTCTTTTGCTGGAACCTATGAAACATCTTGTTTTTTGATATCCTAGTTGATGTAGTAGATGTTATTGACAGATAAAGTTTGAGAGTAATTGAATTGTTTTTCAAATTGACTATATAGAAGGGTACGTTAAATTTAGTGGCAATATTGCCTAAAATATTTCAAACTTAATCGCAAAGGGGTCTCTATGCTAAAATATATGAAAGCAGATAAGCTACGTAATACATTTTTCATATGCAGAAGCACACTATGTGCCTAAGGCATCCATGCAGTCAGGCAGCCTAAAGAGTCACCTAGCCACCCATATTAACCAGAAGAATCACCTGTGTGACTGCTGTGGGAAAGCCTTCGCACAGAAAACAAACCTGCAAGCGCCATAAAAATATCCGCAATTACAAGTGTGAGGAGTGTCCTATGAAGTTTGTAAATAAAGGTAACTTAAAGGTGCTTTTCATATCAGATATTTAATTTTTTAATATGGTACATTGTATTGTTATGATTTATTGTATAGTTAGTGATAGTAGCCACACCCTAAACTTCATATTTAAAGATTGTACGGAGAGAAACACTGTTATGATTATTGTTATTTTTAAAGTATGGAATTTGATGTTAATTTTTATGAGCATGTTATACAATGTAGCTTCATTGACTTTTTCTTTTTTGTAGGTGACTTAAATAGACACCAGAAAAAACACACAGGGGAAAGGCCTTTCTTGTGTACATTTTGTCCAAAGACGTTTACTCGCCTTCATTATCTCAAAGAACACATGCACATTCACACTGGAGAGAAGCCGTTTGGTTGCAAAATATGTGGCGCCAAGTTTTCTGACAGGTCGTCTACTCTGAAACATGAGAAGAAGCATGACCACACAGAACGTCAACAAAGTGAGTCTAATATTTATTTTGTGGTTTTGTTATAACATAAAATATTGAAGGAAATTTAAAATACAATGTGTGTTACAGATGTTTATTGAAGTGAAGTGACTGTTACATGTATGTCCTTTATTTTTCAGGTCTCCGCTGCCTTTTACTGTCACAATTCCCAACAGGGGGCACTTTAGGTCAGGCCCAAGACAATCCACAGCCATCAGTGACTTTTGTTATTAAGGATGAAATGGGTAAATTAAGTTTTTTAGACGCAGGAAGTAACAGATTCAGAGAACATTTTAAAAGTGACAGATAAAAAAGAATATGTGAGATTGCAATCTATTTATTTTTGTTTCTCAATGTTCATATGTACAGTTGCATAAAATTGCTTAGTTTCAGAATCAACCTAAATGTTTTTTTTTTTTTAACTGAATGAAAAAAAATTGTAAAACACTGGTTTTGCAACACATAATCAAACATTCAGTCAGTTTTTGGGGTCTGTTTTCTGTAAATCCAAATTTTTCCCCATTTTCAAATAGTTGTGAAAAATAACATTATTCTACATTTAAGCATCCTCCACCAATCACCAGCAGTTCATCTCCATGCTTCAAAGACAAAATCCAGTTGATGTTATACAAACAGTGACTACATCTGCCACACACACACAGAGGAATAGCCTATGTGAACAACGCTGTTGATACCATTGGCCACACAGGGGCGCTGATATCGCCCATGACAAGACCAGACCCAGGTCATGAGATTCCTGAACCGGCCACCATGGTGACACTGTCCTCTGATGATTTGTATGCTAATTGAGCTATGGGTTGTGTTTTTTCTTTGTTGTAGGTGACTTAAATAAACATCAGAAAAAAACAGAGGGGAAAGGCCATTCTTCTGCACATTTTGTCCAAAGACGTTTTCTCGCCTTCATTATCTCAAAGAGCACTTGCACATTCACACTGGAGAGAAGCCGTTTGGCTGCAAAATATGAGGCCCCAGGATTTCTGACAGGTGGTCTGCTCTGAAACATGAGAAGAAGCATGACCACAGATTGTACACTAATGGAGCAGTGTATTTTGTTTATGTTGATCAGTATTATATTAAGACTTAGACATGGAGAAGTGTTGGCAGAGAGTGTCACTGCTTACCTTTTTAATGACAGTGTTCACGGGATCAATGTTTGTCTTACTGGACGTTGTATACTATAGATTCTGAATCGGAAGAAACATCTGTGCATTACATCCTCTCTTTGTTACAGTACCGTAATTATTTTACAGCAACTTTTTAAGTGTTAAATTATATAAACTACATCAAGTAAATAGTTGCCATTCTGTGAACAGAATAGTGTAGAGTGCATTGTTTGCCTATTCTTTGACATCAACTGTGAACCTGTTCTTCTTCTTCTTTGCTAATTTAACGGAGAAAACTTTTCATTTTAGAGAAGAGATTCTCATGGTAAAATTATTCATTGTACTTGGACTAATAAGATGTAAAGGCTGTTACAGTAACTTTTTTCTCAATAAACATAATAAAACGTGGGAAACAAAATTTTTGTGGAAAATAATCGACAGATGTTCAAGTTGTTTAAATAACTACCATATAAGATAAACGTTTATAACGATTAGAAGGAAATGGCAAACTTCCAATTAATATTGGAACAAAACTTGTCTAGATAATAATAATATTTATTTAATCTAAAATCCGAACTTGTTTAGTAGACTTTACGATGTAAAGTGAATTATTAATGATAAAAAATCGAACGCGAAAGAAAAGAGAAAAGTGATTAAAACATGAACATTTATTGATACAAACAATGTAGCAATTAAAAATGTCGCCTCATCACTCACATAAAAAATTTGTTTGTTAGAATTACATCAAAATTATACAAATAATTATAAATAATTTTAAAGTCTTTAGTTTCCTTCTAAAAATCGCCGAGGTCTTTCCTACGTAGTACATGTAAAAATGGGAGTAAGCTCCATTCCCTAGGTGCAGCGACTTTGAAATAGGTGCTTAGTAATCAGTATTAATCATCAGTCTGCCCTCATGCAGTTAATTTTGTCTGGAACTTTGTTTGTTTTATCAAACCACTGCCAAGGCACGTTGCAAGTTGACACAGTTTGTCAACGCTATGGCCACTCGTTTAACAAGGTCAACGCAGTGTCAGGCCTGTGGGCATGCAGCAATTTGAAAAACATTTTGAAGAAAAGTGAGAAATTGACCTCCACAGAAAGTACATGAAACCTATATCAAATTTGTTTTCCATGTTGATCTTTTCTGGCTAAAAAGGTGGTTCGCTCAAACGCCCCCCCCCCCCCCTTCCAGTGCATACGGACCTGTAATGTTTTACATTTCCAGCACGTTTGGTATTGTGCACTTTGCCCTACTGCTGTATCCTTCACTATGTACTTTGTCCGCCTTTATCTATGTGATTAAATTATCAATACTTGAATTGTTGCAAGTCACTAAATTGCGAGATAAAGATTGACCTGTATTTAATGATTGACAAACTTAGACTGGTTATATTAATTTTAAAATATGTTTCGGGAATATGAACCGGCAGACTTGTCTAAATAAACCCGTTCAACAATTTCACAACAGAAAGAATATTACATCTCCTTCATATTATACATATATCCGTCCTCCAACTGTAGATTTAAATAGGAAAATGGCACGTTCAATGTACAGTATGTACTACAACTTTTTATCATGTGGCGTGTGCCTGAAATGACCTGCCAAATAACTTATCTGTTTATTTGTATAAATATATCGATGACGCGGACCCAGTCCCCTGATCACCTGAGAACGCCATGTTGACTTGGAATAGACGTTAAGAAGATTTTGAAAAATATTTGAAAAGTAAGTATTTTAGTTTCTTGTAAATTGAAATGGGTTTTACTTCAGCTATTGCAGTACACTCAATGGGATCCCCTGTCAATTACAACTGATTTAAACGACAGAAACCCAAATATTTCATCATAAACTACTGGTAGAAGGTTTTAGCGTGGTCAATAGTTTGATTATTGGGTGATAATAAGATCATCAAAGGAAAAATGCTTGGCCGAAGTTGAGTTGTTAACCAAACTACACTTGTTTTCAAAACGGCATAATTTTTGAAGACGCAATCTTCTGAACTTGCTAGATGTGATGTCACAAGGCTAAAACGAACACTGACGTAATTATAACTGTCTTAGCTTCAAATTGAACAAAAACACCAAAAGATGTTGACTCTAAAAACAGTTCTATGCACATGTATTATAAATGAAGGTCATTGACTTGACCTTCATGCACGTCGTCCATTTTATAATTTAAAACATTATAAAATAGTAGAACGTGAATATTCCGCAAATCAAAATGGCGGATCCAGTCCCGCCCCTTACACACACACACACACACACACACACACACACACACACACAGTAAGAAGGCTTTACTGAAGTGAGGATTACAGAAAATACACCAATCTCATTACAGATTATTCATCCCCACCCCCTAAATTCATTATAGCAAATGCGTACATGGTGCGTCTGGGGTACGAAAACCAAAGCATGATTTATACACGCTGCAACAGGTACAGAGTACCTGTAGGCCCCTAACTTGTTGCCGTTTTAAGATATAGACCTTCATTATCAAAGTGTTATTAATAGTCCAACAATTAAGATATCATTTCGTCGTCGCGCTGAAGATACGTTAACAAAACAAGGCAGCAAAGCTGTCAAATATACAGACAAAAAGCTGAAAATAACAATGCACAAAATAGGCTACTGTCAATTCTGATGCAAAAGTACGTAATGCTTAACTGCAAATTCAACATCAAATTTTAATTATGCTCAACAGGTAATACCAATGTAAGTAAAATGTGTAACAAGCATAAGGCTTCAGGCCCGTTTACTTTACAGATGGGAAAGTGTGCTATTGTGTATTTGTGTACATTTGTAAATTTGTGTACATACTATAGCTATTTAATTATTACCACCGGTTGCGTATTTATCAATTAATCAGTCAGTCAATTTGTAGATTTGAAAAAAAAATACTTTGCACATCGCTATCCTAAACCTTGTGCGACTTTAATGGAAGTACTGTAATTTTTTTTTCTTTAACAAGATATGGTGTTGTTTCTTAGAACATGCACTTGTTGTGAATCGTTAATCATTTAAAATATATAATGCAGCTATAATACTATGTGCCGTGTGATTGCTAACACGGTGCTATTTTACTGTAATCTTTCAAACATCGAACAATTAGGTTTGTAGCATAAAGATGCCGGGTATTATTAAGAGCATATTTGTATTTGGACTTACTTCGTCGATTAGATCATTAGGCTAGTGTTAAAACATGATCTTAGAAACTGCATATTCAAAATTTAAGATAGTTATAGTATGCCGTAACGTTTTATATATACGTATTAACAGTAATACGCATCATATTATATCATTTATCTATTTATTAAAATGACCAAAACAATAGTAAAAAATCATCCACAATTTTTGCTTACCAAAAACAATTTGCGTATCCATGAGAAGAAAAAAAAATTGAGGAAATTTTCTTCCATTTTGTTTTAACAGTCTATCGATGTTTGATCTTGGTGTATATTGAAAGGCATATTGCTTGCAAGTATTCTTTATATTTATTGGATAATTACCCTGTAATTCGTAGGTTGTATGATGGAATGTTTTGATATCTGCCACTCTTGCCGATTGTTTTATTCAGAGATCTGAACATTGCTTTGCGTTAAGATATCCTATATGATCAAGCTAGGGATGCTTCTGTAATTGGAAACCCATTCATTATTCACTGTACATATACAGTTCATTTTCTACCGTGCCGTCACCACAGCTGTAATTCTGCACCATGGTCTCTGTGTCGTCGATATCAAGGTTGGAGGCATATATATATATCATTTTGCACCATTCTTACAAAATCACACGTGTCCTCTTCTGTTGGATTTTGTAAATGTATGTCGCCTTCACAACAATGGGTGTTCAAGTAACCGCTATCGCTTTTGTTTGAAATCTCGTGAGTGCAGTAGTTTGCGGGAGCATTTGATTCCGAGTTTGGTAGCTGGGAATAAGTTTTTGCGTCCATCTGGGTTTGTGATAATTGTGTTATATATGCCTTTCTCAGGTGCAGAAATAGTGGCTGCTGATCTGGAAAATAACATGAATTAATTCACAATGAAAGCTCGTTTTAACAGCAAGTATACATGTGCATGTACTATGTAGATACGTATCTATTACAAGTAAAGTAAAAGTCATGTTACTTAATGCACCGCAAATTTATTAATAAGATAATCATGTAAGAAATTACGTGATAATTGATACAGAGATGGTTAAGTAAATCTTGGGGCTTAAACCTAGTGACGCTGGGAAGATGGTCATTTTCTATTGTCTGTCATTGTAAAAACATTTCTAGTCAACTATTTCATACTTCATGTGTATTGGTCAGCCAGATTTGGTGGTCAGTTGATGTCTGTCTGTTTGATACTTCTGAAAAGCCTTTTTGACATTTAAGTATCCCTAAGTACGTTTTATACAAATCTTTACCCCGAGCAATGTGAATGTACTGTTTTATTGTCAAAATCTACTGGCGGTAAACAGATGCTGACTGAGAAGGCGGATCAGTCCTACCTCTCGTTAATTCACGCTTATACAGGGACATGTATGTGTACGTCGTATAATAAGAGCCCATACACAGTTTACGTTCAGACATAAATGTTGCATTGATGATCTTAAGTCTTAACTTCAACGTGGGCACAGGGTAGAAGATGCTTACATTCGTCGTAGTACAGGCCTACCCAATTACCAGTATCATGCCCCATCACAAATTGTGTAGGCCTTCCTGTCATCCGGGTATCGCTTAGGATCATCGCTATCACATTGCGCGCCAGGCAAAATGAGTGAAGTGGCTGATACTCCGTAATGCGATCTGACACACACCTTGAAAACGGGTAGTGTGGTCTGACATACCGGTTTATTCAGGATCCGTAGGTGCCGCGTCTGGTAGTTGGGTAGGCCTGTAGTAGTAGTTCATAGGCCAAAGCAGTTACAACTTTAACTGCAACTCCTGCAGATAATCCGATTCCAAGCCCAGTACTCATAGGTCCTGTAATTAAAAACAATATAATAGAAAGTCCAATGAGTAAAATACCCACGTGATATGACCTGTATTATCCGTATTGAGACCCTGGGATTCATTCCTAGTACTACCACTCCTGTTTTACCGGTCCATAATGTGTCTACTACGTGTACCATCGTCCAAGGCAACTGACAGTATAAACGATGTACACTTCGAATTAGTATTATACTGCCTGTATATGAGTGTGTGTGTGTGTGTGGGGGGGGGGGGGGCAGTATGGGAATAGAGAGAAAGGAGCAGGATGCCTAAAAGTCGGTGTCTTAACTTTTTTTAATGCTTTTATTGACTCAAAGAGAGAAATATAGAAAATGTACATATATAATTAAATATTTAAACAGATAATCAAAGATTAAATGCATATAATACTGATGATAATGACGGTTATTAAATACTGATAGCTAAAAAAAGAACATACATGTAAATATATAGAAACTACACGATTTTAAGGTTGAACTAGTAAAAATGCCAGAATGCACAATGAAAATAAATAATATCCGATTTTGGTAAGTTATAATTTTGTCAATAAACTTAAATTGATATTGGACATCATAGCAGGTAGGTAATACAAAAACCAGCGCGATTTTTTTGGAGAGACTGTCATAACGTAATGGCAGTTTTAGGAATTTTCCCTTTTTATTGTTGTTAAGAAAAAAAAAAAAAAACTTTTTTTTGTTCACTTTTTTTCGACTGTCATAAACCATTCTAGAGTTATTGCATATCATCATGATTTTAATAAAGATTCCCCCTTATGTTCACTAACAAGTTCAAAGGCATACGTAATTTTATACTTTGTTTGAAAAAAAAACCTCTATATTCTTGAATTGCAGACGTTTTATCAATATCATTGGGTTTCGTGAACAATTCAAAGAATTTCTGAATAGACATTCTGATATCTTGATCCTCTTTGGGTGCTAAAAGTGCAGTTGCTTTTTCATCAGCAGAACAGCTTGGTGCGTCCGCCATTTTGTTTGCGGTAAGATCAAAGTCACTGATTTTCTAACGACTGTTACGGCTCTGTCTTACCATAAAAAATGATAAATAAATAACTAAATTGTACCAAGAATTAGTTAAATTATCTAGGTAGGGGTAACAGAATTTTCAGAACTTCGTTACTCTAACTCTAAAACACGATTAAAAACTTTACAAGCTAGTTGTGGTTGCTGTTTTCGGTTAAATAAACTTCTGTAACCCCCAGTCGAACAGTTGGTTCATTCTCCGCATGAATATGTGGCTAAATACGAGGAAATAACATCCGGGACGCCGTACGGAGCTTTTGGAAAAATGGCGCGAAACGCGCAGGTTGAGCAAAATTCGTAAATAGTGGATACTAAACGAGGAAGTGAAATCACCGGCGATTTGTCGCAGCATTTTCGTGGCTGGAGGCTTACAGCGGAGAAATGATACATTGTTACACATATCCTTAGAAAGCTCTTTCAATGCACTTTTTAAATATATTTTCATATTTATCATAGGACCCAAATATTGAAAGTTATCAACTTATCATGGAAAACAAACAGCGAGGTTAGATTTCTTCCCGTTTTTGACTGCGTAAGCGGTGTGACCTGACCTGCCTAGTTCAAGTGCATTCTGAATATTCCAATGGCATTCTTATAAGAATTTAGGTGCATTTTTTAATCTAGTCATTCCAGCTGGTTCTGCTTGCAATTGATTCCTGCTTTTTCCGAATTAGTGTGACGGGGGATTTACTAGAGCATGTATCAAGGTCGACCTTATTCTGGGGGAACGGGGACTTGCTAGATGGCATGTCCCCAGCCTAGGTCAAGTACTGGTGTTGATAGATTACTGAAAAAAATTAACAACAAAAGTGACTCCCAACAGCGGGTTTAGTAGTACAAATGAAGGTAATTGGACTGACTTAGGTCGTTTGTTTTCTAATTTTGTACGTGTAAAGGTCACTGGTCTGCAAGACAAAATGGTTGATTCAGTCCCACCTTTCTAATACACTATGAAGATGGTGTACGTCTAGAACTAAAGTGAGGCTTGAAGAAAACGCCCTAAATTCTTAAATCGTTTATCTTGACTGCAAAGACTACAACAAAATGCATGATAAATACACATTTGTGACGAGAATGATTAATGGAAGTTCGGGACCCTCTGTTTCTCAGAACCCCTGGTTTCTGAATCTGAGGGTTCACATTGAAAAACAGAACCCCCGTAATAGCTTGTGAAACGTAGAATCCGTTTATAATTTTTAATTATTTAAAAAAAATAATTTTGAACCACACATAGTGTGTGAAGTTGGAAAGTCGAAATTCATTAAACTAACAGATTAACAAGACCGGAAGTTAAAAATCTTTGTAAATGCTATACAATACCAAAGATAGGTGGATAAATGGTCATGACACTGACTGTTAGTGTGTGGGTTTATAAGTTTTGTTACTCGGTGGAATAAGATATCACAATTAATGCTTGAACCGTGATGAGACTCTTCAATATGAAACCTTTGCTGTTGAATTAAAAGGACAAGGATTGCGCGTTTGAAGATGTGCTGTACATGTACCCCGAATACTCAGATGTATAACCTCCACGATTCAAAATGCGTCACATGACCCCTATTATATTTTTAAAATGACACTTCTCTGGACTGTTAGTTTAAAAGAAAAAAAAAGGGCGCGGCGGGCCCTGAGGTGGCATCACTCTCTGTCATGTCATGCCAGTTTGGACAACGAATAACGTTCAGAGATATGAACAGATATAATACATTTAAGTGTGCTAGCTTCTAAAGCAAGAATTCGCATGTTTTCATGAGTTGAATTATTCCCCTTTGGGTCTCGTGTAGATGACTGCTGTAGCTACATGTACACCTACATATATATGTTTCTTTTATAAACGCTGTCTTTACCGAAACTTTAGTCAGTGTCGCGTTTATCACGTTAAAGTTGCATACAGAACAACGTATCACGTAGTTACCTCTTGTGTCTTTTGCAGCTTAGGATTATCTTCCCCTTAAAGAAGACTTCTTTTTTTTCGAATCAAATGCTATGTGGGGTAGATGTGGGCTGAGGTGGGGATAAGGGAGTGCATCTGGGCCACACTCGATAGCTACACAAGCCATCCCTCACCTTCAGTAGATCCTCCTATGTGTGGGGATGATATTTACTTTTGCTTTAGTTGTTACGCGGACCATCTGAATTGTTACTGCAACTTATTAATGAAGTAAAAATATTTGTACGTGTTATTCATGAAAATGCCTTGTCTCTAAGGCAAAAAATACCAGAACATGAACACAATGCCCATAGCCCTACATGACTAATTCTAATTATGAAAATCATGTAAATTATAATAAAAATAACTATAATAATAATAATAAACAAAGATTCTTCTAAGTAAAGTGAGACCAAAGTTACATTAAAATAAGTTAATAAATTTTTACACAAGCTACATTAAATATCAAACCATACCTTCACTCTGCCAGTGAGTAATAAATGACCGCCCAGAGCACGTTCGACATCGCCGTTTTTACAACTGACCATATGAATAATTGAACACATAACCGTATTGAGCACTGTTAGTATTTTCTCATCTAACACAATCTGAACAAAACATAAGAACATCGTGGAAATATGAAAATTATAACTTATTTATAATTTCTGTCGTGTCGGCTACACTACGTACTGGGGCGTGTGTTTGACGTTGAATTTGAAATATATCTTGTTTATTTGGAGTGTTTTATCTTGTAAATATGTTGTTTTTGTGTATCATATTCAACAAAATCTGCGTTATATGCCTGTTTTAATAACATAATACAGCATGATGGGTACGGTATGTTGATTACAGAGATAATACTGCGACTATTAACTCTGCTCAAACCCAAAGCGCAACTCCGCGACTTTTCCCTGAGCCCGGTTTCAATTCAGCCCTTTGAATCAAAAAGTATGATAATCTAATACATGTACATGAATTACACACGTAACATATGCTCATGTTACATGCCCATCGCCTAACATTACTCAAATCGTTATTTATGATGTGGAAACATGCACCAAACTATATGCACGTTATACGTCTTTTAGGGCAAACAATTCTTGAGGGTATTCATTATCATTTCCACCAAGAAGATGGCCACCCCTTGTATCATCTACTCATGTGACCGTCAGAAGAAGAAAACGTGTAAGTTAACAACAATGGAGGCACTGCTACAAGACGCTAGAAGGCTGTTTGGTAAGTACAGACGTTTTCGCCAATATATTTTTTGTTGTTGCATTTTTAAAACCTAGTCTACATATATAATTGTCACTGTGACATTGCAAAGTACTTCGTAAAATATAACTTGCAAAGATCATGTAAAATATTTATATATACCTCCTATGGAAGACGGAACAAAATGCTGACTAGAGTCGGGAGATTACAAAAGTTATATCCCCAGCGAGAAATGACAGACAATGCGATCAACAAGTTAATATGGTTATTTACAAGAATTGCCCTAAACTGCACCCTTCGTTTCTCGAAAATATGAGACCTCTTATTTTGATAACCTAAATCCGTTATAGTGAAGGGTGTTCAAACGAGCAAATATTTAAGTTCAATAAAACCGTAGGCTATTATACCAAAAGGGTAGAGGTAATGTTTTTATCAATTTGATGTTATATGGTTATCTACTGTCTATATGTTAGGTTATAGGGAAGAAGAAAGGCTTTTCGTTGTTTTAGAGGGCAAAGGAGCAGAAATAGAAGATGAAGAAATTCTACTTGCCTTAGGACAGAAAACCAATGATGTTTTAGAGCTTGTGGTTGTGAATCAGACCCGACAAGAATCATGGGGACCGGTGGAAGGTAGGCAAATGACAGAGAGGTGTTTTTTATATGAAAATTGAGTGCCGTCCAATTCAGTGCAGCAGGACAAACATGAATCTATTTCAAATAAGAATGGATATGCTGTTGAATGATTAATTTATTATGACCTGGTTTTTCCAGTGCCAAGCAAACTTACTAATCCAAACATACAGATAATTAGCATCAACCACAGCAACAACATCCAAATAGGAGACAGCAACAGTCTTCTTCAGAGAGATTATACGATCGCGAGGGATGTGGATGAAATGCTGGATGTTGTGTCAGTCCAAGGTAAGTACTACCACATTAAGGGGCGGGCGCGCGCGCGGATCAAGGAGAGAAATATATACATGTAAATTCTATTGTAAATTTGTAGACACCAATTTTTGCTAAACAATGCACAAAATCCACATTTGAATTCTTCCGTCTTAATATTAATATTCTATACCAAGACAATTTTGATTAATATGGTTCATAATAACAAATATTTGCTGTAGTGACGCTACCGCAAGTGCTGTATGCCAGTAAGTTACATAAATTGTAGAAATATATCGAGTTTCATTCCAAACCAGGCAATACACGGGGCAATGAAAAGGTGTTATTTTTATATAACACAATGACCTAACAATGTATCAAAATAGGTTTTTATATATTCTCACGCCCCAACCCCCGCCAATCACAATACAAGAATCGTTGACAAAATTACAATCTTTAGATTTAAAGCAATTCTTTAAGATCTGTACTTTCGGTCACTCTAGTTAAAGCGAGTGACTTTTAAATTTTATCCGCAACAGTAGAAGTAAACTTATTTAAATCTCAAAAACAAGCTGAACGTGCATGGAGATTTAGCAGAAAATGTGTAGAAAATGTGTCGACAAAACACGTACATGTAATACCTCAAAACATCACTAAAATCTTTTCCGAAATACATTGGTTAACATAGTCTTAGTTTATACAATAAACGTAATTTAATACTTTATGTACATGTAGGAGAATGGATTTTAATTTTTGGGTTTAAGTAGAAAAGTAATGTCAGTGCTGCTAATCCAAATTCTGTTTAGCTTAATCTTCAGATGAAAGGCATTTCAATCAAAATGTATATGTACATGTTCATATTTTTTATGGATAAGCCCATACTGTATTATGAAGTTGATGTTGACCTGCTAACATTGTATATTGACATTAACGTTGTATCACATACCTCTTCAGAAGTTAATAATATTGAGATGATGATGATTTTATCAACTGCAAATCCCTGAGGCTCTTCATGTACCAAAGAAAATGACAAACGTATTCGAAAAAGGATTTATATGTGGTGCCCTTAATATGTGAGCAAAAAGTATGAGATAAGACGGCGTGTGTCAAATGTTTGTGTTTATTACAAAGAAGACAGTTTGTTTTAATTTAAAGATAAAAAACATCCCTTCATTTCAGGAGAAAAAACGGAAGATATTTCAGTGAAAGCTGATCTGTTACGCCGCCTGTATGCACTTATCTCACAGCCTAAGCTTTGGTACGAGCTAGATAGGACTGCACGCCAGGTGGACAGAAGCGAAGTCCTTAAGTACAGGGATGATAATGGATTCAATGTTCTACACGCTGCAGCGTTTCACAATAACGAACATGCAGTTCTGACAATATTCAGACATTTTGATTGGGCGAAACTTTCCACGCAGGTCACAAGCGGCACTCACCCTGGTGAGCTGGATGGTTGTACTGCCAAAGAGATAGCTTTAAAGAAACATCACAAGAGTGTGGCAGACCGAATTGATTTATTAGGAAAACTTGAGAGTGAATTGAAACCAATTCACAAGGCCGTAAAAAGTCAAAGTATTGATGAGATTAAAAAAACCTGCAATTGTGACCAAAACACCGTAAATATGACTGGCCCAGAAAAGTGTACACCACTTCACATTGCTGCCGGTGTAGGATTCCTAGATGGCGTGAAGCTGCAGGGCCGTAGCCTCCGGGGGGGCAGGGGGGGCAGCTGCCCCCCCTGGGATTTAGAAGTTTCTACACTGGTAGGGGGACACCCCCTCCCCCCTCGGGGGCTTCGCCCCCTCGTGTCCGCTTACTGCCCCCCCTGGCATTTTGCTCAGGCTACGGCCCTGAGCTGCTTCTCAAAATGGGTGCAGACCTGAAAGCTGTCACAGAGTCTGGTGAAACAGCCCTGGGTCGTGCCTGCAGGATGGGGTACGATGACGTGGTGGAGTACCTTACTGATCTACCAAACATCGACATCGAGAAAAGTGTGAATTCAAATATGGGAGACATAACGTGCCTCGATGCCGCAGCGATGCGTAACTTCAGAGACATATACGACAGGCTGCAGCGCCATGGTTTACCTGTGACCAGCAATACCCTGGTGTGTGCCGCATGGGGCGGCCACGTTGAGTTAGTGAAAGATATAACTGCAATGGACGGAATCGATGTCAATTATCAGAACAAGTACGGGAACACCGCTCTGCATGTAGCATCTTCAGATGGCCATGTAGATGTGGTTAAGTGTTTGATAAATGAACATAATGCTGACCCAAATATTCAGAACAAGTACGGAAACACGGCTCTACACCTCGCAGTTCTCAATAATGTTGGCCTGGATGTCATGGAATGTCTGTTAGATGAAGGCGGGGCAGATCCAACCATCCTAAATAACAAAGGAGAAAATCCAGCACACGTGGCAGCAAAGAGTGGACAAGTGCAGTGTTTGGATGCCATTCTGGGAACACATACTGGATTGATTAACAAACGAGGTAATCTCGACGAAGGGAGTCTGGTATATATAGTCCGCGGTAGTGGTAGAGGAAGTCCTGCGTGGCATTATGTTCTGGTCAAGAGGAAGCTTCTTGCGGATTTCTTAGAAAAATCAAATGCAGAATGTTTAGATGTGTCAGCTTACGGGAAGATGTTGTACTCAGGATGGGGAGAAGATCCTCCCGATGCCGTTAGAAAGAAGTTCCAAGAGTATGGAACATGCCAAGATTCCGCCCCCGAGGATCTAACCCCTCTCCACCATGCCGTTCTACAACAACACTCCGTTGTTGTAAAGAAACTTCTGGAGCTTGGAGCTTATGGAGCTAGCGATGCTTATAAACTGACACCGCTGCACTTGGCCTGCATGCGAGGTAACCTAGAAATTGTGAAACTACTGGTGGAAGCAGGGGCGGACACCAAGGCGGCAGACGACGATGGCGACACCCCATTGGACGTGGCGAAACTCAACCACCAGGATCTCACTGTTGCTTTCATGCTGAAGGCTGAGATAGTGAAATTCGTAAGAGTAAGTGGAAGACTGAAACTGATGAGAGTTAGCTTCAATTTGTCGATAACATTAATGCACTTAATTTACATTTCACTCTGAGCTTCAAAACTATTAAGCGACGTAATGGTGACATTTTTTTTTTTCAATTATATACTTGATACTGTTTAAGTCATTAAGATTATTTGTGATGCTAAAGGGTTGGTGACGCTCTTATCCACACAATATTAGTTATATCTACTGAATCCTGTAACTTCGGGCTATACTCTGACACGTCTGAAAACTATGTAAAAAGAAAGCAATAGAACACACACCGTCAGGTACAGCGATTAGATAAACAGTATAGGTTGGACTGGTAGGCCTAACCGTCTTGTTCATTAATGTCTAAAATAATTTTTTTTTTTGCAAGGCTACCTCCAACAATTCCACTTTTACCAGAGCGGAATTGTCCAAAGGTTAGATCCTGAGAGGGGATTCCTAAAGGGATACTTATGTTTTTTTTTTCAAAATTTAATACTTACCGCGGTCTTCTTACAGGAAAAAATGCAAAAGCCAGTCAAGGAAATTGAAGATTTAATGGAACACGTCCTTGACACTGACGTAACCGTTAATGGCTTGAAGACGCAGCTTCACGACATAAGTATGCATGCTTATTTCCTTTTCAATAGAACAAAGTTTTTTGATATAAAATAGTCAATATTTAAGCTTCTGTAACTAAACAGAATAGTACAAAATGAAAAAGTTCTATATGTAATTTAATGGCCAACACATGCATTTTTGAGTTTAAGGCAGAATAGGAAGAGAGTATATACCAGAAACTTGATATTTATTTTAACATACACATGTGCAGTGTGAATTGTAATGAACTTTGAAGATTTCAATTTATATGCGTTGCTCATCTATGGATATATGTAAATTAAATCTTTGTTTTTAACATCCAAAATTATTTTGGATTGATGTTACAGCTGTTCAGCTGACAGCCGGAGGGTTAGAATGCTTGGCAAAATTGGAATCAGCGGAGGATTATTCCAAGCATCATAAGAAGGAAACCGCTACAGCCGACAAGGGGGTCAGCGTCTCGGTGAATAAATCTAGGCGCTTTCGTCTCTCTATAATTATTTGCAAAAAAATGTTTGCAAGTATACTAATCTGCTCGATTGTGTGTTTGCTTGTGGTTATTTTCTGGTCTAGCGATAGTGGTCACAATTTTACAAACTTTTATTTTAATATTTTGTAGATTGATAACATACCCAGGATTTGTTTTCATTAAGATCATGGTGTTGACGGTTTATGTGTAAAAAAAAATCTGAAGTTTTAAAACATTAACTTCTATAAGAGAGGCTAGGAGAGTGCCTCAGAGGGAGAGAGAGAGAGATCAAGGATACATGTGAAGTCAATTTTGTTTGCCTCAAAAGCCAACCAAATATCAGCATATACTTTCAAATAGTATAACTAAAAGAATAATCAAAAGACATCGTTTAATATTACCCGAAAAATATATCTGAACAGATTTTTCTGCTAGCTTTCTATAGCGTACATAAATGGGGCAGATAAATAGGTCAGATAAGTAGGTTAAATTTCTGACCAAACTTTAAAGAAAAGAGCAACGTAAAGCTCTTTTATGGCTGATCGAGTGATCTATTCAGTTTATCCCTTGGCATGTCGAATTTATGTGAGTCGTATAAGAAATTAGTAGAAGTGGTTTATATGCGTTACTGGGAATCCACACTCCACCGACGCTCGGTCCATATGTCTTTTTAAGTGTTTCTACTGTCAGCATGCTATCACACCGCTTATTAATCAACGATGCGTTTGCTTTGAAGTTAATATGTGAATCTGTCCTGTGTGACAGTCTAGGGCACTTACAAATGTATTTCCTGATTGTTGATGGAACGGTTAAAGCAAATTGTGTCGCTTAAGAAAAACAACGCTTAGAACGTAAAAACCTAGTAATGGTAAGGATAAAGTAAATAATATTTTAATCAGCAGATTTTATAGTAAGATAAGAAATAACAACCAATCTTGATTATGAATGCCAAAAATAAGACCGAAAGCTTCAGTGACACTGTGATCCTATTTTATTTAACTACCTTTAATAGGTCTGTCTTTATTTTAAACTTAACGGGACAATAACTTTTCGTATGAGATCTACATGTATATTTCACAATAAAAACATCGTGAACAACTCATAGAAATATAACATATTCTGTTGTACCACAAAAACGACAGTTATAGCTATTATCCTGATATCTGAGCTTGTCTTTAGATCACGCGATCCCAATTGATGGCTACACTCTGTTGTAACCTGTGAAGAGATTATATACAGTATATTTTTAAAAAAATTAGAAAAAAACGGGGATTAATTTTAAATGTAAAATTAGATTTCAAACAAATTGAAGATAAATGATGGAAAAACATAATTTTTAGTTATTACTCAACCCCACAACAAGGGCCTTGCTCACAACTTGCAACTTAAAATTGGAGCTAGTATGGCATTTTCCTCCCCCCATGTAAAAAATTTAGGAGTATACTTTGATTCTACACTTTCAATGGACAAACAGATCTCCAACATCACAAGGTCTTGTTTATTCAACATTCGGAATATTGGCACCATAAGGAAACATCTGAATCATTCGTTTGCTGCTACAGTTATACACTCATTGGTAACTTCCAGGCTAGACTATTGCAATTCTGTATAATATGAATGTCCAGATAATAAGATCAAATCTTTTAGATTACAACGCATCCAGAATATCTCAGCACGGCTTTTAATGCTACAGCCTAGGGATTGCCATATCACTCCAATTTTAAAGCATCTGCACTGGTTACCAGTTAGGGCCAGAATTTTATTTAAGGTTTTAGTTTTTACACATGCTGCTTTTTATAATCTAGCTCCACCATATATAACCGATCTAGTCAAACATTATAGCCCTCAAAGATCCCTGAGGTCTGGTGACAAACTTTTACTGAAAGTTCCAAAATCAAGGTTAAAATCATATGGTGACATATCATTTTGTGTAGCTGCACCAGTAGAATGGAATAAGTTGCCAATTTTTATTCGACAAATAGAATCACAAGAATCTTTTAAAAAGGAATTAAAAACTCATATTTTTAAGACATTTTATTCATGAATTTTAAATTTTACAATTTTAAAGAAACCTTGGATTTTTACTTTTAATTACTGTTTATTACAATTTACTTTAGCTCTTATTTATATAAAATATATCTTAACCATTTTTATCTATAAACTTCTTTGTATTTTATGTTGTACAGTGTATTGAACATTTTATGGATTTTAGGCTTGAAATACATATATTATTATATTATTATTATATTATTCATTAACCATTGGTTAGTATGGGAAAATTGTTGTTTATTCTAGGAAAATTCAATTTTTTGACCAAAATGAAGCGTTATTATCCCTTCAATATTTTGTAAATTTGATGGATTTTGGTACACAAAAGGCTAGCTGTTATAGTGCAAAATTGTGTGATTTTAGACTTTAAGCATATATTAGTATTTAAGAGGTATATTCATGCTTTACCTACTGATAAGAGCGACTTCTCAAACTTCGGTGTTTTTTTTAATCAGGTTCTTGCAAATTGTACATTCGAAATTTTAGGTTGTACGTTATTTTAAGTACAAAATAAAAGTCTTATCGCTTGCAAGTGCCTTGTCTTTCATCCAATTGCTAATAATTAGGCTATATGGTGAATTATAACGATTTCTAATTGAACATGTGTGAAAAGCCATATAATAAAAAGCATGTCATTCGTCACCTACAGTATGCCGGAAATCATACATTTGAAAGTGTTTGTACGCAACATTCGAAGGGCCACTCCACGGGAATTTCCCTCCACGCGTGAGATAAAAGTTTATCTGACTCGTACCTAGTGACGTTGTTATCTTCTCAGGCTTCTCGGTTTTGCCATTGCCAGCTTGCAACGTCCGTATTTACATACACGGTACAAGGCTGCGATACAAAACACCCCGCCATTTTTATGTGTAAGCGAGGCGATGCATGTGGCACCAGATGACATACATAGAATCAAAGTGGAAGGAGTGGTCAAGCAATAATTCGGGTGTAGAAAATTGTTGTTTACCCTAAGGAATTCATTATGGCGGGGAAATCCCGTGGAGTGACTCTTTACATAAAGTGACATTTCAACCGTCAACAAAACAAAGTTTTTTTAAAGAATAAAGACGTAAAGATGAAGGGGACATGGTGTATAAATAACTTACAATAAACGAAATACATCCCATGCACTTATTGTGTGAGAATTTTCATTATACTTGTAAGCGTGTAAGGCATCTTGGTGAACCGCCTTATTTTCCACCCTGTTGCAGACTTTACGAAAGGCGTCGGACCGTCGGACATGCCTGGCAAATTTCGTCTCGGTCCGATAAAAAAACCTGTATCGTCGGACCTTATGTCCGGCGAGTTTTCAAACTGACTGGGAATGTGAAATATAAGGAATACGTTGTTGTTTCTTTTCTGAACGATATATTTTACTTCATTCGAAAAGAGAGACGGGGTGAAAATCTCGGGGAGTTCCCAGCTAATTATACATAATTTATTAACCTCAGTTTCACTCACAAATACTATTTTGTGACTGGCTGAGGTTGGGGAATTCCTGAATGATGTAATGTACAGTCTCGTTTTCGTTTTCGTAATACCCTACACAACAAAATGGCCGCAACACATGTGCTCGTTATTTGCGTTTTTACAGACTTGATCCTCTGTTTCTTCATTATCAGTCGTACACAGTACTCATGGATACTCAACTAAGCCTTTTGCTTAGAAAATGACGTTGTTGAACTTTAAACACTTCGTTGGTGCAAAGCGTGGCAAAAATGAAAACGAAGTGAGGAAGAGAAACGGAAGTTTAATAAAATTGGAAAGAAGGTAGGCCCTGGCGGACTTATGATCTGTAGGAGAGGAAAATAGTGTGTGCCGAGCGTAAGGAGTACTAAAGTTATCATTTTTATCAATAGCAACATAAATGTTACTGCTTTATTACGATATTTGATATTACTAGCTACACATTCTTCATAATTGTAATGCTTTTAGTCCTTGTGTCATTCCACAGCGTCTTTTTCATTAAATAAAAAAAAAACTTGTTATGCAAGTAATTTTTTGCCTATTTTTTGTTGTTGTTGTTGTTGTTTCTTTTTGTTTTTCTTTCTTATTTTACTTTTCTACAAATATATATTGTCAGGAAAAACAACAGCGCTTAGAACGCTTCCAAAATTATTTATTCTATATTCATACAGTACTACATCTCATGTAAACCTACTGTCACAGGTGCATGTTGTGAACTAGTAACTCTCGGTGTTTCAGAGGTAAATCTTTTATCCTTGCGTAATCGTGTTTCCCCGATACGTCCTTGAACTGTCCCGGTCCTAGGTCTGAATTACAATGCACTTCATTATGATAACAAATAAGTGCATAAAGGTTCCTAAGGCAAAGTGGTGTCATTGAACAATACTGCCAGGAAAGACAACAGCGCCTAAAACTCCTCTACAATCATCCGAAACAGCCATTCAGCATGGCCCCGATTTTTCTTCTCCCCCCTTTTGTTGTGATCTCCCAACCCAGGAGAGCTTAATTCTCTGACAACTACCCCCTACTAAGAAAAACATTTACTGTTTTTCAATTAATAAATGGTTAAGGTTACAAACACGGTAATAACCCTTTTACAACTTATATAAAACGTCAACATGTTCATCTACACAACCAACACATTAATTAGTCTGACGACAACCTCTTAACTGTGTAACACTAAAAAAAAAATCTTAACCAATAACAGTAAACAGCTTAACTACTTAACTACTTTAGTTTAACATGAACTCTTACTCTATAATAAACTTAATAACTACAATGGAACTCTTGAAACAACTTGACCACTTCTTCACTTACAAATGTGAAACTTTATATAACATCTAGCACAAACATCATATTTAACACAACCTACTGAGGTAATCTGCACCCACATTATCTGATCCCTTAATGGCTTCAACTCTGAAATTATTCCTCCCCTTGACTGGGGACCCACTGTGTGCCTCAAGGTATTGCTCTGCTAACCTGGTCATCTCATCAACAGTCCTTGGCTTCCTTTCTTTTAAGAACACTGACAGTTCATTGGAGCATGTCGACATGAATTGCTCTCGTATGATGAGGTCATTGAGGCTTTCTACTGTATCTTCAACTTCTGAGAGTTCTTTCCATCTTTGATAATATCTCTTCATCCTAGCAACAAATTGAAACACCGTTTCCCCACTGTCAGGTTTACAGCTTCTGAACTTAACACGAAACCCTTCTTCGGTCAGCATATATCTCTTCAACAAAGCTACTTTCAAGTTGTCATAGTTATTAGCTTCCTCGGCTGGCATACTAGAATACGCCTGCAGACCTTTACCAGTTAACAATGGGCTTAGACTCACTGACCAACTCTCTTTTGGCCACTGCTGACTAGAAGCAAAGCGTTCAAAACGATCTAAAAATGCATCCATGTCATCTTTATTTTCATCGAATGCAGGTAACTTTGGGCGTGGCGCCTTAACACTTGTTTCACTTGAGGTACTTGCACTGAATTTGGTCTTCTGTTCGCCCAATTGTACCTGGAGCTTCATCTTTTCTATTTCCATATGCTCCTTCTCTAACGCCCGCTGCTGTTCTTCTCGCTGAAACTTTCTGTCAAGTTCTTGCTTTTCCATTTCTAATTCATGGTTTAATCTTAACACTTCCAATTCCTGTTTCTTTCTTTCATCTTCACGTACACGTGCTCTCTCTTCACGCTCTAGGTACTGTTGTTCACATTTTGCTACATACTCTCTCAACTGTTCAGCTTCATACCCTAACTTCTGACCATCACTGATGTATTTACTCGTATCCATGCTGTAGGATGTTTTCTAGCCGTCTATAGGAAAAATGAATATCTACTCAACTAAAGAGTGCTACACACTACTCTACGTACAACAGTGCTTTACTAAATCACTTAAGTACACTTAGCACTCTACAGTTCTATATTACCACACAGCATCACTACAGCACACTACCACCTACATGTACTGTTACTACACTTCACTTAATTACACTCCTGTAATTTATCACTGTTGAATATATCCACATACTGTACTGCTTGTAAAGTAAACACAACTAAAGGTAACACTAAATCATCATACCAACACATTACTTCTCTTTGTAATATGAACACTACCATTAGGTACAACTGTATTACTGCTAACCACTGTTAGACAGAACCAACACATTACACACTTTTGTAATGCACAACACCACTATAGGGCACAACTGTATTACTGCTAACCACTGTTAGACAGAACCAACACATTACACACTTTTGTAATGCACAACACCACTATAGGGCACAACTGTATTACTGCTAACCACTGTTAGGCAGTACCAACACATTACACACTTTTGTAATGCACAACACCACTATAGGGCACAACTGTATTACTGCTAACCACTGTTAGACAGAACCAACACATTACACACTTTTGTAATGCACAACACCACTATATATAGGACACAACTGTATTACTGCTAACCACTGTTAGGCAGTACCAACACATTACACACTTTTGTAATGCACTACTCTACGGTCACTGATAACATTTAAGTGTCAGTTGATCAACTTGAATAAACACTGTCAGCTGCATGGGCTATAACGTTCATTACACCAGTCCACATCCAGTATCACATGGCACACAACTGTAGCTAACGGTATGATAGCATATGTTCCAGTCAGTTCGTTTCACTACACTGAGCATCGCACAGTTATTATAGTTATCAAGGCTGCAACTCACGGCACATGTTGATATCGGTTGTTCCACAGTCAGCATCGTTCCGCTGTCTTTATTCAGTTCCCGGACGAGCCCCCAAATTGTCAGGAAAAACAACAGCGCTTAGAACGCTTCCAAAATTATTTATTCTATATTCATACAGTACTACATCTCATGTAAACCTACTGTCACAGGTGCATGTTGTGAACTAGTAACTCTCGGTGTTTCAGAGGTAAATCTTTTATCCTTGCGTAATCGTGTTTCCCCGATACGTCCTTGAACTGTCCCGGTCCTAGGTCTGAATTACAATGCACTTCATTATGATAACAAATAAGTGCATAAAGGTTCCTAAGGCAAAGTGGTGTCATTGAACAATACTGCCAGGAAAGACAACAGCGCCTAAAACTCCTCTACAATCATCCGAAACAGCCATTCAGCATGGCCCCGATTTTTCTTCTCCCCCCTTTTGTTGTGATCTCCCAACCCAGGAGAGCTTAATTCTCTGACATATATCAAAAAAATAATATTTGATTTAATGTCAATGATTTAAACATTATAAAATACACATGAAAACACGAATAATGGTTTATATTTCTATTTTTTTTACTTCGGTCTGACAGATTTTGTTTCAGTCTGACAAAATTTTCAGGCTTGTCAGACCGAATGTCTGACAGATTTTTTGGCCTTTCGTAAAGTCTGCTGTTGTGCAGACATTCAATGATTAGTTCGAACACATTAAATATTTAAATGTCTGACACTCTTCTCGGTTGTTTTATGCAATATCTGAATGTTGCCACAAGTGCAAATATCATATTTGATAAAGCTAGTACAATTACAAGACAATTCATTATTCACTGTAAATATATAGTTCATTATCTACCGTGCCGTCATCACAGCTGTAATTCTGCACCATGGTCTCTGTGTCATCGATATCAAGGTTGGAGGCGTAGGTATCATTTTGCACCATTTTTACAAAATCACACGTGTCCTCTTCCGTTGGTTTTTGTACATTTATGCCGCCTTCACTATCATGGGTGTTCAAGTAACCGCTATCGCCTTTGTTTGAAATCTCGTGTGTACAGTTGTTTGCGGGCGCATTTGATTCCGAGCTTGGAAGCGTGGAATTCTTTTCACGTCCATCTTGGTGCCGTTTGAATGTGTCACTACTGTATTCTTTCTCGCCGCCAAAGCCAAGGTTTATATATTCATTGTTCGCGCACGAGTACTCCAGGGAATAGGATGGGTTTGTGATACTTGTGTTATCTATGTCTTTCTCAGGTGCAGAAATATTGGCTGCTGATCTGGAAAATTTCATGAATTTATTTACAGTGAGAGCACATACTGTATACAGCAAGTATACATGTGCGTGAACATGCTGCATGTTTAATTGCAAGTTTAAGAAAAGTAAAATTCGTGTTACTAAATGCACCACAAGTTTACAAATAAGATAACCATGTAAGAAATCGCGTGGTAATTAATGCAGAGATAGTTGGGTGAATCTTCAGGGTGTTTAAACCTCGTGACACTGGGACGATGGCCATTTTCTATTGTTTGTCAGTGTACAAAAAAACATTCTCAACAACTATAACTTCATATGTTTTGGTCAGCCAGATTTGGTGGTCAGTTGATGCAACTGTTTAGATAGGACTTATGTCTTTTTGATACTTTTGAAAAGGCTTTATAATATAAATATAAAACTCTTGGCTCTTAAACAAGTTTTATTAAGATCTATGCGTCTCTATGTTGTTGTAGCGTTTAACTTTCAGGCAAATATCTTCTGTCGGTGCAGGTGCTTAATGGGGAGGGGACATTTCCTACCTCTTGCTGTTTTTATATTTATACCTCGTACAATAAGCGCCCACAGACAGTTTAAGCTCAGACACAAATGTTTTATAATTAATTCAGATCTTAAGTCTTAACATTTAACGTGTGCAAGAGTAGCTAAAATAATACCTTCGGCGTAATAACAGCAGTGTTAAGACCAGGGCAGTTGTAACTATAAGCACAACTCCCACACATGACCCAACTGTAAGACCATGTGCTGGCGGGTCCTGTAATAATAAAACATTGAGGAAAATCAGTTATTACAAATATAATTTAAGAACCAATTAATGGAATACTCACACGATGTAATATCAGCATACTTCCAATAGTTCAATGACGTTACATATTAAAAAAAATTAAATATTTATCCGAGGTGACGCAAAGGTTTCCTGTTCTTCAAACCTTATACAATGATACACGTAATAATATAACAATTTGAGATTCACTTGTACTTATTCTAAGTTTTGGTAACTAGTTGTGATGTTAAGGACTGGGTGCAAATTAAATGTAATTTTGTAAAATATATTTTACCTCCAGAAAAAGCAGCTGCTTTGTCGTGGTTGGTTTTGGAAGGTTCAATCAACATTGTCTTTGACACTGTCGTTGCTGTCATTTTTGCAGTTGTTTCAACTGCCGATGTTGCCTGTGACAATTTTCTGGACGTTTTCCTTGCATCCGTTTTAACTGCCGATGTTGTCTTTGACCCTGTCGTTGCTGTCAATTTTTCAGTTGTTTCAACTGCCGATGTTGCCTTTGACAATGTCGTTGACGTTTTCTTTGTAGCGGTATTAACCGCCTGTGCTATCTTTGACGCTGTCGTCGATGCCTTTTTGGCAGAAGTTTTGACTGTTGTTTTTCTTGTTGATGTCGTCGTCGTTATTTTCTTTGTTGTTCGTATCGGATTTGTCTTGCTTGTCGACTGAATTGGATTTGCCGGTTTCTTCACAACCAGTTCTTGAAAGAAACACTACACGTATATTAAATCAATAACCGACAATTGAGAAATCTTGCCATTCATGCCCGTTCTATTACAAAAATACCATCATTTTACTGTAATATTACAAAATCAAACACTATTTAAGTGCTGGCGACAGGCCATTGACACGCAGTTTCCTACCACTATAAATATTTGTCTTTAAACATGTTTTGCCCGGAGAGTGGCACGTGCTAATATATGTCTAAGATGAGGTATTTGCAGAGTATACAGTAAACAAAAAACAATAGCAGTGTTTACGTTTGTGATATGAAGACACTGAAAACGTCAAGAAAAAGACTTGATTTAGAGGTAGAGGCAGCGGTTACCATAATAATGAAGGAAGAGCAACAGTAGAAGAAACTCTGGCAGAGAAGAGAGGTTTAAAGAACCCAAATGTTTTGCATATGCTTTTCTGCAAATCAGGCAAATGAGACTGCCTTTAGGCAAATAAAAAACTCAAACAAGACAATTATAACACAGTAACTGATTCTTGTTAATAAATACGCGAGAGTACATAAGCCTGCAGTGGTTACAAGTGTACGATATGTAGAGAAATGCTCTTACTGTAAAGGGCATAACCTGACACCCCTACTGTTTAATATAGTCCACTCACCCCTATCAATAATAGACACTGCCACCAAGCATGAGTAGTTGATTACACAGAAAGCTTAGAAGCAAGCAGTTGAATTTTATGCAGACATCCAAGAAGTTAGAAATTTGTCATACAAAAGAGGACAAAAAATTGTAAGTTTCATTTACTTTACTTTATACAACTGCCATTGTTACTATCAAATTCATATTGAGTTAAAATTTAGTTTTAGGTAAATATATTGTGGTATTTACAAGTCTCAGTGAAATTTGGGCGTCGACTCGTGGATAATTGCAAAAGAAGTGTCATTTTTCTTTATTATTTAATGTATTCACTTTATTAATATTTATTTATCTGTTTGTTTCTTTATATCTATATATAATGTGCTCTAGGGTTTTTGTCAGTTATTTAAGCATTTTTTATTTTATTTTACTTTACAGATTTGAACCATACACACATAAGTATCCTCACACAAGTTTGTGTAAAGAGACAATAAATCAACCGTATGAGTACAAATACAGTCTTCTCTTTTGTATTGGAGTGTCACCCGTCACACTTACTTTTAGAGAAAATGCCCCTTTTTGACCCGCCACTAATTTTGCATTTGCATATGAATTCTGCTAGTATTTTGGACTGCTGTTTGACTTCTATCTGCCAAGTAAGAAATAGCTTGTATTACCATATGTTAAGTTCAGGATATTAAAGGCTGAAGAGATGTAATACACCGACAAATTCGTAACACATAACAATTATTGCATTTTACTTATCAATTTGATATTGTTAACTAATATTAGACCTGTTGTAGCCTCTTTATTGCATATTTATATTATTCAAGCTATTTCCAGTTTTTGAATAAAAAATACCCGACTCATTGCGACAAAAAATAAATAAATAAATAAAACATGCTGAGCAGAGAAAAGTCACCTACAGCTCTATAAGACTCCGGGGGTATATTACCTTTAATATCCCTATTGTGTCGTCACCTTTTATAGTGATGATTGCCTCTTTTATGTCTCCTAAACTTTCAGCGGAACCCTTAAGAGTTTTCCTGAAAGAATGCAGCAAGCTTTTCAAAGTAGTATCTGTTTACAAAGTCAGGTATAAACGGAAATTAACTTTATGTATACTGTGTAAAAAGAGTCGTTAAACCAAAAAGGCAGTAAATAAGAACTTAGCTGACACAACTAAGATATGTTAAATAAGGGTCTAGTACAGTTACAAATATGTTGTTGCATTTAAGTTGGTAATATATGCGGTTTTACTTGTTTCATTACTGATTGTGTTGTCATTTCCCGGTTGATCAAGGCAAGAGAGAGAAAGAGAGATAGAAAGGGGGGGGAGAGAGAGAGAGAGAGTTACCTTGAGTCCTTCGTTATTTCAATTCTCTTGTCTAATCTCCCCACTGTCAGTGTTGCTTTAGACCCGACAACTTTTACTCGAAGTGGAGCATGGATACCATCATGTTTGTCGTTTCCAGTAGTGATTATCACCTCGTAGGTCACTCTGGCACAATCTTGAACGTTGATGGAAAAATAAAATACTGCCTTCACTTAATTGTCAGTTTAAAAGATAAACATGGTGATAATAAGGTACCTGATAAAAGTTTAAGTAACGAAACATAAAATAATTGTAGACATACATGTATATTGCCTATCTATTATACACTTGATAATTTTTGAGTATCTATTTTAAAAGCGACATTATAGCATTTGGTTGGTAAAGCATCAGTTAAGTTTACGGCGCTCTGTCGAATAAAGAGACAGAAAAATGGGGTTCCATTATATCCAAAAGGTTTTAGTAAAGGAATTACTATCACATTTCTATCAACAAGGACCGGTGGCTGGGCCAATATTACGTAGCATCGCTGACTGACTTTCCCTGTTTGCATTCATCAGCTCTTTGAGCATAATTCTAATAAATAGCTGGGCTAAAAATAGAAAAAGCAATTAAGAAGAGTGTATCATGGAAACATCCATGATGGCTGTCGTCAGTGCTCATGCTGTTCACTTTAACTTTCATTAACATATTCATTTCAGCGATTCCGAAAAAAAATTAAATGAACAACTTTAGGCCCCAAACTAAGCTTTGTTAGGATGAAATAAAAATGAACTTACCTGTTACATGGTTTTGAGTCTGCAAAAGCGTCAGTAATATGAACACACTTAATGTTAGTGCCATCCCCATGCTGCGCGTGGCTTTCTAAAACTGCTTCGTCGGAAAGTACTCTTCGTCCGAAACAATTCACTGTTTTAGTCGTCCGTGCTTGTAAATTCTATGCCATTGGTCTAGTTCACGATAAAACACGCGGTGCTATGGAGTTCTGGTGGTGTTAAGCTTGATAATGAAATTATCATCACTGTCGAGGTGATATTTTCTAATCTGATATAATAGTTCGTAATGTTGAAACCTAAATCGATCTCAACACCGATAAGATACTGATTTGATTCAGATAATATATATTTCCCAGTGGATCATCCCATGCAAAACAGGCGCCTTGTAACAATGAAATAAACCATACTGATGAAAATAGATTTTAAATTTGGTCTTAAAATTAAGATCAACTTCTACATGTACTATTAAATCCACATGCGAAATAGGCCATAATATAAAAGATGGCAAGATATCATTTTATTTGCCATACCAAATACCACATTTTCCAACCGCAATAAAATAAAATATACCTAGTGCTAAATATTTGCATTTTTTACGATTCATTTAATGAATACACTTACCTCTTGCTAGTGGTTCAAATAATCTTCTTTTCCTGTGCTAGACTCCAAATCTTCCCTTGTCACCAAATCTTGCGACTCTCCTTTCTTTATTTAATGCAATTTTCAACGGATTTAATTGGGGGGGGGGGGGGGGGGGGGTTCTACTGCGAAAAATAAAATGAATAATTTAATGTGGAGAAAATAAATATAGGTATTTTGATTATTGCCTTAGCGGAGGTTATTTTTTCTCCTCCGTTTGTCTTTCTGTTCATCACCAGCCTAACTAAAAACGTTACTGATGGATTTAGAAATCTTCAGGATCTTCAGATCGGCAATAGGCTTACCTACATGTAAGTTGATTAAATTTTGGCATTGAACCGGATCACCATCTTATCTGGATCCAAGTATATTTTAAAGGATTCTACAGCATTTCCAGATATGGCCAATGACCTTAGGCAATAGAGGTGCTCTCAACTACCACAATCTTGGCGGAGGTCTGCGCTCTCCGCATGCCTTTCTAGAAACTACCAGTACCTATCAACATATTATTTGAGTCGCTAAACAAAAGCTATATAGATAACCATAACATTATTTTACAGTGCGTCTGTTAATCGAAATTTTGCTGTATTCTTTCCAGTTTTATTATATTTTGGCGACAGCGCTGATGTTATAAAAAGCCGAAAATCTGCACATTATATTTTAATTCTGCCTAGCCATGACATCATCTCACAATTATTCTTTTGTTTATGTTTGAAATTTCGGCAAAGTAAAGATATTCTTTAACCATTTTTATCTTTAAATAATACAAAGTAGGGTATAACATTGTCTTACCAAATGCCATAATGTAACAAATTGTTTCTTAATGACTGGCACACAATCAAATCAATTTCAAATTAAAATAACAAAGATATGAATTAAAATTTCATTGCCATTCTCATGCTGCATGCTGGTATCAAATTTGAAGTCTTGCCTTTATTCTTTGCATGAAGTCACTGCTGGTCTTTCTATTTTAATCCCTTGCATATTACCAGGGAACATGCATTAAATTTATTGATAGAATCCAATTTGTGGGCAATTATTTCCTGCATTTCCCATTTAGAGGTTTGCATTATATGTGCCTCTTATTATTGTAATAAACACAGCTTGTAGAAGATATACTGATTCAATAAAAAAAATTCTACAATGTGAATCCCTCTACTAAAAGGAACTGATATGGTATAAAAAGACTAGAAATTTAAATTTCGTGTATTAGAAAATCAGAATATCACCGTTGGCTGCTTAAGATTCAATCTTTGTGTATGGCTCGATTGTGAAAAAGGTCAATGAACTGGAACCCTATACACCGCATATATTTATAGCTAGAATCTCCTCGATTCACTCCCCGTCGTCGGTTTTATTGGTATTTGTTTTTTCAAAATGTTTCGAAGAATCTTCTGGATTTAGTTTTGCCAAACAAGAAAAGCCTCCCGTCGTCAACCGCTGGACTGAAATAAAAGTGATTAGAATTTGCTTGATTCGTTGAAATAGACACTAACAGAAGATATATAAAACATTAGACCATGCATAAAAACTTTATATTTACACTACACTAATTTCTTTCAGCGTGCCGGGAAAAATTAGAACTTTCGTAGTATCAGGCCCGTAGCCAGGGGGGGTTCGGGGGGTTCGAAAGAACCGCCCCTTTTGCTGGGAAAAGGTCCACTCTGGGTTAAATTTGATCTAGGTACATGAATTTTTTTTGGAAAAAAGTCCACTTTTTCAGAAAAAGAACCCCCCTTTTGAAATTGCTGGCTACAGGCCTGAGTATACATATTGCATGTTTAAATACATGAGTGTTGATGAGTTCTGTCCGTAAGTGTATTCTGTTAAGTTTAATTCAAAGGCAAATGCGCACGTCAAGTCTATCTGATTAAACAAAGATCTAATATACCATATATATCTGTTTATTAGATCTTAGGATTAAATGAATATAGATGGTCGAATATTGTTCTGTACTTAGTGGTTCCCCAAGCTTACATAAATGTTATGGAGAGTGTCTCATCGACAAAGAAAATATCAAAGTTGCATACTTATATCATGAAGCTGGGTCTTCAAAACATCCGCTGTGACGTCATTGTCAAGGCCGTGTTCTAGTAAACCCATAACATCTTTGACTGGTTGTTGAATGCTATCCTGTAATGTGCATAAAATTTTGATAAAAAATACATTCCTTTAGGCATTCCTCCTTCTCAAGATCTTCTCGTTTGTTGACATTTTTGATCTGGAATAAGTGAAACCATGCAAAAAAAAAAAAAAAAAAATGTGGAGCCATGGGTGTGCTGCTACAGAACTCAAGTTAGTTAAGAATTAAGCGGTGGGCCGCTTAAGGCATTGTGTAGCTTAAGGCTGCTGGCGGAACATGTAGTACGTCATATGGCTTAACTATAAGCAGGCGGCACTTGTACTACGTTTATATCAGATTAACTAGGTTAATTCGCACATCAAACTTCAATTACTTTTTAAGATCTTAAACCCTATATTATTGAAAAATTTAACTTTGAAACTAATATATAATTTTATTGCATTATCACTATCGATAATTTCAAGTTATCTCTTATTGGCTTCGAAATTCCACTTACTCTAACGAATTTCACTATCTCAACCTTCTCCAAAAAAGCAACAATGAGATCCTGGTGGTTGAGTTTTGCCACGTCCAGTGGGGTGTCGTCATCGTCGTCTGCCGCCATTGTGTCTGCCCCTGCTTCCACCAGTAGTTTTACAATTTCTCTGTTACCGCACATGCTGGCCAAGTGCAGCGGCGTCAGTTTGTACGCATCACGGACGTCAATCGCAGCCCCAAGTTCCAGAAGTTTCTCCACCACAGCGGGGTGTTGTTCTAGAACGGCGTGGTGGAGCGGGGTTAGATCCTCGTGTGAGGAATCTTTACACGTATTGTACTTGTCATTCATCTTCTGTCTAATGTCATCGGGAGGATCTTCTCCCCATCCTGAGGACAGCACCTTCCCGTAATCTTCCAACTCTATAATTTTACCTTTTATTTTTACTAAGAAGTCCGCAAGAAGCTTCCTCTTGACGAGAACATAATGCCACGCAGGTCTTCCTCTATCACTACCGCGGACTAAATAAACCAGACTCCCTTTGTTGAGATTACCTCGTTTGTTCTTCAATCCAATATGTGTTCTCAGAATGGCATCCAAACACTGCACTTGTCCACTGCTTGATGCCAAGTGTGCTGGATTTTCTCCTTTGTTATTTACAATGGTTGGCTCCATCTCATGTTCATCTACCAAATACTTTACCAATTCTCCATGGACATTTCTAGATGCTTCAGACAGAAGTTTCTCTCCGACGTTGTTCTGAATACATGGGTCAGCCCTATGTTCATTTATCAAATACCTAACCACATCTACATGACCATCTCTAGATGCTAAATGCAAAGCGGTGTTCCCGTACTTGTTCTGATAATTGACATCGATTCCGTCTATTGCTGCTATTTCTTTCACTAACTCGACGTGACCGCCCCATGCGGCACACACCAGGGTATTGCTGGTCACAGGTAAACCATGGCGCTGCAGCCTGTCGTAAATGTCTCTGAAGTTACCTAACGCTGCGGCATCGAGGCACGTTATGTCTCCCATATCTGACACCACACTTTTCTTGATGTCGATGTTTGGTAAATCAGTGAGGTACTCCACCACGTCATCGTATCCCATCCTACAGGCACGACCCAGGGCTGTTTCACCAGACTCTGTGACAGCATTCAGGTCTGCACCCATTTTGAGAAGCAGCTTCACGCCATCTAGGAATCCTACACCGGCGGCATAGTGCAGCGGGGTAAAATTATCTGAGTCAGTAATATTTACCAAATTATGGTCACGAGTGCAGAATTCTTTTAACTTATCAATGTTTCGACTCCTTACGACCTTGTGGATTACATTCATTCCACTATCAGTTTTTTCTAATGAATCAATTCGGTCTGCCACACTTTTGTTGTGTCTCTTGACAGCTATCTCTTTAGCAGTGCAGCCTTCCAGCTCACCAGGATGAGTTCCGCTTGTGACCTGCGTGGAAAGTGTCGCCAAATCAAAATGTCTCAGTATTGTGAGCACTGCATCACTGTTATTGTAAAACGCTGCAGCATGTAGCACGTTGAATCCATTTTCATCCCTGTACTCCAGGACTTTGTTTCTGTCCACCTGGCGGGCAATCCTATCAAGCTTGTACCAAAGCTTTGGTCGTGCGATGACGGAATACAGTCGGTGTAACGGATCAGGTATCACTGATGTGTCTTCGGTGTTTTCTGCTGAAATGAAAAGATGTTTATTATGTTTTCTTTCTCTGTGCTATAAAAACAAATATTTGACACAAACAACAATATATCATTCCTCTTGTCTACTAAAGAAACTAGCATGTACAACATAAGGTCATCGTATGTGGTTCACTGACATTTAAATGCGCATCACTACTAATCCAACTACGATCATAATGGAATGGACTGTCTCTGTTAGGCCAAGAATATTAAGAAGGAAGAGGCTATTTTGGTGCATTCCTTGTACAATGTTTGGATATATATATATATATATATATATATATATATATATATATATATATCAACATTACTGTGGATCAGAGTGTGTGTCATTTCTCTCCTTTGGGGAATTAAAGAGACAGCGGAGATTCCTTTATTCGTCCATGAGTGTCACAGTTCTTACCTTGTACCGGCATAATAACCTGCGAATCATCTTCATCCCGTGTATTATGTGCCTGAAGAAATCGGTTCCCGTCTCCTATTTGGATGTTTTGACTTTGGTTGATGCTAATCGTCTGAATATTTGGGCTTGTTAGTTTGCTTGGTACTGTAAAAGAGTACTAACCCAGTTTACTACAGTTTACTACGTGAAAATAAACTTTGTCAAGTCTTGAAAGTAAAGAGCTTCATTACAGTGCTTAACGTTAACGTTTTAGACCGTTTGTTCTCGTTGTTTTATCGTACCTTCTTCCGGAGCCCATGATTCTTGTCTGGTCAGATTCAGTATCATCAGCTCTAAAACATCTCTTTTCTTAGCTATGCCATGAAGAACGTCTTCTTTGGTTATCCTAGCTCCTTCTCTTTCTAGCACGACAGAAAGCTGGTCATCTTGTCTATAACCTAACAGGGCACATATCAAAATTAAATGGAGCATTCCGATCTTCTTCAGCTAAGATACGAATATAAGCTATTACACCTATCATATATATGTACTGTAGGTGGCGAAAACTTTGCTGTCTTCAAGTCTTTTTGTTATTTTTGTTTTGAAATTAGTTTTGAAATAATTTACACCATATGTAGAAATTAACTTTTCCAAAAGTTAGTCCCATTTCCTGGAAACCAGGCCTCTGAGGCCCGGTCCCTTGATAATTTTACTTCCACATGGGATAAATAAGTCTATGTTACCTCAAATATCTTTGCTATCAAATGCTTTACACAAGCAGCATCATGTGTGCTATGACTATCAGTATGGTCAATGAAATCTGCCTGTGAAAGATTCAAGACCTGGAGGAATTATCATTTATGAGTAATCAGTCACCTTGGTCACCTGATATGCAGATACATGTATCAGTTTAAATCTATCATTATTACATACCTGATAGACTGCGCTACCTTTGCGAAACTTTCTATTTTGAGAAAAAAAAAAGATTTTTCTGCATGTTCCATACACAGTGTATACTCACCCAGGTGGAGGTAAAGCGAGCAAAGGACCGTTGTAACATGAAAATCTGACTCCCATGAAAATCTGACTCCCCCAGTCAGATTTTCATAATGAAAATCTGACTCCCCCCATGAAAATTTGACTCCCCGTCCACAAAACTTCATAAAATCTTATTTTATTTGAGTATATGACTGTGATCTTGTAGTATGTAAAATGGAGGATACATTGGCACTTTTTTTTAGTTTGCAGGTGAAAATTTTCATGAAAAATAAGAAAATTAAAAATGTGCACTTTACCGCCCATTGTCTCCCTTATGAAAAAGCTATTTATTTGATATTGGATGATCATTTCTACATCTTTCCTTTAAATTTACTTTATGAAGATTATATTGGAAATATTTGAAAGTTTGATGGTAAAGTATTGGGTGAAAAAACTAAAAAAAAAACATGAAAAATAAGAAAATTAAAAATGTGCATTTTATCACCCAGTGACTCCCCTGAGAAAAAGCTATCTATTTAATATTTGATGATCATTTCAAAATCTTTACTTTTACTTTATGAAGATTATATTGAAAATATTTGAAAGTTTGATGGTAAAATATTGGGTGAAAATCAAAAAAAACAAAAAAAAAAAACATGAAAAATAAGAAAATTAAAAATGTGCATTTTATCAGCCAATAACTCCCCTATAAAAAAGCTATCTATTTAATATTTGATGATCATTTCAACACCTTTCTTTAACGTTTACTTTATGAAGACTATATTGGAAATATTTGAAAGACTATAGGGAGTCAAAATCCTATGGGTACAAGAATGCAAATTTATTATCCATTTAAAATCATCAATCCCCATTTTTCATTCAGCTTTGGGAAAAATGAGAAAAACAACAGCAAATATAATGGGAGTCCATAGGAGTCCAAATCCCATGCATATTAAAATGAAGAATTTCGTAAATTATTTTCACCCAGTATTTTACCATTCAAACTTTCAATTATTTTCAATATATTCTTCATAAAGTATCCTAAAAGAAAAGATGTCAGAATGATCATCAAATATCAAATAAATAGCTTTTTTATAGGGGAGTCATTGGGTGTTAGAATACAAATCCTTAATTTTTCTTATTTTTCATGTGTTTTTTTTTTTTCACCCAATTTTTTACCATCAAACTTTCAAATACTTTCAATATATTCTTCATAAAGTATCCTCAAAGGAAAAATGTCAGAATGACATTCAAATATCATATAAATAGCTTTTTCATAGGGGATTCCTTGGGTGGTAAAATACAAATCTTTAATTAATTGTTTTTTTCATGAAAAGTTTTACCTGCGAACTTTTTTTTTGGGGGGGGGGAGTCAAAATTTCATAGGGGGAGTCACATTTTCATTATGAAAATCTGACTGGGGAGTCACATTTTAGGGGAGTCAGATTTTCATGGTACACCCGGCCTCTGAGGCCCGGTTTCAGGGTTTACGTAGGGTTCCATTTCCTTGTGGATGAGGGTAAAATACAGATTTTAAAGCATCTACACACACACACACACACACACACCACGACACATGCACGCGTGCATGCACACACACTTTTTATGCGTAGTGTATTAATATCAATGCTTTGCCTGACCATTTTGTAGTTCAACAGTAATTTGTGTCTTAAAAGTCCTACAAAAATACTTTGATTCAAACGACTGTGCTTAAGCTTACCCAAAAGCTCCCTGGCGTCTTGTAGCAGCGTCTCCATTGTTGTTAACATACATGTTTCCCTCTTTTGACGGTCACATGAGTAGATGATACAGGTGCTGTCCATCTCTGTGGTTAAATGAGATAATGAGATGTTTATTAATATAATTGTTTTCCAGTGCATGTATCAGTAGTCGACGTACATACACTGCATTACTTGTAGTCATCGTACACTGCCATCGATATATAGGTAGTTTTACCGTTAGCTAAACACTCTACTTGTACTTTTAAATTTCACCCGCCCCCCCCCCCCCCCCCCCCCCCTTAACAATTACTATTTCACTGCTGAAGCTAGAATATATAGCTAGGGTAAAAGGGAATGGTAAAAACTATCATTATTTCAATGAAGTGTCGATTTTTAAAATAGTTTATCCAAACCAATCTTTGTTTCAATCCTACACACCAAGAATTGCATGTAGGCCTAGAACCACATTATGACGGTAATTTTACCCCTGCATGCATTGAGTGAACATACAACAATGCCTAAGCTGAACGACTTTTAATTAAAAGTGGATTAGTATTTCCTGACCATAAATTGACCAGAATAAAGCAGAGACCTCAATTGAATGCATATTGATAACAGAGGGTCAAACATTTTATAACATATACGTCATGTCGACTTGCTTGGGGAACTGCAAAAATTTGCACCATTTTGTTAATAATCAAATTTACAACTACCACTAACTTAATTCTGTTAACGGCATTCCGTAGTGTATATAATTATGTAAGTTATAGAATGTCATTGATTCCTAATGCATGGTTCATTATACTGTCACCACTTGCGACACTAATGTCTGTTATTCTAATAGAAATTGGAAAGTGTTGATTGTCAGCTTAATAATGTAGAGAGTGAGATAGTTTTATCATATACCCAAGAAGATTTCTACCAACGTACTGCTGTGAACTTCCTTATGGACCTGTTCCTCTCTACGTGCTTCCGTTGGTTCAGATCAGTCTATCGCAATCCTATGACTTATGTTCTTTTTTCATAGCGTCTATGCGACACAAAATGGCGGATTTACCGAGTATGTTGACACGCATGCCCCCCTGTACCCCGACGTCATTGTATTTTGTTTGTTTAGGCTACTCTTGGACATAATAACATTATGACCGAGGCTTGTTCAACTCAGAGCTGCGAATGCGCAAATAGTCTCCATTGAGGTCAGACAAAGTATGACTAATTTTATTATTTTCTCCCATTCAATATATAGCCTGACCCATGCTTCGTTTGACTTTTAAATAGTAGTTTGTCTCTCTCTCTCTCTCTCTCTCTCTCTCTCTCTCTCTCTCACACACACACACACACACATTCACAGAGAGAAAAACTTCATAAATATGCGCCCATAATTGAGTTGTTCAACTCATCAGCCACGCAGATTAGAAGGCTTGAGAGTTTACTAGTTTTACCAGTCAGATATTTAAAGCTGTACATAATTGAACGCTATTCTAGCCTTCACAGAGTCCACTACTTAAAAAATTGATTTTCAAAAGTCTAGCAAATTCTTCGAATTTAAATTTATCTGTTAAGTTGCTTAATTTAGTTGTCTGCAAGGTTTGGTCCATATACACTGTAGTGGATAATATAGACTGCTATTCTCTGATATTTGGGGCTTCTAAAATAGTACACAGACAAATTTTTTTGCAACAGACTACTAGAGGGTTTATATATGATAGATCTAATGAAATAACTAACACTTACACACTTACAACATTAATTGTCAAACTTTTATTATGGCCAAAAAATATTATTCAGATGTTAAAAGAAAGATAGTGAAAAGAAAATTCTTGATTTCTCTATTATGCTACAGGCAAAGATGTTAACGGATACTTTATCTTACAGGCTAAGTTTGAGCGATCCACTCAGATAAAAATACTTGCAAACAACACTGGTAGGATAATGTAAGACCTTCATTATGTACAAAGAAAAATCATAATTCATGTACATGTATGTAACCAAAGAAATATTGTGACGAGAAATTCTTTAATGTTTTTTTTCTGGCGTATTGTTACTAGGCCTATGAATTTTTTTCTTGCTTTTATGCTATATACATTAAATATAGTTTCAATAGTAATATAATCATTTTTATTATTATCTATATTAGTCGGATTTAAAATCAATATTATGGCATATAATGTACAATCTAAAATTTCAAACGTCCAAATTAAATTCAATTTTAAAAATGCCTGCTACAACAAAAGTCTAAGCTAAAGATGAGAAATTCTACTCACCGGTGATATAAATCAAAGTGCAGGTTACATCTTTAAGATACCGTACACTTCAATTGGTTAGGCATGCAACAAACCTTACGTTACAATGCATGGAGGATTACACTATATACATGTCGTGGTCATCGTAACAGTAAGTCCATTATCTATCATAACACGAAACTATTCAGTGTCCTTTAGCGGATTAGACGGCAATTAAGGTTTTTAGTGGTTCGCCATATTTTACCCCCATAATTTAGTCCACTGTTCTACTATAATTATGAGCCAGGAACCCGAGTCCCAGTAGGACTATTATTCCCAAGTAATGGTAGTCCTACGGACTTGGGGTGCTTTCCCAGAGATTTAGATCGATCTAAAGATTAAGTTTAAGATCGACCTAACTCCCTGGGGGTTCACGCTAAATTGCAGTCAGCCGAGCGGGCACCATAGTTAATTACCCCCTTACAGCTTTTAGTAGGCGGGACAGACGCTTAAGCCGGCCAAGCTGACAGTAATCTAGTGAGACTCCCCACAGGGATAGATCGATCTAAAAATCTATGGAAATGGGGTGTTGGATTACTGTTACACCATTATAATGAAACAGGAAGCACCAGTGATAGTATTACCCAGATTAAAACCCTGTAGAACATCTATGAATATTCTGGTTCGCCTGCTGAGAAGGCGTGATCCAGAACCGGCTTCAGTCCGACAGTTGCATTAAGCACTCCAGTAGGAATGGGCCGCATCACATAGGCTGAAATTCGGCAATTTATTGACTCCATGCATCGCAGAATCCAGGCTTTGTGTGATGCCTGAGGAGGCCATACAAGATACCGATTTCAGTGAGCCTTCAACTGATGCAATGAATTTGAAACCAGGAAAATTTGTTCTTCATTCCTTACTCTGAAACCGTGTTATTGATTTAAAACTTTATTTATTGTTACATTTAGCGTAAGAAAATTACATGTGTTGCAATAAACCCAAGTGTTGCAATTTTATATTTTGGCGACAACACTGTTGACGTAATTGAAAAAAAAAAACGCCAGAAACCCGCATAACATTAGTTTTAATTTTGCACTGCCATGCCTTACGATTATCATTTAATTGTTGAAAATTTAGCTAAATATACACATTCTTTGGACATTCTTTCTTTTCATCTTAAAATAATACAAAGCATGGTATAACATTGTCTTTGAAATAACCATATTGTACAATTTCTTCGCGTGAACTGGATGGAGCACAGCACAATAACAACTGTTAAATGTGTGATCAATATCGATTTTATTTTACATTATGTGCAAAAGCATATCTGCATAGCCATACAGTGCTTTAACAGTACATTACAATAACCAGAACGATTCTTTATTCGTTTACAAAAGCATCATTAAGGAATCAGGAACTTCATCACAGAATTTCATTCAGCAACCACCAATGGACAAAACCAAATTATAAATTTCTTGAATTCTTGAACAGCAAATACATTTTAACTGTCAATTGTTGATTCGAACATGTAAACAACGAAGTAATATTGTGAATTAATACCATTTAAATGACGTGCACGTGCATATAGGTGCGTGTGCGTGCGTGCATATATGAAGGTGCTCTATGTAAGCCATATGTACAGCTCTCTGCAGCACCAGCTATCAGTGTCTAGATTGTGTGAAAATGGAACTGCCTTCTGCATGAATTTGTACACATACTCTCCACAAACGGAACAGGCCATGTAGTGTTTGGGCAATAATAATAATAATAATAATAATAATAAACACATGGTACAAATGTAAAAATAGAAGATAAATTAATGAACTGATGAATGTAAAAATTATCAGATAATATTGTTGAAACCAGAGCTGATACTCCTTTTAATTTTTGAATACAGAGAAAAGTATCAGCAAAACAAACAAACAAAAAAAAATATGATATCCAAGATGATGTTGACTGGTTCCTAATTTTTCTAATGAAATATTGCCCTACACCAAAGCACTGCCTGTTCATTTGGGGGAGCTCTGTGTACAAAACCAGAAAGTCCCTATCACTACAAGAGCACCAGAGGCTGTTAGTTCTGTTTTAGAATATTTTAGGGAAGAGGAGGAAGGAAAACCTGAGATCAACTCTAAAAAAAATTATGCCTTGCTGTAAACTTCCAATGTTACTTTCTCCAAAGTCTATATATTTTTATTCAAGGTCCCCTTTGGTCTTTTCTCCCCTGAAAATTCTTAAACAGCTTTCACTTAGCACGTCCTGTCTGTTCAACAGTACAGGTAGAGGTATTGTCTGTGTAGCTGCCGTGGTTGGTATCAATTACATTAACAACATCAGTAATTATACAAACTATTATTGGGTTATTTAACAATACAGTGTTAGACTTTTCACAGAAAGTCACAAAATATAAATCATACTTTGTAAAAAATTAATAATATTCATTTTATATTTTTTTGGTACCCAATATTTATAGTGTCTACATCATTTCAAGTTAAATATTTATTTCCAATAACAACTTAATGTTCAATAACCAACAAACCACAGCAGCTAAAACAAACATGTTCATTTTACTTTGACAATATATAATATTTTCTTTCATGGATATTTACTGCTGATGTACAAAAATAAGGTTTAATTATTAATATAATAATATAATTCATTTTACTGTATATCTTAGAATAGATATAATCACATTGGTTTTTATATTTGCTCCATCTTTTAACTCTTTCAGCTGCAGTGAAAAAATGCAATAAGTTCACACTCCAAAGTGCAAGGCTACCTAAGATATACTGGGTAAAATGTAATCTATTTCTTGAAATAACCTTCCTTTTTATGCCCTGAATGACAATAGAAATGCGTACATATTTGACACACTGGTACATGGTGGTCCCAAATGCAAAAAAAAAAAAAAATAAATAAATAAATAAATAAATAAAAAGTTATTATAAATAAATAAATAAATAAAATGATATCATACAAACATGCCAGATTCAGTTTCTGTTTGCATTTTGAAAAAAAAAATCTTCCTAGCATTTGACTGTCAAACAAGTATTTTTCATTTCATGCCCAGCAATCTCCACTTTAATATTTACCTATTAAACTAAATAGACTGGGAGAACAGTCTTGGATCGAATGATCATAATCAACATCACAGAATTTGAAGCACCCTTCTTCATTTCCATCAAACAGTATTTACATATTTACATTACCATGGTGCTCGCGAGTATAAAATGGACGGTATCATGATTGTATAAAAATATATCTAAATACGTGAATGCAATTGTTAACTTTGGTGTAAAAATCTCTCTCATCCTCTCTCTTTCTCTCTCTCTCTCTCTTATCCTTTCTTTCTCTATGCTACTTTGAACATCTTAGTCTGTCCAGTGCGGAACTTCCCCTCTCCAGGGGCCCCTTTGTTATCTGTGTACTCTAACAGTGCATGCATGTCCAACGGCTGCCATTTGCTTGTGTAGCGATCTATATACTGGAATTCACTGGAGTTAGGCGGTGCCGTGCGAGACCGGGACTTTCTTGAATCTGGAAGACAGAATAACATGGATCATTTATAAATTAGCTTGGAAGTGTTTATATTTGGGGGAAATAATCATGATTTACTGAGAACAACTTTAAAATTGTGATATTAAATCTTAATTCCTATGATTACACATATCAAAATCAAATTTAGCAATTTGACATTTACCATGTAACTTTTTGAAGACCTTGAAAGTTGTTTCACATCTGACAACAGAAATATTTAAGATTTGCTCTCCGAGTAAATTAAAAACCTAACCAGATCAGTAAAAAATGTAAGGTGCTGCTACCTACCAGTTTCTCGTATGGAGAGCGCGCTTCGGACTCCAGTAGCCGACCTTGGTGTCTCTGGCTGATGACTGTACTGCTGCTTCTGCTGTTCCATCTGCTGCTTTGCCTCCTGGCTGACAGCCTGAGGAATAGTTCGACTTTCTTCCAGCTCTTTGTATTTCCTTGAGAACTGGCCTGGCACTGTGGCCTCTTTTTCAGTCAGAAAATGTATTCGGCTTTTGCTAGACTTAGGTCTCTGTTTCAAATTATTCAAAAAGGACCACTGGTCTTCCATGGGCAGCATATCCATCCTAATGTCCATTTTGTCAAGGTCAAGGTTACTTAAGTCGCCATGGGAATTCTGGTTCAGGGCCAGTTCTTGATCCTCAGGGATGTTTTCAAGACTGAAAGATGTTTGCTGTTCAAGAGGAGGTGGAATAGGAAGAGGCGGTTCACTTTCCTTGGATATCAACCACTTTTTATAGCTGTGTTCTGATTCTTCATCCTGAGAAGAAGATTTGACGTTATCAAAGTGAGTGCTGATGCATAATCATTCATTCATGCAAAATTTCAGCATTGAAGAATTTTCAAGGAATATAACATAATAATAATAAAGACAAATAATTTTCTCTCTGTAAAAAGCATCATTAACATGTTAGAATTTATTATAAGCAGTTGTACATCCATTTCACGCTTCAGTAGCATCTGAAGTGAGACACAAAAAAAATTAAAACTAAAAAAAAAAATGTCAAATAACACATACCCAATTGTCTGGCATCCAAGAGGGCAGGTAGCGGCTGATGCTCTCTTCTCCCTCCGCGTTGTTAAAATCTGGCAGAGGGTTATTGAAAATCAACACTTTGGTTTTATCAGCATTAATCTGAGTTCCCCGAAACATCAGTCCAAGCTTGTGTCTCAAGTCACGAGCATTGGTCAGCACAGACTGGTCAAGGAGTTTAGGCATGTCTGGCACCTTGAATATATATAAATAGAGGTCAGGGTCAGATCATTTCACCTGCATCTGGTTGTCTTTCAAAGTCAAATTGTATTTCAATTTTTTTTAAATCTAGTATTCTACAATAATATTTATCATCCATACTAAAATAATTAAACATAAGACTTCAGAAAAAATTCTGATCATTCAATCTGACCACTGCCTCTAGACAAAAAAGTCTTCTCTCCTCTAAGATACAAACAAGAGTAGACAATGTTTTCTATTGTGACAGGTTTTCACTGACACAATCTGGGCAGAATGCACATCCAGATGCACAAAGCACAACTAACACAATCAATCTTTTCGCTCCTTTCAGTTGTGTTTTTTAAGAGCACAGGTGGAAGCACAAGACCAGTCATCCATGAGGACAATAAACTAACAAGATAGCTCGCACACAATGGCAAATCATACAAGTTATATGATTGACAACAAGGCTATACCAGCATAATCTGACAATTCAATCAGATATACAATTATCTTGCTTCATATGCTCAGTAGGTTTTGATAAAGAAAATGTCATGTACACTATACTAGCATTTCCTCAAACACCATCTGCCTTAATAATAGATATGTCAAATATCTAATTCTATTTGATTCAGCCTATGAAAAGGTTTGACAAATCTTTATGTATTTGACACGAAGTGTGAATTTTTGATCTCCCAAAGGCATCATATCACTCGAACATGGTTTCCAATATTTTAGACCTCATATATGTTCATCTCCATTTTATCATTTAATCAGCGATCAAAAAAGCATCTGAAAGCAGGCAGGCAAAGAAAAAAGATGGAGAGATGGTAAACCCAAAAAAGAGGTAATACAAGTATAAAATCTGAAGAAAAAAATATACGAAGAATATGCAACCTTTTCACAAGAGAACACAAGAAAGAAGCAAGATGTTAATTTACATGAGACACATGCAATGGCAATGCACTAAAATAAAGTGGGTAGCACATATATTTGACAATAATTGTGAGAATAATGAAAAAAATTCTCCAACCTGAGTTAAAATCAACATCCATGACAAGAATTCCAAATAAATTAAATTAAATTAATTTCATAAGAAAATTGAGGGGGGGGGGGGGGGTTAAAAGTTTATATCCTGTACTTCTCTATAATAGAGAAAACCCAATTAAATCACACTGTTGAACATGGGCTGTCTGTTCATCAATTTACATGTAGAATGTGGATCCAAATATAAGGATGATGTTCACAAATATTTACCAGCCGGGGTCAACTGCAGTAACGGTACATTTACATCGCAGAATTCGCACTGGTGGGAATTCTGGGTAAACATCACCATATTGACTTACACTGTCTGCACAGCTCGCAGATTCAATTTCAGTGTGTATGAAATTTCCACTTAGTGTATTCAAGTGCATGCCTATCAGAATATGAAAGTCACTGCTGTTTGAGAATTTAGAGTGTTAGCTGGGAGCAGTTTATATTGAGGTTTAGTGCAGTGCCAAGGTTAACTCATGTAAAGTACATACACTGTAGCAGCTTCTTGGATTAAAATAAAGATATTTCATAATCCCAACCGTTGAGTGTCTTTTTACAAGAAACTGTGGGATACCAATTCGAGGTCTGGCTAAATGGATGGTGTATTAGGGAAAGATCCAAGAACCTGGCATGCAATGAGTACTTTCAGTATTTAAAAAAAAAAAAATAATAATAATAATAATAATAATAATTTTCTGAAACTTGTTTTTGTCCCTTATTTCAGACTTACATCTTCAGTCGCACAGAAATTTCTCATGACTGGCCTCCTTCCCTGATCAAGCCCTTCGCGCACAAATGCGCCATAAGCATTTTTCAGTTCACCAGGAATCCTGCCATCTGCGCGCATTAGCCTCTTTGTGGTGTCTCCTCTTAGTGTGCCCCATAGTACTTCAGCACCAGCGCGACCTAGTGGAAAAATAATAATTATATAACCAATCCAATTTTTGATCTTACTAATTCTGTCATCAAATATTTTATCAAAATTGATGTGATTGGAGAAAGTATGTGCACCACAATACTGAACAGCTGTGCTTGTACAATATGTATAATATTAAGTCAGATTTTCATTAACTAGTGCATAATAATGAGCGAAAAACTCCTTACATAAATAATTATAATTCAAAATGGAGAAAAATGCAATTAACACGTATAAAAAATTATTATATAATTACATTTCAATGTGTGCATTTGTGTATTATTTATTAAGATTTAAGATTATTTCAGATTCAATGTGCATTCCATAATGTTTTGAAAAGTTTGGTTTAAAAGAGAGTTAGGGCAAACTTATACCAAATCTAAGAATGTCCATGCCACTTATATATTATTTAAATTTTAAAAGAGTTTTTTTTCAATCATGCATTTGGCTCTACTTTTGTGTATATCAAAAGGATGTAAAAAATAATTAACAGGTCTTATCTTACTATTAGCTTCCCAATGTACACGTGAACCTACTACGTAACCAACAGTCATACAGACAAACAGATACATTCAAACCTATAGACATGTTCTACCCTGATAAATCACTCCAGTTACAGCAAACAAGATATTACACAGTAAAACATAAGTGCATCATTTAAAAGACACCATTGGCCTGAGGGCACCTTTAGCCACAAAATAGTTTACTGCAGAGTAAATAAAGAATTTCACAAGCAGGAGCCATTAAAGGCATTCATCATCCAATTTTCTTGTCAATAAAGCCGTGCGTGTAAAATATTTATGCAGACACAGTCGGTGAACGCAACACAATTGCCAACAGAATAAAGAGTGCAGCTGAGCGTAGCTAATAATCCAATCAAATTGAGTGTTAATTGAAGCCCCCCGCTGGCAAGTCAAGTGAGCACAGTAGGTAGCTGGACCAATCATGCTCTCTGACAACCTTGTCATTCCACATTTAATGAGGATTAAGTCTTCACAGACCTGTCATGATTTTTTTCATGTTTGCTCGTGACATTTAATGAAAATCCACCTGTTTTGAGCTTCACAGTTTCAATTTTTGCCCATTTGGAGACATTTTTAGCAGACATTTGGATGGAATTTTTGGTAAAAATATTAACAGTGGTATCAGTTTGAATGTTCATGTTTTTGTGCATGTACATTTGACAATTGCGAGTGCATCTCATGAAAGCCTCCAAAATCTGTTTGAAATATATCAAAGGTGGACCCCCCACTTCCTTCACACTTATCAATGACTGCAGTCACGGTGTCTGCTCCTAGTTTGATCTCCAATGACAGGGTCAATCACATGCAACAGAGCCCTTTCCAGTCTTATAAAACAACACTAAAACATTTTCAATCATATAGATTTGACACTTGGTGACCCTAACCTATCATATCCAACCAGAAATCAAAAGATACAAAGCAGGCTAAAAGAGCACCAAATTACCAAAACCAATTCATGCATGTCTTCGTTAGGCAGAGGTGAGCGGATACGTGACTTCTTACCCCCCAAGTGGGCAGCTCATCTGGCCATGCCAGTACCAGTACCTTTAACTGTTAGGTCAAAGAAGGACAGAGAGGCAATGGTCATACAAGTCCAAACTACTGACTAGAGTAAAGAATAATATATACTAATAACTATATTACATTGCCTTCAAACTTGCTATATAATATTCAGTGAAAGGATATCTGAAGGGTTTGGGACATGACTGCATTTGTGACCTCTGTGATACTGATGGGCCAAAAATATGGTACAAAAATGTCAGTATATTTATGCCGAGGTATTCTGTACGTGGATCTTTCATAGCACTAGAGATATGTTTAAATGCAAACATGCAGAAGGAAACATCCTGCTCAGCATTGTACAATTTAACTTAAAGGTATACATGCCCAAAGTATGATGGGCATGAATGCGCACACAGGCATGCACGCACGTACACACACACACAAAAGTAAACATAAATGCACAAAATGATGCCTATATACACATTCTCTAACTCACCACAACATCTAGCTACTAATACCATATATTGACCACCCTAAAATTGTTATTTAGACAACAAGTGCCCCCAAATTAAAAGCCAAACATGTTCGTTTCCTGCTGCCCATGGTTGATTTTCAGCTACCACACAGTTTGCTTTCTATTACCATTTTCCTAAGAGCTTAACCTACTGATATCATGTGACACCTGCCTGCCTGTTCAATGACAGAGAGCTAATAGCTCTGTCAACACAGAAGTACCACTTTGCCATCGAACTTTTATGTAGCGCACAACCTTTTGTTTCAAATGTTCTATTCAGAGTTTGTTGTTTTAACATCAAGCTCTGTGCTCTGTGTCATTTATTGTTTTATCTGGTCAATTAGACCTGGATGCTGTTATTGTTTGCATCACGGATGGTTAATCAAACACCTGAACCCTTTTGTCTTTTGACTTCTTGCAATCATTCTGTGAGTTTGTTTTGTTAATTGTTATTGTGATTTATCAAAAGGGTTGGTCTTTTGATTGGCAGGCTTGCTTTAAAGTGTTTTCACTGGTCAAATGCACTTCGAATACTTGTAAATTGCTTGTTAATTAGTAATTGCCTATTGCAATTGATTTAAATATCATCCGTGGTTAGCTAAGTTAAGAAAATCAGCTACAATCTTGGTACAATTTGGATTCCAATTGCTTTTATGCTTGTAAAATACTATGTGTTCTTTGCTTTCAATCTTGAAAATATTTATAAGGCCTAAAAACAAAGTCAGTCCAAAATGTTTGATGTTCTTGTTTTGTTTTTGGACACAGCAGTTTTAAATAAGAAGAACAATACAGTGCACCGGGTATATCAGCTTTTACATCAATATCATCCCCCTCGCTCAATGACTCACCACTGTGCATAAAACAAACACCTGCTGAAAGATTAATGAATTACATAACACCACGCGTGCTTGCTGCCTGGCCGTAAGCCGGCTTGTCCACATCCTTCATTAGGCTGCAAAGTAATTATCTAAATACACTTCCGTTCTTTAGTTATTAAAACCTGTCTGTAGGCAAGGATTCAGACAAATTCCCAACCTTAAATATTCTAACAGTTATAATATTTCTAGCTTTGTTGCTGTTGTCTCACTATTGTGGCATTCAACAATGTGTGTTTATATTCAATACATAAAGGGGACTTGGTTACATGGACCTTGAAGGACTAATTATATTTCAGCCTCTAAAGCAAGATTTCCAAATCTTGGCATCTTATTGATCGGTGGCCAAACACAGAATTTCAAATATCCAATACATTGTCAGGTTTGCCTCCTACTGTGTAATTGCTTGACCAGTGGACTATGAGCCGAGGCCATGTTCAACTTGCGGGGCGGGCGTACTGAAGAAGCATTTCCAATTCAATTGCAATGGCTAAACTTAGAACCATACAAACTCGGCAGACCAAGTGATTACACATTACTATCTATATACCAACTGCCAGGCATGGCACACGACACGAACCAATTACATTAGAAATAGACAAGAAACAGAGGAACATATTGGTTCCTTGTGAATCGCTGAATAAGTAATTACAAGGTCTGATGAGACAGTAATTTATGACAGCAGTTAAGCCATTATAACTAGACTAAATCTAGAAATGTTCCGTTTGACAGGTCAAATGGTACAGGTGGGACATCTATTGTCACCTGCTTACAAACAAGGTATCTCCAATGATTCTGAAAGTTTGAATTTTAGTATAAAACACAGCCTGTGTCCATTTATTTCAAAGGGGTGGGGATTCTTTTTCCAGAAAAGTTGCCCTTTTTGACCCCTAAGTTGACCCAACTTGAGACATGGCAGAACCTACATGTAAAATTGTGCCTCAAAGCAGAACCTTTCTACTCCTAAAGGACACACATTTTGAGCCCACCTTTCTCCCACTCTTTTGACCAACCTTCCCCCGCCATGCAGTCTGGCCATGCACTGTGACCAACCTTCACAGTATATTAAACAAGTTCTGCTTTAGATGAAGAAGAAACAAGTGCACACGGAATGGGGAAGTTGATAGCAGTTTGGACAGTTATGGGAATAGATAACACAGTGAAGAAGCAAATGGTTTGAGTGTGGGTAGAGTTGTAGTCTGTTTGGAGTGATATTTGTTGGCATACCATTTAAGCCAGAGTGAAAATGCCAGTGCAGGTAAAACATCCTAACTCTATTACAGAGCTGTAATTAAAATCTACACGACTAAGTACATAATTACCTCCTTGTTTCCTGAGGTTGGGGTTAATCTGTTTCTGGACCGTCTGCTCCATTTTTGGGTACAGAAAGTCATCTGCTTCATCACCATAGAGCTCATAGAGTTGCAAATGATGCCACGGAAGGTTGGTCTTTTGTTCTTCTGTAAGTTTCTTGCTTTTCTTCTTTCCGTTGGCATACGGGCAAGGGAAATCCATGGTCTTCTCTTCTTGGATGCCTTCCATTTCTGTTCCGTGATGCGTCTCTCGTGTTTTGCTGGACAGCATGGAAATAACGGACAGTGCTTGTGATTGTCCGTCGGTGGACCCCAAGGGAGACAAAGACGGCCGTGTGGAATGCGCCGAGGGATGCGAGAGTTGGGCTTCCTCTCCAGATGACTTGAGAGACTTTTCAGACTTTAACTTTTGCTTCTCGCGACGTTGGTCCTTAGCTTTTCTGTCATCCTCTGCAAGAAAACAGAACACTGGAGAGTTACAAGATAGATGCTAACAGCTACAGGAGCACTAAACAGTATGATTTAGGTTCTTTTTCAACATCAACTTGCCAGCTTGTGAAACTGGATCCGACAAAAGAGTTACCACAAGCACCTTGCCTCAAGTTCAATTTCATTGTAATAACAGAACAGAACAAAGGCTATGAACTTAATCGAAAATTAAAACTAAACACTCACACAAAATGGCAAGACGCTATGACAAAACAGTCAAAAATCAACAAGAAAGCCACTTTGTGTTTTACAAAGCGAGCTTAAGAGAAATCAAATTGTGGCATCAATTCTTATTTCTCCAGTCCACACGTCATTTAAAATACCTGTATTGAATAGAATCTAACACAGTTTCAGACCAAAGTATAATCAATGACTTAATGTTTCAATACAGTCTCAACAAATATTAATAATTATTTTCAGTGAATGGAACAGTTGCTTTGCTTAACAGCCTACAGGAAAAAATGGTGAATGTGAATGAGAACTCTGTGAAATGAAAACACCCTTACCAACTGTTACAGCATTTCACCTCTCTCACAACATTTTTTGAAAACCTTCCAAACTATTTTTCAACTGAGAGAGTTATCTTTTTATGAATCCAGCAGTGTGATATTATGCTAAAAGGTGGAAAAAATATACTGGATTTACTATTAAGTAATACTGATCACAACTTGCATTATTACTGTATAACTTCATAGGTTTAGTATTTCCTATTTTTCTATTATCCCTAAGCCTAAACACAAAGCATATATTACAGTTCCAAATATTTCAAATGTAATGAATTCCACACTTAAGCAAGAAATGTTATTAACAGATAGCTGGGTTAATGTACAAATGTGCAAGCTGCCACTGAAGTACCTAAAATACCTCCATTTTTTCAAAGCACGGTTCCAGAGCAGACAAACTGCAAATGGATATTTGTTTGGTTCCAAATCTATCCTAGAATCATTTGAGGGATAACAGCCCAGAAAATCTTGAGTAGCATTTATTTTCAGTCACTCATCCAACCATGATTCCTATGCTGCAAGAGCCGATCACTCAGCGGCAGAAATAAAATGCCATCAAGCAGTGATGTCTTTTGTGTTCAGTAACAGCCCATCAAATTGCATCTGATGTTTTAGCGTGCCCATATATATACATGTACATCTAGATCAGTAGTGATTGAGTAAAAAAATTCAACAGGACTTCTTCAGACTGAAAATTGTGTGCATTTACTGTCATCAGTACATTTACTGCCAGATTGCAGACAGAAAATTTCATTTTAAAATATTTCATCAATTATCGGGATGGTTTTGATGACTTAAGTAACCTACCTAATGATTCACGGCAGATTTGACGAAGAGCTTCTTCTTTGGCCTGTCTTGTGATTCTCTCTGCCTCACGTTTCTACAATGACAAATTTAAAATTGACGTTAATGTTTTATATTCATATAAATTAATTAGTGCACATTCTGAAAAGTAAAATGTCTCCTTTCCCCCCTGTTTCAAGGTTGGCTTTTCACTTAATTCCTTCTTTTCCAATTAAATCAAAAAAAAAAAAAAATTAATAAAATATCTTTAAGTGCATCCTCAAGATGAGCTCTAAAGATATCAACTTCATAATGTCTAAGAACTAAACTAAATATAGTAACTTTTGTCACACAATGCAGCATTTCATTATCCATTTGTACTTAAAATATATATAATATAATATTTATCCCAAATCATACTTCTATGAGTAATTCCTTTCACAACTATTTTATATTCTCAATGAGAAAAATGGCAAATAACTTTATCGCACAACCAAAATAATCCTTATCCAGACACATAAATCCCAATGTATATATATAACAGTGCAGTAATGACAAAGTATCTGCAGTTGACAGAAAAAATTGATCTTCTGGCACTAGCCCCAAATGCAGAGCTTAACATCATTATGATCATCATTGTGGGGTAATGTTACACATCATAATTCTCCTTAAATCTTCAACCTAGGGATAATTACTGAAGCATTACTATTGGACTTCAGTCTAGTAGGCCCCATATACTGCACTGCAATAGGGCATATTGTGGTGTAAGTCGACATGCTTTAGTTAATTGAACTCCAATCTGATCCTTTCAATTAATAATCTATGAAACATTCATGCCCGTTTCCATAGCAACTATCAAACAATGCTTCTCTAGGAATGGTTTTGTGCAGGCAGAACATTTTCTAACAAAATGTGGTATTGTTATAGTTATGGTGAATATAAAACTGAACCTGTTTTTTTTTTTTTTTTATCTTGTCATATTTTTTCTGAAAATTTTACTGTTGTTATCACTCTTCTTATGGAAACTGATTTCAAATGGTGCTAGAAATGTTCACGAATCTATGCACCAAATGAAAGCAGGGTCCAGAAGGAGCTGCTGTAAATAAATTATCTATAAATGTTTATCCAAATAATGATATCATGGTATTTTTAAGTCTACATAAGACAAACCTTAATGAAATTTTAATATTAAAATCTGACAAAATCTGACAAATTTTCAGACTTACGAATACCCATCATCAGTATTTTTTCTGGAAACTAATAGAATAGTTATATACATTTCATAACAATTTGGCAAATAAAAACCTAATTTCACAAAAATTTAATAACTAAATTGATTTGCAAAATTTTACTTAGTGAAACTCATATTTTAGTCTGCATCGTACATAAACTGCTTGATTCAATTTCAACCACTGACTAGGGAACATATCACAATTTCTTTTCAAAAATAAATTTAAAAAAATTAAAATTATTTATGAGATACATCGATTTTTGTTGATACTTATGGTAGTAACAATGCATGCATAAACAAACAGAAAATTCTTCACTTCACTCAAAACTGTCATGGCTGACTTGGATCACATGACCTTTTCGTCGTGGCAACCATCAGGGGCACTGATTTCAAATGGTGCTAGACAGTTCCTTGCCAGACATCTACCCACCACTTGAGACCAGGCTCCTATATGGGCAAAACAACCTACAGATGGCGCTGAGGTGTCCATGGTCAGCGTACATGATATGTACACGCAATTCCAGAACAACAGCTAGGCATGGAGTGGCAATTCCAACACAGGCAACAATGGAGCAAACAGGGTCAGCAAAGCATCTTCATGCAACAGGTCCAATACAAAACTTATACATACATATACCACATGCTTTGTAATTTACTGTTCAAATAATAATACATTTGTTTTTTTTTTTTTTTTTTTTTTTTTCTTTAGCATTATCGATATCACAAAAAACAAACAATTCAACCCAAAACAGTACAATCAAACTTTGATACTGATGTTTCAAAAGTTCCAATGCAGGTTTAACTTTCAAATGAGAATTTGACACATTAATTTGCATAAAAACACATAAAACTACATACGTATATTTCATGCAAATAATTATGCTTGCAAAATGGCATTGTTCACAAAAATATAACACATGATAAGATGGCATATCTCACATGGTATATGCCAGATATTTATAAAAAAATGACCAATGACACAACTTCACATAAAAACATGCACACAAATTTAGACATCAAACGCACCATTGAGGCATTTACTGTATCTGCGTACCTACCTTCACAATCAATACACTGTAAAGTATCTTAATAATTCCTAAACATTATAATAATGATAATAATAAACAAACTTACTCGAAACATTCAAAATCTATAATTTCCTATCTAATGAGTCATTTGTCTCATTGGCATGAATTTTTTCTGTCAACATTATTTGCACCATTTTCTTATAGCTAAGAAAAAGTACCATCACAGACAAACAATTGTCTTTGACAGAAATATTATCAGTATCTGTAACTTTCTCCTCATAAAAAACACTCTGTTATAAGTCCCTGAACTTCAAAACAACAAATGAAAAATAAACTGGTCTTCAAAAATTCTTTAAATATACCAAAATTATACCTTGTATGTTCTTGACACTTTTCAGTAGCCCACAAATTGTGAAAAATGGTTGCCAACAAGTCCCAAAACAGTTCAATAGGGCAAGCACGCATGCATGTATGTCAATTGTAGCACATGGTCAAAAATACCCAGGGGAGAGAAGAGTGGGTGGGGAAAATATGCAGCAAGTCTCAGTTCAGTCCCTATGTTTCTCATTCAAATAATTTCATGCAAAACACTGTTTGAGTCAACCCTCCTCACTTCCCTTGAAGAACAGACTCTAAACTTCACTGCTTATGCAATACGTACCTTTTTTCGAACAGAATACACATGATGCACAAGTTGCCTATATTTTGTCAACCGATAGCTTATGAGTGGCGCACTTAGACGGAGTTGAAGCTCGTAGCTTAGAGTTAATGGAACTATCCTACTGCAAACAAGTGCAGTCCCCCAGGCACTGCCTTGCCAGTGAACCTCAGTGATGAGTCCATCATCTACTGTGAACTACCGTTAGCTACTTCATCGCAACTCTCTTGACACAACTTCCCTTCTCCCCTCCCTCAGGAGCACTGTCTACGGCAACGCTGGGCAAGTTTAAAATATTTATGCTCTTTCGGCACACGAGCTAGAGTAAGGCGGTCCAATTTTCCAGCTTTGTGCAATAATTGATCTGTTTCCATTGAACCTACAATGTGCGCTAAGTCAAGAACAAAACCTGTATTGATTCTTACATATTGATCACAACTGTAGTAATAACACAACACAATGCCCAAGGTTTATCTGCCTTGACTGGGAGAGAAAGAGTGGAGCTGACAGGAAAATGAGCCAATTTTATTTCACGGCTTCACTTTTATCTTTGTTGCACTTTTTAAATCAATACCCCAAGCTTCATGCTATTTGCTATTGTTGTACAGAACAATGCACAAGCAGTTTTAAGGCGACAATTCCCCACATAAATTTATGTAAAAGTTTCTGGTTGGTGTTACTGCTTGAAAAGTTATTGTGCCAATGTGCAGCTTACATTTATTCGGAGCCGACTTTTTATCCTTGTCAATCAAGAAGAGTTGAAACTAAAGATGATATTGATTGAGCCAATAAACATTTCCAAACCCTCTTTCCGTCTTGGGAACAAAATTTTCATGGTACTAATTGGCTCACAGCAATGAACCAATGGCAAGCCATCCTTCTAGTGTGTTCCAATAGATGGAGTCATTCATCTTTCCTTTTAGTACAGGATGATGACAGGAAAAAGACAAATGTCCAAAACCACATTCCTGCTATTAAGTAAAAAACCTAGTACCACTACCAATAACAATTGTGACCAATCAATTTAGAAAAACAGGCCAAGCATGAAGCAATTCCAAAAAAAAAATCATTCACAAAATCCTTCAAGATGTCTATCTCCATACTTTTACTCAATAAAATCAATCCACCCATTTTCTCAATCAGTGGTTTTACACTTCAAAAAGAGCAATGGCGCCACTATAGATAATGCCACAATGAGGGTGTGGTCAACAGACATACAAATAAATTTAAATAAAACAGATTACTGAGAAAACTTAATGAACATTCCAAGCCATTAAGGTTTCATTCACAGCACTAGCCCATTCAAACCAACTTGAAGGTTTTAAAATGAATTAGAACTCTTCCCAGCCAGAATCAATTTTCAATTCCCTGGACATCAAATGGGAGGGGAAGGGGGCAAGGCCAGATGGCGGGAAAACCGAAGCAGCCAGCCTAGTTTTTGTCGGGTCAGCCAGTGCTCAGCACGAACAGTGAAGCGGAGGTAGCATCAAAGGGAGGACAAATATTGGAATATGATATGGTCACATTGATCCCTTTCACTTCTTAGTTTGCAGGCCCGCCACAGGTTTTCTACGGAGGCAATCGAGCGTGGACCTGCCTTGTACTCTGGATGATAAAAGCGGGTGTGATATCGACCATGGTCTACTTAGACAAATATAGGGCACAACTGCTCAAGCTTGTAAAAACAATATGGCGCTCATAATAGCGTCCATATTGCATAAATGCTACCTTCCTGCTTTATGCCCTATTTTGTTCAATTATTAACTGAGTCTTTATTTTTCAACACAGCAGGAGCTGCTTTTCAGTGCATCTTAAGAAATGTTACACAATCCCCAATGTTGTTGTAATTGAAAGATTGAAATGTCAAAGGCTTATGGAATCCATTGTTTTTATACCTTATGTTGTAATGTTAGTCCCGTCCGATAAAAAGGGCTACTTCAAAGTGTGAACAGTTTGCACCAGCTTGCTTGGCGTTACACATGATCAATCAAACAATTTCCAGTGTTACGGCTTATATGACTGGGAAATTAAGCAGTTAATAAAACATTGCATGATAATATTGTGCTTGACTTTTTAAGTGCATAACTACATTAATCAGCAGTACATACCACACACCTTATTATAATAAGCAGGGTTGGGTGTCATTGTCATGCTGATAATTTACTTCAAATGAAGTTACAATGTAAAATTATATCAATTAAATAACTACAAAAGAGTTTCAATTATTCAATAAGACTTACATTACAAATGCACAATCATGGATTAATATAAGTCATGTGATACTTCATTACATACAAATCTAAAAGTAATTTATTAGGAACAAAAAGACCTGCCCATGTGATTCATTCTACTTTTTTATATTCCAGCAATATTATTATGGTATTTTTCATGCATCTGATAACAATTAAGATACAAACTTAGGAAGAAAAAAGCAAAGAAAAGCTACATATATTCAGTATCAAACTACTTCAGAAATTAACATCATGTCTTTCACCAAAGCTAAGAGATGTAAACTATCAGCCATCAGCAAACTTTTAAGCTTTTACTCATTTACTCAGGTACTTATAATAATTATCAATGCATCATAAAATGTAAATAGCGAAGCAGAGAAAGAGAGAGAATAGTTTAAACACAATTAAATCACATCGAGAAAACTGAAAACGTCAAAGTATACTAGAAAAAGTGCACAAACCTTCCTATGACGTCTGTCCCTGGCTTCTTGTTTTTTCTGGTACAGCTCATCTTGTGTGCGAATTAGTTCCTGCTGGAGTAAGATCTTCTCCTTCAAGATACGCGTCTCTGTGTCTTTGGTTTCCACCTTTGCCTGCTGCCACTGTGCATAGTTCCTATCATATCTCTGAAGGAAAAAAAGAAGAAAAAAAATGAAATAAAATAGTTCTTAGGTTAAAGATTTACGTTTAACTTAAACATTCAATTTTTAATGAAAAATACAGGTTTTTGGTATGTTATCAAGTAATCAGTAGGAGTGTGATTGCAATTAGTCAAAATTGATTGCTTGACACCACAATGTGGAGCCAACTAGCCTACAATGGAATGCAATCATCCTCCTCTTCTCTAACAGTATACATGTACGCGAATACATTATACTGGCTCAAATTTGGATTCGGAATCGATGATAAACACTGCTAGTGTGAAATCAACCAGCTAACATTTGCTACCACCTGATATATTTCACCGAAATTGATCACCACATATGGACAAGGGCTATATTTTGTTAGTTTTCACAAAAATTGATCGAGGGGGAAAAGGACTCAGTTTTGCTCTACATTTTCAGTTTGTGGTGTTACAAACAGTAGAATTGATTACAAGAGAAAAGCACACACTGGAGACAAATGCAGGAACCTGGCTTTTGTGTGGTCGATTTAAGTGAAATTGATCCAAAGGTGATGACATTCATATATACGTAAAGGAAGGAAAACAACCCCATGGATGTAAGACAAAAGTTAAAAAGTTATTAAAAACTATTATGGCAATTTCCTCTCATGCTGCATTTAATAATTAAAGCAAAACAGGATGCTGTCACAAAATCACACTTGTAAACAATTTATTGAAACAAATAACAGGCACTTCTTTCCAAATATGAAGTTAAACAGTCATATTCTCAAATCAACAGCTAATGGAACATGACCATACTACCTTTTTAATAACTTTCAACTAAATGACATGTACTTAAAAGTATTTAAAGAAAAAAAAGGCCATTTCGGAAAACTGTTTATAAATATGAAACTTTCCCATTGACACAGTGCACAGATCACGTAGAACAGGGCACAAAATGCGGTTCTAAGCTCATCTTCTACTTGACATGCAGCTGAAATTACCAAGTCCCACCTTCACAGCCGTCATATAGAGATCTGAACCAGAGTATTCACTGATATGTTATAATATGATGTATTTTATACAAAGGCATCAGATCACGACAAGTATATCATCTTACAGGGTAGTACAGAACTCGATAAACTAAACCGTTTTCTACCTCCCGATACACTCCATACAAAGCAGAATAAATAATGGCCAAGGAAATTAAAATGTACTAGTATGTAATTACTAGTACTTAAATTTTTCAATACAAAGTGCATTTAAATCTACTTGACTTGGTAAAGCATGTTATTTTCTCCATTTAAAATATTTTCATTGCAGGTGATAATTTCAATTTTTCAATGATGAGCTTAATAATTTTGAACGCCCCTGTGAGCGTTCCACTTCAGGACACATCAAAGAATATATACACTTGTATATATTTGTGAACATGTCCTACTCAAAGCTTTGTAACTTTATAAGAGCAGGAAATTGAATTTTCTGGCATAAAAGGCCTATCTCTTGCAAGTTCTTTTATTGTAAAATGTCTATAAGTAACATGGCTGTGAAGATTCTGATTGCAGGTGGTTGAAATATCAAGTTACTTCTAGCTCTCAAGAAATGTGAAGAACCTGCCTTCGGGCTCATTCCCAATGGAACGACTGATCTACACAGATCGATCCAGATCTGTGGGGACTCTTGCTGAATGCAATCAGATTAACGTGGTTCCTTTTGGCATTAAATGGAATATAAAAAAGCAGGGGATTATACAAGTATGTTGGAAACAAGAGAAGGCATGTAACACCCCATTTCCATAGATTAGATCGACCTACTTTAGATCGACCTAACTCCCTAGGGGTTCACGCTAAATAGCTGTCAGCCGGGCGGACACGAAAGTTAATTACCCCCTTTACAGCTTGTAGTAGGCGGGACGGACATTTAAGTCGGATTATCTGAAAGTAATCTAGTGAGACTCCCCGTGGGGATAGATCGATCTAAAATCTATGGGAATAGAGCCTTAGTCTGTTAATCTGATTGCAATCAGTAAAAGTCCCCACGCAGTTGGATCGATCTATGTAGAATGGTAGTTCTCTTGGAAATGAGCCCTTATACTGCTTTTGTCACAGCATAAGGTGAGAGAAATGTCATTCGAGGAGACACACAATATTGTGACCCAAACTAACCATGATATATACAAGTCTTAAAACTGTCAGGATAAAAATAGTACATTTATCTGAATCAAAAGATCTATAAGGACATACGTATGTATTTTATACTCAACTATTGGCACCAATAGGTTCACAGACAACTAAGAAAAAGACAATAAAAGCAGAGACGATTTAAAATTAACAGCACAGACAGTTACAAAATACACGCATTAATAGCTAAATCTTATTAGCTAAATATGTTTCCCGCATGCCTCAAATATAGAAATATTGATGTGAAATATCAAATATCTTGCAAATACTATCAATGCAGTACAAACATAGTAATAAAAAATTAAAGTAAAAGATGTCATAAGAATAAAACACTCTCCTAGACTTTTTTATTATTAACTACATGAGCTGGTATGATGTGACCACGCAGTCACGTATACAGGGTCACCCCCCCCCTCTCCCATCTCTAAATCACTTGTTAACACCTTAAATAAAATATATGCATGCCCCACCCCTAAGGTGTATTCCCAGAGATTTAGATAGATCCAGGAATTAAGATTTAGATCAACCTAACTCCCTGGGGGTTCGAGCGCGCACAATAGTTAATTACCCCCTTACAGCTTTCAGTAGGCGGGACAGCCGCTTAAGCCGGCTAAGCTGACAGTAATCTAGTGAGACTCCCCACAGGGATAGATCGATCTAAAATCTATGGAAATGGGGTCTTAAACTGTCTACACCACCAGTATGAAAAATGAGCCTTTCACTCACTTCGTTCAGGTCATTTCCACACACACACAAAAAGCTAAGGTTACATATCATTATCACTGCTAAGGTGTGGTTTGTGTGACTTTGTCCACTGTCTCATCTGGAAGGATAGTGTGTGTCATATAATGGGACATGAAAACGGACCAGTTACTCGAAAAATTTCAAAACACCCATCTCGCCTCTTTAGATGTGGTGTAATATGAGCATGTGCATGATGTGTCACATATTTACTTGTACTGCTTTTTCTTTTTTTTTTTTTTTCAATTAGTTTAACCTCTTTTTTTTTTTTTGTACTTTAAAGAAAGATTCTGCAATATATTATTACTTAGTTTGACTGATTTGAAACAAGCACTGATAGAAAAATGAAAGTATGATAACAGGTGACAGAGAACAAATACAACAGTGTAATACCAATGTCATTTTAATCTCAGTTTTAATAAAAGCAAGCCAGACTTTTGTGTCACTATAATAATGTATTGTTAAGGTGGGGTTCTATTCAAAGAACAAACATCTTCCAATTTCTCTCATACTTCTGCATTCAAAAAATCCCGTCCTTATTTACAGCAAAACCCTACCCCCAAAAACACAAATAGTAACCTAACACCTTTGAAGTTGCTTAAATTAACTCCACCTTCTTATACCTCGAGGGTGCATCCATTAAAAAAAAAAAGGGAAATGCACAACTTTTTTTTAAAAGCATACAACCTGATCCCATCTGTAGATGCCATGTAAGCCCTGTAGTTATTCCCAAGAGTCAACATTGACATAAATCTGTCCTCTTTACAAGCTATAACTTGAGATAACATTTGGCTGGAGATAACCCTAATACACACATTGACATAAATATACACTGGGGGGGACTCTAGTGGCATGTCAGCTATTTACTATAATATGTGGAGGGGTAGTCTGGCATAGTGATGATTCTATGGGGGTAGGAATTTGAATTTGACTATTTTCCTTGGGGTACAGGGGGGACGGAGGGGTGGTGGTGGAGGCATCATTTAGGCAGAACAAGTAATTAATTTACCAAATCTTTATCTGTTCCTATTTAATTTTTCTTTTTTTTTTTTTTTTTTTTTTTTTTTTTTTTTGCACTGTGACAGTATAAAATGAAAAATAAATGAGGGATTAATAAAAATGTCCTTTTTTCATAGAGCTATGCAAATCCTTAAACAACTAAACCTCGCTGTAAATGGTAAAACCAAGTCTAACATTGTGGAAATTTCTCCTTAAACTCCGATATAAAACATCAGTGTATTCCTTTCAATTATCTCTTCATTTTCATGGTACCTCATCTGCCTGAATTGCTACTTGTAAAATGTGCTTTTTCACCTGATCAATAATGGCATATCAGTGAGCATTATAGTGAAAAAAATGTCCAATTAAAATATGAACCCTTATATTGTTTGACTACTTAAGCGACACACAGTCGTGTAATATCTCCAGTTCAGCTAACCTCTAAGTGCAACACAAGTGCTAGGGCACCCAATCAATTATGTGAAAAACTATCCTCGGTGGATCGCTCAATTGTTCATTGTATTGACTTATCTTATACTAAAAATCTCGCATTGCAAGTTATTTTCCACTTTACTAGTAGACAATGCTACTCCTCCAAGACTTCACAGAAAGTGCAGTTTACTATCAAATTTGAATGACTCACTGACAGTAACTCAAAATTCCTTTCAAATATACCAATATCTCTGCTGTGGCTTTATTTCCTCTTTGGCATACCAGACCTAGGTGTAGGATTGTTCATTTCTTTTAGGAGATGAAATTTTGCTGATGTATTTGGTAAAATTTTATATCTAAATTTTTTTTTTTTTTAATTAAGGAGATACCATACATCCAGCAAGTTAAGTTCATAAATGTTGTAAAAAATAAGTTCCAATAATAATAAATAAGAAAATAAATAAAAAAAAATATATATATATATATATTTCAATATTAACGGCTGGCAAGAACTCTTCCAGCAATATTTATTCAGTGCACCCCAGTGCTGTGTGGATAAGGTACCAAGTATTCCCACATTACTGCCCATTACCCAACATTAGTGCAACATGAGCCAATCTTACAGTGTTCCTCAGGAAGTATGTGACATCCACACAATGACAACATGCTCCTGTCCACAATACCAATCACTCATCACTTACCCATCCCCAACCACCTGTTCCTCCCCCCTATCTCTGCTATCATCTCCCCTTTTTCTGTATGTCAATCCTGTATCTCAATCCTAAGAATCATTCTGGTAAGTTAAAAAAAAAAAAAGAAGTAACACTGTTTTCTTTTCATAACGTTTGTGGTGGCAGTGCACAAAGCAAGTTTTTTTCAATTTTGATGCAATATTACATTATGATTTAAGGTATAATTACCACCAAATTTTTAATCATCTACTTTAAATAACATGGACATTCAGAAAATATGAATATCATTCAGCTTCACACCCGTGGGGGTTCTAGGTCCCAATTTGAAAATGCCAATATGCCCATCCACTAACCCATCCCCAACCACCTGTTCCCCACCCTATCTTTACCATCATCTCCCCTTTTCCTGCAGATTAGAGTCTAGTCATACCTGACTGGACACTAAGGGCACAGCGGGACTCTGGCTACTTGGTGACTGTCGCCACCGATATAATGGGCTGCAATTTGTCGCCACCTAACAAGGGTCAATCATCTGTCAAACTCTTTGTCCAGTTGTGCACTGACCACATTGGAATTGGAGCAAGAGTGGGTTTAGCCAAAGATTTAACCTAGTATTTAAGTATTTAATACGATATACATATGGGTATATGTATCTGCACGTGTGAATGCATGTGCATATGGGGGGGGGGGGGGCTGATATGCACATATGCTGATACAATGTACTTTAATGTAATTATGGTGTGACATATACTGGTACACATGTTGGCCTGCATACAGATGGGATTCTCACACAACTGTAGCCATTACAACGCATATGTGCCCTGCATGAATATAGTCATCAATGATATCATATAATACATTCATAAATCCTTAGTGAGCATTTCATTCAACCCTAGCTACGTACAGCAGTCTTGAATCAATCCACATATTATTACATCATAAAACTGAGTGTTATCTATAGCAGCAGTAACGTTAACAGCATTACTATTAGATATATTTGCCTGTTTTATCGTTACAGGCCATAGCCACATCAAGTACGTGCTCAAATCAACTGAACTTAAACACTGAAATCAATTGCAGGTTCACTGTTCAAATATCTGGAAAACATCCCATTGCATGGTGGTATGAATTGAGTTTTATGAAAAAGCTCACACACATGCATGCTTACACACAAGTATAAGGACCCACATACATGCAATTTTGCACTACTATTTAGTGGCTGGCACACACACACACAAACCTATGCACATGCACGCACACATACACACACCGTGAGGCAACTAATTTGTCCAAGATGGCCGACACATACCTGTACATTTAAATGGTGGACAATCAGTCAACTCGCCTCTGTGTTCGTAGTTTCTCCACTATTCCCTCGCTGTCATTGCCTTAGGCATGCAGGCGTCAAGGCGGGAAAATTTCTCCTCTCACCTGCATGTCCAATTATTTGTCCTCTCTTTGTGGCATTGCACACATTGCATAACCCCTCCATGGACAAGGAGCATAACATTTCCAGCAGGTTAATCTCAATGCAAGCCAAATTGGTCCATGTGTATACCATATAGAAATCCGTGTATGTATAAGGCTTGCACACGCAGCCCTGCCCAGCTCGGAGCGGGAAGAATGGGACCCGTCGTTTGCGAAGATCAAACAATTTGAAGGCAGGGAAGATTAGGTCAAATTTAAGCTTGAGATTTACAATAGGGATTACTACTCGGGTTTGGTGTGTACGTAAGAGATTGGTCCGGCCAAGCAGTACACTTCATCTTTTATATAACTCAATATGAGGGTTGACAAATTTAAAAATGCGGTCTCCATGTTAATCTCTCTCCAATTTCATTCCCACTCAAGGACTCTGGCATTCTCCTAATTGTCCAAGAAGTATTGTAATTCTGCCAAATTATGTTGCTCTTTTCACCATGTAATTTGGTAGATCTGTATAGTTAAGCACACACAATATTTCTCTCAAGAACAGCTGTGTCAATTCCATATTGTGAAAAAAATATGTGTATCTGAAGGCTGTTCTCTTCAGTAGGCAATGACGAAAATTTTCATAAACCAAAGTGTTTTGTCAAGATATGACTAAGTTTGTATTGACTTCAAAATTAAAGCAATTTGTCTTAACTCCAAATGGGTCCTTCTATCTCTTTATCCATACATTGATTTATCATAACTTTAATCAATCCATGAGGTTGTTTGGAGAAGAGAGACATTTAATGCTAACATGATACCTTTACTTTCATGGTGACTGCTGTTACCACTGTAACAGTGTGAAAGCTTTTTAGTAAAACTGATGTAAAATAAATGAAAACATATACAATACAGCATATAATCATTCCATTTGCAAATGTTGGATACTTTACACTAGCTATCAGGGTCGGTTAATTGGAATCATAATGGCTCCTCATCATTTCAAAATGATGATATTCAGGTTTCAATAAATCATTTTCTCAGCTCTTTTTTTTTTTTTTCTTCACTTCTAGGCACTAACTAGGGCAGTACGATAACTAAATTACCTCTCACCCTCCCTCACATCTCTCCCTCTTTCAACACCAAAAGACTTCAACTTTTCCAACCCACACACCCTCCCCCACACTCTCTCCCCTTCTTTCCACCCCCACACACCCACCCACTCTCTTTCAGCCTACGTATAGATTCCAGTCAATGTCTGCTTCAATGATTAACAGGATCAGATATCAGCAAATATATTATAAAAGTTGGGAGTGAGTAATCATACAGAAAAATATTCCTATTTCCTCAAAAAAAAAGATGTTAACATTACTTATCTTTTCAATAGTGTAACACTTTGAAACAAGCCATCTTGATGCAAACTGAAAAGCCACAATCATTTTCCCATCCATTCCTCTAATGACTCCCTAATGAATTGCACAACAGAATTCAATTACCGGTAAAAGCTATTGTCCCAGCAGCATTTTCGCACTTTCTTGTTAACTGAAGAACACGTCAAAGAGGAAGGGTGTGGGGGGGAGCTTGGTCAGTGAAGTGGATCATGATCAGTCAGTGGTCACCCATTATAGTACCCCATTATAGCCCAAGCAATGGCCAGTACACACCAGGCAAAACATGCCCAGGGGAGAAAATTTTGGGTGTATGCAAATCATTAAGCATAACTTTTTTAATATGATTGATGTATCCAGGTAAGGCATCACATATTATTAATAAATTGACATGATACAAAACTGCAAGTTAGCATTCACATTAATCATCAGTTTGGTTGATTGATGCTTGTGTCAGTGACAAATTGGCATCAAAATTGGTGCAAAATTTCACATATAAGCTGGCTACAGGAATTCATTTTATTTTTTCTTTTGTAAAGTTTTGTAACTGCAACATTTAAGTTTCCAAGAAATGAAATAATTTTAAATAATTTATCCTAATAAATTGAAGCCCAATCAACAAACACAAAAAACAGTCATTCAACATTTCTTGGAGGTATAATTCTCTTTCACTGAAAATATGCAAAGAACATTTTTGAGGATTAAAGTAAATTAAAATTTATAAAAATGCTCCTGATGTTAATGCCTATTACCAGTTCATTTCTGATCAGCTCACATATAAAATTTTTCAACACTTTCACATTCCGCCTTTAAAAAAGAAACTAACTTTAAAAAAGAAACTAACATTTTTTTTTTTCAAGTACACATACAACACAATACACCTAAAATCATTTTAACTACTGTCATGTAAAACTTCTCCGGGAGCCGAAATCCTTCACCCTAATCACCATAATGACATCTCCATACACAAGGAGAGCCATTCTCTAAACACATGCTCCCTAGCTTTTCAAACCGTCCACTGTTCCATGACAACTAGGCCACCTCACTAAGTCCCTGTCTACACCAATACCAAACGTGAACGCACACTGGGATATCCATTGCCGAGGGGAGATAATTTTACCATCGTCAACCTGTCCTCGCCATTCTCCCATTCTTCCAGTTAAAACATGTGACCCTGATTCCTAACAAAACGCTGTTATTATATTTCCCATGTAGCCTTGTATCCTTACAGTTTAAGTTCAGATCCCTCTGGCCTCACAGATTTTCAACATTCTAAGAAAAAAAATGTTCAAAAAGTATGTTTTTTTTTTTGCCCATAGGGCTTTCCTTATGAGTCATACATGTGTAAGTACTAAAATAAAGATGTAATATGTATGTGTTGTAACACTTTGCCAACAAACTGGTTTCTTACCTTCTCACTGCCATCCTCATACAGCAACTAACTTAAGACAACATCATTCCCTTCTACTTCCCAGTCAAGGAAGACCCCCATTCTGCCACAGAAGAGATACTGTCATTACCACCAAAATGACCCTTAATTCCCGTCGCTCTCTGCTGCCATTTTCACACACCCCTTCTCCAAAATGGGTCCCCAGTCCAAAGAGCCAGTGTCTGGCCACGGCCACGATGGTGGCGAAACACGAGGGCACAGAGCACTAGATGTGGAACTAAGCCGTCCTACAACAGGGCTCTCCAATAAATATGCATTAGCCAAACAATGGCCTCCCCATTGTCCACACACACAAAAGAGTTCCCGCTTTGTGAGTGTAGAGCGTGGTCCTCCCCATTGCACTTTGTCAACGACATAACGCTACACAAAAGCGACATTCCATTACACAATACCCGTAGACTTCCCTTCCAGTTGCTGCCATTCAGCCTCTCAACACACCATCTTGAAAGAGCTTTTTTCACGGCTGCCGAACCGTGTTTACTTTACTCGGCATTGAACGTTTTTCTAGTTACCTGTTAGCATCTGGGCCAATTTGTAAGCCTGTGTTTTGCTAGTATACAATTTTGGTGTTTTGGTATAGTTATGAATGAACAGTCTTGAAAAGTTAAAGGAACTATTAGTCTAAATAACCATATTGGATTGAATTGGGCTTGTGTTGTGATACGGAACAAATACTGTTGCTAAGGCGACCAAAAGTGTATAAAAGAAGAAATAATGGTGAAAGGAGGGGACTCAGTGCTCTGTCCAAACACGACTTCTATACTCCACCAAACTCAAAAGATTCTGGCTTTTAGTTTAAACACCCGGGCCAGAGATCAGCATAATCGCACATTTACAATTCTCTATCCATGTTTCTGAATGATGTCTTAAAACTGGGGCCCTTTACCATGAATATGAAAATTTTCACAAAGATCCCCAGCAAGCTGAGCACGAAGGTGAAATGAATTGTATGATATCCCTATATAAAAGTCGGACACAAATAGCACTTTCATTCACAAAACTTTGAATAAGTTTGTGTTCCCTTGGTGTGAAATCCTGCTCAGTGTGTGGCAAGATCATGTCTGAACTGACTTTACTCTCTGGATTGGTACACTTTCAACCTTTTTCAAATTAATTCCAATGTAGTTTGAAAAAATGCAAGAAAGGCGAATGAAAAATCATTACTTGATCTATAAGCTAACTACTATCATGTGTGATATATAAGCACACTTCTTTAGTCAGAAATTGTATGTTGTTCAAATTGCAAGAAAACAACAAAAAGTGATACTATTACCTTTCACATGCAGTCTCAAATTGCCGAACTACTAATTAAAAATTCAATCCTGGCTATTGTAACTACATCAAAAGGACCCATTTTGATACCTTATAAAAAACTCATAACTTTTATCAAGATAATAACAGTTACTAGCTAGTATGTTATTCTTTCATTCATGTTATTAAAAAATATAGTAATAACATGAATGTAAGAATAATATAACTGCTTTTATCTAGATAAAAGTTACAAGGCGCTATATTTCATAATTAAACAACATAAACAACACAACAAAAATGCAAACCAATTTACGTGATGCACAAAATATATTTACCAGCATACATGAAAAATTGGATCAATACTGAGAAAACCCTTTTTTCCTGCAAGAATTTATTCACTGGCCCCCTGCAAGGGTTATCTGTGTACATAAAGATGTTAGCCTCACAGACCTTCATGTTAACTGTCATTCATTAAGTGATATTTAAACACGGATAATCACGCTATGTGTCACTTAAGCACGAAGGGCAGACACTACGAGAATGCAAAAAGTGTTTGTTAGAATTATCACAACATGGTGCCGCATGCAGCTCACATCTTAGAGTGAGTAATTTTCAAGAAGTTCATTATATTTGTACCTGTGTCAATCCTCTTACTGTTACTAATGACTGTTGTATCTTCATTTATCAAATAACTGAAACAACTGTAAGGATTTCCGAAGTGGTAACAGTCAGTGTTTGCTGAAATGATGCACTCCTCCTTCAAGATTTAAATAGTGAATGCACTGACATCTGATATCATTTTTATTAAGCACTGTTTTTTTTCCTCTTGAACTCATTTTAATTTACTAGAATAAAATAAATCAGGATGATACAGTTACATGAAAAATATTAATAAGCTTAAACCTTCTGCTATAAAACTGAAACCATGTGTCCCTTGCTCACAAACTGGAAGACAAAGTGACGAAATTTTGAATAAAAAAAATCTGATTTTCTATTTAACTCGCCTCATGTGCATCCTTCAAATCTAATAAAAACAAAATGATAAATAAAAAAAAAAAGAAATTCGATTTGTGGCACCAACAATTCAGCCAATCAGGGAACAGTTAGCAAATTACTTTTCATGTAATCATAAGAGTAATTGCGGAGTCTAGAACAAACATTGCTTCAGGGCTGGATCCTCTTAGAAGTTGGAATATTGAACCCCGCCATTGATTTTTGAGAACAAATTATACATAAAGGAGTCCATAATATAGTTTTAACATGTCCCTGGTATTTGGGGGAATAAAGAAAGTGTAACACTTCTCGACAATTGAAGATGATTTGAAGTGTATGCAATTTTAGGAGAACATTTGAAGTAATCTGTACCAATTGTACGTAAATGAGCTTAGAATTTAAAATTACTCACACATGGGTTAATTTTCAATACAAACAGAAATACCAACATTCTCAATGTCAACAGCAGCAACAGTCCTTTGAGAGCAAGATATCTATCAACCACCCAATTAAATTAAAAAAGTGCTTTCAAACAATGGCCTTTTAATGAACTTAGAAGGTATTCCAATTAATCAGACCTAATGTCAAATTACTAGTGCGATTATGTATGACTAATTGTTACGTTATCTCACGCAATTGTTTTGAAATCAATAAAAGGATTACTTATATCTAAAACAGAAATCTGATGAACAAAGGGAAATAATCTTTCATTATATCCTTATCAAAAAAAATTACAGAATGTGCTGAAAAAAATTATCCCTTTTGACAAGGTATAAACATCTGATGCACATTTTAAACTATTTTTACTAAATGCCTAATTTTTTTCATTAACATTTAGAATGAAGTTTGTTACTGAAGCTCCTAAAATGCAGCGAAGGCCCTCTTAAAAGATTCATTAGCTAAATTTACAGTGAAAAAAAATCAAGAAAAAAATCACTTTAGCTCTAATTATAAACTGCATGCACTGTTGCATGCTACCCCTACGAATCAGATCGGCTTAGGCCATAACAGACCATCTTGCCTTGCCATAATGAGCACAATTCTTCAGATGAGTGGCTTCCATTATTATTAATTTATTGGCACAACCGACCAGAGCAATGTGTTAGTTAAACAGACAACTTAATTAGACAACATACAGTGTGTGAAGTGTCTTCCTGAATATGCCAGCGGTATATTTTGTTATAATTAATCACTTTCTTATCTGTCAGTTATGGAAAGCACATCAAATCAGCACCATGTCTTAACAAAAAGCTTTTCACATTCAATGGCAACCCATTTTTTAATTAAAAAATTATTACAAAAACATTCAACCCCACTTTATGCTACCCCAAAACTTGCACCTGGTCGATGGAAAAAAAAAAGAAAAAAAACATAGTAGCCTGCATGTTCTCCCCCTGCAATGCAACAATCTTAATAATATTCTAAAACCACAGTGCTGGGAATTAACATTTTAAGAGGTTTTTTTATCATTAAGCTCTTATTTAAAGAAGGTTATTTAGGGTATCCTATCCAAGCTTTTCCTTCCAAATCCAATTTTGCTGTGAAAACGTAAGTTATTTCCTTTTTCTAACAAATATCATTGCTCTACTCTTTTCTAAACTTGGATTCAATTTTTCATAATTTTTCTTATTAAATTATTTAGTTTTAAATGGCTGGTCAGTTATTTATACCACCATGTTTTCCAGTACATTTCAGAAGCAAATGTCAACATCAGGTTCTTTTATTTGAGGGTTTTCATCCTTTTTAAGATCTGGAGTTGGAAAGATGTCTACCTCTGGGACAGTTTCAAACTCAGAAAGTATAATACCTTTAAATGATATATAGTTGTAAATGTTTCCTGTTAAGTTAAACTGCATTGTTTTCCTGTATATATTTTAAAAGGAAATACTAAAATTAGGTATTTTTAGTCTACTAGCAAGAGGGATTTCATCCTTTTAAAGGTCTGGCACAATGGCACTGATAGGTAGCATTGCAGGACATGTAGACACAGAAAATAATGACTTTGGGCAAGTTTCAAATGTGTATCTTTTAGCTTTCTTTGTATACTTGCTTACTGCTCTCTGTATAAAATGTGCTTTTTCAAAGTAATCATTTACATTTCTTCCCATTAATTTACTAAACAATATGGACCTCAAATGCGAGTTGCTGCAACAATTCATGGCATTAAATGTACCTTAAACAATGCATCCATCCAGAAGTTCTGTCATACATTTTCAATAGTACATCAACAATTTGGTTTTGCCACAAAGACCATGTAGACTAATTGCCTAAATAATTCAAGGCACCCCAGTTCTGATTTTAATCATTTATTGATATTTAAATTGATGGAGCATTTGGGTGGTTGATGCTTAACAAACCTGGGCTGGTATACACTTTTGTCTTGATACTTCTAAGTAATTCTGTTAGGGTAACCTTTTTAAAATTATATTTCCATGAATTTTTGATCATTTTCGTATTGTTCACAGTTTGTGGAAGACATAACATTTACAACAATATTGTGAAATATTTAATAGAATCTGAACACATATCAAAATCAATTCTGTTATATTCCTTTAAATCATATTTGTCAGAACACTACTGTATATTATTGAGATGATTTCAGGCACTCTAAAGTACCTTCAAATTTCCACAGTCAATTAACAGCCATTTTCCCTTGAAAAATATGTGACTTACCATAATTAATCCAAATAATGACATCATTTTGGTTAGAGACTTATAAACAAAAACTCTCAAAAGTGTTTTAAAAACCAGGAGAATCATGTCAGAAAACAATTTTGGTTATTTTAAAAATAATGACAATGATTAAGCATACTGCCAACCATCCTATATAAAATACTAGTATAAATATAATGCCAGTAAATTTCTACTCTAGTTTGGACTGTTCTTCCACTAAATATCATATCACATCACTTTTACACAGCCATGAAAGTAATTGCTCTGCAACTTGCCAAATCCATTCCTTAAGTTTATTCTATTTTTAATTTTATTTCATAAACCATTTTCATATTGTCCAGCACCCATATCAAGTTATATTACAGTCTCCAACTCCTGCAAAATGCATATATACAATAATACACATTATACGAGGCCATCTTGTATACAAAATCACACTTTAAAATGTCCAAGCGAGCTGCATGACAATTTGCTTTTTGTCAACGAAAACCCCTTTTGCTCCAACTGAAGCATGTGTGTACACCAGTCCCACACAATACCTTTGGTTCTATGTCAACATCCATTTACTTCTTGCCATTAGCATAGTCAACATTGCATTATAACCCCGGACCTCCCTGCCTACCCCAAGCCACGCTGGAAAGTAAATACAAATACAGCGGGAAGCCGAGGTGATTGTTCGCACATGCCAACTGTTCAACTATGGGAAATATATGTATATATATCTGGGTGTTCCACTTTAGGCCCTACTGTGAATTTGTTTGTGTAATATTTGAATTCAACTGGGATGAGTTGATCCATGGGAGTTGGAGTTAACAGGGTGGTTATTTCGTTTTTTAAATACCATTTTAAATGAATGTTTCTGCTATTAAATGATAAAATACTTAGAGCCTTTTTATCTTTGAATCAACATTATCAATAATGGGAATAACTAGACACATATTGTTGTTTGGATATGCGTAAATACATTTTTTTAAACTTTATGCATTAGAAAAGAAATATCAGACATGCACTATTGAAAATCAAATCACCATCAAAAGAATAAATAATTTACATGGTGATTAACTAAGTATTGAAAATTCTAGGAAATACTGAAATGTTGCTACTGTACACAAGTCTAATACTCATTGTGTGATCGAGTTTGAAAAGGATTCACAAATAAAAGATCAATCAAGTTGCTACGACATTCAGGGTACCATATCCAGCAGCATAAACACTCAAATTAAATACTACGAAATTCAGGGTGCCACACACAACAGCATTAACACTCAAATACACTTATTTCCATGTGACAGTCATCAAATCAATAATGCAACACAATGTAAGATGGATATGGTTTTCAAGCTACTTTGTCACCCTCAAACAATTAAAATGATGTACAATATGATCATCAAAGAAAAGGGTTAATTCCCTCCCATACAAATCAATCATCAAAAGAAATATAATTAGTAAAGACTTATATTTCATGAATGGTGGTATACGCTGTGCTGTTCTCCCTTCATCAACTATGCATATCATATATATATATATATATATATACAGAGAAAAGATAATTGTTATATCATAACTGATTGTATTCTCTGCAATAGGGATTAATTTTAAATGGCCATGTTTTGCAGTTTAATAATACTTTATATGATGTGAGGTAAAAAAAAAAAAAGGGTATCTGTAAGAGACTAGTAGGCGTATGAAATGTGGATGGCAATATTTCATTAAGGGTATCATAAATTAATTATTAAAATCTGTGCCATACTCACTACCAGTGGATTGTTTTCTTTTTTAATTAGAATCTAATTGCTTGAATTTTCTTTGAACAATGCCTTTGTAAGCCAAATATAGTAAGAAAGCTTAGAATATAGGTTGGGTTTTAGCATCAGGTCAACATGACACATATATACAGGGCATGTAACATATGCACAATCATGCAATAAATGACGAGCCTGTCATTTTTTCTTCAAAGATTGGCATCGCACATCTATAATATAAAAAGAAAAAAACTTAAAATTGCATGTGACACACTAGGAAAATGAAATACTAGTAGACTATACTGCACGTTAATTGGGGATTTTGATCATTTAAATTTCAAAATCAAATAGTGCAAACTTTTGCATTGCTCCGAATCTGTGCACTGTTCAACTTGTATTACAAAACACATTTCAGGATTACATTGCGTCTATTTTGATGACTTCAGGTAAATTAAGGAGTCTAGAAATCAGCATTGCCCCCATAAAACTTTCCACGTATGCTTAATCTTGTGTTTCAGTCACAAGCCATTCTTTCTACTAATTGCTTGCTGTAGAGAAATGCATTCATTGGTCCAGCAAACTGACCAATCAATGGCCAATATCTACATGCCCATTAGAACTCAGCGTGAAGAAAGCTGATAGTTGACTGAAACAGGAAAGTTTCACAGAAAGTGCAAAACCAACTATGCAATTAAAGATACTTTGATGAGGCATCCACAAAATTAATTCAGCATCCTCAACATTATCTAACATGCAACAGATCTGTGTTGATTCTATGCACTGCCTTGGGGTGCTATCTAAAGGTGAAGAGCTTGGAGCCTGCTCGCTAAAATCTTTGCCGTTTACATTTGGGCTTTAACTCCATTGCTCCGTCAACACAGCATGGGAATATGTTTGACCAGTGTGCCTAAAACAATTACGTGACAGAGGATGTGCCAGAGACACTGGTATCTCAGTGCCCAAGCCAAGAGGAAATATCTAACATCCTGTATCAAATTCTAAATTGACCCAGTATTTATCTTTTATTAACTATGCCAGACACAATATCAAATTGCTCTGATCAAATTTTGCTAAAAATGGCCCTTCTATAATATCTTGTAAGGATCAGAGTTGAATGAATATTAAGAGAACTATGCTAAAGAAGCTCGAGGGTGTTTTGCATATATCTATATACTACAGTACTGAAATAATGTACTGGATTATTCCAGACCACACAAAAATGAAAAAAGAAAAAAATACTTTTTTGCAATTACCTTCTGTGTCGCTTCAGCAAAACTGGAGTCCCTGGACAACCTTTCTTCACTCTTCCTCTTTCCTTCTTTCCCATGCTTTGACTGCTTGTGGTGGTCAGTCGACTTGTGGTGGTCAGTCTTCTGGTTACCTGCCTTGTGGTCACCCCCGTGTGGTTTGTGGTCAGAACTTGACACTGTCAAATTTCCCCCTTTCGCAATTTCTCTTTTGGGGCTGTAAGCAAACAGCACACAAGTGTGAATTTACTTTAATAGCTTAATGTGAAGATTCTACTTGACTGGGTGCTTGGGAGGGCTTTTTTCTTATTGACAGAAAGATTCAAGCATTTTAAAAATTGGAAAAATTAAAATTACTAAACAAATAACTTGTGGCGATGGATGACAATATTGAATGTAGGCACAAAACATGTTACATGATTTTGAGCATACTTAATGTCTAAATTTTGTGTTTTACATTATCTATTTGACTGATTTCATAATCTTCTTTACTACAGTGACATTCTCTCTCAATATATCATTATGCAACCCACAGGCTGAACATCTGAAATATTTTTTTCTGTGAACTTTTTATAGAAACATTTCAATCTTTCCACCTTAAAGAGACCCTTTTTGGGATTGCCATATTGCCTCGAACCTTCCCTTTATTTCTAGATCATGTATTATAATCCACAGGCTTAAGCTTGCCGCATCCTTAAAATTCCAATTCAATTAAAAGGTACAAATTTAAATAAGTTCTCCTACTAGGTAAATCACATCGAAATTGACACAAACTATTTTTTAAGTTCTGCATGTCAGTCAGCCTTTGCTCAGATTCAAAGAAGTTTAAGAATTTATACAATCCAGTCAAGCTGCTTTTCAATCTTGAGCTTCATTGCAGTTCTCAGTATCATACTTGTAAGTTTGAGAATAATAAGTAACAGGGTTTTCCTTCTAAGGTGTTTAATCGAGGAAACTGCAGAGCAATATTGACAAACATCATGGGTGAAGGCTACGGTACTAGTACATGCTCAGAAACAGTGTCTTCATAAAAAGCTATCACTTTAAAAATGTACAGTAAAGGACATTATTGATGACAGGGTAACAGTTAGTAAATAATGAAAAATCACTACTACTAAACAAAATGCACTTATTATAATTCTTCATACTGGCTTACATATGGCTCTTCAACTGCATCAAAACTGGCATACAAATTTATATTATGAAGATGCCGAAGTGAAGGCATAAAAAGTCAATAAAGTGGAGTGTCAGCGAGGACGTGTGTATTCAATATGAACTTTATAATTCAGTGACAGGCCTTTGTATCTCAAAACAGACTACATAAATATGATATTTGAGAGCCATTTCTTTTCATTATTCATAACAAAAAGGGCAACCCCTTCCTTGTTAACTAGTGAGTTTACCCCAATTGTCTACAAAATGTCTACGAGACAAACTGCTAGTGACATCACTTTGGCTGGTTACAGATTTTATTCCAAAGTTCCTAAATTCAAATTCTTGTCCAGGTCAATTTTGCTACTGACCAATGGGAAGTGTACACAAGATGTATCGATATAAAAAGACCACATACCAACAGTGAATGAGAAACCTCACCTCTGTGAACTCTCATTGTCGATGACAATGTCAACTGAGAACAAGCAATTTTCGTCACGGAGTCAAAGCCTTGTAGTGTAACAAAACACCCACACAATGACGCGCATGGGTGTGGAATGTTTGGGAGAGGAGAAAAATGGGAAAAAAAAAAAAAAGATCGATCATAAAGGTGTGAACTGAAAGAGGATGTAAAAGACTGAGTGACCACCATGGAGTTGGCACCTAGTGATCCTGGGGAGATATGATTGTGTTAGATGTGACGGTTGAGATGAGAAATTGCAGTGGAGTGGAGAAGACAGCCTTGCACTGCACATGATGTTTTGTCTCAATCTTGTGGCAAATTTGAAGGAATAAATTTATACATATGTGATAATGTTCCAATTTGATAATATCTTTTTAACAAGAATCTGCATCTTCATTTTGCTTAAATGTGTTATTCAAAATAAAGCAGATATATTCAGTGGTTTCTTGTAAGCTCGCTCTCTCTCTCTCTCTCTCTCTCTCTCTCTCTCTCTCGATGGTATACGAATCACAATAAACTAGTTTTCAAAAACTTCAAAGAGTCACTTACAAGTATTTTCCTATTATCTACTGTAGAGTAAACTTAGCTTGTATTCTGATTTTCCAAACATGTCCAAAGCACTCACAGATGAACCTCTGTACAAACAGTTTCTATGGTCTCTGAGGCATAAAGCACATCTAGATTAACACTGGGCAAACAGACATCTCAAAGTCATGACAGGCAATCAGGGAACTTTCCAAATAACAGACAGATAATTATGTAAACACTGAGTGACTACACTTTTAATATAAAGCCTTTCATATGAAACTGTGAGGACTGGAGGGAGATTTTTATAAAATGTGCTATACAGTACTAACATTACTGTAATTAAGTTAAAAGTGCAAAAAGAGCATGCTAGTAACTTTGAAAAAATATGTTATCAAGTCCAATTTTCAAACTGCCTCTTCTGATGCAAATTTTAAACAGTAGTGAAATATGCTTATTTTATGACATTGCTTTCTAGTGACGCTAGCGCAGATAAAAAATAAATAAAAAAAATCTTTGAAAAATAAGACCCATATTTGCAATGTGATAGAAAGTTGGATTAATACAAAAATTCCTTTTCATTTTCAGATACATCCCAGGATAAAGACAGCAGTTCATATAATATAAGATGTAAGGGCATAAACTGTCACAATAATAGAAACGCAAATATTTTTATAGGTAATTATGTCAGGTGTTATCCTGAGCTGTAAACACAAGTAAAATGACACTGCTGTAAACATGCATATGTATCCTCCCACACACATACACACTAGTAATATATTGACACACACACACACACACACACACACACGCTTTAACCTGACAACCACCTAAACTGACATCACCATCCAAGCTATCACAGGCTCGCACTTGTAGACAAGGGAGAGAGAGAGAGAGAAGGAAGGAGAGAGAGAGAGAGAGAGAGAGAGAGAGAGACAGAGAGAGAGATAGAAGGAGGAAAGGGGAGAGAGAGAGAGAGAGAGAGAGAGAGAAGGAAGGAGAGAGAGAGAGAGAGCCAGAGAGAGAGAGAGAGAGAAGGAGGAAAGGAGATAGAGAGAGTGTGTGTGTGAGAGAGAGAGACAGAGAAAGCAATAGCAATGTACTGCACCCAAATCTCCACACCTCCACACTAAGGTATGTGCAGGTCAGAGATAAGAACCTGCTACTCTCAGCACAAAACCTGTCAAGTGCTCTGATTACACTGAGTATATAACTACTAGTAAGAAGTAACTGCACTAACAGTTCTATTAAGACAGGGCATTAACTAGACATTTTCCACTTGTGTTTTAATGATAATATTAATATTAAATTTTCTGAAAAATGGCCATTCAAAATGTAAGTAAGGAGATAAAATAGCAGTAGTGAATAAAATCCATTTCATCATGCTTACTTTAGATCACATAGTCATGTTAGACACAATTTAAATGTTTTATTTCATTGCATATAAATCTTTATATTTTCCACAATTCAACCATGGCTCCGCTCAAACTAGAGACTAAATGGTTCTTTTACATTATGATGCCCTTGCTGGTACTAATAATTATCTTACTGGTGCATCTTAAATGTCATCTATTTCATCTTAAACATCATCCATTTAATCTTAAACGTCATCTATTTCGGGACATCTTTTTTTGTTATTATTATTACGACCACAGCTTGTTTTCACTGCTGGTCATGTCCTTAACTTATCAGCTGTTTGAAGCTGTCCTTGCTAATATCTTCTCAGCTACTTGACTTCCTTTTTTTTTTTTTTTTTTTGCATGGTGTATAGAATAATGTATCATTTTGGAATAGAATTATGTCTCCCAGAGCCAACTTTTCACACACACACACACACACACACACACACACACACACACACACATGCACGCATAAAATTTCACTTGCACACACAGAGGCTTGTCCAAGTGCTATCATCACAAAAAACAACTAGCGGTTTGAGGTATCAGCAACCACATCCAATCAAACTAGATAACCTACATGTTACAACACACACCAGCTGTTACATAAATTCACGCTATCAAATAACATGGTATTAGTAATTAACACATCATACAAGTCATACCTCCTACATGCCCTTTCTGTACCTGAACAAGAACCAATCAATACATCCCATGTAGTGAATTGTCACCCTTCTGAAAGCTTGATCCCTCTCACTGCTTGTCCAGGTAACAAACTGATACTAGTAGCAATTCCCAAAGGCTATGGCAAATTTCCTAATTCCACAAATACAGCCAGAGATGCGGTGCTCCTACACAGTAAAATCTACTACTACAAGTACTCAATGACACTGTCCGTTGTTCCCATGATAAACCTAAAATAGATGATTTCTGAAGACCCATGGGTGAATGACAATTACAACCTGTCCTGTAGTGAAAACCTCGTGTCCTAAACGTACATGTACTGGGCAATAAAGACAGACTTAAGGTACGCACTGACACCTGTCTCTCTGTCAACCAATGAGCTGGAGGCTGCGTTCTCATTTATCTTCCTACCTCAGCAGATAGCCGGCCATGTAAACAAAGCGGGGGTGACAGTTTTGGGGTCAGGAGAGTTGATCTTTCATAGTACTATTAGAGTCAACACAGGGATTGGGTTTTATGAGGAGTGAGACTGGGTGATATGGAAGCTGATTCTTCTGGGTCATCTCAAAGGGGGTCACCTTTTTCTTGAAAAAAAAAACATTTTCTTTGTCATATTGGTGATTTATGCTAGAAAAAATACCCACTGTAAATATATAGTAGAAGGAACAGGGTATGAAACAAAGAGAGAAATGGACAACTAGCTGCCCTGAATTTCATCAGGATCTGTTTGTTAAGACAAAATCCCTGAGCAACTTTTCACTCCTTTTTTTTCATTAAAAGAATTCTCTTTAAAAGGAGAAAAAACCCCAAGTCTATACTTTATGCAGTCCAGTATATCTAGACAGAAATAGCTGTTCAGAGATGAGAAAGTGCTAATACACCAGCGCCTGCACCACTGTTATACATTTTGATCCTCCTGGTGCCCTGAACAACTATTAAAATAGATCACTGTTTCTTCGCTTTTTCTTCTTTTTCTTTCATCTTTGTTTTTTACAGCTTTATAATTAATTTATGACCAAAAGGATGATAAATTTGTGAAAATAAGTTATGTAGTCTTTTTATCATTTTCTCATATGCCATAAAGGCACACAGGCTTTGTGAAAAAAAACTTGCTAAAAACTATACTGTTTTTTTTGTTTTTTTTTCTAAAACATGGAATATGAATGTGAAAACAAACTCTATCTGAAAGCAGACCTGGTTTACTAGTACTAGTATGCTATTATTAGGATTTATATATTTTTAAAATGAACAGTTTTCTCTGCTGAAACAACTAACTGACCCATACACAGTACAGATAACAAAATTTTCACTCCACCCAACAGTAAGTATGTGGTCAACATCTGGTCTTACTAAAATATTTCTTTTCTACCCAATGTGCAACTTTTTCTTTTTTTTTTTTTTTTTGCATGAGTCAAATCAACCTGCAGTTCATTCCTAAAGTAGTCATAATCAGAAACTGACTTATACTTTGGGATTTTCTTTTTGTCTCAAGTTATGATATACTTTTTGTGTTGTTCCATATGCATGTATTAGTAGCTTCTGTGACTGTGAGAGCAATGTGATTTCACATAGAGGGTTGAGCAGCGGCGGATTGAGGCTGTCTTCTCGGTCTTCCGGAAGACGGTCAAATTTCTAAGTTTACATTAATGAGTACCTAATTTTTTCTGTCGGAAGACGGTCAAAAAATGGAGGATGGATCAACAAAGATCACGTGGAAGACTGTCAGAAAATATCTCTGGATCCGCCCCTGTTGAGCCCAATAGTATATACATATTCACATGTGGCAATGTCTTTTACATACTGCTGACATGTACTGTCACATATTGCAATACAGCTGTACATATTCAGGTCTACTAGTATACATTACCGTATAAAACTACGACTCTTTCCACACCAAACTAAGTTCACTAAAATAAGGCACACAAGCAACAAAAGCCCTGATTCCTAAAAAATTTGATTAAATTGAAATGCTGTCTTTATTTCAAACTATTCATCAAAAATCTTAGCTTCATTTCATTAAGAATCTTAGGGGATTTTCCAAGCTCTTACATCATATTCCCCATTTTACAACTAATTTCTTTTTCATATTGATAATACTTTCATGTTTCATGTAGCCTACTTTCATGTTTCAATAGCATTTATTACAGGTGAAACTGACAGCATAAAGTGAAATATTTCATTGTCAACATTCCTAGTAAGCAGTTTTCACTAATTTAAGCAACAAAATAAGACTTTTTGCAAAACATGCCTTAGCATGATCAAAATGTGATGAACTAATAACAGTATGATGCCCGGGGGGGAGGGGGGGGGGCTATGTAATCTGGCCACCCTGTAAAAGGATTACTAGTAGTTAACTATTTTTGGCCTAACTTAGTCCCGATGTGAACACGACCCATGACAAATTAATATTACGCAGCAATGATTGTGTACATGACAGGGCAGATTCCAAAATAATATGATGCAATTGAAATAAGCTTGTGTTTACCTAACTCCTATTACATAAATCTAGCCTAAAACGAAAGTAATTACTAGTGCACATACTAGCAAAGTTTCAAGACTACTTGTAATTTAGTCAAATCAATCTATTACAACTCTTCACATTCTTAAACCAATACAAGTACACTGTACCATGTAAGCAAAATAGACATCACATATACACGCACTGTAGACTAACCCTTGAGAAAATGCTGAAAATGTTTCCATGATGAATAAACTAAGTCATTAGCATATGGTGAGGCCAGTCATAATATCTGACATCAAATCAATCCTCAGGATTGATGCCTTCTCTTACAAGCTAATATTTCTATCCACTGCACTTTACTGTAATACATGTATTGCAGTATACACAGATATACTGGCTACCATAGAAAATATATATACTAGTATCCACCATTACTAAATAAATTTATAACACCGACGCCAAAAATGCACAGATGGAACAAAAAATGAGTGTGCTATAGTAGTCCAACATATAGATCTGAGAGACAACAAATCATTCATACTAACAAGGTAGTCTATTAGACTAAGCATGCATAGTAACCATACTAAATAAAGCTATATAGTGGGACTTTATTTGAACTGCTACAATGCAGTACAATTTATACTATTACTACATGCACTCAACACACACACACACACACACACACACTCACACTCACGCAGGCACGTACATTTTAATAAGACAATTGACACTGACCAATTAAGTACTGCGACAGTTGATTAATGTACTGGTACACTGAGTTCATTGATTTCATCAACATGACTACAATATTAAGACTTAAGTGGTGGTATGCTGATTGATTTATTGAAGGAAACAACAATTAAGTTACCCAAGCCTACATTATTCACTGATTCTGAAGAAAAATGAATGCGTAAGAGCTAAGGGAGAGAGACCCACATGTATGCAGAGAGAGAGAGAGAGAGAGAGAGAGAGAGAGAAAGAGAGAGAGAGAGAGCATTACGCCAACGTGCCGCCAAAAAGACAAAATCTGAAGGAGAATGATTTTGAGGAGTTTGTCATTTGCAGCGGGCACCTGTGCTTGTCAACACAACAATATTTTCAGACTTAGTGTATGACAACAACTTACCTGTCGAACTTCGGCTCATATTCTGGCGCGTACTGCTTCAAAACCGTCGGGAGAGCACTGGTTTTAGCTGCAGCCATAATAAATGTCTTCAAACAATACCCTTTTCACTCACTTTCTCTTCATTACGAGAATATCTATGACTGGGACGTTCCTTCACACACTTGTGGCCATGTTGGAGACCTGTTGTAGTCACGTGACATAAGTAAACCAATGCTATGGCAACTTCATATCAAACAACTTATGGCCTCATATGAAGTTTAATGACATAAAACGCCCATCCAAACAACATTTTTCTATCGTAGAGATCAGGTGTTTTTAGTCCTCACAATCAAAGATTTTCTTCTAGAGGTAATTAAATATAAATGAACAGAGACACGTTTTAATATTGTGTTAGTTGCGATTTAGCTAAATGTGTATTTATAAGCCCTATTGCTTTGTTATCGCATCTATCGCAATTCACTTGGTCACAATCGATGCTCTGTGAGGAATTGTGAGCTTTGAGCTTTGAAAGCCCATTCGTGGTGCGACAAAATAAAGCACATGTATATGTATATACATATACATATATGTATATGTATATGTATATAGATTGCGTTTATTACAGTCCGAGCAGGCACATAAAGCGGCTCAAAATTGCCATCGTCTTCTACATGTAGACTAAGATCTAATATCCGTTTATTAGATCTTAGATATAGATCATAAGCATTTTCGGGTGGAGCACTGAAAGGATATTCTAAGAAGCCAATGACTGAAAAAAAAAACGAATGACTCTAAAGTAGGCCTACACGCGTTAGTGTATCATATTTACTGTCATTGCTTTAATAAGTAAGACGATCAAATGAGACCCGAATAACAGAACTAATTACACCATAATCAAAGGGACTGACCTGACTGGTTAACTGTTAACATATAGCCTACATGTACAAGTAGACGGACCCTATTGTTCACCTGTTAAGAGAAGCCAGTTAATCACCTGGACACCGTACAGGTAGACGGACTCCATTGTGTAACTACTAAGAGAAAACAGATTTGGCCTATTATATGGAAACTATGCATTTACCTTTATCCTGCCAAATTTTGACGATTGTGTATGATATTGGCTATACAGTGTATTTTATACCATTCACACTACTTCGGTCACTTTTGACACGTTGTCCATGCCTTGTATGTCATCCGAAAACATTTTCCATGTGTTTCCATGTGTTTAAATAAGCGTAACCCAAATAAAAGTCAAATTTTGATTCAATATCAACCATATTTAGTATACAGATAGATTAGGCCTTCATAAAAATGTTAGAGCGTTGTGGATCGCTGACACATCACGAATACCCTCTACCAGGGCGACAGATTGATTTTATACAGATATTCACAGATATGTCTATAGATAAATAGACAGCTCGATTTGGTAGAGGGGTACATCACGAATGGGTTATTCTCGACTTGTCTTCTTAAACTGCAATAGACAAAAGAGTTGACGTAGCAGGGCTCGTCCGGGATTTGAACCCGGGACCTCTCGCACCCTAAGCGAAAATCATACCCCTAGACCAACGAGCCGCTCGCTCAATTGTAATTTAACTCTTCTTTTTTATATTTCTTCTCGTAGCAAAGCAATCACCCATAACTGCTGACTTAAAAAATATTCATTTATTTATTTTTTTTTTTTTTCATCTCGGCACTACGGCTTAGTTGGTGAAAGCAAATGTCTCGTAAAATGGCGACCTTAGGTTCAAATAGCTATAGCAGTAGGTTCTTTCGCTAGAACTCTTTAAAGCAATTGAAAAACACCTCTTTAAATGCTTAGGTAGGAAACTCGATTGCGCAATAATTTATCATCTTTGAACAATGGATTCTTTGTACTGATATTTACGATAAAACAACTGCATATATCATATGAGTTTGGACCTTCATCAGTTTTAAAAGTTAGGCAAAGATAACAATGATTCAGAATTATTCTATTTTATTCTATTTGACTTTGCTTTGTTTATTATTTTATTTTATTTTATTTTATTTTATTTTATTTTATTTTATTTTGAGAGAGAAAGAGAGATAAAATGTGGTTTGTTTGTTATCCAACCTCTGTTCATTCCCGACGAATATATGATTGGCATTATTTATTTTCTTATTCAAAGGAATTAACCTAACATCAAAGTACATAAAAGTATAACAAAAGAGATGAACTGTCTATAGCCTGTTAACTGGCTTCATATAACAGGTACTCGTAACCCAGTTAACTCCAATCAACAGTGTACTACCTGTTTACACTATTAATTGAACAATCACGTCGGGCCTTTGATGTCGCGCGGCACGAGCCACCTGATCAGACAGATCATCGTTAATTTCATTTGTTCTTTCTGTCGTAGTCAAAAGATCACAGGTGACTTGTCTATAAAAGCACGCTTGCAGTGTGTTCTACCATCAGTTCATGTCCTGTCATCCTTGTATGCAGTTCAGTTGTTCACTAGTTAAGAAGAGATATTCCAAGAGAAAAAGATGAAGTTGAAGATGTGTAATGTTGTGAGAGAAGAGAAGAGTCAGGTACTATTACTATAACAGTACTGATAAAATTGTGTTTGAATCATATCTTTTAGAAGTGTTATTTATTCCCCTATTTATTTATAATGTGTTTCCACAAATATTTTTTAATATTTTAAATGTAGTGATACATTGTTTTATAAAAAGAACGTGTAGGGCCTACTGTATATGAAAATTATTTACTTCAACAATGACTTAAATATCAAATGGCATTTGTTGTTGTTAGATTTCTATTTAAAAAATGATTTTTTGTCATTTATGCGTCTTTTTTCTTGTCGAATATATTATTTTATATCTGTTTTTCCTTTTTCTAGGTTGAAGAGGAAGTTTTGTGGGAGACTCATCATGTGAAGATCTCCAAGGTACGTTAATCATGGAGTGTTTGTTTTAACAAAAATTAGATTTCGTTAAGTTGTCTGCAATTAATTCAAAATGCATTTATACATTATCTCCATAATTTTGCTCACCTTAAAAAAAGAAACCTGTATCGGCCTACCGTAGTGTATATAGGTATACAACAGATGACCCCAGTCACTAACGATGTTGATTAATTCAAAACGCTCAGCATTGATTTGTTTAATTGTCGCAATTTCTTAAAGCTGAATGACATTACTTGTGATTTGGATAGAAAGTATATTATTGTTTAGGCTGCTCAAATGTACTGACTCCGACAATTTTTAGTTCTGTTTCACAGATTTTGGCTGGTTTTTCTTTAGATTTCACACATTTTATTGCTAATAAGTTTGTAAAGATATTTAAGCAAGTTGAAAAGTGTAACTGTAACAACATCCCTAAAACATTCCCCAGATATCCATGATCATGTTTTTTTGTTTTTTATTATTATTATTATTATTTTTTATTTGTGTAGATGCGTCTGGTCGGGTTAGGTATAGCAGTGAGTGGTGGTTATGACAACCCATGTAATGGTGATCCTTCAATCGTCATATCTGACGTCATCAAGATTGGACCAGCTGAGGGAAAGTTAATGTAAGTCACTCTGTATTTTTACTTCTGATGCAATATGATCAAACTAGTAGATGTGTATTTGCGAGTTTCAGTACGAGTTACGTATGTGAATTTCTCCCATACCTAGTTAGCTCTTCAGGTAATATCAATTCACAATCTCAATATGCACTGAAAATAGAATTTTCATCATGCTTATTTAACATGCTTATTGCTTTATGATAAATCTTTATGATAATATCGTTTTAAAATGTCATATTCAGGGGACATTAAAACTAATTGTCTGTATTTGTATTTGTTTTTCTTTAGGATAAATGATCGTGTGTTGAGTGTGAACGGTCACTCCTTTGACCATGTTGACCAGTCTACGGCTATCCAAGTAATAGTGGACTGCGGGGACACTGTGAATATGGTGAGTATATTACATGAACGGCAAATATCTAAACAACAAATTTCGATACCAAAGAACAATGCCATTTAATTTGTTGAATACCTCCAATTGTTTAAATAGAACAAACGTCTTTAGTCCTTTACCCGATAATTTGGTGAAATAAAACAAATCGTTCGTGTGTCAGACTTTGATTTATTTATTTAGATATCATACTCTCAGCTACCACAATAAAATGTAAAATGTTGATCTAAAGACCGACGTTTAGATGTCGTAAATGCCGTAAATGTAAAAATAAGTTGAGTTCCTGTAACGTTAACGTTATATGTATTCTGTATGTTTTAGGTGGTCAGCAGAGCGGTGGTCAGTCCTTGTTCAGTAGTCCTTGCTCAGTCCAGTGTGTCAGTGACCGGGAAGAATAAAAGAGGTGGTGAGTTTTAATTTAGATTGACAGCTTTGGAATTGTACATTATCAGGGTCATATTTCTTTTTATCATTTTCTACTATTGCTAATGACGCCACAAATAAAGGAAAAAATAAGAAAATGAAATAAAAATACAAGTGTGCTAGTTGTGATTAGTAGGAAATTAATCTTAATAAGGCAAAGTTATACCTGATTTCATTAACAGTTCTTTTCGATTTCCCTTCAGATTCTTTAGTCCGCAAGGCCAAGAAAGTGATAAGCAAAGTTAAAGGAAAAATGCAGCAAGATGCTACCAATAGACAACCCCTTAACAACAGTATCTACAGGAGACAAGAAAATGAAGAATCAGAAGTTGGTAAGTCAAAGCAGTTCTATGAATTCCAGTTTTTATCGGTTGGAAATTGGAATTTGACATTACCAGTACGATAATATCTGTTGATCGAGGTTGTCACCTTAAAAGATATCACTTTATATATGTCATTATTTGAACGCCATGAACGCCCAAAACATTCTACGGTAAGAATAATTTCATTTAAAATACGTTGAGAAAGGTTTAAATATTTACTCACTCTGAGAAGGTTATACTTATAATTTCATACTTTTATTTTCAGCTCACGACTTCAAACACCTGTCTTATGAACTAACCCTTAAGAAGAAAGTGAACAACGTCAACATGGACATCAAGGCCGACACTTATGACAAGTTTTCTACGTCCACCGTCAGCCGCATGAGAAGAAGTATTAATGAGATATAATGTCAACCACTATACGAACACCTCGCATCTAAGTCGTCTGGACCTCACAGAGGGGAAATGTGGGAGCGGGTCTCGGCACATCTCCACATGATTAGGATTAAGACAGACAAGATACTGAAGTAATTGTAAGTATAAAAGTACATAATAAAATTAAGGATATTAAATAATAAAACGAAATTAGTCGAATACTATTTTATTAACATTGTTTCATGAGCGTTTCACAGTCGTTTTTGATATATCGGTACGGTATCCTTCTTTATTGTTAGTGTTATTCAATAATGTAAAAAGTCAAATATATAATACATAGAATTGCAAATAAGTTTCTTTCTATCAATAGTTGCCAGATGAAGAATACGATATGTTATGTATTCATGTAAATATTTCCTTCAAATATAGAACCGCGTCTTAAAGTACATTTTCCACGTTTCAGTTATTCACGGACACACATCATTCTTTTGACGCAATGGTTTGAATCTGTCGGAAGAGACCACAACCACACTGATATATCCAAGACCCGTGCAATGTTTGTGATATACGTGCACCAGTATTTCCCAGTCAGATGAAAGGCCAAGTCGTTGAACCATTCACGTACGTGAATTCTTCATCGCTTTCACGACTTCAGTTTGAAAGACTTAGATTGATAATCTGGAAATGTTACCGAATTTAGTGTGATCTTTATAAAGAAAAAGAACCCAAGAAACTGAGCAATTTTCGCCAATATAATTTGTACAGTGGCGAATGCTGGCATTCCTACCAACTTGTTTTGAATTTATATGCGCGAGGATAATTACTGTTAAAGCTGACTTCATTGTTTTCTATTGAGTAGATTCGTGGCTGTGTTCGTTTTCTTTGATTTCGTAAGATGAAGTCCACGGCGCACTTGTTGTGTTTTTGTTTGTTAAATAAATTTTATATGTATTTGACATCAGTCTTGTACTTTTAATCCCTGTCTTCAGCCATTCCAACTGATCTAAGTATCGTAGTAGTTTGATATCAACAAATTCATCAAAGTTAAATCATAGCAGTAGATTAGTCTCAAATACGTGTACTAATCATAAGTTCTTTAGCTGTGGGTTAATCATGTAAGACAGCACAGCTACGCGTCTCCTCAAATATATTTTCTTCCATAGCTAAACCATCGGTTGTAGATCGCACCTTATACAGGCGGCAACTTTGCGTAAGAACATCGGCTTAGTATAACATTCTTTGCATTGTATTGTTGTAACTAACTTCTACTCCTGCAACTGAGGCGTGATATTTGACGTATACATGTATAATACGATATCAGCCTTATGGATTATACAAAAAGTTTTTTAAAAAAGCATAATACCCCTGTAAACATGTTAAAATGGGATAATATAATATGTGATAGGCTATGTAACAGTAACTGATTTAGACAGTAACACGGTAGCCGGGGCGGGGGGGGGGGGGGAGGGGGGGGGAAGGGGGATTCGGGGGTTCAAAAGAACCCCCTTTCTGCAGTAAAAAAGGTTCGCTATGGTTAAATGTCATATGTCATTCATGTAAACTAAAGTCTCATGACAAAAGGTCCACATTTTCAGTAGAAAACCCCTCTTTTGCAATTGCTGACTACGGGCCTGGGAAGCCACGTTCCAGAGCGTGCAAATTAAACTGATTCCACGATTTTCTACAAGCCACCATCTAGTAACACTTTATTTAGTAGTTTGCAACATCAAACACTGGAAACTTGGACGCTATTTGGTTATCATTTTATTCCTCGTCTCAACCTTCAGCTATCTCATTTTATTAATTCCATTTGGTGCTATTCTTTCTCTTTTTGTTTAATGATAATTGACTCATTAATGTAATTCCAGTATTAGCATTTTGCCCTTTAACCTATGATGTCTTGCTTCATTTTTCGGGGCCACTATGGAAAAAGGTGCTTACGCTTTTTTTGTGCTATCATCTCTGATGTTTACTTTGACTGGGTTTCAAACCCTTGATCAATCTCACAGGATCGGGCGATCTCCACTGGGGTTTTCGCTAAATTGCTTTCAGCTTAAGCGGCTTAGATGTCTGGGGTGCCTACTTAAGTTGCTAAACGATAGTTAATTACCCCCTATCAGCTTCAGTAGGCGTGACAGACATCTTAACCGTTTAAGTTAGATACAATTAAGCGAGAATCCCCTTGGAGATAGTTCGATCCAAAGTTAGTACGATAGGGTGTGGGAATGGTCTCTTATGTAATGTATTAAAAGATGTTTATATTGCATGCAAAATTACTCTTGCTATCTACAGTAATACTGCAAATACCCATACTTAATCAATCGCTGAAACTGAAGCCCTGTGGTGTGCTTGATACGCGAAGACAACCGAAGACACACATTTAATCTCCGTTGTATATCAAATAACCGTTTAATCTCCGTTGTATAATCAAATAATATATCGTATACTCGAGAAGGTTCAGCTAAGAAAAATAAAGACATAGTGAACAATGGCTAACGGGATTTTATGGATACTTCTTTCACTTACTTCAAAAAAAAAAAAAAAAAAAAATGGCCACGGAAAATTTATAAGAACTTTGATATATACCAACATACCTAATTTTAGTAATTAGAATCGAAGTCTTTTGATAGCTTTTTAAAAAATATGATTGGTCTTTATCACGAATGGGTACATTCCTCATTATTTTTATCTACTTCCATCGCTAAAGTACAAGAGTAGAGGAAGAAGAAAAGGGATTGTGTGGGAATTGAACCCAAGACCTCCCGCACACCCAGAGAGAATCCAACCCGTATATCTTCTTTTTCTTTTCTCAAAAGAGACATTTCGGGTACTTATTTAAGACTATTTTATAGAAGTTGCTTATCATTAAATTGCATTTGTCGTTATTGTTTAACTTGACATTTTCCTTTCTACTGTTTGGAAGAGCTCCTTTAAGCAGTATACAGTGATCACAAGCCATAACATGATATCGTCATGAGCTATACTTGCCGTAGCAAAACAGGTACATGTAGCTGTTTAATCTTTTTTATTTTTATTTTTAATATTTTTATTATTTTATTCTAATTGTTCGAAGCTCGGCTATATGGCTTAGTTGGTTAAAGCCCCTGTCTAATGAGCAGGAAATTCTGGGTTCGGATCCCGGCAGGGTCTTTTTATTCATAACAAAGAAATAAGATTGTCCGATGACTTATCTTCTTACAACAATGGCAATTTTCTAACAACCTAAAAGTTGATGTTCTCGTGATATTTGCGCTTTCAGAAATTCAGCAATTAAAGAAATTAAAATAACTTTAATGTTTATTTAGGGACAATAAAGTTTTCTTTCTGTAAAGAGAGACAGATAGAGAGTTTGGTTTGCTTGTTATCCAAGATTTGTTCATTCTAGACGCATATACATGTATGGTTGACATTATAGTTATATACTTTCATTCAAAGGAATTGACCTAACATTAAAGTACTAAAAGTATAATAAATGAGATAAACTGGGTCGTCTCGATAATCCGAAGGTTTATTGGTCGGAAAATCGTTTGTACCCGCGTATGATGAAGTTTGCTTTATTACCAGTAAACTATACACTTTATCCATGCATTAATTCGGACTATCAAGCCTTCGAACCAATGAACCGTCGGCCCCAAAACTCGCTATATAGCCTGTCCACTGGCTTCATTTAACAGGTAGAGAGAGAGAGAGAGACACACGAGGGGGGGGGGGGGTAAAGTTTTTTTTTATATGATTGCTAAGTTAATTTTTATTCAAAGGAATTAACCTAACATCAAAGTACATAAAAGTATAACAATAGAGATGATCTATCCATAGCCTGTTAACTGGCTTCATTTAACAGGTACACGTAACCCAGTTAACTCCAATCAACAGTGTACTACCTGTTTACACTATTAATTGAACAATCACGTCGGGCCTTTGATGTCGCGCGGCACGAGCCACCTGATCAGACAGATCATCGTTAATTTCATTTGTTCTTTCTGCCGTGATCAAAAGATCACAGGTGACTTGTCTATAAAAGCACGCTTGTAGTGTGTTCTACCATCAGTTCATGTCCTGTCATCCTTGTATGCAGTTCAGTTGTTCACTAGTTAAGAAGAGATATTCCAAGAGATAAAGATGAAGTTGAAGATGTGTAATGTTGTGAGAGAAGAGAAGAGTCAGGTACTATTACTATAACAGTACTGATCAAATTGTGTGTCAAATACCAGCGTTACCCGTGTAGTTTAGGGGTTTAAATCTTATCTTTTAGATGTGTTATTTATTCGTCTACTTATTTATAATGTATTTCCCCAAATATACATTTAATATCTTTAATTCAGTGAAGCATTGTTTTATAAACAAAACGTGTACTGTATATGAAAATTATTTACTTCAACAATGACTTAAATATTAAATAGCACTAGTCGTTGTAAAATTTCTATTAAAAATTGATTTTTGTCATTTGTGCGTCTTGTCAAATATATTATTTTTATTTATGTTTTTCCTTTTTCTAGGTTGAAGAGGAAGTTTTGTGGGAGACTCATCACGTGAAGATCTCCAAGGTACGCTAATCATGGAGTGTTTGTTAATTCGATTTCCTTAAGTTGTTTGCAATTAATTAAAATACATTTATACATTATTTCCATAATTTTGCTCACTTTAAGAAAAAGAAACCTGTAATTATCGGCCTATCGTAGTGTATATAGGTATACAACAGATGACCTCAGTCACTCACGATGCTATTAATTAATTCAAAACGCTCAGCATTGATTTGTTTAATTGTCACAATTTATTAAAGCTGAATGACATACGTGTGATTTGGATAGAAAGTATATTCTTTTTTAGGCTGCTTAAATGTACTGACTCTGAGAATTTTTAGTTCTGTTTCACCGATTTTGGCTGGTTTTTCTTTAGATTTCGAACATTTTATAGTTAATAAGTTTGTAATGAATAAATTTTAGCAAGTTGAACAGTGTAACTGAAACAACCCCTAAAACTTTCCCCAGATATCCATGATCATGTTTTTTTTTATTTTATTTGTGTAGGTGCGTCTGGTTGGGTTTGGTATAGCAGTAAGTGGTGGTTATGACAACCCATGTAATGGTGATCCTTCCATTGTCATATCTGACGTCATCAAGATTGGACCAGCTGAGGGAAAACTAAAGTAAGTCACTCTGTATTTTTACTTCTAATGCAATATGATCAAAGTAGTAGGTGTGTATTTGCGAGTTTCAGTGCGAGTTACATATGTGAATTTCTCCCACACCTAGCTAGCTCTTCAGGTGATATCAATTCACAATCTCAATGTGCAGTGAAAATAGAATTTTTAACATGCGTATTTAACATGCTTATTGCTTTATCATTTTAAAATGTCATATTCAGGGGACAATAAAACTAATTGTCTGTATTTGTATTTGTTTTTCTTTAGGATAAATGATCGTGTGTTGAGTGTGAACGGTCACTCCTTTGACCATGTTGACCAGTCTACGGTTATCCAAGTAATGGTGGACTGCGGGGAAACTGTGAATATGGTGAGTATATTACATGAACGGCAAATATCTAAACAACAAATTTCGATACCAAAGAACAATGTCATTTAATTTGTTGAATACCTCGAATTGTTTAAATAGAACAAACGTCTTTAGTAATTTACCCGATAATTTGGTGAAATAAAACAAATCGTTCGTGTGTCAGACTTTTATTTATTTATGTAGAAATCATACTCTCAGCTACTACAATGAAATGTAAAATGTTGATCTAAAGACCGACCTTTAGATGTTGTAAATGCCGTTAATGTAAAAATAAGTTGAGTTGCTGTTATGTTAACGTTATATGTATTCTACATGTTTTAGGTGGTCAGCAGACCGGTGGTCAGTCCTTGTCCAGCAGTCCTTGCTCAGTCCAGTGTGTCAGTGACCGGGAAGAATAAAAGAAGTGGTGAGTTTTTATTTAGATTGACGGCTTTGGAATTGTACATTATCTGGGTCATATTTCTTTTCATTATTTTGTAGTATTGCTAATGACGCCAAAGAAAAGGTAAAAATAAGAAAATGAAAATAAAAATAAAAATACAAGTTTGTGAGATGTGATTGGGAGGAAATAAATCTTAATGAGATAAAGTTATACCTGATTTCATTTACAGTTCTTTTCGCATTCTCTTCAGATTCTTTAGTCCGCAAGGCTAAGAAAGTGATAAGCAAAGTCAAAGGAAAGATGCAGCAAGATGCTACCAATAGACAACCCCTTAACAATAGTATCCACAGAAGACAAGAAAAGGAAGAATCAGAAGTTGGTAAGTCAAAGCTATTCTGGTTTTAATCGGTTGAAAATAGGAAATAAACATTACCAGTACGATATTATCTATTGATCAAGGTTGGTCACCTTTAAAAACAGCATTTTAAATGTGTCATTATTTGAACGCCATGAAGGCCCAAGATATATTCATTTTCCAGTATAAATCATTTCATTTAAAAATGCGTTGACAAAGATATAAATTTTACTAACTCTGAGAAAGTTATACTCATAATTTTATTTTATCGTTTTTTCAGCTCATGAACTCGAAGACCTGTCATATGAACCTACCCTTAAGAAGAAAGTGAACAACGTCAACACGGACACTAAGGCCGACACTTGTGACAAGTTTTCTACGTCCACCGTCAGCCGCATGAGAAGAAGCATTAATGAGATATAATGTCGACCACTATACGAACACCTCGCATCTAAGTCGTCTAGACCTCTTAGAGGGGAAAATGTGGGAGCGGGTCTCGGCACATCTTCATATGATTAGGATTAAGACAGACAAGATACTGAAGATAATTGTAAGTATAAAAGTACCTAATTAAATTTAGGATATTAAATAATAAAACGAAATATGTCGAATAATGTTTTATTAACATTTTTCATGAACGTTTCAAATTTTGTTTTTGATATATCGGTACGGTATCCTTCATTGTCAGTGTTTAAACATAATGAAAGCTGTCAATTATTCCATGCCTTAAATTGTTAATGTTTCTTTGTGTTAATAGTTGCCAGTTGGAGGATTTCATTTTTATGTATTCATGTCAATAGTTCCATCATATTATTCTTTCGGAAAAATCAAACCGTACGTTAAAACTTTTCTTTAAATATATGTTCTATATTTCAGTGATGCGAGGCCAGACATTCCTCAACAGACGCCAGAGTGTGACGGGAATCTGTCGGAAGAGATCAATTCCACACTGATATTTCTAAGACACGTGTAATGTCTGTGACAAACATGCAGCAATATTTCCCACTCATGTCAAGAGCCAAGTCCTTGAATCATTTGTGACTCGTACATGAATGCTTCATCGCTTTCACGCCTTCAATTTGATAGACTTAGATTGATAATCTTGGAATGTGATCTTTATAAAGTATAAGAACCCAAGGAGCTGAGCAATTTTCGCCAATATTATTTGTACCACTGTGAATGCTGGCATTCCTACCAATTTGTTTTGAATTGATATACGCGAGGATAACTACTGTTAAAGCTGACTTCACTGTTTTCTATTGAGTAGATTCCTAACAGTGTTCGTTTTCTCTGATTTGGTAAGATGAAGACCAAAGTGCGCTTGTTATGTTTTTGTTTGTTAAATAAATGATATATATATATTTATTTGACGTCATTTTTGTATTTTTAATCTGAAGCCGAACATACGATATCAGCCTAAAGGATAAATTATATTCATTTAAAGTTTATTGATAATACCCAATTAAACATCTTACAATGGGATAAGTATTTTGACAGTAACACTGTCTAGTCATCTTTGTTATATTTAATGATGCAAGCTAACGCAGGCTTGCACCGGAGGGGGGGGGATGTTGGAGGTTTAAAAATCGCCCTTTTTGTAGGGGAAAGTTCAACTATGATTAAAATTAATTAAAGTAAACTTAGGTTTCATGAAAAAAGGTCCACATTTACAGAAAAAAAAAAGATTCACCCTATTGCAATAATTGGCTACGTGCCTGGAATGCCGCGTTCCACATCCCGCAAATAAAACCGATTCCATGTTTATCTGCCAGTCACCATGTATTAACACTTTATTGAAACATTTGTACAATTTGCACTGATCACGTCGATAAAAATTGCAATACCAAACACTGGAAACTTGAAATCTTTTTGGCAACCATTTTATTCCTCGTCTTAACCTTCGGCTTTTTCATTTGATTAATTCGATATATTGGTTTTTTTTTTTTTTTTTAATGATAACTTACTCGTTAATGAGATTCCAGTATTAATATTTCCCCATTTAAACTATGCTGTCTGTTTCTTTTTTCGGGACAAAAATGGATATAAGTGTTTTCAAAATTTTTGTTCTATCCTCTGTGATATTTATATAAAAAATATTTGTATTTGAGTATGTTTTTATTGCAAAATCTTGCCATCTATAGTAATCGCTGAAACTGGAGCCGTGTGGTGTGCTTGACACGCGAAGGTCCGCGATGAATATCTGTTGTTAAGCATATCTGGGGAGTGATTCTTTGTTTTTCTTTCTTCACCAGTCGAAGCATGTCGTATGCTCGAGATCATTCAGAAGAGAAAAAACGGAGACAGAGGTTACAATGGCTAACGAGATTTCATAGATACTTCTTTCACTTACCCTAAAAAATGATGACCACGGGAAATTTATTGAGAATTTTGATATGTTATGACATTCAATACCTAATTAAACTTATAATAATCGAAGCTGAATGTTATTGTTATTGGAAGCTTAAATATTTAGGTCATATATCACGGTAGGTACTTTTCTCACTATTTTACCCACCATGATCGCTAAATTACAACATTAGAGGAACAAGAATAGGCTTCGGCCGTGAATTGAATCCGGGACCTCTCGCACCCACAGTGAGAATCGCACCCGTCTTTTCCTTTTCTCAAAAGAGACATTTCGGGTACTAACTAAGGACTATTTTATAGCACTGTCTCACCTAAGTTGGTCATGATTAAATTGAATTTGTCGTTATTGCTAAACTTGAGATTTTCCTTTCTTCTATATGGAAGAGCTCCTTTAAGCAGTATACGGCGATCACAAATCATAAAATAATATCTTCATCCGCTATACGTGGTAAAACAGGGGTCTGTATTTGCCTAATCTTTATTTTTTATTATTTCGTTATTTACATTTATTCATCTCGGCTCTATGGCTTAGTTGGTTAAAGCGCCTGTCTAGTAAACAGGAGATCCTGGGTTCGACTCCCAATAGGGCCTTTTTTTCACAAAAAAAAATATGATTGAACGATGATTTATCTTCTCTGAATGGCAACTTTCTAACAAAATAGTAGTTGATGTTATTGTGGCGTTTGGATAGATTCGAATACTAGTGGAAATTAGCAATGAAAGAAATTAAAGTAATCTCTAATAATATTTATTTAGGGACAATAGCGTTTTCTTTCTAGAGCGAGAGTTTGGTTTGTTTGTTATCCAAGCTATGTTCTTTCCACATGTATATACGGTTGACATTTATGATACAATTTCATCCAAAGAAATTGACCTTATATCACAGTAATAAAAAGATTAACGGATTTAAAAATTACATATGGCCATCACTGGCTTCAAATAAGAGGTAGATGAGCACGCAAACGCAAACACACACACACACACACATACACACACACACATACACACAAAGACAAAGAGGGAGGTAAAAAGTGGTATGTTTGTTACCAAATCCTGTTCACTTCAAGCCTTTATATGATTGGCATCAGTTATATTTTATTCAAAGGAATTAACCTAACATCAAAGTACATAAAAGTATAACAAAAGATATTAACTGTGTATAGCCCGTAAACTGGCTTCATATAACAGGTACCCGTAACCCAGTTAACTCCAATTAACTATTTAGTACCTGTGTTACACTATTAATTGAACAATCACGTCGGACCTTTGATGTCGCGCGGCACGAGCCACCTGATCAGACAGATCATCGTTAATTTCATTTGTTCTCTCGGCCGTGGTCAAAAGATCACAGGTGACTTGTCTATAAAAGCACGCTTATAGTGTGTTCTACTATCAGTTCATGTCCTGTCATCCTTGTATGCAGTTCAGTTGTTCACTAGCTAAGAAGATATATTCCAAGAGAAAAAGATGAAGTTGAAGATGTGTAATGTCGTCAGAGAAGGGAAGAGTCAGGTACTATTACTATAACAGTACTGATGAAATTGTGTTTGAATCATATCTTTTAGAAGTGTTGTTTATTCCTCTACTTATTTATAATGTTTTTCTATATTTTAATATTTTAAATGTAGTGATACATTGTTTTATAAACAGGACGTGTACTGTATATGGAAATTATTTACTCCAACAATGACTTAAATATCAAATGGCATTAGTCATTGTAAAATTTCTATTAAAAATTGATTTTTTTGTCATTTGTGCGTCTCTTTTATACTGTCAAATATATTATTTTATATCTGCTTTTCCTTTTTCTAGGTTGAAGAGGAAGTTATGTGGGAGACCCATCACGTGAAGATCTCCAAGGTACGTTGATCATGGAGTGTTTGTTAATTACATTTCGTTCAGTTGTTTGCAATTAATTCAAAATGCATTTATACATTATTTCCATAATTTTGCTCACCTTAAGAAAAAGATACATGTAATTATCGGCCTACCGTAGCGTAAATAGGTATACAACAGATGACCCCAGTCACTAAAGATGTTGATTAATTCAAAACGCTCAGCATGGGCTTGTTTAATTGACACAATTTATTAAAACTGAATGACATACTTGTGATTTGGATAGAAAATATATTTGAGGCTGCTCAAGGTTACTTACTTTGAGAATTTTTAGTTCTGATTCACCGATTTTGGCTTTTCCTCAGACATTTTACTGTAAAAAATACGTTTATTAAGAATAAATCTAAGCTAATTGAAAAGTGTAACTGTAACAACACCCGTAAAACATTGTCCTAATGTCCATTATCATGTTTTGTTTTATTTCATTTGTGTAGATGCGTCTGGTCGGGTTAGGTATAGCAGTAAGTGGTGCTTATGACAACCCATGTAATGGTGATCCTTCCATCGTCATATCTGACGTCATCAAGATTGGACCAGCTGAGGGGAAATTAAAGTAAGTCCCCTTTTTACTTCTGATGCAATATGATCAAACTAGTAGATGTATATTTGCGAGTTTCAGTTCGAATTACATATGTTAATTTTTCTTACACCTAGCAAGCTAACATGAATTCACAATCTCAATATGCAGTGAAAGCAGCATCTTCAAAATGTGTATTTAACATGCTTATTGGTTTATCATTCTAAAACGTCAAATTTAGGGGACAACAAAACTAATTTTCTGTATTTATTGTTGTTTTTCTTTAGGATAAATGATCGTGTGTTGAGTGTGAACGGTCATTCCTTTGACCATGTTGACCAGTCTACGGCTATCCAAGTAATGGTGGACTGCGGGGAAACTGTGAATATGGTGAGTATATTACATGAACGGCAAATATTTTTCCAACAGAGTTTGGTATGCCGAAGAACTAAATTATAGAATATTCATTTTTTTTTTAAATTTCTCAAGTGTTTATTTCAAATTGTTTTAACAATTAAAACAGCAAATGTCTATAGTTTTCTATCCAATTATTTGGTGAAATGAAACAAATCATTCGTCTGTCAGACTTTTTAAAAATATATTTAGATATCATTATCTTAGCTGCCACAATAAAATTTAAAATGTTTTTCTAAAGACCGACATTTAGACTTTGTAAGCTCTCAAATTCTACAGTCTTTTATCCAATAATTTGGTGAGATAAAACAAATCGTTCGTTCGTCAGACTTTTTTTATATATTTAGATATCATAATCTTAGGTACCAGGGCCGTAGCCTGAGCAAAATGCCAGGGGGGGCAGTAAGCGGACACAAGGGGGCGAAGCCCCCGAGGGGGGAGGGTTTGGTAGGGGGTGTCCCCCTCCCACGGTGTGGGAAATTTTTAAAAACTGTATGTATAATACTGCATTCTGGTGCATTTTAACTGTTATTTATTGGTCAATCAGAAGTCAGAAATTGTGGGTTCATTTTGCCATAAGTACAGTCATTTTTTCAAGACAACACGCCAATTGGCCTGGGGGATAGCTCCCTCAGGGAGGGTGAGCTTTTTGGCATGAACTGAGTTGGCTAAAAACAGTACACCTTTGTAAACAGATTGTTGAATGATTGTCTAGTGGCCATGAGTGCCTTTTCTCACAGAATTGATACCAACTTTGCAATTATTTTTTTACCTTTGCGATTGTTTTTTTTTTTGCACCCCAATTTCCAGGGGGGATGCTGCCCCCCTGCCCCCCCGGAGGCTACGGCCCTGGGTACAATGAATGTAAAAAGTTGATCTAAAGACCGACGTTTAGCTGTTGTAAATGTCGTTGATGTGAAAATTAGTTATGTAATATATTCTGTATGTTTTAGGTGGTCAGCAGAGCGGTGGCCAGTCCTTGTCATTGTCCAGCTCAGTCCAGTGTGCCGTTGACCAGGAAAAATAACAGAAGTGGTGAGTTTTAATTTAGACTGGCGGGTTTGAACTTGTACATTTCCTGGGTTATATATCTTTTTATTATTTTCTACTATAGCTTATGACGCCACAAAAAAGTATGAAATGGAAATGAAATACAAGTGTGGTATATGTGATTATTTTAGGAAATTCAATCTTAATGAGGCAAAGTTATGCCTGATTTCATTAACAGTTCTTTTCGATTTCCCTGCAGATTCCTTAGTCCGCAAGGCTAAGAAAATTATAAGCAAAGTTAAAGGAAAGATGCAGCAAGATGCTACCAATATACAACCCCTTAACAACAGTATCCTCAGGAGACAAGAAAAGGAAGAATTTGAAGTTGGTAAGTCAAAGCTATTCTAGTTTTTATCGATTGAAAATAGGAAATTAACATTACCAGTACGATAATTATCTATTGATCAAGGTTGGCCACCTTTAAAAACAGCATTTTATATGTGTCATTATTTGAACGCCATGAACGCCCAAGATATATTCATTTCCAGTATAAATCATTTCATTTAAAATGCGTTGAGAAAGATTTACTCACTCTGAGAAAGTTATACTCATAATTTTATTTTATCGTTTTTTAGCTCATGACATCGAAGACCTTTCATATGAACCTACCCTTAAGAAGAAAGTGAACAATGTCAACATGGACGTCAAGGCCGACACTTATGACAAGTTTTCTACGTCCACCGTCAGCCGCATGAGAAGCATTAATGAGATATAATGTCCACCACTACACGAACACCTCGCATCTGCGTCATCTGGACCTCTTAGAGGGGAAAATGTGGGAGCAGGTCTCGGCACATCTCCACATGGTTAGGATTAAAACAGACAAGATACTGACGTCAGTTGTAAGTATAATATTGCATTATAAGATAAGGGATTTTAAATAATTAGACGAAATATGTCGAATACTATTTTATCAACATTGTTTCATGTGCGTTTCGAAGTCGTTTTTTATTGGTATGCTTCTTCGCGGTCAGCGTTACTGCATAATGTAAATAGTCAATTATTCAATACCTAAAATTGTAAATAATTTTCTTTGTGTCAATAGTTAGTTGGAGGATTTCATCTTTGAGGTATTCATGTCAATAGTTCCATCATATTATTTATTTCGGAAAAATCGAACCGCACGTTAGAACTTATCTTAAAACATGTGTTCTAAATTTTAGTGATGCGAGGCCAGACATTCCTCAACAGACGCCATGGCAGAGTGTGACGGGAATCTGTCAGAAGAGATCACACCCTCAATGTTATTTTTGAGACACGCGTAATATTTGTGACAAACATGTAGCAATATTTCCCACTCATGTCAAGAGCCAAGCCCTTGAGTCATTTGTGACTCGTACATGAATCCTCCATCGCCTTCACGCCTTCATTTCAACAGACTTAGATTGATAATCTTGGAATGTGATCTTTATAAAGAAAAAGAACCCAGTGAGCTGAGCAATTTTCGCCAATATTATTTGTTCCATTGTGAATGCTGGCATTCCTATCAACTTGTTTTGAATTGATATACGCGAGGATAACTACTGTTATAGTTGACTTTTCTGTTTTCTGTTGAGTAGATTCATAACAGTGTTCGTTTTCTCTGATTTGGTAAGATGAATACCAAGGTGCGCTTGTTACGTTTTTGTTTGTTAAATAAATTATATATATTTATTTGACGCCATTCTTGTATTTTTAATCTGTCGTAATTATAATTGAATAAGTCGAATATACAATATCAGCCTAAAGTATACATTATACTCATTTTAAGTTTATTGATAATACCCCAGTAAACATGTTATAATGGGATAATTATTTTTGACAGTAACACGGTCGCGTTATCTTTATTATATTATATTTAACAATGCAACTAACAGGCTTTCATAAGGGGGGGGGGGTGGAGGTTGGGGGGTTCAAAAATCGCCCTTTTTGCAGGGAAAACTTCAACTATGGTTAAATTTAATTAGGGTAAACTTAGGTTTCATGAAAAACGGTCCACATTTTCAGAAAAAAGAATCCCCCTTTTGCAATAGTTGGCTACGTGCCTGGAACGCCACGTTCCACTTCCTGCAAATTAAACCGATTCCACGATTTTCTACCAGCCACCGTCTAGTAACACTTAATTGAATAGTTTGTACAGTTTCAAATACTGATCACGTTGATAAAAAATTGCAACATCAAACACTGGAAACTTGAAAGCTATATTTCATTCCTCGCCTCAACCTTCAGCCTTTTCATTTTATTAATTCCATTTATTGCTATTTTTTTTCTTTTTGTTTAATGATAACTCACTCGTTTCTCGTTAATGTGATTCCAGTATTAACATTTTCCCATTTGCCCCATGCTGTCTGTTTCTTTCTTTGGGACAACAATGGACAGAAGTGTTTTCAATTTTTTGTTCTATCCTCTTTGATATTCATAAATATATTTGTATTTGTATATGTTTTTATTGCAAAATCAATCCTGCTATCTGTAGTAATACTGCACATACTCATAGTTAATCAGTCGCTGAAACTGGAGTCGTGTGGTGTGCTTGACACACGAAGACACGCGTTTAATATCTGTTGCTAAGCATATCTGTGGAAGTGTGTCTCTTTTTTCTTTTTTGACCGTCATCTTTTTACTCATCTTAAATTTCAGTTATTTAATAGTAATACTATATATATATATATACACACACGCAATTAATAACTAGCTGAAAAGGAAGCTGTAAGGTGTGCTTGGCACGCGAAGACACACATTTGATCTCTTTTGTTCAGCAAATAACCAGTCAAAGCGTGTCGTATGCTCGAGGTCGTTCAGCTGAGAAAAATGGAGACAGAGGGAACAATGGCTGGCGGGATTTCATGGATACTTCTTTCACTCATTCCCAAAAGAAGTGATGGCCACGGGGAATTTATTGAGAATTTTGATATGTTATGATATTCAATATCTAATTAAACTAATGATAATAATCAAAGCCTTTTGATATTTTCTTTTTTATAAATGTTATTGGTCGCATATCACGGATGGGCATTTTTCTCACTATTTTATCCACCATGATGGCTAAAGTACAAGATTAGACGAAGAAGAATAGGCTTCGGCCGAGAATTGAATCCGGTGTACCATGAAAATGTGACTCCCCTAAAATGTGACTCCCCAGTCAGATTTTCATTATGAAAATGTGACTCCCCAGATCACAAGCCATAATAAAATGATGTCGTCATCCGCTATACTTGCCGTGGTAAACAGGGCTCTGTATCTGCCTAATCTTTTTTTTTACTATTTCGATATTTATGTACCTTCATTTCGGCTCTATGGCTTAGTTGGTTAAAGCGCCTGTCTAGTAAACAGGAGATCCTGGGTTCGAATCCCAGTAGGGCCTTTTTTCACAAAAAAATATGATTGACCGATGATTTATCTTCTCTGAATGGCAGCTTACTAACAAGATAGTAGTAAATGTTATCGTGGCATTTGGATACATTCGAATAATAGTGGAAATTTAGCAATGAAAGAAATTAAAGTAATCTCTAATAATATTCATTTAGGGACAATAGCGTTTTCTTTCTAGAGCGAGAGTTTGGTTTGTTTGTTATCCAAGCTATGTTCTTTCTACATGCATATACGGTTGACATTTATGATAAAATTTCATCCAAAGAAATTTGACCTTATATCACAGTAATAAAAGGATATCACTGTTCTAAAAATTACATATGGCCATCACTGGCTTCAAATAAGAGGTAGATGAGCACGCAAACGCAAACACACACACACATACACACAAAGACAAAGAGGTCGGTAAAAGTGGTCTGTTTGTTACCAAATCCTGTTCACTTCAAGCCTTTATATGATTGGCATCAGTTATATTTTATTCAAAGGAATTAACCTAACATCAAAGTACATAAAAGTATAACAAAAGAGATGAACTGTGTATAGCCTGTAAACTGGCTTCATATAACAGGTACACGTAACCCAGTTAACTCCAATTAACTATTTAGTACCTGTGTTACACTATTAATTGAACAATCACGTCGGACCTTTGATGTCGCGCGGCACGAGCCACCTGATCAGACAGATCATCGTTAATTTCATTTGTTCTTTCTGCCGTGGTCAAAAGATCACAGGTGACTTGTCTATAAAAGCACGCTTGTACTGTGTTCTACCATCAGTTCATGTCCTGTCATCCTTGTATGCAGTTCAGTTGTTCACTAGTAAAGAAGAGATATTTCAAGAGTAAAAGATGAAGTTGAAGATGTGTAATGTCGTGAGAGAAGGGAAGAGTCAGGTACTATTACTATAACAGTATCAAATTGTGTGTTTGGATCATATCTGTGTTACTTATTCCTCTACTTATTTATAATGTATTTTCCCAAATTTATATTTTTTTATATTCTAAATGCAGTGATACATTTTTTATAAACAGGGCGTGTACTGTAAATGAAAATTATTAACATCAACAATGACTTAAATATCAAATGACTTTAGTCGTTGTAAAATTGATTTTTTGTCATTTGTGCGTCTTTTTCTTGTCAAATATAATATTTTGTTAATTATGTTATTCCTTTTTCTAGGTTGTAGAGGAAGTTTTGTGGGAGACTCATCGCGTGAAGATCTCCAAGGTACGCCAATCATGGAGTGTTTGTTAATTAGATTTCGTTGTTTCCAATTTAAAAAAATCAAAATGCATTTATACATTATTTCCATAATTTTGCTCACCTTAAGATAGGTATACAACAGATGACCTCAGTCACTCACGATGTTGATTAATTCAAAACGCTCAGCATGGACTTGTTTAATTGTCACAATTTATTAAAACTGAATGGCGTGTGATTTGGATGTTGGAGATGGAAAATGTTTGAGGCTGTTCAAGGTTACTTACTCTGAGAATTTTTAGTTCTGTTTCACCAATTTTGACTGGTGTCCAGATATTTTATTGTTATTAATTCTATTGAGAACAAATTTAAGCAAGTTGAAAAATGTTAATGTAACAACACTCGCAAAACATTGCCCAAATATCCATGATTATGTTATTTACTTTTATTTGTGTAGGTGCGTCTGGTCGGGTTAGGTATAGCAGTAAGTGGTGGTTATGCCAACCCATGTAATGGTGATCCATCCATCGTCATATCTGACGTCATAAAGATCGGACCAGCTGAGGGAAAGTTAAAGTAAGTCACTCTGTATTATTTGTTTTACTTCTGATGCCATGTGATCAAACTATTAGATGTGTATTTGCGAGTTTCAGTACGAGTTACATATGTTTATTTCTCCCACACCTAGCTAGCTCTTCAGGTAATATCAATTCACCATCTCAATATGCAGTGAAAATAGAATTTTCATCATGCATATTTAACATGCTTATTGCTTTATCATTTTAAAATGTCATATTCAGGGGACAATAAATCTAATTGTCTGTATTTGTTGTTGTTTTTCTTTAGGATAAATGATCGTGTGTTGAGTGTGAATGGTCACTCCTTTGACCATGTTGACCAGTCTACGGCTATCCAAGTAATAGTGGACTGCGGGGAAACTGTGAATATGGTGAGTAAATTACATGAACGGCAAATATCTAAACAACAAATTTCGATACCAAAGAACAATGTCATTTAATTTGTTGAATACCTCTAATTGTTTAACAGAAAAAACGTCTATAGTCTTTTACCCGATAATTTGGTGAAATAAAATAAATCATTAGTTTGTCAAACTTATTTATTTATGTAGAAATCATACTCTCAGCTACCACAATGAAATGTAAAATGTTGATCTAAAGACCTACGTTTAGATGTTGTAAATGCCGTTAATGTAAAAATAAGTTGAGTTTCTGTTATGTTAATGTTATATGTATTCTGTATGTTTTAGGTGGTCAGCAGAGCGGTGGTCAGACCTTGTCCAGCAGTCCTTGCTAAGTCCAGTGTGTCCGTGACCAGGAAGAATAAAAGAAGTGGTGAGTTTTAATTTAGATTGACGGCTTTGAAATTGTACATTATCAGGGTCATATTTCTTTTTATTATTTTCTACTATTGCTAATGACGCCTCAAAAAAAGGTAAAAATAAGAAAATGAAAATAAAAATAAAAATACAAGTTTGTAAGATGTGATTAGGAGGAAATAAATCTTAATGAGGCAAAGTTATACCTGATTTCATTTACCGTTCTTTTCGATTTCTCTTCAGATTCTTTAGTCCGCAAGGCTAAGAAAATGATAAGCAAAGTTAAGGGAAAGACGCAGCAAGATGTTACCAATAGACAACCCCTTAACAACAGTATCCTCAGGAGACAGGAAGAGGAAGAAACAGAAGTTGGTAAGTCAAAGCTATTCTAGTTTCTATCGATTGAAAATAGGAAATTAACATTACCAGTACGATAATTATCTATTGATCAAGGTTGGCCACCTTTAAAAACAGCATTTTATATGTGTCATTATTTGAACGCCATGAAGGCCCAAGATATATTCATTATCCAGTATAAATCATTTCATTTAAAATGCGTTGAGAAAGATTTAAATTTTTACTCACTCTGAGAAAGTTATACTCATAATTTTATTTTATCGTTTTTTTCAGCTCATGAACTCGAAGACCTGTCATATGAACCTACCCTTAAGAAGAAAGTAAACAATGTCATAATGGACATCAAGGCCGACACTTATGACAAGTTTTCTACGTCCACCGTCAGCCCCATGAGAAGAAGCATTAATGAGATATAATGTCGACCGCTATACGAACACCTGGCATCTGCGTCATCTGGACCTCTTAGAGGGGAAAATGTGGGAGCAGGTCTCGGCACATCTCCACGTGGTTAGGACAAAGACAGACAAGATACTGAAGTCAACTGTAAGTATAAAGTGCAAATGAAATTAAAGCTATTAAGTAATAAAACAAACTTTGTCAAAGAATATAAAAACATTGTTTTATGGGCGTTTTTAATGTTTTTGATATATCGGTATCCTTCTTCACTGTCAGCGTTTAGCTACTATATATTTTTGTCGTCAATTATTCCAAGCCTAAAATTGTAAATAAGTTTCTTTGTGTAAGTAGTTTTCAGTTGGAGGATTTCGTCTTTATGTATTCATTAGTTCCATCATATTATTTATTTCGGAAAAATCGAACCGTACGTTAGAACTTATCTTAAAATATATGTTCTATATTTCAGTGATGCGAGGCCAGACATTCCTCAACAGACGCCAGAGTGTGACGGGAATCTGTCAGAAGAGATCAATTCCACACTGATATTTCTAAGACACGTGTAATGTTTGTGACAAACATGTAGCAATATTTCCCACTCAAATAAAGAGCCAAGTCCTTGAATCATTTGTGACTCGTACATAAGTGCTTCATCGCTTTCACGCCTTCAGTTTGATAGACGTAGATTGATAATCTTGTAATGTGATCTTGATAAAGAAGGAGAACCAAAAAAGCTGAGTAATTTTCGCCAATATTATTTGTTCCATTGTGAATGCTGGCATTCCTACCAACTTGTTTTGAATTGATATGCGCGAGGATAATCACTGTTAGCTGACTTCACTGTTTTCTGTTGAGTAGATTCATAACAGTGTTCGTTTTCTCTAATTTGGTAAGATGAATACCAAGGTGCGCTTGTTACGTTTTTGTTTGTTAAATAAATTGTATATATTTATTTGACGCCATTCTTGTATTTTTAATCTGTCGTAATTATAATTGAATAAGTCGAATATACAATATCAGCCTAAAGTATACATTATACTCATTTTAAGTTTATTGATAATACCCCAGTAAACATGTTATAATGGGATAATCATTTTTGACAGTAACACGGTCGCGTTATCTTTATTATATTATATTTAACAATGCAACTAACAGGCTTTCATAAGGGGGGGGGGGGGTTGGAGGTTGGGGGGTTCAAAAATCGCCCTTTTTGCAGGGAAAACTTCAACTATGGTTAAATTTAATTAGGGTAAACTTATGTTTCATGAAAAAAAGGTCCACATTTTCAGAAAAAAGAATCCCCCTTTTGCAATAGTTGGCTACGTGCCTGGAACGCCACGTTCCACTTCCTGCAAATTAAACCGATTCCACGATTTTCTACCAGCCACCGTCTAGTAACACTTAATTGAATAGTTTGTACAGTTTCAAGTACTGATCACGTTGATAAAAAATTGCAACATCAAACACTGGAAACTTGAAAGCTATATTTCATTCCTCGCCTCAACCTTCAGCCTTTTCATTTTATTAATTCCATTTATTGCTGTTTTTTTTCTTTTTGTTTAATGATAACTCACTCGTTAATGTGATTCCAGTATTAACATTTTCCCATTTGCCCCATGCTGTCTGTTTCTTTCTTTGGGACAACAATGGACAGAAGTGTTTTCAATTTTTTGTTCTATCCTCTTTGATATTCATAAATATATTTGTATTTGTATATGTTTTTATTGCAAAATCCATCCTGCTATCTGTAGTAATACTGCACATACTCATAGTTAATCAGTCGCTGAAACTGGAGTCGTGTGGTGTGCTTGACACACGAAGACACGCGTTTAATATCTGTTGCTAAGCATATCTGTGGAAGTGCGTCTCTTTTTTCTTTTTTGACCGTCATCTTTTTAATCATCTTAAATTTCAGTTATTTAATAGTAATACTATATATATACACACCCGCAATTAATAACTAGCTGAAAAGGAAGCTGTAAGGTGTGCTTGGCACGCGAAGACACACATTTGATCTCTTTTGTTCAGCAAATAACCAGTCAAAGCGTGTCGTATGCTCGAGGTCGTTCAGCTGAGAAAAATGGAGACAGAGGGAACAATGGCTGGCGGGATTTCATGGATACTTCTTTCACTCATTCCCAAAAAAATGATGGCCACGGGGAATTTATTGAGAATTTTGATATGTTATGATATTCAATATCTAATTAAACTAATAATAATCAAAGCTTTTTGATATTTTCTTTTTTTTATAAATGTTATTGGTCGCATATCACGGATTGGCATTTTTCTCACTATTTTATCCACCATGATCGCTAAAGTACAAGATTAGATGAAGAAGAATAGGCTTCGGCCGGGAATTGAACCCGGGACCTCTCGCACCCACAGTGAGAATCGCACCCGTCTTTTCCTTTTCTCAAAAGAGACATTTCGGGTACTAACTAAGGACTATTTTATAGCACTGTCTCACCTAAGTTAGTTATGATTAAATTGAATTTGTCGTTATTGCTAAACTTGAGATTTTCCATTCTACTGTTTGGAAGAGCACCTTTAAGCAGTATATGGTGATCACAAATCATAAAATGATATCGTCATCCGCTACACTTGCCGTGGTAAAACAGGGATCTGTATCTGTCTGATCTTTATTTTTTTTATTATTTCGATATTTATTTACCTACATCTCGGCTCTATGGCTTAGTTGGTTAAAGCGCCTGTCTAGTAAACAGGAGATCCTGGGTTCGAATCCCAGTAGGGCCTTTTTTTTCACAAAAAAAATATGATTGACCGATGATTTATCTTCTCTGAATGGCAACTTTCTAACAAAATAGTAGTTGATGTTATCATGGCATTTGGATACATTCGAATTCTAGTGGAAATTTAGCAATGAAAGAAATTAAAGTAATCTCTAATAATATTTATTTAGGGGCAATAGCATTTTCTTTCTAGAGCGAGAGTTTGGTTTGTTTGTTATCCAAGCTATGTTCTTTCCACATGCATATACGGTTGACATTTATGATAAAATTACATCCAAAGAAATTTGACCTTATATCACAGTAATAAAAGGATATCACTGTTCTAAAAATTACATATGGCCATCACTGGCTTCAAATAAGAGGTAGATGAGCAAGCAAACGCAAACGCAAACACACACACACACACACAAAGACAAAGAGGTCGGTAAAAGTGGTCTGTTTGTTACCAAATCCTGTTCACTTCAAGCCTTTATATGATTGGCATCAGTTATATTTTATTCAAAGGAATTAACCTTACATCAAAGTACATAAAAGTATAACAAAAGAGATGAACTGTGTATAGCCTGTAAACTGGCTTCATATAACAGGTACACGTAATCCAGTTAACTCCAATCAACTATTTAGTACCTGTGTTACACTATTAATTGGACAATCACGTCGGACCTTTGATGTCGCGCGGCACGAGCCACCTGATCAGACAGATCATCGTTAATTTCGTTTGTTCTTTTTGCCGTGGTCAAAAGATCACAGGTGACTTGTCTATAAAAGCACGCTTATAGTGTGTTCTACCATCAGTTCATGTCCTGTCATCCTTGTATGCAGTTCAGTTGTTCACTAGTTAAGAAGAGATATTCCAAGAGAAAAAGATGAAGTTGAAGATGTGTAATGTCGTAAGAGAAGAGAAGAGTGAGGTACTATTATAGTATACTAATATTCACAGTCCTAATCAACGTTTGAATCAAAAACCAATGTAACTCATGTAGAGTTTAAGGTTTTGAAACTTATATTTGTAGTCTTTATTTATTTATTTATTTATCTATTTATTTATTTATACTTTTTCTTCCCCAAAGCCATTTTTATGTTTTAAATGCGGTGATATAGGGTTTTATAAAAGGCCGTAGACTCATTATGAAAATGATTTTTTCCCCAATAATGACTTGAATATCAAACAGCATTTACCGTTATGAAATGTCGATTTTGAATAAAAGTAACGTTTTGATTTTTTGTCATCTATATGTGTGTTTTAGTTAAATTGGCAAATGTATTGCTTTATATGAATTTATATGTATTTTTGATTTTTCTAGGTTGAAGATGAAGTTTTGTGGGAGACCCATCACGTGAAGATCTCCAAGGTACGTTGATCACGGAGCATTTGTCAATTACAATTTTTGTTAAGTTGTTTATAACTTACTCAAATTATCTCCGTAACTCTGCTCACCTCAGGAAATTAAAAAGCCAGCCCTAATTATCGGTCTGAAGTAAATATAATAGGTAAATATAATTAGGCTTCAGCGGGTGGCCGATAATCACCTGAAGTCACTAACCATGTTGATTAATTTGAAATGCTTAGCATCCACTTGTTTAATTGTCCCAAATTATTAATATCGATTGACAGTTCTGATTTTAAAAAAAGTTTTAAAAGGCTGCTCAGGGTTAATGACTCGGAGAATGTTTTTCCTCACAATTCAGACATTTTATTGTAGATAATTTTATTAAGAGCAAATTTAAACAAATTGAAAAGTGTGACTGTAATAACGCCAGTAAACTATCGCCAAAATCCACGATAATGTTATTAATTTTCATTTGTTAAGGTGCGTCTGGTCGGGTTAGGTATAGCAGTAAGTGGTGGTTATGACAACCCAAGTAATGGTGATCCTTCCATCGTTATATCTGACGTCATCAAGATTGGACCAGCAGAAGGAAAGTTACAGTAAGTCACTCTGTGTTATTTCGCATACAGTGGATTCGAACAAGTTAACAATTATGTGCAAAAAATACCTGTTGGACGAGAAACAATGTGTTTATTTTTCTCAAACGTAGTAAGGACTCGTGACATGAATTTACCATCTCAATATGCGGCGATTTCATTATAAAACGTCAAATTTATAAAATGTCTCAATTAAAAGGAGAGAATAATTCTAATTGTTCATATTTGTTGTTTTTTAGGATAAATGATCGTGTGTTGAGTGTGAACGGTCACTCCTTTGACCATGTTGACCAGTCTACGGCTATCCAAGTAATAATGGACTGCGGGGAAACTGTGAATATGGTAAGTATATGACATGAACGGCAAATATATGACCAATAACTGTTGATACCGAACAACAAATTAGCATTTGATTTGTTGAAAACTATCTCTTAAATTAAGTACAAAGCAGGTCGATTTTCTTTTATCCTGTAATTTGGTGAAACAAAGCGAGTATTTCGTGTGTTTGACTTGCCTACAAAAAATTATTTAAGATATCATAATCCTACCTATCACAATGAAATGTTAAAAGCTGATCTAAAGACCGACATTAAAATGTTACAACTGTCGTTAATGTAAAAATCAGTTGAGTTTCTGTTATTTATATGTATTCTGTATGTTTTAGGTGGTCAGCAGAGCGGTGGTCAGTCCTTGTCCAGGTGTCCTTGCTCAGTCTAGTGCGCCGTTGACCAGGAACATTAAAAGAAATGGTGAGTTTTAATGCAGATTGGCGATTTGTCCATAAACTCCTCCTGGGTCAAATTGCTTCTTTTTTTCTTCTTCTTCTTCTTTTTATTATTATTTACTTAAGCTAAAAACCTCAAATAAATAAATAAAAGATGGAGACTGGAAATAATGATAAAGTATTGTACGTGGAATAACGCTTAAGAGTGTTAGATGTGATAAATTAAAATGCACTCTTAATTAGACGAAGTCATACCTTATTTCATTGTCTTTTCTTCTTCTTGTCCCTTCAGGTTCCTTTGTTTGCAAAGTCAAGAACGTGATTAGTAGAGTTAAAAGAGGAAAGCAGCAAGATGTGACCAATGAACAAATCCTTAACAACAGCATCTACGGGAGACAAGACGACAACGAAAGACAAGTTGGTAAGGGTTTTCTTCACATTTATTTCCACATATTCCTTAAGCTTGTGGCGAGAATGTTAACAAAATTGCAATACAATTAAAAATGGTCCAATTCATTATCTTATTTATTTTATTTATGTTATTACGTAAACCTTATTTAGATACAATATATATTTCATAATATGTCTCTTACAGTATATTTTTTAAGTTCATAAACACCTACATTCTGTATTCACCCGGTCTGAAAATTAATTTGAATCATAAATTTACTTTCATTTTCAGATCACGACTTGTCATATGAACCTACCTTGAAAAAGAAAGTAAACAATGTCAACATGGACATCAGGGCCGACACGTATGACAAGTTTTCTACGTCCACCGTCAGCCGGATGAGAAGAAGCATTAATGAGATATGATCTCCACCACTACGAACACCTCATATCTACGTTGTCTGGTCCTCTTAGAGAAGAAAAACTTGGGAGCGGGTCTCAACACATGTACATCTCCACGTGATTGTGATTAAGGGACACAGGATGCTGAAGTCAATTGTAAGTATTCATTAATAGGCAAAAGAAGTAACGACATAGACCCCGTTCCCAGACATAGATCGATCTAGCAGAATCGACGAATCTCTGAGGGGTTTCTTGCTAAATTGTAGATGTCTGGCACGCCTACTAAAACTGTTTAACGTTAGTTAATTACGCCCTAACAGCTTCAGTAGGCGTGCCAGACATCAGAGCTAAAGCTGAATGGGCTGAATGGGTCGATCCTGCTAGATCGATCTAGGTATGCGAACGGGGTCTTAGAAAAATAAAGTATTTGGCTCTTTATTGATGACTGGCCCCTCCGCTGTTGCGGTGCATTATTAAATGTCACTATTGATAAATCAGCATCATTATTTATGTTCAATGTTACTACATAATGTAAGCATTCAGTAATGTTATCCCTGCAATTACGAATAAGTCGAAGTAGTCTCTACTTTGTGCAAATGAGATATCTTTATGTAAGCAAAATTAATTTGCTCTGTAGTAATGCCAATTAATATTTTCATCAATTTTTTTTTGCCAAAAAATATTTTGCTCTGCG